>NC_059331.1:29968377-31168377 GCF_018350155.1 Leopardus geoffroyi | reverse complement strand
AAGTGAAATATTGTTGCATTCTGGGGGATATGTATTTATTGTAAGCCTGAGGGTCCCAGAGACTTCTGCCCAAACCCTCCCAAAGAGAGTCATCATATGTTTTCTTGGTTTTCATTTTCACTCCAGATGAAATAAATATTTGTGATTTTTACCCTGTCTAGGCATAAATATTAATTGAATCATAACTTCTGTTTCATGCTTTACTTAGCTGTTTCCACTTATTTTTGTCAGTTCTATCATATTTCCAACATGCAACTGTTAGAATTTAACATTTACAGTTTTTTGGTTTGTTTTTTTTTTTTTTTTTTTGCAGTGGGAGTGTTTGGGAAAAGAGTCTCCCTCTCCCCAGTGTTACTCTTTCAAGAGTGCTGATGTGAGTGATAAGAGATAACCATAGGCCTGAAAGCTTGGAGGTGCGAGATGTGTCCCAGGACAGGGGCTTCTCAACTTCCTGTGCCACAAATCTCCTAGGATCTTGTGCAGATTCTGACTCAGTAGGTCTGGAGTCAATCTGAGAGCCTGCATTTCTAACAGGACTATTGGTCCATGAATAAATCGTGACATGCAGGGTCGTAGCCTATGAGGGAACTTCTTTAAAAACTTCCCAGTCTCTTATGCTTTGGCTCTCTCCCACTCTTAAAAACTGAGAACAAACTGAGGGTTGATGGGGGGGTGGGAGGGAGGATAGGGTGGCTGATGGGTATTGAGGGCACCTTTTGGGATGAGCACTGGGTGTTGTATGGAAACCAATTTGACAATAAACTTCATATATATTGAAAAAAAAAACAAAAAAAAAACAACTTCCCAGTCTGCTCCAGCATCCACTGCCCTCCACGGCCCCCAGCTGGATGAGCTTTCTCACACTTTTTTTTTTTTTTTAAGTTTATTTTTATTTTTGAGACAGAGAGAGACAGAGCATGAGCGGGGGAGGGTCAGAGAGAGGGAGACACAGAATCTGAAACAGGCTCCAGGCTCTGAGCTGTCAGCACAGAGCCCGACGCGGGGCTCGAACTCACGGACCGCGAGATCATGACCTGAGCCGAAGTCAGCCACTCAGCTGACTGAGCCACCCAGGCACCCCTCTCACACGGTTTTGAGTACACTGACATTCTGCCTCATTTTCATATAGATAGGTCTCATTTTGCCAATTCAATTTTTTTTAAAAAAAAATTTTTTTTTTCAACGTTTATTTATTTTTTTGGGGACAGAGAGAGACAGAGCATGAACGGGGGAGGGGCAGAGAGAGAGGGAGACACAGAATTGGAAACAGGCTCCAGGCTCTGAGCCATCAGCCCAGAGCCCGACGCGGGGCTCGAACTCACGGACCGCGAGATCGTGACCTGGCTGAAGTCGGACGCTTAACCGACTGCGCCACCCAGGCGCCCCTTGCCAATTCAATTTTAAGATAACTTCCTCTCTTCTAGCATTTCTTGAGTAATTTCTATACACCAGCCACTGTGCTAAACATTAACTGCATTTAATTCTCAGTGATAAGGTAGGTCCTGTGATTACCATCAATTAACAAGTGAGGATACAGAGGCACAGAGAGGTTAAATTATTGGCTCAAGGTCACCCAGGTAGAAAGTGGTAAAGCCAGAACACAGAGTTTGACTTCAGAGCCTGGACCCCCAATCGTTAATGCTTTGCTGAGATGATGCCTCCCTGGGATGGTGTCAAATGTAATTTTTATAATCACTGCCGCACCTATTCCACTGTTATTTCTAACAGATAGAAGCAGATAGAATAAAAATCTCTTTTACAAATAAAAAAGAAACACATATGTGCTGTTTTTTCTTTCTTTTTTTCTGAACTGGCAGTTTACCGAAACCTGTGGAGCTGAGTTTCAGGGGATTAGGACTAACATTATCAGACAAAAGTCCAAATATGCACTTAGCTCAACTGTGTATTATTATTAGAATCTGGTCTTGAGAAGTGAGCCTATGTGGGCTCCATTTGACCCGCGGTATATTAGAATCTGTAATAATGAGATCTCATAATATGCCATATTGTATCCTGTTGATGAGAAGAAGAAATTAGTTACTAAAGAAGGGAAGGTTCTACGTAAGATATTCTTAGTCACAAAGAGGACCCTGAGTCCACACAAATGTGCACAAAGTAGCTGAAGCTGTAATAATCTTGCCCCAGTTTGCAGAGCTCCCTCTGTTAAGTGCTGCTCATAATATTATTCCCCCTTTTCTTCTTCAATATTACTTTGGCTATTCAGGGTCTTTTGTGGTTCCATACACACTTTAGGATTGTGTGTTCTAGCTTTGAGAAGAATGCCGGTGCAATTTTGACTGGGATTGCATTAAATGTGTAGATTGCTTTAGGTAGTGTTTACATATTACTTGGCAATGAGAAAGAATGAAATCCTGCCATTTGCAGCAACATGGATGGAACTGGAAGGTATTATGCTACGTGGAGTAAGTCAGTCAGAGAAGGACAGATATATGTTGTCACTCCTATGTGGACCTTGGGAAACTTACCAGAAGACCCTGGGGGAAGGGAAGGGAAGGGGAAACAATAGTTACAAACAGAGAGGGAGGGAGCCAAACCACAAGAGGCACCAAAAAAAAAAAAAAAAAAAAATTCCCCTTTCTTTAAAAAAAAGCTGCACCCCATTCTGGAGGTAAGAACGCAACATCCTGGTTCCATATTTTACAAACTATCCTCATTCTGTTTATGCACTTTGGCAAACAGTATTGAACCCATTGGAAAACACCGGGGAAATACACATTTTGCAAGTACTTTGTTTTGATGATTTTGAGAGAATGTGAAAGCCAAATTATGGTACCTGTTAAGGTAATGGTGTGTAGCTTAAGTTAAAAAGAAATCCACACATGCAATCACAATTACCTTTTAAAATGTGGTGGAAATATGAGAGTTGAATACACAAGTGGAGATGGGGTCTTAGAGCTTTCTGTAATGAGAAAATCACCAAGAACTGAAATAATCTGTGATAAACCTTTCCATCTCCCAAGGCGGGCAGTGTCCTTGCTTTTGTGCATACATGAGGTTGTGTGGGCTTGTGTTTAACAGCCACGTATGAAAAACGCATATCTTTGAACATCGGGATCGCTTCCGTTCAGGGAGCTGCTCTCACTGCGAGAACCACGAGGGAGCCGAGATAGAACATACTGTTCTGCTGATGCTGTTTGATGAGACAGCAGCAGATCAGCTGCAAGTTGGAAATGGGTTTTTATTTTTTCTTTACATCTTTTGTATATGCATATGCATGTGTTGTTGGTTTTTGCTTTTTTTTTTTTTTTTATAAACACATCTATTGAACGATCACATGTCAGGTTCACGGACAGCGCAGTTTGGTATCCCGTTGGCTTGGAATGGCCATGAGGTTTTTATGCTTGATTTTGTTTCAGCGACAACTCCCCCAACCCCACCTTGTTCAAAGGGCTCAAAAGAATGGTTCTCTATCTAGTGCTCCTTTGAAGAAATTTATGAAGAGTCAATTTGGAATAGAGGCTGGCTGAGTCTTTCCTCTGGTTTAGTACATAGCTTTCTGACCATACTCAGAACAGTGGTAGAAATACACCCCTTGGAGATCACTTCTCTATTTCCCCGTCTCTCTATTTTTCATTCTTTAGTGGGACAGTAGAGCCCAGGGGTTAATTGCTACAGTTCTGAAGGCAGGTCTGGATTCTTTAGCGCTCACTCATTGTGTGACCTCAGCCAAGATCCTTAAACCCTCCTGGTTCCCCCATCTCTAAACTGGGGGATGATACCTATCTCACACAACTTTGTGAGGATTAAATGAGATACATGAAACACTCATTGCATGCCTGACATATGGCAAATTCTCAATAAATATTAACTGTTGAAATGATTACTTCTAGATATACCAACCATAGGCTAGAACCGTCTAACAAGGAGATTGACTTGTCAAGAATGAATTCCCAAAGCATATCACTGATGGCAGAGGTGAAGCCTTTCTGGAAGTGAGACTCTGTATGCTGGATACCAACCCACTTGGCTAGAATGACAACCCACTGGCTTTTCCGGACCAGAGACTGTGGAGTGGTAACTAAATCTAACGAGTTTTGACTCTAGGTTGATTTAAAAGGGTGGCCTTTGCATTAGGTTAATGCTTCAGCGTTTCAGAGGCTACGCATCAGCTGAGTTTCTCCCTTGGAGGCACTTGTATTGCACCACGTGCCTGGCTTTTGTGGCTCTTTCTTTCCACGTTGAGAGCTACCCTGCATTTCACTCCCCACAGGCAGTGCCTTACTTTGGATCTGTATTGCTACCAGCAAGGAACAGTTAGTGAAGTGTTTTTTTTTGAGTCATATTTTTTAGTTGCCCTAGGGCACTTAATTTCATGAATTTGGGAAAGAAATGTAGTCCTTCCCAGAGATACTGGCTGGTTTGCTAAATCACCTGCTAATCATCAATACACATATATTTTCCGCAAGGTAAGTGGGACTTTCTCAAAATGGAGTTTTATTCTAAAGAGGTTTTGATGAGTTTTGCTCATAAAAAAGTAATGAAATAGAGAGGCTTCTTTTTCGAATATGCATCAACTTCTTTGTTTTTAAATACAAAATGGATGTGGGACTAATTTCACCTTAGCCATTAAAGAGCTCCTACCTCAATTGAGTCATCTAATGACTATTTATAAGCACGCATGGAAGACCTTTCAAATGAAAATTCATAATTCATTTTTAATAATTTTTAAATGGAACAGTCTTCCACTGCACCCCACCCCCGCCACGCTTGGCATTCAAAACTAAGGAGAAATATCAGAGTGTTCTTCTTTAAAATGACAGATGATAAGTTTATTGTTTGTTTGTTTTTATAGCTAGATAGAAGGAACCAACCTCAAAAAGAATTTGAAATTACTTACGCACTTCAAGCGAGAACTAGGAAAATTTGCTAGATGATCCAGGACAATAAAAAACACCGAAAGAAACAAACAACAACAAAAAAATCAGTAAACATCATTGATTGTTCCTTCATTTTCCATCTCTCAACTGTGCTTCTAGACACGAGGAATATAGTGGTGGACAAAAGCAGACAAAAATTTTTACAGAATGTACTTTCCCACGGAGAAGACAGACAATGAACAAGGTAAGTAACTGACCTACATAGTGATTTGGGTAGTAGGTAAGGGATATGGAGAAAGATTAATGCCGGAAAGAAGGATAGGAACTGATATGATGGGGAAGTGGGTGCTGAAATTCTAGGTAGGGTGGCCAGGAAGACCTTATTAAGAAGGTAGGTTTTGAGTAAAGACCTGAAGGAAATAAGGGAACCAGCCACGTGGATATGTAGGGAGAACCTTCCAGGTGGAATGAAGAGCAGGCACAAGGGCTCTGAGATGGGAGAGAGCCTGGTGGGTTTATCAGTCTAGAGACATGAACACTTCAGTTAATTTGCTTGAAATGACGCAAAGGGTGGTTCTTTACCTTTTTAAGTCAGAGACTCTTTACAGGATGGGCTAACAAATGTACGACATATACTGTTCCAGGGAGATTGGACTTGGGGGAAGGATGTGGGGAGGAAAAGGTCATGGTCACACTGTCAACAAGAGGTGACAAGAGTCTGCCTTAGGGGCATGGCAGTGGATTCAAGCAAGAGATAATAAGGAGATAGATTTGATGGTGCTTAGTGAGGGATTCGATTTAGAAGTGGAGAGAAGGTGCTACAGAAAACACCCTGGTTTCTGGCTGGGAAGACGGCAGTTCCATTTACTGGGGACCCAACTCTATGATGCTGGGATACCCAGCAATCAAACTCTATCAGCTCAGTATGCTGGCTTGGTGGACCTGCCCCCCTGAACTCAGGAAGTTCTGGGGTGCACGTGTGTCAGACTCGTGGATGGTTATCTCATCAAGATGTATGTGTGGGTTCTGTGTACCCCATTAAAATTATACTCATGGTAGGAAGTACCACGGTATTTCAAAATCTTCTCTTTGGCTAGGGGTAGTTAAAGAAAATCTCCTACTTTTTCATATCAAAACCCTTTAGAAGGGAGAGCTTCTCATGGTCAGCACTGCTACCTTAAGTTCTGAGGTCTTCTTTGAGAGCCCTTTCCTTATTTAGCCCTAAGATACGGGAATTCTGAAGTCATAGCTTCTCCTTTCATTCCTAGTCCCTCTCCACATTCTCATATTCTCTGAATTTCAGATCTGCACCGATCTCTTTGCTACTATCCATACATGGATGCCCACAGTCCTCCAATTTAACTTGTTTGTAAAGAACTCCATGGCCCCCCTCCCCCGCCCCCCCGCCGCCAACCCTACTCTTCCTTCTGCAGGTATTGGCTCATTTCATACTGGGGAGCCTTGTTTAGCTCCTTCTCCCTCCTGCTTCTCTCCTGCTGTCCTTGGGGATAGTGTAAGGTGGTGACTACCAGCCCAGGCCCTGGACCAGACAGATCTGGACGCACTTCTGGCTCAGCCGTTCACCTGCCATGTTACTTACTTTGGGCCTCCCTTAAAATGGGAGCAAAAACACTTAGCTCCTAGGCTTTCTGTGAACTTGAAATGGATAATGCATGCAGAGCCCTTGGGGTTTCATGCCCGACATGTAGTATGTAGTACGTATGTAGTATGTGCTCAAGAAAGAGTTCGGGTTTGACAAGACTCTTATCGCTTCCTCTTTACATATTGCAATTGTCTGGAATCAGCCCCCTACCTCCATTACCATATTATCTAGTTGTTAACATAGCTTTTTAAAACACTAGTTTGCTAATATCCTTCTCCAGGGGAAAACTTCCAATAGTGTAGATAAGTGTCTTAGAAGTTATCCTACCTTGGGAACACTTTTTTTTTTTTTGGAAGGAGGAGGTGGGGGGTCAGAGATCTTTTATAGAATATAAATCTATGCTCCACAATTAGGCTTATCTCATCTTTAATAGCCTCATCACCTACTAAATCCTCCAGCTTTTTTTAAAAAAATATAATTTATTGTCAAGTTGGCTAACATACAGTGTATACAGTGTGCTCTTGGTTTTGGGGGTAGATTCCCATGATTCATCGCTTATAAACCCTCCAGCTTTAAATATACTCACCCTCAGACACATTCACACACCTCACCACACATCCTCACTCACATATACCCATACTAACAAACACCCTCACTCCACACACATCCACACTGACCCTCACCAACAACCCACACTCACACACACCCGCACATACCTCCTTCTGCCCTCTTCTGTGTTCTCTACCTCACTATTTCTCTCCTCATGGAAGAAGCTTCCTACCATATTTGCCCATAGAGAATCAACCTTTGTTTTCACATTAGACCTTTTGCTCTTCAGGAAAAAAAAAAAAAAAAATTATGCTTCTATGGTTGGAATCAATCCCTTGTTCTTCCTCTCTTCTTATATAACCATTTGTTCTTCCCTCTTGGCAGAGTGAGCCAAATAGCCCTTAAGCTAGGACCCCGAAAATTCAACTTTCTCTGGACCTCAGAGCTTAGCATAGTGTCTTGCACATAATGACTTCTCAGTAAGTGTTTGTTGAATTCAATTAGAAAGATTTCAGTCTCTAAGAGCTAAATGTAAACACGCAGACCGCATTGAAGCCTTGCGTTTACCGGCCACCTGTTGCTTCCCGGTTCACAGTTTACCTTACAGCTGAGTGTGAGAATCATATTTGCAGGGCCGTCTGTTTCACAAATTGCCAACAGGCCTGGCTTTGCCCCGTCTCTGCATCAGCACACCTTCCATTTAGTTCTCGCCAGTGAGCCTTTTTGGTGAGATTTACCACTTGACAGTTCAGACCAGAGATTAAAAACTGGTTCAACCAGTTTGACTACCTTAACATGGCAGTGGTTAGGGGTAGAGTGAATGAGGAAAGGGAGTGTCTGTGGGTCACTGGGTCATGGGTTTCTGAGGTCCACCTTTGTCCCGGTTGATGTGTTTACCGATGACTGGGAGGAAGATTTAGATGACAGATTTTTCTATGCATGGAATACTGTGGTCTGGCCTGACATACTGTTAAGCAGAATGATGGCACAGTTTTAAGAAAATCAGACAGCTGCTTCTTGAAACTTGGAAAGTCATTCCAACTGAGAATTCCCTTCCTAACTTTGGGTGAGGGAAATGGCCAAGAACTTTCTAAAATTAGCACCAGTTCCCTTATCCTTATACAAATTACCATCTGGTGTTTGTTTCGTGTATTCGAAGAAAGCCAGCTGGAATGGAGAATATCAAATACCAGTAACATTTTAGTCTGAAAGGTCCACTTGACATCAAACTCATACCAAGTAGCGAAATCTCAATCTATATAAAGGTGATGGATGCTGTTGATCTTGTGGCAAGGAGAATCTTCTTAATCTAGTTTAGGAAGACATGGCATATTATAGTTTCAGTTCGGTATTTCTCTGTTGCAGTTATGTATCAGAGGGGACTATAGAATAAAGCAAGTTATTTCACTAAAGTTGGAGATAGTAACTTTACTGTTCCTAATATTTACTCATAACAAAACCATGACACTTTGGATTATACCAAAGTAGATGTTTATTTTCATGATAACTGCACTAAAGATGTTAAACAAACTCTGAAATAGAGTTTAGTACAAATAGGAAGTTAACTTGAAGCCTCAATGTCTTTCTTCCATAGCCTAGGCTTGGAGAAGTCACAAACCACACTCGTTATTCACTTCACTCTTTAAAACGTTTCTACATAAGATCTTTCTGACCTGCTTCTATCTCCTCCCGACAAAGTATGCTTGCTGCTGGAAATAGTTCTACCCACCCAGGAAACATGAAGCCCAGACTTGTCCCCTCATGTTTCCAAGGGATTCACAATTAAATTTCCTTTGAATAAGCTGAAGACAGTGTGTTTGAATATTATCTCTTCGGTAAAGCTTTTCCCCCCAACCCCAGGGAGAGTTAGCCTAGCTCTTCTGTCTGTAGCCACAGCATTACAGAGACCTCACCTGGAGCTCACAGCCATGAGAACCGTATCTGGGGAAGATTATTTTTATTTGCTACTTCTAACTGGTTCCCGTGCAGGGAGGAACGCTTGGTGACTGAGCAAGGCTAATGGGTGTGGAGATTCAGGCTGGGACAGCGCTACGTTTGTGATCAAAAAGGGCACCAGGGGATCATGGAAGAAGGAAAATCTGGAAGGCTGGAGAGGCTGATGGAAGAAGGTTTAAGAAGCAGAGGAGGTAGCTGTTGGCCTCAGAGCACTTGGCAGAGGGCAGGCATGAAATGGGGGCCTGGAATGAAGAATAAGCCTCTAGCAAGGTTTTATTTATTTCTATTCACTTAATTTTTTTTTAATGTTTATTTTTGAGACAGAGAATGCATGCACATGCATGAGCAGGGGAGGGGCAGAGAGAGAGGGGGACAGAGAATCTGAAGCAGGCTCCCCTCTGTCAGCACAAAGCCCGACGCAGGGCTCGAACCCACATAATGTGAGATCGTGACCTGAGCCAAAGTCGGATGTTCAACCAACCAAGCCGCCCAGGTGCCCCTATTTCTATGAACTTTTTATAGCGTAACAAGCATTGTAAACTTTCCAACTCCCCATGAACTCCTCTATAAGTCTAACACCTAGCTCATGTGTATAACATGTGGGCTCTAACTGTGCCTTGTTTGTTTAGGACAGGCCATTTGCAGGGTTTCACCTGTTGTCCTGCCTTCATTACTTGACCGTGTTCACATTCAGTTTCACAATATGTCTGTTTGGGTGACAAACTGTAAGGTCACACAAAGTAGTTCTTATCTGACTGTACTTTGAAGACCATACCACATTTTATCCCTAAATTGCCTGTTTACCTATCTCCATTCCAGAGATCACGGGTTCAGGCTCCCAGAGGGATAGGATACGGTCTTTGTTAATTCATTTGAACACCACATACTAAGTTTTATATTGTATGTGTTAGGTGCTGGGATACGATGAGAAGATATCTGCACTCAAATATCTTAAGGGGAGTGGCACCTGGGTGGTTCAGGTGGTTAAGCAGCTGACTCGTGATCTCGGCTCAGGTCATGATCTCACAGTTGTGAAGTCGAGCCCCGCATCTGGCTCTGAACTGATAGCAAGGAGCCTGCTTGGGATTCTCATTCTCTCTCTCTCTCAAAATAAATAAATAAACTTAAAAAATAAGATCTTCAGGGAAGAGGCTGAGATGTACTCACACAATTATACACCTGAGAGATAAGGCTTGCAACAGAGTTCCTCCACCTTGGCACTGATTGACATTTTGGACCAGATAACTCTTTGTTGGCCTGGGCTCTCCAGGATGTTGAACTCCATCCTGGGTCTCTACAAGTACATGCCAGGAGCACCCCCTCCAGTAGTGACAACCAAAAACGTATCCAGACATTGCCAGATTTTATCCCCACCCAGCTGCCATCCCAATGTGGAGAAGCATCCATTAAGTCAAAACACAGGGCATCATGGGAGGAACACCTAACCCAGACTTGGACAGAATCTTATTAATTTTTCATCCTGAACTCTGACTTGACACTTAATAAGTGCTTAATGAATTAATGCAATGCATAATATCATGCTATCCTTCAGGATTATTGGAATAAAGTCTAGCAAACTAGGGGGAAGTTCAAGTATGAGGTCTTAGGCAGAAGTCGGCCAATTCAGAATTTCACTCTGAATCACAGGCCCCAACATTGTTCCCAGAAATACCCTATGGCCACAAAGGAACCTGCTCCCTAAATATCACAGCACAGATTTTCTAGCAGTTATTTTCCTGTTAATAAATACTGATTGTCAAGCACTTTGGCAAATATCAGGTGCCTTAAATGCTAAATAGTCATTATAAAGCCACATAAATATTTTAGATTCATCATCCACAGCAGGGAAAGCAGAGCCCTGATTCTAGGAGGAAAAAGAAAAAAAAAAAAGCCTTGACATTCAACTAATGGCTTCACTAACTGATGCACCCACCTGGGAGGCTGAAATTTGGTCCGTCTCAGAAGTGAATGTTCTTTGCAAAACAGAGTTAAATCTATCTCAACTTCAGTGGAGGCATCCTGTCCCCAAGCCAGCCATTGTTTCGATGTAAATGAAGACAAGAAAATTCACAGCACTACCCACATGTTCCTTTCACACAGCCTCTGCCCTGAACCAGACTGACATGGAATAATGGGAAGACAGGGGCATGAGGAGACTGATTCATGTCAGCCTTTCTTGGTGGACCCAGACAAACTGGACGATCATGGAGCTTTCTGGAACAGGCTGTGTGACTTTTGGGCAAATGACAACTTCCCTGGGCCCCCGTTGGTAAGATGGAGGACAAAAGGAGTAACGATTTCGAAGCAGCTCACAGCACTCATGGTTATACCTGCAGTTTTACATCCGTGAAGACTGATAGAATTCAGGGGTTCCCAGCATTGATTTTTATTTTGGGGGTGGGAGAGATGGCATACAAAAATCAGCCCCTCAACAGTCCTGACGCCCTTGCTTAACAGGCTCCCTAAAGTGTGGTAAAACCCCACGGAGTATCGTTCTGAGGCTGGCAGCCACATAGAATGAATGAATGAATGGGCCAGTCCGAACTAATTCCCAGCTTGCCCCTCTCCAGGACGGTTTTGCATTAACCGCTGTGGTGTCCTATTGACTGGAACATGATCCAGCTGTTAGCCCGGGTCTTTAAGTTACTGAGTCCTCTGGGAACCCTCTGAAAACCCCCTTTGCCCAAGGTAAGTATTCCCAGCAACTGCACAAGAGACTCACTGATGTTCTTTAGAAGTTGCAATTAATAGTGAGATTTTTTTCCCCCCTGATGGGTCAGTGTTCCCCCTAATTGCCACCCCATAATTCTTTGCTGATTCCCCAAAGGTTCATTTTATTTGGAGATTTTTAAAGCACACACAAAACCCAGAAGAATAGTTGTTCCTTTGTTTTAATGTTGCTGCTAAGCTTAAAAAAAAAAAAAAAAAAAAAAAATCCTCCTCCCTCCTTTAATCCCTTCAGGAAATGCCTCATTCTCAATACTTATTAAAAATGGGGAAGCAGTCCTAGGTGGCTTCTGGAGGTCGAAGTTCATAAAGTGAATATGCATAAAGGCAGCAGAATATCAAGTTTTCATAATTACACCTTTTCCTGCATACATTTCCTGCAGTGAAATCGGCTTTGATTTGGTCTGATTTAATATAGTCTTTCTAATTTAAATCTATCCCTTCACTTCTACTTTGCTGTTGTTCAACTTTAGATGGGAAAAATGGGTTCCTATTTCCCACTTTCACACACCAATAAGGATTCTGTATTTCTAAACAAGAGTGATGAGATAGCATTTAATTTCTGACCTCTGTCCCTAATTCCACAGCTTTGGGGAAGGAAAGTGTTTCTGTTTTGGAGAGATAAACTATGAAATGAGAGGGCAAAAGAGGATGCAGAGACGCAGGGTTAGGCAACTGTGTCTAGCATAATGCCTTACTCAAAGTCAGCAGGTATCAGTCTTTGTTGCAAGAACAATGCTTAAGATAGGAGAGGAGGCTCTGAATAATCTTGTAGCAAAAGACATAGTTAAGAGCACATATAAAAAAAAAACCCCATAGTTAGAAGTGGAATTTTGATGAAAACGAAGTCCTGTTAGAACAATCTGGTTCAATAGGTAGAAAAAAATCAGTGAAGGACATTGAGTTGAACTATAGCTTCCATGTTGCTTGCTTTGCTATCCTGGGACACAGGGTTGCATGAGGAACTCTCAGATAGATGTATGATTGGTCTAAATGGAAAGTCAAATGCATGTGGGGACTGAAGTTCTAGTTCAAGAGCCACGGACACCCCTACTGGAGATTTTGGGAATTCTCATATTTCTCTTGGAGGAGACATTTGTTATGTGCAGCTAGTGCTGACCTCAGTTCCTGGCACAAAGGAGGAATTCGACAAATGTGCGAAGGGTTATAACAGACACTATTCTTGAGGTCTAGCATGAAAGGTCATTCATTTCCCATGGGGGGCGGAAGAGAGAGAGAGAGAGAGAGAGAGAGAGAGAGAGAGAGAGAATCCCAAGCCGGCCCCACACTCAGCATGGAGTCTGACACAGGGCTTGATTCTGCGACCCTGGGACTGGGATCATGCCCTGAGCCAAATCAAGAGTCAGATGCTCAACTGACTGAGCCACGCAGGCACCCCATTTCACTTTTAATACCGATGTTAGGGAACTATAGCTGTGTTAGAAATAGTCTTTGCCCTTCAGATATTTAATAATGAATCGGGGAATCAGATAAAACCACGTCCAACTAAAATACAAGGTAGTAATGGTTTTCATACATAAAACCTTTTTCACACAGAGCCGTGGAGGTCTGAAAAGCAGGAATTCATAGATCTTCAGGAATATGAAAGGTGTGGAAGGTGAAGGCAGATTTGAAAGGTAAAGGAATATTTCATGGAACACACGGCATTGGAGAGGAGTCTTTGGTGAGGGGTCTAACTTTGATAGGCTGAGATGGGAGAGGTGAGGAGAAAGACCATTCCTAGTGGCAGACAGAGGTGCAGTAACTATCTTGGGGAATGATAAGGGCTCCAGTTTGGCTAAAACAAGGGATTAGGGATTGGAAGCAGACAGCTCTGAAAAGTAGGTGAAGGGGTCATGGCTTTGGAGGCCTTGAATGCTGGAGTGAGGAGCCAGTCTTCATTTCCACAAACTACAGATGTTTGAAATGATGGCTAGAAAAACGGAAGACAGGAGGTAGGAGACCCCTTCGTTAAGAATCTACATATGGGGGTGTCTGGGTGGCTCAGTTGACTGAATAGCCGACTCTCGGTTTCAGCTCAGGTAACGATCCTGGGGTCATGGGATGGAGCTCCACATGGGGCTCTGTGCTGAGCGTGGACCCTGCTGAAGATTTGCTCTCTCTCCCTCTGCCCCTTCTCTGCTAGCATGCGTGTGTCTGTGCTCTGTCTCTCTCAAAAAAAGTCTCCATACCTAGAACCTAATACGAATCAACTCTGACCTTTCTGCAGCCCCTTCCTGAGCCCATTCCCCGTAACTGTGCTGATCTCTAAGGCATGAGGGGTTCATAAAGCCCAGAATGGGCTCCCCCAGAGCTGGATCTTCTAAACAGGGACATTAATCCCATGTTGTTTGCTGTTGGTTTTTTCAATCCTTCATCAACAATTGACACAAGTGGGGGAAAAAGAGCCAAGGCAAGTTGCGGGAAACAGCTTACTTGGGGGTTTGAAAAGAGCCACCAGATTTTTTTTTTTTTTTAAATTTTTTTTTTTTTCAACGTTTATTTATTTTTGGGACAGAGAGAGACAGAGCATGAACGGGGGAGGGGCAGAGAGAGAGGGAGACACAGAAGCGGAAACAGGCTCCAGGCTCTGAGCCATCAGCCCAGAGCCCGACGCGGGGCTCGAACTCATGGACCGCGAGATCGTGACCTGGCTGAAGTCGGACGCTTAACCGACTGCGCCACCCAGGCGCCCCAAAGAGCCACCAGATTTATGCAGAGGCGCTCAGGAGGTTGCCGGGCAGCCGACAGGGCCGGCCAGACTCTTACTGATCTTGCGGTTCCCCAAGCAGCCGCTGGCTTGCCACATACGGAACGTCAGCCTTTGGAGAAACCCCAGGATGAAACCTGTAAGCCATTCCATTATTTTAAAAACTCATGTCATGGAATTTCTGTATTTTTGTTTCCTTCTTCTGTTTGTGGCCTGAGGAGTAATTAATGACCTGAAACTTCACTACTGAGCCTCCATGAGAAAGGATACCTGCCAAAGGAGGAGTCCAGAGACGGGGCTAAGCTTACGCTGCCATGCAGATTAATGCCTGTCTTGGGGATTTCTCCTTGGTAATTAAAGCCCCAGCTTCTGCCTACTTAAATATGGCTTGAATCGACTTCTGATGTCCCCTCAGTATCTCAATTTCAAAGCCAATGTGTCAGTGGCAGCATCCTCAGGACAGTTTTGCGTTATTGTTTTCCTCTCTGGGAAGAAAATTTTCTTTGCTGATCTCTTTGGGAGATCTTTTCTCCAACAGCAATACGACTGCAGCGTCTAGGGTAGAGTCAAGGGTTGGAATCCCAATTTTCACTCAGTTCAGAGGTAATTTGTTAAAGGACACGCTTTTCACGGATTTAAAGAAATTTCTGCTTTAAAATCCAGTAAGAAAATTTCTGGGTTTTTTGCATATGATGAAGCAAATCAGTATGAATAAAGTCATGATACTGTAAACGCTTTCGGATGTAAAAAAAAAAAAAAAAAGAAAAGAAAATTTCTGGGTTTTTATCCCAAAGAAATGATTTAAAACGTGTTAAGATTGGAGCGCAAGGCTGATTATTCTAGCCTTGCTTGTGAGAGAGAAAAATTCAAAGTCTAACAATAAGAGATTGGTTAAATAATTCACATTATCTCTATAAAATGAAATATTATATAGCCATCCAAATGGAAGCAACTAGAGTAGTTTATAATAATGAATATAAAAGTCTGTATTTCATGCTACTGCAGTCCCCATATGTCTTGCACACAGAGTGGGTGCTTCAGAAGCTGATAGACATTTTTGGATTTTCATTTTCCTATTTCCAAGAGCAACACTGGGGTGGCAGTAAGCACCGTGGTAAAACGCCAGACATCTCAGCCTGCTTTTCTCTAGCTCAACTGCAATCTTCCTAAGTTATTTTTCCACTGTAATAATTTGTTTTTAGCCTTGTAACTTCTAGGTTGCCAAAATCGACCTATTTTTCTGCCCATAAGTTTGGCTAGCCAATTGGCTAGTGAATCCACCTGGCCACCAATAAAACTCATTACAATTCAGGCTTAGTTGTTTATTCCTTGAGACAGCCAATGAATCATTCAAAGGTTTCTTAGACGTTTTGGAACCACATGGAGGCAGATTCAAAGCGATAGGTCTCAGATAGGTAGGTAGTAGGTAGTGAAGATGAAATCACAGCTGGGCCAGCCTCTCAGGTATTTTCAATACCCACCCCCGCCAAGGGATCCAAGCTAGTTTTTATCTGGCGTTACTTCCTTTGTGTTCCCAGGGCAAATTTTGAAGCATTTCCTTGTGTGGCTCTGCCGCTTTGATTAGGGTCCTACTAATAAGCAATGGAAATGAAGATGCCCAGCAGGGAGAAGGAGCTCAGAGGGTTGCAAAAAAAAAAAAAAAAAAAAAAAAAAAAATCAAGCTCTGGACTTTGTGCCAATTATCTGAAAGTTTAATGAACCGTGGGTGTTGGTGCAAGGCATCCTTAAACGGCTGAGAGCCCCAGTGAATCCAAAGCTGCGCCTCTTTGTGAGTGTCTGCTTTTTCTGGAATCCAAGAAATAAACTTAGGAAATAGTAGGGATATTTTTGCCTTTGTGGGGGTGGAGTGGGGTGAGCAAGATTTCACCACTTTCAAAAAATGATAGGAGGAGGGTGAAAGTCTGAACCTCATTTCTCAGCTGGATGCCCCCAAACAATCAAATTTCCTCAAGTTTCTTCCTGTTACACAATGGGGCTCTTCACACTCTCCTGCTATTTTCAGACTTGCCAGCTGAGAAGGGATTCAAGCTCCAGTTCTCTGGAGCCTGGTTAGTTTAATGGGGTTCTGTTCTTTCTCCCCTTTTCCCTGAATTATGAGATCTGAGTGCCAGGCTGGGGGTAGGAGAGCAAAGAGAGGGGTAAGCGAGTGATGTAAAGGCCAGACAGTGTGAAACCCCACCTTAGAATTGACCGCATTTCTCTGTAAGGAGAGCAGCTTATGCTTTGGAGGCACAAAGAATAAGAAACAATGTAAAAGAGGGTTTGGTGTTGACAGTGCAACAGGAAGACTTCCAAAGCATTTGTAAAGATGAGAAAGTCAGTGGGTTTGTTTTGCAGCTGATCAACCCATTGAGATTTAATAAACACCAGGGTAGATAATAATATAGGGCTGATGAAAACGATGGCTCGCATTAATGAGCACCTGCCGTTCTTGTAAGAGCTTCACGTGTCCTAACTCATTTCATCTGACCAACAATTTAAGAGGTTAGGAATCACCGTTACCTCTATTTCACAGGTGAAGAAACAGAAACATGGAGGGGTTCTAGAATTTGTCCAAAGTTACACAGATGACTGCTGGTACCAAGATTGGGGCCCAGGCAGTCTGGGTATGGAGCCTCAATTCATAACCACTGGCCCCTTACTATCTTCCGTGAGAGATCAAGGCTACTAAGAGTAAAGCAAATAGCCTGAGGCCAGGACCTATGTGTCTCGGGTGCCCAGCTCAGGGCCTGGGAACTACAAGAGCTTAAGCAGCCAAGATCATTACTCTTTTTTTTTTTTTCAACGTTTATTTATTTTTGGGACAGAGAGAGACAGAGCATGAACGGGGGAGGGGCAGAGAGAGAGGGAGACACAGAATCGGAAACAGGCTCCAGGCTCCGAGCCATCAGCCCAGAGCCCGACGCAGGGCTCGAACTCACGGACCGCGAGATCGTGACCTGGCTGAAGTCGGACGCTTAACCCACTGCGCCACCCAGGCGCCCCAAGATCATTACTCTTGAATCCAAGAAAGAGCTTTGTCTTGGAATCAAAAAGGAAATACCACATCAACTTTAGTTTGAGTGAAACACAAAACTAAAAGCCAACAGTGTCTGAGGGTACTAGAAGGAGAAACAAACAGAGGATGAATTATTTTTAAAAATTGCGGATAGCTGTTAATTGAACTGGAAATATCTTTGCCCGCTTCCTTCCCAACTTTCTACCACTTTGGGAGTCCCACGAAATGACTTGTACTCCAGAGTTTAAACTCATGCCCTGAGCTACGTGGAAACATTCAAACTGGCTTCAATTTCATACTTAGAGATGGAGTCAGAACGAGTATAAAAGCTCTTGAAGTCTTCTGGGAGAAATACAAGAGTTAATTTCCAGGTTAACATCTAAAATTGGTTAAAGAATTGGATATGGCACCATTTCCTCTGTAGTTTGGCAGCTAGATCAGAAAGCAGAGCTTTGGAGATAAAGGTTCTAACACTGAGACGTGTGTGTGTGTGTGTGTATGTGTTGGTGGTAGCTACAAGAGGAAACACAAGACAGGGTGAGAGTAGCCAACAGCCAGGGGTGAGTGAGGTCCTTAGATCACAAGAAATGAGCACAGCGAGAAGTAGATTTAAAAACGAAGCAACTTTTGAGCAGAGGTCAGAATGACCTGAATTGCCTCTGGGGCAAGAAACCTGGGGGCAAGTCTCTTACACTTCTTCAGCCTCAGTTTCTGCATCTCAAAAATGGGAATTTAAATATCAAACTTGAAAGGTTACTTTAAGGATTTAAAGAGAAAGGTCCCTAGGGTGATTTAGTGGGTTAAGCACCCGACTTGGACCGTCAGCTCACGATCTCCTGATTTTCAGCTTGGAGCCTGCTTCAGATCCTCTGTCCACACCACCCTCCCCCGCTCACGTTCTCTCTCTCTTTCAAGATAAATAAATAAAAGCATTTAAGAAAGTTTTAAAGAGAAGACGTGAAAAGAGTTTGTATAGTCCTCGGCGCCTAGCAGGTACTCAACAGCTGCTGATTGTTGCTAGGAGTTGGGGTTTGTCAACCCGAGCACTCTTGACATCTTCAGCCCCATATTTCTTGGTTGTGGTGTGGTGTCCTGTGCACTACAGAAAGCTCACCAGCATCCCAGGCCTCTACCCCTGGATTCCCCCCAGTAGTAACCATCAGAACTGTCTCCTGAGGCTGCCAAATGTGCCCCCCTCCTGCCCGCCAGCTGAAAACCACTATTCCATTTGAGAAAGAGGGAACGATCTCTCTTGGGTGCGGTAGGCCACGGAGTAGACAAATTTCCCATTTCATATTGCTTTAAAGGGAAGAAAGAAACACGCAGGAAAGACACATTTGGGGCTCTGCCACGTCTCCCCCAGGTCCCCGTTTTTCTAACTGAATGATGAGTTCTCTGAGATGAAAAGAAATCTGACAAAAACAGTTGGAGTTCGGACAGACGTGCTAAACTACCCTCTGAATCCCCGGCTCCCACCCCAGATAAGAAGAGGTGGGGGCCACTCACTGCCTTTATGAAGGCTATTGGACCACGTTTAACAAGGTAATTGGAGAAACATGGCACCAAATACAGTGGCAATTAACCTTCCTTTAAATTAAGGAGTTGCTAATCATAAGAAGCTGGAAAAGAGCTGAGACTATAAAATCTGATAAAATGTGGAGATGGTGTGCTGGGAACATTCTAAATGGATTACTTTATTTCCCTTCCTCTGTGGTACAATTCTGGAAAAATATATTTGTTGATGCAAAACGTGTAGTAGTTTGGATAAAGGTTCATTTAAGGTTAAGTCCATACCCTTTTGCAACGTCTACACTTCTTGTCTCAAAGAGTGGGGAGGAAACACACACACACACACACACACACACACACACACCCCAGAGGCTGGAGTGTCAGATTCTGGCAGGTGTGCCTCTGACTAACAAGATACATACTTTGTGGGCTTCAAATAATGTTATTCTTTTTAGCATCAAATACAGTGTACCTGGGGCAGAACTTCAAACACAGTCTCTACGCATCCTCTCACCAAGCACGAAATGCTCTGGAGTTGTCTTGAATATCAGCCCAGCCCACTTGGGGAGGGCGCGCCCTGGCCCGTGGACCTCAGAGGTACACCTGCTGTCAGTTACCAAAGCAGGTCAGTTCTAGGAGAGTCATAATTATTCAATAATTTCCACCAGACTGGATGCTCTAAATTCACCCCTAAATGCATGTTGCTTGGCCTGTGGAAGAACTTATGATCTATTAAAAGAAAATACACAGAAATGAAGTGGAATTGACAAGTTGAGAAAAGATGGAGCAGGGAGAGATAGGGGGAGGGAGAAAGGTTTCTCAGCTCGGAGGCTGCAGTTCTGATTTCCATCTTGGATTACAGCTAAGAAAGATGTAGTTGGGAGGAACCAGCATTGGAGACTCCGAGCATCAGCTCTTTGCCTGCCTTCTTTTGTCCTCTCTTAGCGATGGCCTTAGCCCACACTTGAAAACAGGGAGCCTTATTTTGTTTTGGGGGTTAAAAATCCACCTTCTAGTTGTCTAATGGAGTGGGATCATAGGAACAGAAAGGTTAACTGGGTGGTTCAACCTAGCAATTGTGGTCTTGGAAGAAGTCCTGAGTCAAGCTCCATCCTCGGGGGAATTGGAGAGAGGAGAGAGTGTGGGGTAGAGGCACTAAGCAAAGAAGAATTGAGAAGGCCGCTAGCAATTAAAGGAAGCTGCCTGCAATTTTTATTTATTGGGCTAAGGTCCTACCAGTAGTGGGTGGGAGAATGATTACAATTAATGGCAATAGGGGCACCTGGGTGGCTCAATAGGTTAAACATCTAACTTTGGCTCAGGTCATGATCTCGATGTTCATGAGTTCGAGCCCTGCGTCGGGCTCTGTGCTGACAGCTCAGAGCCTGGAGCTTGCTTCTGATTCTGTGTCTCCCTCTCTCTCTGCTCCTCCCCGGGTTGTGCTCTGTCTGTCTCTCTCTCTCTCTCTCTCAAAAATAAAATAAAAACATTTAAAAAATTATTGGCAATAATAGTGTGGCCATTAGATGCCATTAATTTATCACTTACTGTACGCCTTTCCCTGTGCAAAGTGCCTTGTAGGCATTAACTCCTCCTTTCTTTTCAGCAGCCCTGTGGCATGTGTTATCATTAGCTTCTTTCTACAGGTGAAGTAAGGCTTCCAACTATTAAATACTAGGTCATGCAGGGGGGTTAAAATCCAGGACTCTGGTGCTTGGCCATTACCCATAAGATCACTGGACTGAGTCTCAGTCCTTCTTCTGCCGTTAACTTCTCTGACAACAGGCAAGGTCTCTAATCTCCCAGGGACACATTTTCCAAGGCCTGGTGCTCAATAAAGAGGTGGTAAATTGAATCTGTAGAATGGGGCTGATCCTAATTGCTCTACTTCTCTCTCAGGGTTGTTCTGAGGCTAGATGAGAAAATATTTGGAAGGCATTGAGCATAAAACAAATGTGAGCCACAACACCACTCTGTGCCTGCAACGGGTAAACACTGCTGGTCCCATACACTGCCTTCGGTCAACATTTATGGATAAAGCAGAGCTTAAATAATGCAGCTTTTTCATTTTCCACAAAATCTTACGGTGGATATTGATCCTCCTAAATTCCTAGAGTAGTTACTTTAAACCAAACCTCTTGTCACAAGGATTCACCAAAATGGGGGGCAGTGTTTGTTATGCACTCATTCTTAGAGCATTTTGACAGCCCTGTAAGATTTTTTTTAATCTACTTTACATTAATATGAAAAAAACCCCAAAGCCTCACAGTGTGACTATTTGACATGAGATCTGAAAATGGCTCAGAATATCCTGACACAGAAATCCAGGCAGAAGATTGGCTTTAAAACTGTACTCTAAGGAACGTGACAAAATGATCTAACCACATATGACATTTCAATTCACAACCATGCCACCATTCAGGTGGCCCTTTCTGCTTTCTGAGAACTGTAATTTATTCATCTGTACAAGAACGCATGCACTGTAGTGACGTCCACTGGCTGGTTGATTCTTCTGGCCCGACTTTCTTGCTATTGCGTCATTCAGCATCATTAACAATTACGTTACTTCTGAAGGCATTCATATTTTCAGTTTTACTTAAAGGTGTACCATCCTGTCAAACATATTCAGTAGAGATACTTTTTAAAAAAAAAATAGCCATTGGTAAGCATGGCCCCATTCTGTCTGAAATTGCTCACAACTGCTTGCAAATATATCGGAATCAGTCCTGGGAATCTCTGATTTATAATACCTACTGATCCTGGACACTTTTAAAGCTTGTTTTCTATCATTGACATCTTCCATGTGCAACAGAGATAAACAGAACCTTCTAGTTATTCTAGCATCAGAGATTTATAGCAGTCATTCCAGGACTCCAAATAGATTTCAAAGGCAAATAAAAAGCCATGATGGCATCAAATGAATAGAAAAGTCTAGGGGTTGTAGTGTCTGGTTTCTCTGTATCCAGGGTAAGACAGTCTAGGAGTGGTCCAGGTGTATCAACCAATTGGTCTTACCCGCCCCCACCCCTCGAACTTCATAGCATAATGCCTGTCAGGACTTTGGACCCTCTTGCAGGGTGGTTATGAATTCGGACCCTGGAGTTGGAAACCTGGGTTCGAATTCTCTATGCTTTATTAGGGATGTGACCTGGGAGAGCCAGGTACCTCTCCGAGCCTCCCTTTCCTCATCTCTACATGTGAATAATAACATAAACTAGGGCTGTTGTGACTATTAGCTTCACACTTAGTAGAAATTCAATCAATACCAGTAGACATTATTGTTCTTATTACCAACATCATTACCAATCTCATCACTCTCCTATACACTGATCTTATCTATGCTTGATGTGTAACATCATGTCCTAGAGGACTATAGAGCAAGATGGGAAATTGTTGTAGATGTGAGCTAGCTTAAAATGATACCCGACTTCCTTAAACTGCTTGAATTAGTTCACATCACTGTAATATGGTAGCTTGGTTGTTTCATAGGAAAAGATTGATTTGGAGAACGAATAAATGAAGGAAATAATGTGTGTTTTGTTAAAAACAAAGCGACAACAAAAAAAGAGTAGATGGTAACAAGATCTGAGATGACCAAGTAATGATCAGTAGCCATCTTTCTGAATAAACAGGATGGACTGAAAACGAGTACCATCATCGTTTACATAGCATTTGAAAGTTTTCTTAGGTTTGAACCACCTTCTTGAGACCTTGCTCACGGTGTCGATTTTCTGTCCTCTGCCAACTCACAATTAGAGGTGGGTAGAATAGCCCACTCTTTCTCCCCCAGTTGTGGCCTCCTCATGGTGGGGTCAGAATTGAAATGGCTTGCCATTTGCAGTTGTAGTGGCATCATACCGATCCTTGACATTCATTCTGCTTCTGTGACTCTTAGGACTCAGGCTCATTTGTCAATGAACTTTCATCTGCTAAGTAATGAGTATATCAGTTGTTTAATATCACGGAAGTTTCATCTAGGAGCCTTTCCTTTTTTATTACTAGAAAGATCTCTCCTGCCCCTCCCCTTCTTCCACCATGTAATAAAACAGAACCTACCCAATGTAGTACACAATTCAGGTTTTCATTATATCCTGCTGGATGGGAGACACTATTTACACAGAGATGAAGCAGCATACCTTCACAAGATTATTTCACATGAGGAGAATGTGGTTTTATATAACAAAATACATCTTTTTCCACTTGGTGAGCAAACTAGGTGAGTCAACATCTTCTCTCAGGAAGTCAGGACATTTCCTCTGACTTTAGAATTCTGTAACAGTGTCCACATGTACTCATGCACGGATGCATGCATGTTGGTTCTGTGGTACATATATAGCAATCTTTTCGCATATCTGCACATCACATGAGGGATAAGCCCAGGTTAGGTGACTCTCTTAAAGGTAATTTAAAACCATAAAGACTAGTAGCTTCAATTTGGGAGAAAAAAAAAAAGGACACCTGTTCAAAGATTCAAGTTCTGTGCATTACTCTTCTTTTTCCAAGATAACATATTAAAGGGCTACAAATTTGAATTTTGGGGGGGTCCTTTCAAACTGAATCACAAAGCTCTGCAAATTGGGATTTCATCCAGTTATCCTTCAAACTGTGCTTATTTTAAAGTTCAGGTCTCCATAATATATAGATTAGGTTAAATATCTGTAAAATTTATTTACACAATCCCTAAAAGAATTTTGAAAAATTATGTTCCCACTTCTATATAGTTGACATCTAATTTTGTTCTTATTAAAAATCTACGTAGTTCTTGGGGTGCCAGTAGGTTAAGCTTCTGACTCATGATTTCAGCCCAGGTCATGATCTTGTAGTTTGTGGGATCGGGTCCTGTGTCGGGCTCTGTGCTGACAGTGTGGAGCCTGCTTGGGATTCTATCTTTCCCTCTCTGCCCCTCCCCACCCACTCTCAAAATAAGTAAGTAAGCAAACAAACAAAAAATCTAAATAGTTCAAAGAACATAATTTCTGGCAATACATATTTCTATTTTAAAACATACCCATTGTATCCATTTTTAAATGAATCCAATGGAGTATTCGATAATCTCTATCTTCCATTAAAAAGTTTTAAAAGAGTTCCTCTTTAGCAGTTGGAAATTTTACATGTGATTTTTGTTTGGTATGGATTTGTGTTTCCATTGTACTTCCATCACAAAATTATACCCTAATACAATATTTTTTATATTGGAAAGCATTTTATCAATCACCCTATTATATGTATGAATATATACGTTTGTAAGTTTAAATAACTTTTACCCACGACCCTAATGTTTTAAGTGTCAAAAATTTATTTTGGGTTGGGTGATATTATTAGTAAATATTTTTAATGCACAATTGTTCCAAACAATATAAATATATTATACATTTTAATAATTATTAAATTTAAAAAGTAAACATTTTATTAGAAATGTGTGGGGCTTTTTCTTCAATTAGTTTACATATTTTTGTGGGGGGACAAATATTACTTATTTCTAGAATGGGCTATGATTCAGCCTAAATTCTCTTCCCATTTTTCATTCTATAGATGTGCTGAGAAAGCTTGCTTGCATAAATGAGTAGATGAGAACAGATGGAGTTTTGTTATGGCAATGCCATTAATTTCTTTGAATTCCTTCTGAGTTATATGTCCTGATCACATCGTTATCTGTCATCAGAAATTGTTTTTTAATGGTCCATCAGCTGATGAGTAGATTAGGACTTTTCAATATTATTGAAATAAAGAAATAGTTAACCTCCTTATATGCAAAAAAGTGCATTACTCAGGCATTAGAATCACTTGCTTTCATCGCCAACAACATCAATATTTCAAATGGTCCCTTTTTAATTAGCACCTGAATGGTTTTGCCTCCTAGCAATGTATTGTGTGGTGATACCTGGGATGGAAAGGAAGGATGTTTTTCTTTTGTAAAATGTGAATAGGTAATTAAGAAAGAAGACAGCGGGGTATTTTCACATGTAGAACATTCTCATAAATTTTAGGCAAATGTACATGTGAAGGTTGAGAAGTTGAAACTTTATTTCCTTAACCATTATCCCGGCCACTGTGCCCCTCCAAGAGTTGTTGTGCTCCTATAAGTGTGTGTGTGTGTCCCCATCTGGGTATTCTGGGCTGTACTCGTTTCACCCATGTGAGTCCTTGGATCAGTGTACAAGGAAAAAGAAAGTGGGAGGAGGATTGGTGGTGGAAAGAGACAGAGATTAGGAGAGACTGGTGTGTGTGGGGTATTCAGGGATGGAAACTTCTATGCCCAGTCTATCCTATACTAACAAACCAGTGCATTTCAGATAAGCACAAGTCACACTGTCTGAATAACCAGTGAGAAAAACGGTTGACTGGCTCCATAATGCTGGAATTATAAATAAATCTACAGCAAGCCTCACTTGTCTTCCCTTGATCTCATGAGATTTCCAACCATTTATTTCAGAGGTTTCCAGTAAGTCTTGTGATACCTTTCCAGTTCAGGGGCACAAAGGAATGGCAGACATCATGCTTCTGTCTCAGATCCAAGAGGTGTGGATGAAAAGGAATGTGATTAAAAAAAAAAAAAAAATACTCGCCCCGAGGGCTTGCATAACTCCAAAGCCCTTCAAGCCGCGGACAAGAAATCAGAGGGGACAGAGACAAGTTATATCAAGAAATAAGCCACTTACAATGAGCGGGCCGCGGTTGTTCTCCCGGTACTTGTTCTGGAAGAAAATGTAAACGACGGTGGCAGCCAGGGAGTAGAGGAAGGCGAAGACAGCAACCGTGACGAAGAACTCGGCGGAAGATGAGGAGTCACCAGTCAATGCCAGCTTCTGCTGCTCCTTCCCTTCGCAGGTGGGCACTTCAAACGTCACCTGGTGTAACCTAAAGTGCCAGATGAAGGAGACTCTTTACAATGCGATGGAGACCAAGTGAGGGGCTGGGTGTCTACATGTTCTAAAGCAAAGCAGGGGTGATTGGGGAGTTTTACGGCATGCTTCTGGGAGAAGTTCATTAAAGAAACTGAGGTTACCGCTGGAAACATGGAAGAAATGTCACAGGAAAACATCATTCCACTGGGTTTCCCAGTAGCTAGTCACTCTAGACAGAAGGGAGGAGGGGAGGGAAAGGGAACCTGAAATGACGATAAATTACACCATATAACATCCTCCTGCTCAAATTTCCCCAGTGCTTTCTCATTGTGCTTGGACTCAATCCCTAACTCCTTAATAAGACCCAGCGGGTCTTACATCAGGTCCTTATGGCACAGTCCTGACTTGTGGTCATTTCAATGTTCCCTTTTCCTCACTCCGTCCCCTGACATTTTCCATAGCTGGCTCCTTCTTGGTATTCCTGTGTCTGCTCAAAGGTCATCTTCTGGGAGAGCCTTTTTCTGACCATTAAGCTAAAATAGTTCCTTTCCTGTAGACATTTTCTATCCCATTGCCCTGGTTAACGTCATTCATAGCACTCATCACTAGCCACACTGTTTTGGTGATGTATTTAATTCCTTGTTTTCTTCTGTCTTCACTGCCCCTTCCATGGTGATGGAATCTTGATTTTCTTCTTCTTTGTATATCTTGAATGACTGACACTTGTTAGGCATTCAGTATATAGGACTTGGATAAATGAATGAACATTCTTGATTCTGTAAGATGACGGATCGATACTAATTTGATTGAACTTTTAGAACTTCTATTTTAGAGAGTAAGTTCTATTAGGAAAGCATTCAGGCTCAGTGTGTTACCTAATAGAGAAAAATAAGGTTTGGGGGCTAATACTTTCTGCTCAATAAATGACACCTAAGGAAGTATGTTATAGCCAGTACAGTAGCTCATGTTGTCAACTAGGTGGTAAACTGTAATTTAATATAGGAGCCAAAATTGTGCTTCATAAGAAATGACTAAATTATTCTTTGAGTATTAGGGAGGCATTTGAAAATAGCCATAGCAACGATATCAACGAAGTGCCACTTGGAAAATTATCTACGAAAGTAACAATAATGATAAAGCCATCGGTGAACCTGGTAATTTCCCAATTTATGCATAGAAAGTATTTTTTTTTAACTAAGCAAAACTTGATGCCTTTAAAACAGATTTGTCGTGTATATTCTCTTAGACTTTAGATAATACTATAATGATAAAATAGTAATGACAATAGCAAACTAACATTGGAACATTTCTTATGGCCCAGATAATTGTGTTTTATGCTCATTGTTTAATTGAATGCCCAATGGCAACCCTATGATGTAGGCACTTTATTGCCCCCTTCCCCTTTACAGAATAAGAAATGGGCTTAGAAAGATTAAGTAGTTCATCCTAAACCACAAGGCTGGTAAATTGGGCAGGGATTTAAATCTGTGCCTGACTCCAGAGCTTGAAGCCCATGGGCCACTGGCATCGCAATCACTAGAGGCCTTGCTACAAACATACATTCCAGGGCCTTGTGCTGGATCTAGTGAACCCGAATCTCTAGGGACGTGGCTCTGTTGACAGCTAATGCAGGGACGTGCAGTATCCCTCAGCTTTTTATTTCTCAGAAACCCAGTCTTTTCTACTATTGCCTGACTTGAGAAAGAGCTGTTTACACCATCTACTTGATCCTGCTTGTATTTACTCAGGCTCCTCCTGCTTCTCACCCACCAGAAAGGTGTTCTGCTTTGTAGCCCAATTCAGGAAAAGAGAAGCATTCGTCATGGTCACATTGTGCAGTTCCTTTCCTCCCCTTGCCAGAGAGATTAAAACATTTCTCCATGGTTTGGTCTGTGGGAAGGCTGAAAAATGAAATGGACTTAAAAGGTAATCGTGCCAATGATTCTCAAATAGGTGCTTTTCAGGTAATGCATACCTTTCTCTCATGATTTCATAATAGGTCATTATTCAACAAATTTTTAGCAAGTGGCCAGTAGTTCATACAATGGCTAGATGTTGTGGTAGAGTGAGAAACGTAGGATGGCCCCTGCCCGTGTTGAACTTCAAGTTTAGAGAGAAAATACAGGTTTCCTGAGAGGAGCCTGAGGCTAGCCTGGGGCGGGGTGGTCAATGTAAAATACCCTATGGAAGTGACTTTTAAGCTGCAGCCTGAAAAATGGGTAGAAATGATCCATATAGAAAGTTAAGAATCAAAACACCATGAAATATGACTATACATCCACCAGGGTGGCTATAATAATAATAATAATAAAAAAACCCAGTAAGATTGGAATAGCAAGTGTTGGCAAGATTGGGTAAGAATAACAAGATAAGACTGGAATAACAAATTCTAATTAGACAGAATTGGAACTTTCATCTATTGCTGGTGGAAATGTAAAATGGTGCAGCCACTTTGAAAAAACAGTCTGGCAGTTTTTCAAACGGTTAAACATAGAGTTAGCATATGATCCAGCAATTCCACTTCTAGACACATACCCAAGAGAAACGGTAACATTTGTCTGCACAAAAACTTGTACAAGAATGTTCACAGCAGCAGTATTCATAATAGCCAAAAACTGAAAACAACAAACAACACAAATGTCTATCGATTGATGAATGGATAAATAAAATGTGGCATATCGATGCAATGGAATATTATCTATCAATAAGGAATGGAGTGCTGAGCAAACCTTGAAAGCATTCTGCTAAGTGGAAAAAGTCAGTCACAAAGGACCACACATTGTATGCCTCCATTCGTATGAAATGTTCAGAAAAGGCCAATCTATGGAAACAAAGAGTAGGCTGGCATTTGCCTAGGGCTGGGGGGACGATGGGAGAATCCAAAATGATGGCTAAGTGTTACAGGATTTCTTTTTTCTTTTTTTTTTTAAAGGTTTTATTCACTTTTTAGAGACAGAGACAGAGCATGAGTGGTGGAGGGGCAGAGAGAGAGGGAGACACAGAATCCGAAGCGGGCTCCAGGCTCCGAGCTGTCAGCACAGAGCCTGATGCGGGGCTCAAACCCATGAACTGTGAGATCATGACCTGAGCTGAAGTCAGACGCTCAACCAACTGAGCCACCCAGGTGCCCCTGGATTTCTTTTTTGGGTGACAAGAATGTTGTGGAATTGACTGTGATGATGGATGTGGTGATGTGAATATACTTAAAACCATAAAGTTGTACATTTTAAGTGAATGAATTGTATAGTATGTGACTTACATTTCAGTAAAGCTGTTAAAACATAGGCCACAAAGAGCATGCACCAAGACCCTGCATAGGCCAGGAACACAGCACATGGGGAGAGATGAAATATGTCTTGGAAAACTGGAACATGGCGGGAAAAGGAAATGAGTGGTTTCAGATGAGATGGAGAAGTCCTCAGGGGCCCTCACTGTGGGGTATTGTGGGCCAGGTTATAGTTTTGGGTCTTTATCTTAAGTCAAAGATGGGAAAGATTTTCCTAGAATGAACAACATGTAAAACAAAAATAGCAGGCAGGGCTATGTCACCTGCTGCAACTATTCAGAGGTACGCACACTTGCTTTCCAGACGCCAGGATTACGGTGCTTCTGATACGCCAGTTCCCTCAGCTGACGTGCACAGACTGGGTCTGCAATGTTGGTCTGCGGTGGGGGTGGCAGGCAGCAGGAGAATAAAAGAATTGGGTGTTGGATTTTTTTTCCCTGTGCAATCAGCTGAATATCATTTCCCCTATCGCTAACTTATTACGTTGATTTACAGTAAATGTTAATTGTGGTTATCTGTACAAGGCACAGGCATGCAAAAATCACTAACAAATCTGCTGCACTTATTAACGCCAGTGATTTACAGCTTGGTATTTGGCCCACCAGTCACACTGGGGTGAAATCAAGGGAAAGAGGGGAAAAGGAAGTGCGTTCTAAGCTAATGCCTCGTCCGTGGAAGGGAGTAGGGATCATTTATAAAGAACGAGCACGTCAGCTCAAAATAGTCTGAGCATAATAATTCATAGGACTGAACATTTTTAATGCCATACGATTGGTATATATTGCTCAACACACATATTTTAACAGAGAGGGTCTTTTAAGCATCAGATAGATATACATGCGTAGATATGTATGTTTTATTCTGGAGGAAGAGAGTTTATAGTCAGCAAGTGTTCAGCAGCTGTAATAATTTTGGAAGCAAGTATCATTCATTTAGAACCTAAACAAGGGAAGAACTGTTCTGTATAGCCAGAGTGTGTCAGTTGACAGAACCTGGAAGCCAAGGGGACCACCTCTGATCCCGTGACGAAATCGTCATGAAGCAACTGCTGAACCTGCAAAAGGGACCAAATCCAACTGTGTTGATTTCAAATGTATAATTCCCTTCATGGTGGGCCTCAGTCAAAGGGTAATTGAATTTCGTTGGGTCTTACTGCATTGTGTCTACCAAAGAAAAGCGTCCATGGTAGAGTAGATTTTTAAAAAATTTTTTACCAACGCATAAACAACACGTAAACATCTCACTGCTGCTTCACTTACACGAAAGGGGCTGCTAGGCACCCACAGCTTTTAGTTCTGTTTGTGGGGCCTGGAAAAATATTAAGCAAGTTGGCACTGCTTTATTAATGAAAATATTTACAATAGCAACCACTGACATGTTTCAGCCTCCAGGCATTGTGCTAGCTTCTTTACTGACATGATTCTCATCTAATGCTCATAACGCTCATAGGTAGGTTCTATTACTATGACCGTTATACACAGATGAGGAAACTGAGGCTTGGAGTGTGCAGTGAGCTTGCCTGAAGTCATGTAGCTAGTGGAGGGCAGGGACGAGGCTTGAATGCAAGGAGATTAGGTGGAGCCTACACTAATAACTACTGTACGTTTCTGCCCCTCTTTCTCAGAAGTTACGGCATCCTTAGATTTCCAGCTGAATGTCTATAAAAATGACCAAGCCATCTCGGAGTGTCTGCGTGGCTCAGCTGGTTGTGTGTCCAAGTCTTGATTTCAGCTCAGGTCATGATCACATGGTCGTGGGACTGAGCTCCGTGTAAGGCTCTGTGCAAACAGCTTGGCGTTCTCTCTCCCACACGTTCTCTGTGTCCCCCTCTTTCTGCCCTTCCCTCACTCATGCTCTCTCTCTTCCTCTCTCAAAAATAAACATTAAAAAAACAAGGTTCCCATGAACAAGTTTTGATCTAGGTCATTCTAACATTTGCTTCCAAAGCAAGCAGAGGGCAAATGAACTTGAATGCCTCGTGCACCGAAATTGTGATCATTGTAGGACCTGTGGTTCTTTACACAAAGTGAGGTATTCAGTACAGGAAGACACAGATTCATGTGTATGCAGCACTGTACCATTAGGGGCATCTGGTAATAAGAGTTTGAAATTATTGACATTATCTTTCACCTGCTGCAGAAGAAAAGAGGACTAATGCCCCTAACAATGTATCTGGGGGGTGGCTCAGGGAGGGACAGGAATGACATGTCCTAATGGTGGTGGTCCCCCAGGAGCAAATGTGGGAAGCATCAAGGGTGTTGGGGAGCAAACTGCTGTCACAGAATTTCTCATCCCCAGAATTAAAGTCGCCAAGGGACAATCAGAGGGCAACTGGCAAATTGTGGTGCTAAGCACGTTTCTCTTTACTTGATCATTTTCCACAGCCCCTGTTTCAATATCCTTTTATCAGCTGATAGAGACTTTAATCCTCTTGCTCCTTCTTTTTCTCTTCCCAGTATAAAATATTGGCATTTGTCTGGTTTTAGATTGACTTTTCTTTCACTAGCCATATGTGTATGCATAATAAATGCGTTTGTGTGTGCTCGTATACACTCACACACACCTCTGCTTGCTTAGCCTAGATGATTCACAGCATAAATCACTACAAAATCCTGAGAGTTTAGCAACACGTTCACACACTAGATCTCCTTTTTTTCTCTCCAGCAACCTTCTCCATTCTATAGATGAGGAAGTTGGAGCTCAGTCATCTTGAAAGAATCATCAAAGATCACCCAGTTGGCATAGAGAAGGAGCAAACTTGGAAACCAGCTCTGAGGTGTTTTTTTCTTTCTTATGATGCAAATTCCACCTCTAAGTTTTCCAAACTACTGAATTCTCCATTATGCTCAAGTCCTTCAATCCTTCAAGAGGGATGGGTTGAGCCCCATGGGCCAGTCATTGGAGAAGCCAAGCAATGAGTTGTGAGGCACTGGAGTTGAGATTTTCTAGGAGGATGAAAAGGACAAGTCCTTCTGTCTGCCATGTCCCTGATTTTCTTACTGTACCTGGAGCAGGGCATGGGACAATGCTATATGGGATAATGACGATTCTATCACTACTACTGCCACTGCTGGATGCCAATCACCAATGACACTTATTGCCAGGCCAGGCACTATGCCAAATGCCTTCACATCTTATCTCATTTGGACCTTCAAATCTGATGAAGTGGGTACTATTTCTCTTCTGTTAGTGGTGAGGAAAGTGAGGGGAAGAGAGGTTAAGTGACTTGTTGATGTAAGGGCCTGAAAACAGAGACTATCTGACCTCAAAGCTTTTACTCTTAAGCTCCTATATGAAACAAATACAGTGCTATTATTTTTTCTTTATCCCTCACCTGTCTACTGACTTCTTGGACAACTGCTGGATTTTCTGATTGCCTTCCTATGGCTGGCTTTCCCTTTTGCCGCTTTCAGTTGTTTTTCAACAGATGAGTGGTCACGGGATGAACGTATGGAGGCTGTGGCCTTTTGTTCCGCTGCTCCCCTGGCTCATGGGTGATTTCAAACTGGTTCTAAAGACTTGCATATTGATTAGGGCAAGGTTTTCCCTTATGCCACCAGCTCGTTATGAGGCATGTTTCTATGCTATGGTCAAAATCTGGGGAGAATGACTTCTCAGGGCTGCAGGTATAGGATCTGTTTGGGGTGGAAAGGGCAGAAGATGGGGACAAATGGGGACTCAGAACAGTCTTGGGAACTATGCCAGTTGCAGTGAGAACTCAGAGAAGGCTCCAGTACTTGGACTTAGGTTGCTAAAGTTGGAAACTTCAGCATGAAGTTGACGTCCTCAGCTTGCCAAGGAGAAGGGATGGAGTTTGTCCGAGACTCAGGACATACTGACCGGAAGTATCAGTATATGCAGGATGCCTCTGCTGACTAAAAGGGTCATTACCAGACTCTATCCAACATCAAAGCAAGCAGAAATATAAAACAATCTATTTCACAAACATCCTAGGCGTGCCTCAGGGATTCTAATGATGCTGTTTGTTCCCAGGAAGGTCGGTGGACCTGTACTCCCGTCTGCTAGAACTAAGAGATCTCCAGCTTCCTTATCTTCAGGTAAATGGCATTTTTTGCCAGCCAGAATCATTTTTGAGACATTTTTGTCCTAACTTGAGTTGAATCAAAATCAGCTTCATCTCTTGTAACAACAGCATATATTCACTAAAAGTGTTATCTTAAAAGACAAAAACAAAGTGAAAGACAAAATGCTATACTTCGGCTCTTCAACAAAATAAGGGCATTTCTCCTTGATGTGATTATGTATCAAATGTATTAAAGTTTATTGTCTCCATAGGAGGCACTTTCTTTTTTTTTTTAAACTTTTTAAAAAGTTTATTTATTTTTCAGGGAGAGAGAGAGAGAGAGAGAGAGAGAGAGAGAGAGAGAATCCAAAGCAGGCTCCAGGCTCTGAGCTGTCAGCACAGAGCCCTATGTGGGGCTGGGGCTCCGGACTGCACGATCATGACCTGAGCCGAAGTCAGAGGCTTAGCTGACTGAGCCACCCAGGTGCCCTGATAGGAGGAACTTTCCATTATGTTCTGTGCTCTCCACTTTACCATTAGAGAAGGTAATTTTTTGAAGGACAGTAATAATACATCCTGAACACAGGGAACTGAGTTAGACACTGGAAAATGCTATCAAGGTTACTGCAAACAGTGCTCTCTTCTGCACAATTTCTTGTGCTTGTACCCATGAGGACATGGCTGGAAAGTGACCGTCCCACCACCCACCCCCACCCCCAACCAGTTTGTGGCTTTCATGTCTAATGGCCAAAAAGATACTTATCCGATTTACTATAAATGTATTATGTTAACAAGGATCTTTTCAAATTTCATCCCCCTCCCCGCAAGTTTGCGTTTATACAAACATTTCAAAATAAAAAGACTACAAGGTGATTAAGAAGAAATGGACTGGTGGAGGTCATGGCATGTCCTACAGTGGAACCAAGAGAAGGAAACTCTATAAAACCCATTAAAATGGCTTGCAAAGAGGCACTGCCATACTCATGAAGCTATGATTTATTAATTTTAGTTTCTTCAAATAGAATTTGAGTCATAGAGGACTCAGACTGACTCTACATTGTCAAATTAAAATAGATAATGAGGTCATTATCTGTATATTGCAGAGAAAATCCTTTTTTCCTATCTTGTTTGCCTTCCTTGAACTGTGGTACTGTACTCAAGTGAATTATGAAACAAAAATAGTTCCACAGTTTTCTTTCTTAAACTTAAATGTCCACATAACTGTCTATCTATCCATTTTATTTGGTTGGTATAGAAATGTTTTATGAAAAAACAATGTAAAAGACTTGACTAAAAGAGAATTATAACATTAATAAACACAAGGTAGCATGGGTGAGGGCAGCAGAAATCTGTCTGATTTTACTTTTTGTTTAAATATAGGTCAAATGGATTTGCTTCATTAATTCAGTCAAAATACGCTATTTAAAAAACTCAGTCAATATAGAAATGTTAATAGGAAAATGTAAGCTCCTTTATAATTCCATCCTCAGTATTAACAACTTACAATAATGAAAATCAAACAGGGTTTTTAACTTGCTGTTTATTTAATAGTATGGTTAATACATGTGTTTTCTTTAAAGGAAGATCTACCTTATTTTTAACAGTCATAGAATATATGCATAGGATAGATGAGTTACAGGGCCAGAATTTTCTGTATAGTCACGTTGTGCAGTTTCACAATATTTTTTTTTTAATTTTTTTATTAATTTTTTTTAACGTTTATTTATTTTTGAGACAGAGAGAGAGCATGAACGGGGGAGGGTCAGAGAGAGAGAGACACAGAATCTGAAACAGGGTCCAGGCTCTGAGCTGTCAGCACAGAGCCCGACGCGGGGCTTGAACTCACGGACCGTGAGATCATGACCTGAGCCGAAGTCGGACGCTCAACCGACCAAGCCACCCAGGTGCCCCTCACAATAATTTTTTAAAGGGTCCCCCAATGGTGGACACTTTGATTGTTTCCAATCTTTCTCTGTTAAAACAATGCCTTGAACATGGTTTTCTTTTTTTTTTGAATCTTTGTATGATAACTTTCTTTGGATAAATTTCTACAAGCAGAAGTTCTGGGTAAATGAGTAGATTAGTCAGGGTTCTCTAGAGAAACAGAACTAATAAAGATATATATTTTAAGGAATACAAGGAATTTATTTTAAAGGATTGGCTTATATGATTGTGGGTCCTGGCAAGTCTGAAATGCATAGTGCAAGCTGGTAGGCAAAGGATTCAGGCAAGAGTTGATGTTACCGTCTTGAGTCCAAAGCCAAGAAAACCAGAGTTTCTGCATTGCAGTCTGAAGATAGAATGCTGTCTTTTATAGGAAACTTCAGTCTTTGCTTATGAAAATCCTCAACTAATTGGATGGAGTGACTCACGCCCTGGAGAAGACTGCTTTATTTACTTAAAATCAACTGCTTGTAAATGTCACTCATATCTAAAAAAAAAAAAAAACCTTTATAGAAACATCTAGCCTAGTGTTTGGTAAAAACCTGATCACTATAGTCTAGCCCAGTAAATACATAAAATTAACTATCACAAGGGGTATGGATGGATTTCTAGGGTCTTTGGTAGGAATTGCCAAAAGGCCCTGCTGAAAGGTTGTAGGAATTTGCACTCCCATGAAGAGTGTACTGAGGTTGTCCCATTTGTTATTGTTTTTCTCTTTTATTTATTTATTTTTCCAACATTTATTTATTTTTGGGACAGAGAGAGACAGAGCATGAACGGGGGAGGGGCAGAGAGAGAGGGAGACACAGAATCGGAAACAGGCTCCAGGCTCTGAGCCATCAGCCCAGAGCCCGACGCGGGGCTCGAACTCACGGACCACGAGATCGCGACCTGGCTGAAGTCGGACGCTTAACCGACTGCGCCACCCAGGTGCCCCTGTTTTTCTCTTTTAAACAGGCTTTTATTGGGGTGCCTGGGTGGCTCAGTCAGTTGAGTGTCCAGCTTTTGGTTTTGGCTCAGGTCAATATCTCACGGTTCATGGGTTCAAGCCCTGCATCGGGCTCTGAGCTGACAGTTTAGGATTCTATAATCTTTTTTTTTTTTTTTAATGTTTATTTATTTTTGAGAGAGAGAGACAGAGCGTGAACAGGGGTAGGGGCAGACAGAGATGGAGACACAGAATCCGAAGCAGGCTCCAGGCTCTGAGCTGTCAACACAGAGCCTGATGTGGGGCTCTAACTCACAAACCATGAGATCATGACCTGAGCTGAAGTCAGACACTTAACCGACTGAGCCACCCAGGCACCCCTGACAGTGTAGGATTCTAAAAGCTGCCTGCTTAGGATTCTCTGTCTCCCTGTCTCTGCCCCTCCCCTACTTGTGCTCATGCTCTCTCTCTGGCAAAATAAATAACTAAAATTAAAAAAATAAAAATAAGAAGTTTTTATTATAGAAAATATCAAATCTACATAAACTAGAGACTATCATACTATCACCTCCATGTTTCTGTTCCCTGTGATAAACCATCCCCAACTCATGGCCAATCTTTTTTTTATCTCAACTACCACCCAGTGCCTCCCACCATCACCTCTTTCCCACCAGTGGATCATTTGGAAATGAATACCAGACATCATATAACTCCATATTCTGTAAATATTCAGTATGTACATTTAAAAGATCAGAATTCTTAAAAATGCAACCACAACACTATTAAATTCAAACCTCAATTCTTGGGGTGCCTGGGTGGCTTGGTCGGTTAAGTGTCTGACTTTGACTCAGGTCATGATCTCGCTGTTCGTGGGTTTGGGCCTGCATCAGGCTCCGTGTTGACAGCTCAGAGCCTGAAGCCTGCTTCAGATTCTGTGTCTGCCTCTTTTTTCCCCCTCCCTTGCTCATGCTCTGTCTCTCTCAAAAATAAATAAACGTTTTTTAAAAAGTTAACAAAATAGTTAATTGTTTATATCATCAATTATCTGCCCAGTGTTCAACTTTTCTTTACTGTCTCAGATGTTTTTAAGTGGGTTTATGTGAATCAGGACCCAGAAAAGTTAGTACATTGCATTTGGTTGATATATCCCTCTGATCTCTTTCAACCTAGACTCTTCCTCCCTCTTTTTTTCCCGTTGCAATATGTGCAGTATGAATATGCAGAAGGAATCTGGCCCTGTAGAGCCCCCTCACTTCTGTTAAGCATCAGATTCAACGATAAGACTGATACTCCTATATGGTTTGCACCTGTTTCAGGTGGGCGATGAGAGGAGATAGAGAGGCATGTGAATAAGAGCAGTGACTCCCAGCATTTTAGAGTTTTTGGATCAGTACAACTTCCAGGAGAAATTTGGTACCTACCAGAGGGAGTTATCAATTTTTTATTTAGCCAGATGAGGTGAGGACATTCAAAACAAAAATTATAATTAAGAACAGTAATTATCATTTAATATCATCAACATTTCATAAAGCAAAAGATATATGGATACCCCAAAAGCAGAAGGGGAAACTTTTAGGATGAGAGCCAGTCATTTCAAATGGAAGAGCTCCCAGAGTCTAGAGCCTGCAGAAAAGAATCTGGGAACTATTAAAAGTGAGAGAACAGATTCTGGGGCCTACCTGTGCACCAATTTTTTTTGTGTGTGATCTTAAGTAAAGACTGTTGTCTGGGTCTCAGTGTTCTCAAGTTTAAAATGAGGGGCTGATTGAAGGGTTCTTAGGAGGTCTACAGATGAATTTCAGGGGTTCATGATGAACTTCAGATAGCTTCATAATCATAAAACATCACTTATATGGGTCATGTTTCATGACTTTATCAGATTCTTAATAGGTCTCCTAATTCCAAAAGGGTTAAGATTTACTAATCTTGATTTTGGTGACTTAGTGCTCTAAGTGGAAATAACAGCTGGGTTCTAAAGATTTTGTTCAGGCTATTTCATGGGTCTACATTTTGTCCAATGGATGGTTCTTCACCCTACCCATTATTTACCTCATCTACTCTTATACCTGGGGACAACATGCAGAATATTTGACAACTCGTCCATTCAATGAGATGTGACTTCTAATATACCTACAGCCCTAGCATACCTTCTTCTATTTGTCTCCATTGGGACCCAATGGAGCACCACCTTTCTACTTGTTTTTCTTCCAACTGGAAGGCAAGATAAAGTAACTCCACCAAGCACCAGCTATGTGATCTTAGACAAATCTTGTAGCAGTTTTGAGCCTCAGCTTTCTCACTGCCTATTTCTCATAGGTGTTTTGTGAGGCTCAACTAAGATAATGGAAAACATTGTGTTTATTGTAGTTGGCATGTATTTGGCAACTACTGTCACTATTCTTAGGTGTGCCAAGAGTTTCCAAAGTTCAAAATTCAAGGTGTAGGCCTAATTACTAAAGTGGACCTTAAAAATCCAAAATGCTTTCAAAAAGTAGACTTCAAAGACCTGGAAACACGGCGTGTTCTATTACTATTTTGCTTTGTCAAAAAGCACCCTATCAAGCACTATTTGGTCATCTGTTGTTGCTTGCTGTCATTTCATTCTGCACATAATAGCTGGCCTCGTTGAATGTTCAGGATAGGGAACCTGGCAGAACCCTGGGTGGGCAGGAAATTCAATATATCTGCCAGATTATAACAAAATAAACAGTAACTGCTTATACATATAGAACAAAATGCAATCTCCTTTAAACCACCAAAAAGCTATTATTCCGTCAAGTGGCTATGGAATTGTAAATTTCCAATTCTTCAGTTATTAATATTACCATAAACACACAAATCCTTTTTGGGAAAAAAAAATGTCTGAAGGCACAAGGCAACACTGTTCATTTTAGTTAACTAGAAACCATTTGTTCAACATATTTATCAGCTCAGGATGGAAAAAGTGCCCTTTATTATCAGCAAATATAATGTCACCCATGTTTCTGGTGCTTTGCCAGCAACCAGGGGATTAATCACACCATTTTCAAGCTGCACTTGGAACATGACATGTAGGAATTCATTTTCTGCACCGCGACCAGAAATTTTTCAAAAACATAAATCAGAACATGTCGCTCCCCTGCATCGAGCTCCCCTCCAGTGCCTCCCCTTGTACTTGAAGCTATATCCAAACCCCTGACCATGGCCCACACGGACCAACCCAACGTCACTTGCATCTTGCCCACTTGTTTGCTATCACCACACCACCTTGCTTCTTTTGCTTCCTAGCACTTGCCCCACCCCACGCAAGTCCTGGGGCCTCTGAACTAAGCTCATATTGCCTGCTGTCAAGTTCATCTCTTCATTTGGGTCTCAGCTGAAATGTGACCATCTCTGGGAGGCCTCCCCTGACCATCTAATCTAAAGAGGGTGTTCCAATGTCATTCTCTATCACATCATCTCGTTTTACTGCGTTTATTTTATTTGGTGCTCTGATTATCTAAATGGTTGACGTTATCCTGCTTATCTGTGTCTCTTCCCCTAGACTATACGTAGCAGGAAGGCAAGGATCCCATTTATTTTGTCTGCCTCTCTATAACTGAATTCTAGGTTGTATCTGGTTCAGGGTAAATACTCAAAAGGTATTTGTCAAATAAAGAAGAAAGGCAGGGAGGGAGGGAAGCAGAAAGGATAGAAGGAGAAAGGATAGATCTCATTAAATTCTTAGAACAGATATATGCTTGGAAGCGGACCCTGCTCTTCCCTCATGGGATTGTAGAAAGAGATGCCTCAGCTGTTCTACCAGAGGAATCCAGGACTTAGAGAGGTGAAGACACTTGATCAATGTCACACAGTAAAAGAAACACAACTTAAGTTTTCTGCTTCTAGATCAGTGGACCTTCTACTACTCTGTAATTCCCATGGGGAAGAGACTCTTCAGTGGCCCAGAGAGCCCATGCTTAGAGGTTGGAAAAGCCATAGGGTCTAAAAGTCAAAAATGGAAGCCACCTCTCAGGCTTCTGGGGATTGCTGGAGAAGCTCAACAGAACCCTTCTAGTCCTTCTCAGGCTTTTCTCATAGACCCTGTGGTCTAAGTCAGACCTGTGCAGCTGTGTGCTGGCATCCTCCCACTGGCAGGACCAAGCTTCAGGACCATGCTCCCAGCTGATGCCTCACTCACTCATTCATCCATCTACCAAGTGCCAAGCACTGTGCTAGGGCTTATGCCTATCAGAGTACACGATATGGAGATGGTTTCTGCTCCCAGGGTATTTATTTTAAGAAAAGGCAGATAACTGAAGAATCTGTTTCTGTAAGTGGCAATGAGGTTAAGGCCAGGGATATATAGGGGCCCTAAGCGAGTCTAGAGGACCAGAGAAGACTTGTTGGCTGAGCTGACATTTAAATGAGGGTGGAGAGGGTTTGGTGGCTAGAGAGCTGAAGGAGTGAGGCTTTCAGGCCTGGAGGTGAAAAGGTATCATTTGAGGAACTGTTTTCTGTCATTGTTGACAACAGTTAACAATAACAGCTAGTAGGTATTGATCCCTGTCTCTGTGCTAACCATTGCACTATGTGCTTTACATGCTGTATTTCCTTTACTCTTCACCAGAGCCATGAGAGGTATTATCATTATAATCCCTACAGATGAGGAGACAGAGGCTGAGCATATAGGAAGTCAGCCAACTACAACTGCTCTGTCCAGAGGGATTCTCATTGCACAGTGGTATAGTCTTACTTTTGCCTCCCTGACGAATGCTTTATGCTTCTCTGGCAGATCGGACGTTTCCTCAGCCTTCCTCAGGGGCCCATCTATGTCAGTTCCATATATGCCTGCAGAGGAAGGAGCTGTGCAAATTTTTTAGAATGGCTGATGCAAGAAAAACTCATTTGTTAAAAATTAATTGGCTGAAAAAATCAATTGGCCAAATAATCAATTAACCTGAAACTGTCAAGGAGATTTTACCCCAGTTGTTTCACTACCATGTCTTAAACTGAAGATGTTCCTCAATGTGAAGGCTGGTAAGAATGTAGATGAGTGTGTGTGTGTGTGTGGGGGGGGGGGGGGGGGTTGGCCCAGTGCAGCTAATACATAGAAAATATTTTAGAAGAGAAAAATCTTTCAGCAAAATCATTATTTAGAAAATTGGCTCTAGGGAAATGGTTTTCCCGCATATTTGGTTTTGGTGAGAATTAACTTTGGGACTCAGGGCCACCCCACACTGTTCCTGGAACAGCATTCTTAGGGAATGACTTGATAACTTTGAAGCCAATGCCATCTTCTTCTTGCTTACAGAGGTGAAGTTAGCCTTGAGAATGAGACTTAATCCTTCAAACTGTCCAGGAAAAGGAAAGAGATGGCTTCCGTCCCTTCCCTGTTGGAGTCTATATGCATGTTTGTGGTGTCAGGCAATCCTTCATGTGTCACCTCAACCCTTCCTGCTTATCCAAGCCAGTCTTCTGAACTTCTGTCTCTGCGAAATCATCCCAGTTTGAGTTTTATGTGTATTTATTTATTTTGAGAAAGAAAGAGAAAGTGAGCAGAATTGGGGGTGGGGGCAGAGAGAGGGAGAGAGAGAATCTCAAGCAGGCTCCGAACTGTCAGTGCAGAGCCTGATACAGGGATCCATCTCATGAACCATGAGATCAAGACCTGAGCAGAAATCAAGAGTCAGATGGTTAACCAACGGAGCCACCCAGGTGCCCCAGTTTGGCCCAATCTTAAAAGAAAGGCAGTTTCATACATGGTAGGCAAGGAATTGATTGGAAAGACTTTGAATTCTTTTTTTTTTTTTTTAATTTTTTTTTTAATGTTTATTTATCTTTGAGACAGAGAGAGACAGAGCATGAACAGGGGAGGGGCAGAGAGAGAGGGAGACACAGAATCTGAAACAGGCTCCAGGCTCCGAGCTGTCAGCACAGAGCCCGACGCGGGGCTCGAACTCACGGACCGTGAGATCATGACCTGAGCCGAAGTCGGACGCTCAACCGACCAAGCCACCCAGGCGCCCCAAGACTTTGAATTCTTAAATGAGGCCAGTGACTGCAATTTATTCATAGAAGGGTCAATAAGGTCTTATACAGAAAAATGGTATTTAATCATTGGAAAAATCTCAAACAAAACAAAAATTAAAAAAAAAACCCTCCTATGATTATATCTCCTCTTTCTTTTTTTTAATTTTTTTTTCCAACGTTTATTTATTTTTGGGACAGAGAGAGACAGAGCATGAACGGGGGAGGGGCAGAGAGAGAGGGAGACACAGAATCGGAAACAGGCTCCAGGCTCTGAGCCATCAGCCCAGAGCCTGACGCGGGGCTCGAACTCACGGACCGCAAGATCGTGACCTGGCTGAAGTCGGACGCTTAACCGACTGCACCACCCAGGCGCCCCTATATCTCCTCTTTCTTAAGAAGTGTTTATTTATTTAGAGATGGGGGGTGCGGCAGAGAGAGGAGAGAGAATTTTAAGCAGGCTCCACACTCAGTGCAGAGCCTGACACAGGGCTCAACCCCACAACAGTGAGATCATGACCTGAGCTGAAATCAAGAGTCCTGGGATGCCTGACTGACTGGGCCACCCAGACGCCCCATATTTCCTCTCGATTCACACACTGTTTGAAGGGAAGGGAACAGGAGCTCAATCTAGCTTCCCCTTCTGATAATTAAAAATCAAGGTCTAAACCATGTGAACATAAGGCTACAAATAAGTCTTGCAGGGAATTTTATGTCCAATATTTTTGTTTAGCATCCTAGAAATAATGTTTCTGAAAACTCTAGATCAGAACTCCTCAAACTATGGTTCAGAGACCCTTGAGAACATCTGAAGAGTTCCTTGATTTTTGGGTTTGGGCATCATATCTAGAGATGATAAATTGCCATGTTTCATCTCCTGAGCTTAAAAATTAAAGACAGGCATATTAAATCCTACTCTAGGATAAGGAGGCTAATACAGAAGAGAACATGTAGGGAAAGAGATTCTAGTACCTTATTCTGTTTCTAGCACCTAACATGGTGCCTGGCACATTACAGGTGCTCAAAAGTATTTACGGAATCAATTAACTTTAATCTAACTGCTTTACAAGTGACTGGAGCATCTCACATAGAAACAGAGGCCCATTTCATCCTTTATCTTAAACAGGCATCAGCTGCAGAATATGCCCAATAGCATATCAAAAATTTGATAAGATCCATTTCTTCTTGTTTCTTTTATTTACCCTCCCTCTATGCTGCTGCCTTGTACCTTTCCTCTGGCTTTTTACTTTCATTCCAAGTACCCTCTTGAGAAGGTAACTATGTTCTATCAGGACACTGGATATGATGCTTGATTCAAAAGCATGCTTTTCTGAAAGTATTTTTAACTTTGCATTTCTATGTTTAGCTTCTCTGGGCTCCTAAATCTTGGGAAAGAAATTTTACATTTGGCCAACCTGTGCCAACATTCATAGTCTGGATCTGGAGCCAAGGAACATGAACCAAAGTGGATTAGGAGAATGACTGAGAAGAGAAAGAGTTTTATAAAAGGAGGATTATAATTAGCAGAATTTTGTACTCAACAGATTTGGCTCTTTCAGTAAAGGAAAAACTAACCTATTCAGATTTCCATCTGAAATCTATAGGACTATTTCAGAATCCCACTTGCATAAAGATTCAGTGGGTCCAATGGCCTGTGGTAACTCAGATCAGTAGAAAGGATGCATGCATCCTGGTATCCTGCAGAGTGACTATGAGAACATATTATGATCCTGCCTCTTTGGGTGGTCAAGTTTTAGAAGAAGCCATGTTAAAAAGAGCTCACTTAGACAATCTCTTCCTTCTTTCACGTGCCATTAAAGTGTTTTCTTCTGAAAAAAATTGAGATAAGATTTACCTCTTGTTTACCATCAGGCTGACCCCAAGAGTTAAAAAAAAATTGGCAGGACACTTTCCACTCCTCAAATATGCTCGCCTCTGCTTGGCTTTACTCTTTCTCCACGTGGCTGGGTAAGATGATAGCCTCACACCTATATCTTACCAGTTTGGTACCCCTGATCATCAGAGGCCAACTCCCCTCCCAGCTTCAATAGAAAAACCCAAATTAGGTCACAACTTCCTGTCAAAACCAGAAAGTGAGGCCACAGGGTGTTTTAGCCGGCCAGGCTTCAGTCAAGTGCCCAGCGTGTGTGCTCGTGTGTGGGTGTGCATACATGTTCATGTGTGTGAATGTGTATGTGAGAGTGTAAGGTGTAAGAGGAGATGGCATGCCACATACATGTCACTGAATGGACTCTTCACTGAGAAAAAGGGTTCCAGTACTAGAAAACAGAAACAAGGAAGATCTACTGTGTAAATCTCTTCCCTAGATCATGTCTATTTTTCCTTTTTCTAATCTCTGTACCTCCCATTCCAAGTATAACACAGACACCTGATACATATTTGCTACATGAACTGAGCTACATGCCATGTTATATATGCCTATCCCTGCAACAAGGACAACTCTGTGTGCTCTCCAATGCGGACATTTTGTTGAATTCATGTCCATTATGTTACAGCCCCCTTCCTCCTTCCCCTTTCCCCATCTTATCATGCACAAGCTCATTTCTTTTTCTGCACTTTTCTACTTAGTCACTCTTAAAGTATTACTCAGGTACACTTTTTCCCCAGAGCGTTACATGCCTCACTATTTTCCCCATCTTTGACTTTCTGGTGTCTTTGTTTTCTGTGCCTTGCCCTTCGTGAGTTAAGTGTTTAGACCAGAGTCCTTGAATCAGACTGCTCACATTCAAATCTCCACTATGTACTTGCTTTGTCACCTGAGCAAACCTCTTAACTTCCTCGTCTGTAGAGGATGATAGTAATAGTATCTACTTCTCGGGGTTTGTCGCAAGGGTTAAATAATACGATATCTGTAAAAGGCTTAGCACTGTGCCTGGTACAGATTAAGTGCTCGGTAAATATGGACTCTTGTTACACTTGATGGAATAAACAGCTGTGTTCCTGTAGCAGACAAGGGTGATGCCTTGCACCCTATATCCTAGGCCCGCCTGACTTCAGGCAACTGTTGCCGATGTTGATAAACTTCCCACCTTACCTAATCCTCCCTGTCTGAGGGCCTTCCTTGGCCCGAGGAGGCCTTCTCTGCTGCAAGTAGGCACAGCTGGAGGTGTGTGGGAATTAACCCTCTTGGATGCAGCCTTCCAACACTGGGGGATAAAAATCAACGTGCAAATGCTTCAGGCTCCCTGCTATCCGGTCTTAGGATTCTTGGGTGGGTTCCGCACAGTTTCTCAGAGGATCTCCAGCAGGACTGAACCTCAGTTGCCCATACTGGCTTGCTTCCCTCGCCCTGACTTCTTCTCTGTTCTTCTCTTTCTCCTCCTCCTTCCTTTCTTTCTGTCTCTCTTTCTTTTTGGCATTTCCCTCTTCGGTCTCACTTTGCCCACTTCCTTGCTTGTGCCTGCTGGGCTCACCTCATACACTAAGTTCCCTGTACCAACTCTTTGTCTTAAGGTCTGCCTCGGGGAATTCAAATTAAGACAGGTCCCAACAGTCTCCGTTGTGAAAGTCATTTCTTGGGATACATTTATGAGGGCAGGTCAACCCCCCCCCTTTTTTTTGTAGCTCTGTATTGTTTGGTATGCTTTCTGGACTGACACCCAATAACTACTTGGTGCATAAGTGATATATTTTGAGGAAAAAAAATTTAGTACTTCAAGAGAAGGAAGCGCTATGATATTTCTCACCACAGCTGATGAGATTAATTTGCTATTTACATCGCTATTAGGTTCGAGTTTGGGATACACATGCAGGAAAGCTTGAACTTCTTTTGGAAAATTTAGCCTCGGAATTGAAACTTGTGAAAATGAGCCACAAATTGGGTTTGTTTATAAAAGTGACTTCACACTTCACTTGGTGGATTTCACTTTGTTGAGGAATCGCCCATCTATTGAATGACTAGTACTAACACACAAAGATGCCAAAATATAAACCACAAGCTACAGAGTTGTATATATATTTTTTTCAGGAATGCAAAAACTTAACACTATGTTCCTGAAAAAACAGATATCCTGGTGCAGAGGTGGAAAAGAGAGAAAAGGCCTTTGCTTTCTTTCAACTAAACACATGGCTAGAACAAATCAGGAGTCTGGTCAGATGAGGTTTATTCTTTCCAAATCCAGATAGCTAGGCTCAGGTTCGTTTTGTGATTTACAAGTAACCCGTCGTTTCCAGAAATGATCTGGCAACTGTAGACTATATGACCAATAAGATAATGTTTAGAAAAGTGAACAATAGAAAGGTATACTAATAATGTGTAAGATTAGTATCGAAGACTGTATCAGTTAACACTGCTATGATAATCCTGCTGAATAAACCACCTCCAAACTCAGTGACTTAAAATAACAACTATGTATTCTTAACGCTGTGTCTAACACGTTGGCTGCAGTAGCTTTGCTCCCTGCCTGTTCACTCTGGGGCTCCGGGTGAAGCGGGAGCACATCTAAAAGAAGGAGGCCTTTTTTTTTTTTTTTGCTGATGACAGAGGCATAAGGACGACAAGAAGGGACATGTCATGCCCATTAAGGTCTTGTTTGGGAATGACACGCCTTCATTTCTGCCCATGTTCCATTGACCAAGGCCAAGTCATTTGCCACACTCAGCTTCAGTGGGGCAAGGAAACAGATCCTGTCTCTGTGAGACCAAGGCAAAGGTGGCTTTTCAAAATGCTACTGGGGCAAGGGAATGAAGAATTGTGACCAATAAGTTTGTCTACCACAGGCAATATTAATTACCATACTGCTGGCTAATGTCCATTATGTCTCAGTCACCCCGGCTTCTTTCGTTTCACCGAATGTATTCTCATCTTTACACTAATTATTTTTTCTGCTTGGAATTACTACCCTCTTATATTTCCCTTACATCTCCTCACCTTCTATGATGTACACTCGATACAGATAATTATTTTTGGTCTGTTTTTTTCATTGAGGGTGGTTTCTTATCTTTTGGATAAGAGTTAACTTATCTCTTGGATCAGATGATAACTGCCATCAGTTAATTAAGTATTTGGATTTCTGCACCAGAAAGATTTATAGATCAAAACTCGTTGTAAATTCTTAATCCTTTTGTCTATATGATAATCTTATTCAGATGTTTCAAACCACAGGAAGCTTAAGTAGTCGAGCAGGGAGATATTGTTACAGAAGGACAGTAATCTGGATAAAATTTATTCACCGGAGGCTCTGTTTCCCTCTACAACAGACTCTGATTCAACCTTTAAAATATCTTGGGTTTTTATTGACAACCAAGTCTACATGCTCCAGTGAAATGTCTTAGGACCCTGCAACATAGTTAGTTAATTGTGCAAGAGTATTCCATGTGGCAAGAATTACTTGTTTCTCTTAGAAAGCTCAGCTTATCCTAGGACACTTGAGGACTGACATCTCACATTTAGAAGTCAAATATTTATTCATTGTAGTATTGATTTCCACAGTTAGTCTAAATTTAACACACAAAGTATTTAAGATTTAAATCTAAGACACTTTATATGGTAAGACAATGTCCTGACATCATAGGATGTTTCAACTAGGAGATATTCTTTAGTTTTCTATCTTTAAGCATTCATTCATTCATTCATTCATTCACTCATTCAGTGAGCATTTCTAAGTACACACTACGTGTGAGACACTGTGCCATACCTCAAAACACAAACACAAATGCTCCAAGGAGCTTACACACTAGAGGGTAGACAGACACATAAAGAGATAATTACCATGGAAAATGTGAATAGTGTTCAGATGAATCTTCAGATAAATGCAGCTCAAAGTGGAACAAGGGATTCTGGGAGATTCCCTAGTAGAGATGAGATTTGAGCCAATTCATGAAAGATAAAGAACACATTTGCCCAGCAGGAAAGTGGTTAGAATGGGGATGGGAAAGTGGGTAGAAGTTGGAACACAAAGAGTAGAGTGTGTAGATAGTTACAGAAATGTATGAAAATAGAAAGTTTGGGGAACTACAAGGCACACCACAAACTTACCATCTCAGACAGATAATAGCTGGTCATAGTTTTTATGGTTAAGCAACAGCTTTATTGAAATAGAATTAACCATAACGTAGTACCAGAAACTTCACTTTTTTTTTTGATTAAAAAAAAATTTTTTTTCAATGTTTATTTATTTTTGGGACAGAGAGAGACAGAGCATGAACGGGGGAGGGGCAGAGAGAGAGGGAGACACAGAATCGGAAACAGGCTCCAGGCTCTGAGCCATCAGCCCAGAGCCCGAGGCGGGGCTCGAACTCACGGACCGCGAGATCGTGACCTGGCTGAAGTCGGACGCTTAACCGACTGCGCCACCCAGGCGCCCCGACTTTTTTAAAGTATACAGTTCAGTGGTTTTTGGTATATTTACAGAGTTTAGTATATTCACAAAGCAACCACACCACTATCTAATTTCAGAACATTTTTATCACCACCAAAAGAACTCTCACATCCATTAGCAGTCACACTACATTTCTCCATCCCTTAACCCCTGGGAACTACTAATCTTTGTTTCTATGAATTAGCATATGATAGATATTTATGGTATCGTGCAATATGTGGCATTTTGTGCCTGGCTTGTTTCACTTAGCATAATGTTTTCAAGGTTCATCCAAGTTGTTGAACATGTCACTCCTCTTATATTGCTGAATAATATTCCATTGTGTGGCTATACCACATTTTGTTTATCCATTCATCAGTTGGTGGACATCTGGGTTTTGAGCTTTTATGAATTAAGCTGCTAGGAACATTTGTAGATAGGTTTTGTGTGTGTGTGTGTGTGTGTTTTCATTTCTCTTAGTTATATACCTAGGAGTGAAACTGCTCGATCATATTGTTTAACATTAACATAATCATATGTTTAACATTTAGAGAAACTGCTAAACTGTTTTCCAAAGTGGATGCATGATTTACAATTCCACCAGCAATGCAGGAGAGATACCATTTTCTACATCCTTGTCAATATTTGTTATTGTTTGTCTTTCTTATTTTAGCCATCCTAATGAACTTGAAGTGATAACTCAATATAGTTTTGACTTGCATTTCCCTAATGATGTTGAACATATTTCTGTGTGCTTATTGGCTATCTGTATGTCTCCCTTGAATAAACATTTATTTAAGTCCTTTGCCCATTTTAGAACTGAATTGTTTTTTCTTGTGTTTAGAGTTCTTTTATAGAGAGTTCTTTATATATATATATATAAATTGTTAGAATATACATGCTAGACAAAGTCCTTTTTTGAATAAGTGATTTAGAAGATTTTTCTCCCATTGTGTGGGCTGTCTTTTCACTTTCTTGTGTCCTTTAAAGTGCAGAAGTTGTTTTTTTTTTTTATGAAATACAATTTATCTATTCTTTTCTTTTATTACTTAATGCTGTCAATGTCATATCTAAGAAACCATTGGCTAACTAAAGTACATAAAGATTTATTCCTATGGTTTCTTCTAAGGGTTTTGTAGTTTTAGATTTTACACGGTCTATTATTTGTTTTGAGTTAATTTTTATATATGGTGTGAGGTAGGGGGTCCAACTTCATTCTTTTGCAGGTAGGTATTCAGTTGTCTCTGCATCATTTGTTGAAAAGATTATTCTTTCTCCATTACTATGGCTGGGATCCTTGTTGAAAATCAGTTGGTCATAAAGTGTAAAGGTTTATTTCTGTACTCTCAACTCTATTCTATTAGTCTATATGTTTATCTGTATGCTAATACCAACCACATTTTTTTGATTACCCTGATTTAAAAAAAAAAAAAGTCAGAGAAATACATCCCACCACTGCTTTTAATAAGCTACTCGGGAGGAAAAAAGATGCAGAGGTCAAAAATATTTAATCAATCATTTTTCCCTTTGAATTTAGTCCTAACATAACAACTGACAACCATTTTCAGAGTCAGAAGGAATAACAGACCATCATATTCTATTTAAAATATTCTTTTATGCTGATAGATCTTTTTCCCTACCCACATAAATTTCCTGGAAGTTATATTTTTAGAATCACATTATAAATTCCTGCCTTTAGTATACATCTATTGAGGACCTACCCTTTTTAAGGACAGGTGATCTAAATGCTTCAGAAAATAACCTTTAAGGTTAATATCTATGTCTGTAACTGTATGTATGAATGTATGTGTGTACTCATTTTCTGCATCAATGTTTTATGTATTTTACTTTAGTTCTGCCATTTACTGGCTGTGCACCCTTGGGCAAGTTACATAATTCCTTTGACTCCTAGTTTCCTAATACCAAGAGTATATTCTCATTGGGTTCTTATAAATATTAAATGAGAAACACATGTAAAGATTTCAGTACAGCATCTGATACGCAGAAGCACTTAAAAAGCTTGACTAAGGGGCGCCTGGGTGGCGCAGTCGGTTAAGCGTCCGACTTCAGCCAGGTCACGATCTTGCGGTCCGTGAGTTCGAGCCCCGCGTCAGGCTCTGGGCTGATGGCTCAGAGCCTGGAGCCTGCTTCCAGTTCTGTGTCTGCCTCTCTCTCTCTGCCCCTCCCCCGTTCATGCTCTGTCTCTCTCTGTCTCAAAAATAAATAAACGTTAAAAAAAAAATTAAAAAAAAAAAAAAAAAAAAGCTTGACTAATAAACCATTATTAGGTCTAATATTCTGGACTGGAACAAGAAGGAAAGCATTGAGGTTCTTTATATTCTCCCAGACCTACTTGAAAAAAACCCCAAATCAAAAAAAGCTTTAACCATTAGTATTGGTAGGAAATGTTCCAAAGTATCTGCTGACAAAATGTAATTTTCAGGTGTTACAGTGAGAAACGAAAAGGACAATAAGTAATTCCTAGAGTTCTAGTTCACCGAAAAATTCAGTTTGTTAATTTTCTTTCTAGCTGTAATTTGGTTCCCTACTCACATAGAAAGTAGAAAAGGGCTGACAGAAATTCAGTTACCTTAATTTCTGAGTCATTATTTGGTGACTTTTTCCAACGTCATTCCTTTGATTTTTCTATTAAAAAGATGGCTTTCTAAGCAATTTAACAGGGTAAAAAACTGTCTAAAATATGTGGGCAATACGCATGGTGGATAAAATATTTGACGGCACATGTCCAAGTGTGTTGTACTTGAATTTCAGCTCTAATCTACTGATAAGTAAAAGTGTTCTAGGGTCTCATCTTTCTCGTTAGTTATGACATAGTTTTATTCCTTAAAGTACTTTTCTAATGTGCCTATTTTCCATGGGAAGACTGTAGTCGTCATTAGCCGTGTTTTGGTTGTCAAGCACTCATTTTTCCTTTTTCTGCTAATAGCACCTTGATTTCCTTTCAGGGAATCACATCTCTTGGGGGATTGTCCTTTCTCTATGGAAGGGACATTCGCAAGCCAAGAGGTCAGTGTAAAACCCAACTGAGACCAACAAGATTATTTTTCTGGGTTTTGGGCCTTGAATGACGTGATGTAAGGATGAGATGAGGGGCTGAGTTGAATCATGCATCGCAGCAACACATGGGTTGAACTATGAATTAAAGCCATTCCTTAGTTTTTGCTGTATATGTGTCTTGAACTGCCCCATTTCTAGTATTTTTAAGCCCAGTTCCTGAGGGTTCCCTTTCTTTATGTGAACTTTCCTATGCCCTCCCAATAAATGACTTCACTTTTGTTACTCAAAGGCAGCTTCTGTTACTTGCAACTTCAAAAACTCTTAGCGATACAAAGTCTGCTTCCAGCCCTGACCATTCCCAGACCCTCCAAAACAGGTAGGTCTCCTCTAGTGAGTTTTCCATATGTATTTGTGGACTTCTTTAATCTCCACCGAAGGCTCACCTTTAGATTCTCTTGAAACTCTCCTATTCCCTTTAAGTCCCGAATCTCTTAAGTGTTCCAGAACTCTCCTTCAAAGGATTTATTAAGACCTTGTTGGATATGAGAAAGTGACATTTGATAATGATAGAGAAAAATCACAAAGTCCTTCTTCCGATTCCATCCTTCAGTTCTTCAATAAATACCTATTGAGGACCTGCCATACCCTGTCCTAGATGCCAGAAATACAAAAATGACTGGGACACAGTCTTGTTCCTTAGACAGCCTGGAGTCTACTAGGGGCGATAAGACCCGCAGAAATAAGAGTAATGCCACAGAGACTGTGATAAGAGCTATAATTGAGGTACAGATCAAGTGCTATAGGAGCACAAAGGAGGAAAGATTAATTCAGGCTGGAAGGATTGCGGAGGATTAAGGGTTGGAGATGAGATTTCGAGCTGGCTAATCCTCCTGTAAGCGCCTGGTGGCCAATTATCTCCATGAAATGGAGTTTGCAAAATTAAGCCTGACCTGTAGAAGTTTAGTTTATTTTCTCTTAGCATAGCATATTACAGTTTCCAAGGGTTATGTCTTCTTGGGCAATGTAGTAAATTGCTTAGGACAGGACTGAGAAGGTAAGGATGTCAGAACTTGCTAGTGTCTACTATGTCTGGGGCCTAGTGTTTTCATCTTTTTAGTCAGTGGGACTAAATGACCACTGGCCTTGGCCTAGATTGGCACCAATGTGTTTCTTAGCAGTCTTTAAATACGGCTTAAAATTAACTACCAGCGCCAAGGAGATGCTTGGGCTTATTTTCTTTAGATGGAGACAGTAGCAAGGACAGAACCTGCAACTTGTTTTCAATTGCCTTGAAAAAGATACTCATTTCATATTCTTTTATTTTCACATCTTCCTTTTTTCTGCCCACACAGTGAAGTCAACTTTCTTCTTCATTTTAGCAGAGAAAGGGTGGCTGTGAATTAATCGAGGATGGACAATCAGCCTAAAAGAACAGGCTTGAAAAACTTATTACTGCTCATGGCCATACTTGTAGAGGTTTTGTGTGAAATGTTCCTTTCATGCTGGTAACCTCTAAGATGTGAGGAAGCAGTGTTATTTGAAACACAAAACGTTATGTACCTAGGTGACAATGAATTCATCTATCTAGCCAGAAAGAATATAATTGAAAAAGGAAAAACCACTTATTTTTTAGTAGTTCCATTTTTTTTTAAGAGAGTGGTTTAATTTGATAAAATAGCCCACTGACCCCTCTGCCTGCCTACAAAATTCACATTCTGGACAGTGTTTACATTAGTCTTCCATTGGGAAAGAGCAAACGGAAAGACTGGAAGGTCACTACTTCTAATGATAGACAGACATTGGAAATCCTTGTTTATTGAATCCTGTTGTGTGCAAACACCAGTAAGGAAACTGAAGGGGCTCACATTCCCAAATACTCCTTGAGAGTGACCTCACATTCCTACAGAAATAAGCAGAAAGAGGAAAGAAGGCTTCATGAGGAATTCTAATGCTGCCCTTATTTTTCTAATATCAGTGTCCTGCATTTTCGGCTTAGTTCAGTGACCCCCCAGAATGTCCTAAAGATCCTTGTCATGCATGGGGAGGGGTGAACATGGAGAAGGCAGAGGGTCATCAGACATATGATCCTTCATTTGTTCCCAATGCTCACTGAGAAAAGGCTACTTTTGAAGCTTAATCTGATCAGGGCACAGGAGATTGCTTGGACCTAATGAGCGCATACAGTTTTGCTTTTATGGGTTGGACTGTGTCCTCCAAAAAATGTATGTTGAAGTCCTAACCACCAGTACCTCAGAATGTGACCTTATTTGGAAACTAGTTAAGATGAGGTCATCCTGGAGTAGGGTGGCCCCTAATCCAATAGGACTGGTGCCTTTATAAGAAGATGACCATGTGAAAACAGAGACACCCAGGGAGGACACTGCATGATGAGGGATGCAGGGCCTGGAGAGGGGCAGCTGCAAGCCAAGGAATGCTGAAGATTGCCAGCAGCCACCAGGAAGTAGGAAGAGGCAAGGAATGATTCCCCTGCAGTTTTCAGAGGGAGGACGGTCCTGCTGACACTTGGATCTAGACGTCTAGATTCCAGAGCTATAAGATAATAACCTTATTGTTTGAATCCACTCAGCTTGTGGGACTTTGTTACGGCAGCCCTGGGAAACGAATACATTTACTTATAACTCTCTTATCCTGTGCTTTGTTGATACCTGTGACACAGACATCCAGGTCCATGGATCACTGTACACCTGCCCCTCTTCTTCACCATTATGCCGGGGCTCCCTAGAACTATGAGCATCTCCTAAGTTAACCATATGCTTTCCTACCTGCACGAATGTGTTCCCTTTCTGGCACAGCCAGGACCCAGGATTCCTGGCCTGCTCATCATTCAAAGTCAGCTTTAACTCCTTTCTAAAGCAAGTGTGAATTAGTGTGATTGAGAATAACCTTGTCCTCCCAAGTAGTTTCTTTGTACCCGTCTCTGCTTGCCATTGAGTTAGCTCATGGCATACCTAATTTCTCTCCAAACATTATAACTCTTTAAAAGTGGAGACGCCGTTTTGGGACGCCTCGGTGGCTCAGTCAGTTAAGCATCCAACTTTTGATTTTAGCTCAGGTCATGATCTCGTGGTTCATGAGATCAAGCCCCACATCAGGCTCTGTGTTGGGATTCTCTCTTCCCCTCTCTCCCTGCCTCTCCCCTGCTTGTTCATGCATTCTCTCTCAAAATAAATAAACATTAAAAAAAAGTGGAGATTCTGTTTTGTTGCTTTTGTATCTCTGAAAGACTTGCTTCTCAAATTACGGTCCTCAAACTAGGAGCACAGGATCACAGAATCCCAGTTCCTATCCCAAACCTCCTGAATCAGAATCTGCATTGTAACAAACTGGTGAGATTAGATGCATGGTAAAATTAGAGAAGCACTTCCTAGAGGACATTGGGTTACCAGTTAGTGTTCATTGAATGCATGCTTCCCTTCTGCTATGTTGCTGAGGATACTTACTTACATTGTTCCAAATTAGTCACCTGAACAATTCTATTAACAATTCTGAGAGGCAGGTATTATGACTCCCCATTATATACATGAGAAAATTGGAGAGAAGGTGGCCTGGTTGAACACAGCTCTTGTGATGTGACCTACCTCGTGGTTTTTCAGGCAACAATCCTAACTGTCCTGGGAGTTGCAATTTCTAGGGGAACATCTGAGCTTCTGTCACAGAGACAGCCTCTTTTTTGCTATTTCAACACTGGTTGATGAACTCGTATCTCTCCAGACACTACATCAAAAAAGGGTTCCATGGAAACACTAAATTTGGGAAATGCTACAAATTATACACAGCCCTCTTGAATATTAATAGTGCAGAGTCACTTATGAAAGGTTTTATTACATGACCTCAGTAAATATACCTACTTAACTGTTTAACTCAGTTTTCCCTAAAGTTTATTTGGCTCTAAATTGAGGTTGTGTAACAGCCATTAACATTCTGTGAAACACACTTTAGTTTAAAGTGAGATGTTAATGACAAAAGGAGATCAAGAGGGAGACTCCATGGATTTTTTTTTAATTATTATTCAGAAAGAGAAAGGGAGGGAGGTTGGAGGCGAGAATATTTCTCTCCTACTGTTATCTTCCAAGTGGAAGTATTCTCAAGATCGAAATCAGATATTAGCATTAGGAAGGGAGCTAGGGACCATCCAGAGCTTTTGAACCACTGGGAAGGGTGCTTAATTTCTCTATGCATTATTTAATATCATAAAGTCCTCCCTAGAATCTTCTCTTCCAGGCTGTAACTCAAGACAAAGACTTTTGATAAAATTAAGTACGATGTTAACTCTGAAGCACATTGGGAAGATAGAGTGCCACATTAAATCATATTAACTTAAAAAAATTTTGACACCGAGGTCATGAGCTTCACACATGGGGGGCACAATACTGCGAAGTAGCAGGCTATCGCCATGCAAAGGACATTAATTACCCATCAGGAGATTGCTGCAGAGAGGGAGCAGGAAGGCTTATGCACTTGCCTATCAGGGGAAATCTCTCTTCAAGGATTCTTTCCCCCTTGAGATGAAGGACTGCTTCAAGAGCCTTTTTGCTTTGGCTGGATTCTTGATAGTTCCGAGGGTAGATTTATTTGGATTTTTGGTACTAATGGAGAGCAGTTCTCTGTCCATAGTGCTGCTCGGGACTCTGGCAACCAAGGCCACCATTCTTTGGAGGGTTCTTTTTTTTTTTTTTTTTTTTTTTTTTTTTTAATCAAGGTCAGGCATCCTTTTAATGTAAATCTAGGGCAGCAGTTGATTGTTGCCTGCGTGCTTACAATGGAAATGGCAGGATGGGGTTTTCCAGATATCTTCTTTATAGAAAGAAAATGGATTTGAGATTGGTTATTTGGAAGTAGAAATAACTTCCTGAAGTTCCTCTCTGTGAGGACATGGGTGCAATAACAAACGAAAGCCAGCAAACAGAAAGTCCTACGTGAGTTTTCCAGTAAAGCCCACACATTTTTTCCATTGTGTCCTGTGATCTCATTTCCCCCCAATTTTTTGCTGCCACTATTCTGCCTGGCTTTACTCCAGCTGTCCCCTCTGTCTGGAATGCCTTAGCTCCCATTCCTGCCTATTGAAATCACCCATTTTTTTCAAGGTCCTGTCAAATTTGTCTTTTTTTTTTTTGAAAAGGATTTCTTGGTCTCCGCTGGAGAAACAAACGCTGCTCTTTTGTGGCCTTTATGGGCCTTTCTTCTATTTATCACATTTGGATTTCAATCATCATGGTGCCCATGGCTATCTCTGTGGTTCACCCTTTGAAGATGGAATTGGATTCTAAATCATGCTTACCCCCGCACTGCACAGAGCACACAACTGATACTCAATGAATACTAGATAAACTGCACCTCAACATAACAAAAGATTGTGGGTAGGGGTAGGTGACTGCTGTCATTCAGCATCCTGATGTGGATGACTGAATGGTAGTCCCCTGACTTCCAGGCTTGTTCTTTCCTCTTTGTTTCCTGATCTGCTCTAGACTAGGGTTTCCCAGATGTCAGCCACCCTCTTACCATTTACACTTCTATTTATTTGCTATTTTCCTTTATATTGATTCCCTTGTTCCTTATACTAACTCATTTAAGAAGCAGACCATTTACTTCTAATTAGAAACCTAGTCTCAACTTGCCCTCAATAGAAGATAACCATACACATGAATGCAATGAGAATTGCAATGAGAATTAAACCTTATTAAATTCATCCATTCAGCAAATACTTAAGGAGCATCTACTATATACCTACTATGTACCAGGCACTGTGCTAGGTGCTGGGGATATGGCGATAAACAGGAAGGACATGGTCCAGTTCTCTTTAGGCTTATGTTCTATTAGGGAAAACAGAAAATGAAGAGATAATAAATACATAAATGCTATAAAGCAAAGGAAGCAGGGCAAAAAGATGGAGAGGAATTAGGATGCTATTTAGATCAAGAGGACAGGGAAGGACTCTCTGAGGAGGTGATATTTGAGCAGAGGCTGGGAAGAGGAAATTGTGCAATTATATGAAAGTAGAGGCTTATGGGGGAGTGTGGCTGGAGAGTACCAAGGGATGGGAGGGGTGCTGGTATATGAGGCCAGAGGATAAGAGCATGACAAGCCTCATGGACCAAGACAATGACTCTGAATCATACTCTGAAGGGATTGGCACTTCTGGAACATGCTATTGCCCTCTAGTAAATAATGTCATTGGTTTAGTGAAGATCTAAGGAAAGATTCCTTTGGAGGTCTGATTAGAATATTCTACTTGGTTCATGACCAAATCCTGCAGTCTAACAGTATTGTCTCCAAGAGAAGCTTAGCATTTTATGGGGCAGATACAATGCCAGCCACTCTGTCTGGTTCATTCCACTCTGAACCCCTTTAGGACAGTGCCTGGCACACGGCAGATATGCCTTAACCCTTTGTGGAATGAAGGCAATGTATATTGCTTTCGCTTTCCAGACCTGTGGCCCTTGATCCTGCAACTCACCCCCACCCTGCCAGAGCAAGCAGGGAATATCATCGGCAAAGGTGCCTGCCCCTGTGTTTTGTTTCCAAAGCATTGGGTTTCAATTGGGACTGTCCACTAGAACTATTTAGGGCAGACTGGGCCTCACCTGCAGAGATTTGGGCTTAATTACTCTGGGTTAAGGCTCAATAATCTGCGGGTTTCAAAAGCTCCACAAGTGATTCTAATATGTGCCAGGCTGAGAACCAATGCTTGAAGGGAAGTAAGCATTTTTTTAAAAGTTTACTTATTTTGATAGAGAGAGCGAGAGAGAGCATGTGCACACGCAGGCAAGGGGCAGAGAGAGAGGGAGAGAGAGAATCCCAAGCAGGCTCTGCACTGTCAGCACAAAGTCCGACACGGGGCTCCATCTCATGATGGCGAGACATGACCTGAGCTTTTGAGAGCAAGAGTTGGACACTTAACTTACTGAGCCACCCAGGCACCCTGGGAAGTAAGCATTTTCACATCCATTTTTCTAGAATGAAAAATCAAGAGTTTCAGCTCACTGGGATTGCATGAAAACTAGCATTTTGATGTGATATAGATACACGGGGTAGGAATATGTTGGAGTTGAGATTCTCTGTGCCAGGCAAGACAGTATGGAAAGTGCTATGAAACAAACAAGGTTTAAAAAAAAAGAAACAATCAAGCATGCTGAGGAGGTGTATCTGTGTGGGTAGATGGGAGAGTGGCACGACTGGGGGGCGGTGTTCGGGAGAACAACCTCCTCACAGAGGTTAGGCTCTCTCTAAGAGGGTTTACTTAAACTGAGATGTGAAAGACAAAACAGAACCAGCCAAGCAAAGATCCAGGAAAAGTGTTCAGCTCAGAGGGAATGGCAAGTGCAAAGGCCCTGAGGCAGTATTATACTGGAGGAATTGTGAGCCAGGGAACAATGGTGAGAAATGAGTTCAGGGCTGTTAATTTGATTAATTCCCTCTTTATTTCCTCAGCAAAAAGATCAATTTTCTTTATAATAATTAACCTTCTTCTTAAAGTCTCTTTAATCCTGTGCTACTTTCCAGATATGTTCTGTGAGCTGGAATGTCCTTCACCCTTTCTGGTTTACCACACCATAGTCCACATTCTCTATGTTGTTTAAGGTCCCATTCAAATTGGCATTACCTTCAGAAAGTCCTCTGTGATCATTCCTGATGGAAGCAATCCCTCTCCTCTCTGAGCCACCACAGCCCATTACCTTCACCTTTCTAATGGCTCTGTCTTTTATATCTTTCTCAGCCTGTTGTCCTTCCCCTACTACCTGCCCCATGCTAGAAACTAACTTCACTTCTGAGCTGTCTGGTAGTCCCTTGCTCTTTGCTCAGGGCTAGCCTTGCATTATGCAGGGCTCAAACAATGTTTATGGAAGAGTCAGTTGTATGCGTTCAATTCCTTTAGCAAGGATAACAGCAATCCAAAAAATCCAAGCGTGTGCACGCGCGCGCGCGCGCGCACACACACACACACACACACACACACACAGAGTAATTAAAGCAACAAACAAAACGGTATTGGCTCTCTGCCTCGGAGTGTATCGTTGATTTTCAGACAATAGTTTCTGGTCATTCACCTTTGAAAGAACATTGCAGTTCAAACAAAAAATATCAACCCAGGCAGTTTGGGGAAAGCCAACTCATTTGTTGACTAAAAATGATCCAAATAGCCAGAAACGAAGACCGTAAGAAAATGGAATACCATCATTTTAACCTACTTGAAGTCACTTGCAAGTGCAGACAAGAAGAGAAGGCAGAAAGATGAGAAAAAGAAAACAAATAAAAAGCACTGTGGATATAGAGGGTGGGTTTGCTTGCTGTAGTCACAGGTGTTTGTGTACTATCTGGGGTAAGCCTGACTTCTACACCTGTGCATTCTTCCAAAAGGATTCCCTTCATGGGCAGAGGCCCCATTACTTGACACTATTTGATTAAATAAACCAACCTTATTTAATCCTAATATTGCTCTGGAGAATGATCAGCATCATCCCATTTTTACAAATGTTGAAATTGACCTGCTGTACTGGAGGCACCATGGCCTTGTGCGTGAGGGTATGGGCTTCAGGATTAATAGCCTGCTCTCTGTTTCCAGTTCTGTTCACTTGCTGTTGATCCTGAATAATATCCAGGGGTAATAATAATAATTTCTTCTTCAAAGAGTTGGGAGGGTGGGCCAAGTCCACCTATGTAAAACAGTAAGGACACTACCACATACATAGTCAGCAGTCAGTACATGTTAACTCATTAAGTTACTTGCCCAACAAGGCAGGTTGGTGGTAAGGCAATTACTTGAATTTAGGTGTGTGTGAGGGAAAATACTAAGCAGCAATGGTCTTATGCTAATGGAGTTAGCAATGCCCTTGGAAGTGGGAGATATCATGCTATCACTTGAGTGTAATTGAATGGCCAGGCCATTTCCTTCTTGCTTGTCCAAATTAGAACCCTTTGCTGAACAAGCAGGCCTGGGATGTTGTTAGAGCACTCTATAAACAAGGTTGTGTGTGTGGGGTGAAGGATGTCTGTTCCCTCCTCTGGATTTCTGGAATCAAGAATTCAGAGATTTCACGGTCTGGCGTGGGTATCATAGACATTATAGATTATTACAAATGGGCTCAAACTTGCTAAGCAAAAGATGAAGGCTTGTCTCCTGGTAAGCTTCTGTTCACCTATACTCCCCTGCTCATGTCTCTCATATAGAGAAGGGGGATGGACGGAGAGGGACAGAACATGGGTTAATCTTTAAGTTTCCTCTGATCTGGCACTCCGATTTTGACATAAGGTATGCCACATGGTCCACGGAATCTCCCAAGATTCTGAAAGACCAAGGGACCACTAGTGCACTTGTGAAACCAGGCAAAGTGGGTGTTTTCGTGATGTCTGTACCCCACTCCCATTAAGTCATTCCTTTCAGTACATGCTGCACTGCACTGTACTACTTTATTTCCCTACTTATCTTCCTTTCTATGTTGTAAGTGCTGAAAGGCATGGGATGTATCCAGCACATGGTAATGATTAGAATGTCTGGCTCTGAAATCAGGTATACCAACTGCAGCCCTGAGATGGCTCTAACCTCTTCTTTCTGACTTCATTCAGATAAATGAAAGTATGTCCTACAATCTCTGTGTTTTGGGGCAGTTTCACCTGGTATAGGATGGTGCCCCAGATGCAAAATGTGATGTGAGTGTGCATATTTCTATTGAGAATTCAAAGTTTTTTTTTTTTTTATTATTTAAAAAAAATTTTTTTTCAACGTTTATTTATTTTTGGGACAGAGAGAGACAGAGCATGAACGGGGAGAGGCAGAGAGAGGGGGAGACACAGAATCGGAAACAGGCTCCAGGCTCTGAGCCATCAGCCCAGAGCCCGACACGGGGCTCGAACTCACGGACCGCGAGATCGTGACCTGGCTGAAGTCGGACGCTTAACCGACTGCGCCACCCAGGTGCCCCGAGAATTCAAAGTTTTAAAAGATTCTCATATGGGGGGGGGGGGGGGACATGGTTCTATAAGAAGTAAAGAATTTCTGCTGTAATTGATTAAGTTGAGGAAGGTTCTAGATTCTTCACAGCACTTTTTATAGTAAAGAAAAAAGGGGATACCATATCCTTGATTTCTATATTAGGAGAATCAGTTCTTATATCCCTTTTATGATTTTCCAGTACAAAGTCACTTAATGTAGGATTTTCTCTGCTTCTTAAAATATCTTTTCCTCCATGATCATACACTGAGTTGTAATTCATGTGCCAAGCACCCTATAAAGCACTTGAAAGCATATTGGCTCATTTAACCATCATAGTGATTCTCCAAGTAGGTATTAGTGTCTATCTGAGCTTCTACTCCTTTGCCATAGTGTCATCATCTTCGTTAGAGTTCTCAGTTTATGGAGATGAGTCATCCAGTCCACTGTTTGGTTTGTAAAATATCTGGGTCTAGATATGTCAGAACTCAGTTTCAGCATTCAGTCAATACACATGTAGGTAGATCTCTGAGATCCTCAGGTATTTTCCCTTTGAGTCAGAATGTTAACTTCCCTGAATAAACAGGTCTTGTTTTTACAGTCTTTGCAAGGAAGGTTAAATGACATCCCATTTACAATACTATTCAAAGATTTCATGAACATATATTGATAGGGAAAAAGAGAAGAATGTTTGAATATATCAAGGATTCTAGTGAAAACACGAACCACATGTAAAACAAGAGAAAAGTCGCTTTCTAACACTTGGAAAGGCAAATGCATACCAAGCTGATATTAAAAATAGAAAAAATTGACAGAAGATAAATAGAGCTAAGTTAGGTGCAGACTAATCATGGTGTTTGGAACTCTGCTGTGATCCATTAAGCTGCAAGACTGAGGAGTAGAAGGGAGTTCTAGAAGGGAGGAAAGCGATGGTCTTTCACATTTCTAAAGTATATGTAGCCAGAAAAAAGAATAATCCAGTGTTTGTTGTCCAAGATGACCAAAGACTGGGAAAGAGCTTGTTTGATATGGGGTGTTCTCTTCTAACCCAAGCCAATATAACAGCATGAGTTAGCTCAATCTTCTGGGTGTCTTCCTGAATACCTAATGCTCACTAAAATTTCATATCTTTGAACAGCAAATCTAACTTCAGAAATTTTTATTGAAGAAATAATTATTTAAAAAAACTGTCATGGCTATGCATAAAGGATGTTGATTACAGCATTGTTTATATGAGTACAATTAATTGTTGGACTAAGGCACCCAAATACTTGTTCATAGGGGACTAGTTAAATCTGTGTAAAAGGGGCTCTATGGTCATGTTATGTAAAAAAATTTAATTTATATGTCCAGAATTCATTAAGCTTAAGATGTAGTTAGAAAACATTATGTTCAGGCTGACCCATTTTTGTGTGTAAAAATAGATTAATATTGATATAACATACACATACACCCACACAAAATTTGTAAGGTGAAAACACACATGACATGTATTTTCAACTGTGTGCTTTTCTGAATTATCCAAATTCCCTATGTATTTCTGTTGGTTTGGTAATAAAACAGAATTCATTAAAAAAAAAAAACTCTCAAAGATGCTAATCATTGACAATGCATATTGCCATGTCTTAACCTTCCCTATTTCCTTTCCCAGGCCAAAAGCACAGAGATATGCCTCAATTTCCATTAATAGCCAACTCAGGGAAAAGAACTCAACAATATTATAAGTTTTCCATTTAAGGAAAGACTGTTTTCATTATTCATACCCAGATGATAGGAAAGGGAAAAGAAGAAGAGAAAAGAAGCAGATGATATGGTGGCCAGGCTTCCAGATAATAATTGTAAAAACCCCATTTAGCACTGGGGCAACATGTAGGGTCCTCAAAGCTGTCTCTGAAATTATCTAATTAAGCAAAGTGAGGAGGACAATGGCAAAAGTGAAAGATTTAATCTGAGAAGCATGAGGGGGCCTCTGGGTACTGAGGCGATGAAAACAACAGAGGGGTGGTAACAGGAGAGGCCAAATGAGACATTCAGTGCAAGGAAGTATCATAATCAGCTCAGAGAGGTTTTGAGGGCTGAAAGCAAAAATTATAAATCAAAAAGACAGAGAAAGGGGAAAAAAGAATAAGAAAATTAGTAGAAATGGAGGAGGGGAAAGCTGCTGAAAATTTTCACAAAACCAGATTGCTTCTAGAAGTCCACATCATTAATCCACTTAAGTATGCTTTGTTGGAATGAAGAGAAATTCCTGTGATTCTGGGACTCCCATAATTCTACAGACCTTCAACACTGGGCCTGCCAATCAGAATTACCGATGACATTTATCTCTGTAACAGAGGGAAAACATTAAACATACATCACAGACGAACGTCCTTGGGGGAAGCCATAGAGGACCGGCCAGACCCTGCCCTGTGATCAAATTTAAATGCACTGAGAAAACAAGCACATGAGAGGCTATCAAAAGAGCAAGTCTCAGGCCTCCCAAGAGTGGAAGGTTATTCATCAGGAGCTCAGGGGAAATGCAAAAAAGGCATATTTGGGAACCTGTAGTTCTTGGTTGATCCAATTCTTGTGAATACTGGTTTACTTCTTCCTTAATTACTGGCTCCAAATGGCCCCATCCCACCATATGCGTTAACGTTTCCAACTTAGGAAGGTGTGTGATCTGTTCCCTTGAAGTTCTTTCCAGGTTAAGAAGAGGGGAGGTGGTATTTGCAATAAGACTTGATGAGGGGAGGGAATCTAGCAGTGGGAGTGACAGGAGCCAAGGCCATTTATATGCCAGGAAGTCAAAGGCCAAAGTAGGTACACTTCAGCAGGTACGACATGTAGAAATTGTGTAGAGTTGCGCCACTTTCCGTGACTTTTAGGACTTGGTCTGTCTCCTTCAGCAGGTTTAAAGGTGTGCCGTGATATACTGCCCGTCCTGTAAACGGGCATCTCACTGTCTCTTTCTTGTTTTCTTTTCTGCACCCGAAACATTCAGACCTGCAGTTAAAACACAGCTGTCAATTACCAAGCACAAGCTTCCTGGCTCCAAATTCACACATGTCAGAAGGCAGATGAGAAAAAGTGCAATGCAGGAGACATACCTGTGTACTTTGATCATGCCTGTGTATGCATATGCCTTATTGCCTTTTTTTGGGGGGGGGGTGCTTGACTGATCAAAAAAGTGTCAGATTCCTAGCTCCTAGCTCTCTGCTTTGACTATTGTTCACTGCATTTCTGACATCTGACTTGAAACAGTAATGGTGGGGTGGTGAGAATGGGAGATGGCCAGCTTGTGTCACTGCAGTGGACACCAAGCACATCATGAGCATTTTCAGCTGGGTTGATGAATTAAATATAAAGGGATTCATTTTAGCAGGATATCCTACTGGGCACTTAAAGGTTCCTCACTTGTCATCATCATAGTCTTTTTTATCTTTCGTTCCTTCCTTTCTGCTTCCTTCCTCCCTCCCTCCCTCCCTCCCTCCCTTCCTTCCTTCCTTCCTTCCTCCTCTCCTTCTTTCCTTCCTTTAATTACTCACTTCTCTTATGCACAACCACTAAAGATCTTTGATGCTATGGATCACTGGAGAGAAATACTCTGCCTAACTCTTCACTTTGCTCTGCCACTTGTCATACACCAGGTCTGCTTCTCAGCCATATATCCACTGGGAGCTGACTCTGAAGCGTAAACTAATTTTGTCATTTGTTTAGACCAAATGGCACTAGAAAATAAAAATAACAAAGCACATTCACCAGAAACAAAAAGCAAAACGACTCCTGTATGCCATACAGCTTTACATGATCTGACCTACCAGGTCCATCTTCCCAGGTGATGAGCAGTTGGACACAAGCCAAATGAGGGCGGGCAGGAGAACTGCTTGTTTTCGAAACCTGTGTATTAGTTTCCTAGGGCTGCCATAACAAATTATCATAAGCTAAGTGGCTTAAAACAATAGAAATTTATGCTGTCACAATTCTGGAGGCCAAAACTCAGAAATTAAGGTATCAGCAGCATTGGTTCCTACGAGAAACTCTGAGGGAGAATCCGTTCCATGCCTCTCCCCTCGCTTCTGGTGGCTGTTGGAAATTCCTCGCATTCCTTGGCTTATAGAGGCATCATTCCAACCTCTGCCTGTTATCTTCACATGGCCTTTCCCTGTGTTCTCCTTTTCTGTGTGTTATAAGTACACTCATCATGGGATTTAGGGCCCACCCTAAATCCAGATACTTAATTACATCAGCAAAGACCATATTTCCAAATAAGATCACATTCACAGGTGCTGGGGGTTAGGACTTAGACATATTTGGGGGCGGCACTTTTCAACCCACTACATTTGTCCTTGCCCTCTTCTCCATCACGTAACCAATACTGAGCACAATAAAAACAACTATAACATGCATAGAGAATATGGTGTGCTGTCTTCTTTGTAAGCAAAGATTGGAAACATCCATCAACAGGAGACTTGGTTAAATAAATTTGGTTCACCTACCCAATGGAATAACATGCAGCTACTAAAAAGAACAAAGTAGGACCTATATGAATTGAAATGCAGTATCTCCAAGATATGTTGCAAAGTTAATTAAGCAAATTATAGCACAAAAAGCATGTCATAAACCCATTAAAAGAACAAACTATAAACAACAAATACCATCTTCCTTTTGGGCACTTCTCTGTTGCAATATCAGTTATGTGATTCTGGGAAGGGGGACTGCCCATCAGTCCCTTAATCCCCTTTCTCTGCCATAAAGAGTATCCTGATCTAGACAATTATAGTATCCTATTCTGCTAAACATGGTGATGGGATGGATATGGGGGCAAAAACCAAGCTGGCTAGTCAGAAGTCTTCCAAAGACTTTTAAAATGTGGATTTTTGAGGAGGAAAAAGTCTCTTGCTGGTTAGGCTCTGATTGGTTTTCTATGGCTGCCAGAACAAAGTACCACAAGCTTAGTGGCCCAATAGAACACAGAGTTCTTTTTTTTTTTTTTTTTTAATGTTTTTAATGTTTATTCATTTTTGAGAGAGAGAGAGAGAGAGAGAGACAGAGTGGGAGTGGAGGAGGGTAGAGAGAGAGGGAGACACAGAATCTGAAGCAGGCTCCAGGCTCTGAGCTGTCAGCACAGAGCCTGATGCGGGACTTGAACTCACAGACCGTGAGATCGTAACCTGAACCGAAGCCAGACGCTTAACGGACTGAGCCATCCAGGCGCCCCCAGAACACAAAGTTCTTATCTTATCCTTCTGTAGGTGAGGAACAGACACAAGTTTCATGGTGTCAGTCAGGCTGTGTTCTCTTCTGGAGCCTCTACGGGAGAATCCAGGTCCTTGCCTCTTCCAGCTGGCTCGCTCTAGAGGCCATTCGCTTCCTTGGCTCATGGTGCCGTTCTTCCATATTCAAATCCAGCAACAGCAGTTTGACTCTTTCTAACATTACATCTCTCCAACCTTACTGCCATCATCGCATCCTCTACTCTAACTCCGCTACTTACTTCTCTCACCTTTATGAACCTTTGTGATTCCTTTGGGCCCACCGAGATAATCCAACATCACATCCATAGCGTAAGGTCAGTTGATGAAAAATTTTAATTCCCTTTCCAATCTGAATTCTCCTTTACCATGTCAGGCAACAGAGATGACAATGACACTGGGGGATGGGCACTATTGTGTCCCAAGTCTGCTGAAAGCTATCCTTTTTAACACATGGAAAAAGCCCACTGAGGAGGGGAAAATGCAGCATTGCCAAGAGCTAGGGAGATGAGAGAAATGGTTACTACCCTTCTGGAGCTCCTGGAGCTGGCCATTCCTGAAGCCAGTTTCCTCACTTCAATATGATCGTGTACGTGAAGAGATTCCTCCCATTTGTCTCAAACATTTTTGAATTGTGTTTCTGTCATTCACAATGTAAAGAGTCTCAATTACTTGTGTGTGTGTGTGTGTGTGTGTGTAGCATATATATTTACATATGTCTAGAAAAATCTAGAAAGAATCACAGGTAATAGAATTAAAGTGGCTGGTATGAAGTAGCTTTTATTTATGACTTAATTGTATTATGTGAATATTGTATAATATATTACCTGTGTAATTTTAAAAGTGAAGAAAAAAGATAAGAGGCTGCTATGTTAAAAGTAAGTTCACCCCGGGCTCCTAGGTCCAGCTTAAGTAGCAGAAACCTCATATGTTTCTCTTTGATTTGGCGCTTTTAAATAGTATGTGAGTCCACTGGAGAGCCCATAATTACAAGTTGCTTCTTAGGCCCTTTATCCTTTAAGAAAGCCATTTAGATGGGACCACAGATGATAAAAGGCCTGTGCTCAGAAAGACAAACAAAGAGCTTGCTGGCTCATCTTTGTGGGCCTGACATGTTCCTGTCCAGCCCCCATGGCAGGCCTCGAAAGCACGTGTGTCCTCATTCTCTTTCGGGCCTCCTCGGACTATAAATACGTGCATTATAGGAATCCAAGTTAAAAGAAAAGGAGAGGAAACAAATGCCTGCATTTCTCTTAGCAAAACAAAGAGACAAAAGCAGCCTTGACTCCAACTGCATTAAAAAATGAGAGCAGAATAGTTTGTTAAAATGTCACAATTAAGAACTCCAAAGAATCATCCTGCTGGACTTGGTGCGGTGGGATGCGGTATGCTGGATCCAAATTCCCTTGCTTTCTCTTTGTGACAAAGCCTCATGGGTAGGAAGGCCACCAACATGCGAGGGGCAGTTCGGTATCACTTCCCTAAAAGAGACCCTCTGAGCACCCCAGCCGGGGAGCAGGGGCATCAGCATTCAAACGCAGGCCTTTCTGGTGCCCGGGTCCACGATTCTCAATACCCAGAGGGCATAGGAATAACTCGGAAACCTTATTAACCACCCAGATTCTCAGGTTTCTCCCTCCTCCCCAAGATTTGGAATTTGGTGATCTGGGGCCAGGCCCAATAATATACATTCCATGCAGCACCTTACATAATCAGATGCAGGACAAATACACACACACTCACTCTCTCTCTCTCTTTCTCAATTCTCTGCCATGCCTCCTGTCCTTTAACTTGTTAAAGATATCTCAAATTCTGAAAAGCTGAGGTGTGGGATTACTTACACATATTTCTGGCTTCACTCTATTGTAATATCCTAGAGCATAAGGAATGGAGGTTGGGAGGCATTTCGATGAATAGCCATTATTGACCAGAGGTTTAAAACACAAACAAGGAACCTCATGCTCTGTTACAAAGAAGGTCAACAAAACTCACACTCTTCTGGAGAGAAGCAATCAATTTTTCAGATACGTTTAATTCACCAGGCTGTAAGCAATTATTCAAATTTCAAGGAAAGAATCAAACTTTATTGATCAAACCTCTCTAGACTCACATCAAGAAATTGCAGTGGGCTGCATAGTTTCACAACCCTCTGTGTTCTGCTGAAATATCCTTATCCTCACAAGGTAGCTCATGCATATTTCTGCTAAAGCTGCCAGGCTGGCAGTGCATAATGCCATTAACTCCTTTAAAAAAGATGTTGAAACATCAATCAAGCATCTACTCTATGGCTGAGCTGGACTTGACTCATTATTAAGGACCAAATAAATAAAAGCAAGGCATAATTTTTACTCGCTCATTGTTCCCTCCACTCCAGAGAATCTGTTGAAACTCAAGAATGGAAAGAATCAGAATGCAGCCAAAGGTGATCCAGGCTCAAAAGTAGACCCTACCTCAGTTAACTTTCCTACCTCCCGCATATCTGAGTCACGACACCCACCTTTGTCCCCGGAAACCCCATAACACTTACCTAATTACTATAATTTACTTATTTACAATAGCTACTATTTATGTCAATCACTTCCTCTTGAGAAAGGGAGCTCCAGGAAGCTGAGAATTTATGTCAGTTTTGTGCACAGAACAATGCCTGGAACATATTAACGCTCCTATGTGAGGGAAAGAAGGAAGGTGGACTTTATAGCAGGAAAGAATAAAACCCTTGTAGAAAGAAGCAGAAATAAAAGATGCATAGGGAAATGTGATAGCCACGAACCACATGTGGCTATTGAGAATTTGAAAAGCGCTAATCTGAATTGATACTGGATTTTGAAGACTTAGGACAAAAAAGAATGTAAACTATGCCATTAGTAATTTTTTTTTTTTTTTTTTTAAATTTTTTTTTCAACGTTTATTCATTTTTGGGACAGAGAGAGACAGAGCATGAACGGGGGAGGGGCAGAGAGAGAGGGAGACACAGAATCAGAAACAGGCTCCAGGCTCTGAGCCATTAGCCCAGAGCCCGATGCGGGGCTCGAACTCACGGACCGTGAGATCGTGACCTGGCTGAAGTCGGACGCCTAACCGACTGCGCCACCCAGGCGCCCCCCATTAGTAATTTTCTATATTGAGTGCATGCTGAAATGATAATATTTTTGATATTATTAAAATCAATTTCACCCATATCTTTTTGCTTCCTTTAATTTGGCTACTAGCAAATTTAAAATGACATATGTGACTCATATTCATGTCTCACACTGTATTTCTTTACATATTTTTTTTTAAGTAGGCTATGTGTCTAACGTGGGATTTAAACTCACAACCCTGAAACTCACAGACTGAGCCAGCCAGGTGCCCCCACACTGTATTTTTATAAGTTAGTGCTGGAATAGCTCAGTCTCATTTCTTTCTCTTTGTTTTTCTGCTCTTTATTTTATTAATTTTTTATTTTGAACTAATTTCAGATTGTCAGAAAATTTGCAAAAAATTATACAGAGTTAATATATATCCTTCCCCCGGTTTCCTAGTGTCTATCTATTCATGTCTTGGTTATTATGAATGATGCTGTGATGAACACAGAAATACAGATACCTGTTCGAGATTGTGTTGGTCCTTTCTTTGAGGAGCATTTAATAGGACTAACGTTTCTCAAAAACAATTTTGAGGATTACTGGGCAAACTTATCTATGTAGTGGGGGAAAAGCAGTGTTCCTCCACATTTGGGACATGTTGTGGCATGCAAGTGACAAGTATTTCCTTTCTGGGCACAGTGCTGACAAGTAGGAGTTGCAAACTTGGGAAGAAGCACATCTTCTCCAACAGCCACTCAGGTTTTTCCCACTGTCTGCTCCAGCTACTGGGGCCCATGTCCAACCAACAATTCCTCTCACAGGTTTGAAATCAGGAAGTGGGAAAAGGAGGGAGGAAAAGAGCAGCATCTAAGTTTGAAGGCGGTAATGCATGCAAGACTAATCTCTGGTCTGTGATAACATCCAGAAAGAATGGCAAGTAAGCCCAGAACAACAGATGGAGGTGCATTTATTGACAGCTAGAGGTTGCAGCTAAGGGATGAAATCTTTGGGGTCATGTAAATATAAAAGTCAATCAAAATGGTCTACAGAAGGCCCTTTACAAGATGTTAATGTCATCGATCGAACTCATCTCGCTGTTCCCTGAAACTTAGAGCCAGTTGGAATTGAGTAATTTGCTTAAAGACACTAGCTATTGACAACCAATAAATCTTTCATAGGGTGAGGAGGGATTAAATGTTTATCATGTATCTAAACCAAATTACAACGTAAGCATGCTATTGTAGAAATGGCCTTCGCTATACGGCTTAATTTTTTAAATACGTATAAAGTATTTAATGTAGACACCTTTCAAGATACAAATAGCAGACATTCAGATAACCTCTGCATTGAAATCACTGGTCCTGTTCTTGACCCAATACTCAACCTGTTCTGAAAAACTATCAGTCATTTCTTCCCTAGTGGGGTCACCTGACTGTCATGGCGAGAATAGGGTCCTGTCTGAATCAAGCTTCTCCCATAACACATTTTCTCTTCCACCCAATATTGTGTATAAGTGCGGTAAGTGGGCAAAAGAGTTAGTATTTTGGAGACAGGTAGGGTTGTATTGGAATCCTCATTTCAAAATTTACTAGTTCTGTGTCCTGAGGCAAGGTATTAGGTTGAACCACATGAAATTGCCAACATTCTGTGGGTTTGATTGGTTCAAATTGCAATTTCATATGATTCAGCCTAACACCTAACTTCCAAACTTTGCTTTTTCACTTAAAAGTGGGACTAGAGTGCCTTTAACTGTGAAAATTACAGGTGTGTGAAGCACTTGGCACAGTCCTAGAACAGAATGGGAGCTCAGTAGATGAGAATTGTTATCATTGACCCCTTAGAGTATGTCCCTCGTATTCTCTCTTCTTCCTTCCTTCCTTCCTTCCTTCCTTCCTTCCTTCCTTCCTTCCTTCCTTCCTTCCTCCCTCCCTCCCTCCCTCCCTCCTTCCCTCCCTCCCTTCCTTCCTTCCTTCGTTCCTTCCCAGTTCAGTTACTGTCTTTTATTCACACACAATCACTTTAATAACTTCCTTCTTCTACCTTTCAACTCTTTCTTAACCATCTCAGAGATCTGTCAACACTGTCCTGCTTTCTTTCTGTCCTTTCCCTTCCACCCTCTGTCGCCTTGAGCCACAAAGGAATCTCATCACACCCTTTGTGAATATAAGAGTAATGCGGGGGACATATCCCTATCACTTGATAAGGCTGTCAAACATTTAGAAATACTATTAGGTGTCGTGAAGAATCTTTGGTGTTCACCTCCACAGTCCTTCCAAGTTCCCCAATCAGCTTTCAGAACATCCACAGAAGTCTCACCTACTCTCCTTTCAGTTGCCAAATAAAAATGGTTTTTCTTCGAGCATGGATTTCCAGACACATTTTAAAGATTATATCTGGGTTTTGTAGCACCCTCTTTTATTTAATTACCTGGCATCTGTGTTGTTTATTATAAGTGCATACCATTTTGGCAATGTAGTAGCTTTAGGGGACTAGCCTTGGAAGCTAACTCTCCTTATAGTACAAGAGGAAAATGATGACTTATAAATGAACTCTGGGGAAGCCATTAATTTGTAAATTTGGAGATCAGAAGGTAAGAACAAAGGAGGAAGATGCAGGTGATGGGACTAAAGAACCAATGATGCCTTGTTTGTTTTATTTTGTGAATTACAAATCCTGAACTAAAGCAAGCTGGTGCTTCGTATCTCTTTACAGAAAAACTAGTTTGGGTGCTCCGACAGTACTTTCTGGAATGTTGCCTGCAAGATCTCCATGAAATAACTAGTTTCTCTCTACTCTTAGCTGACAAGGGCTCTTCATTTTATAAACTCCTCATAGGTCCAAATATGCATGGCCAAAACACACACATTCATATAAGATTTTAAAAGCTACAACACATTATTTTGCAAAGTTCTTCATTTCAAAAGTGACCTACGATAACTCATTAAGAGGTCACCCTGTTATACATACTGTCTACTTAATGGGGATTTGGGAATATGTATTTTATGTATGATTATTTTTAGTAAAAGTCCCCTGGATTCACAAATTAATATGGAATATTGGCTAGGGCATGTACACCATTGCTGGGTATGACCAGAAGTAATATTCGATTCATATAAATTAATCAAAGTACCATTGATAGTGTTTTCAGACTCATCACCTAATTTCCCCCACTGACTCAGACTCATTTATATAATTATAACATTATTCATTTGTGTGTCGTATTTTGTTAGTTTGGGGGGCACTTTCATTTTCTATCCTCCTTAATTTAGTGGAAATGACTATCTTAGATTTTGGTTATGTTACTATTTTGTAACACATGTTACAATGTATTATTTTATGCATTTTGAATATAACAAGATATAAACAAGTAACAAAACTGAAACCAGGGATGCCTGGCTGGCTCAGTTGGTAGAGCATACCACTCTTGGGCTTGGGGTTGTGAGTGTGTGTAGATATTACTTAAAATGTAAATCTTCAAAAAAAAAAAAAAAAAAAAACAAACTAGAAGACCAAACTACCCTCTTAAAATTATGGCTTGTGACACACAATAAGTTTAAAAAGTGGCTTTAACAGACAAAAAGTTTTATGAAAACAATTGACATTAAATTTTCAAAAAAAAAAAAATTTACTACTGTTTAAGGTGCAAAAAGGCCACTCTGATATTGCACAATTATGAGATGAGCTGCAATATTTTGTCAACACTTGAACTATGAAATGGCTTGGATTAGAGCCATTCAATATAAACATAATGCAAGCCACAATGGGACCTGGATATATGTAATTTTAAATTTTCTAGTAGCTACATTTAAAAAGTGAAAAGAAACACGTAAAATTAATTTAAAGAATCTATTTAAGCCAATAAATCTAAGATATTACCATGTCAACATCTAGTCAATATAAAACATCTTTAATGAAATTTTTAATACGTGTTTTCATATGAAGCCCTTCAAATCTCATGTAACACAGCAGAGCTCCATTCTGGCTAGCTACACTTCAAGAGTTCAGTAGCCACATGTAGCTAGTTTATAATAGCCCAAGTTCAGATCTTTATCAATAAAGACCTTTGGGTATTCAAAACAAACCGGACGTTAATTTCTCCTGTTTACTAAGTGGTATCTTTTGAACATCTATTGTCTTCTAACATTATGCTAAATTCTTACAGTATTTTGAACAACAGACCATAGAAAACAAAACAACATAGACAATCAATTTTCATTCAACATGGAATTTTCTACAACTAAGAATCCTTCAAGTCATTATATCCCACTTATCCAAAGTATAAACATGGAGGTAACAATGTCTGATGATGATAGCAAAGGTTTACATTTACTAAGCACTTAGCATGTGTTTACATAGTTCACATGTGAGAACTTTCACTTAATTATCAGGATATTGCTATGAGGTGGGTACTATGATTCTCAAAACTCCTAACAAGGGTAGACTCCTAATACAGATCTCACCAATGTGAATAGTGTTCTCATCCCTCCTGCAATGCGTACTCATTTAGAGCTTGCAATAGGTCAGACACTAATGCTAAGTGATTAACTGTCATTATTTCACTAAATTTCACAAAAACCTTATAAAGTAGGGATTATTAATTCCGTTTTTCCAAATCAGGAAATAGACTGTGAAAGCTTAATTATCTTATACAAAGACAGAAGCCAATAAGTGGCACTAAATCTCTGCTCAAGCCATGTTACTTACTTTGTATGGTCTATTTATACATAACTCATTCTGGACAAAAGGTGCTTTTTCTGGGGACTCCCTTATACACTTGGGAAATAAGGCTTGCTTTCTAGAAATAACTATAAATGATTTTGAGCACAGTCCAAATTGTGTGGTTCTGACAATAAGTGAAGATAAGTTTCGTAGAAAGAGCTGGAGCATTCTGGAACATGGATTAGAGGAGAAAAAAAAAATTTTTTTTGGCTTTTATATGTCAGCATCACCCAAGTGGCACTTATATCAGGAACCCACATATATAAACATTACAATCAACAATGGCATTTATAATAAGTACTGTCATTTGTTGAGTACTGTTTCTTTTGCAAAGCTTTGAACATATTCTGGCTATTTGATACTTATCATCACTGTAGGTGGGCAGGGAAAATATATGTTCATTTCATTGACTTGCCCGGGATTGCATAGTAGCTCCTTGGTGAAAGCCAAGTCCAAAGTCACAGTGTGTTAACCTGAGTCTTTTCAAGAATGTTTCCAAGAATCTGGTATGGGTAGCCCTGGTGGCTGTGATATGATTTTAACCACACACAGGACTGCTCTTTATTTTCATAGTCAATATTTATCTTTACAGATATTAGAAAAATGTATAAAGAGTACAGCAAACTATTATTTCAAGGGCTTTATTGCTTAGGATGAGGCTAAAGTATGCATTAGGTTACGAAAGTGAGTTTAACCAAATGAAAATGTTAAGTAAATAATAGCCCAGGTGGTATGTACATATGGTAAAAACCTCACCAAAATTTGGGAGGGACCCCCTTATATAAGGCCATACATTTCCTAATAGAAATCATTACTTGTAGTTTCTATTACTTGGTGCAGATTCTAAGGCACAGGTTGTGCGTTAATTTTGGGTTTGCTTACAAAAGAACATGTGGTACCAATGGTGACTAAATAGTATTTTATACCCTTAGCATTATTCCATTTGGACTTTACATAACATTTTTTTGCATTATTATCTTTTCTTCTTCACTGTGCTGTGAACTCCTTGAGGACAATGACCTTATCTTACTCATCTTGGTGGTCCTCAGTGTGATGAGGGATTTATTTCAATTAGGTTAGTGTATTAGAAAGGAACAGAGATCCACTTATGTTACATCAAGAAAAAGAGCAATTTTTTGGAAGGACATGTGTGGAAAGATCTAGAAGTAAAAATGATAGAGGCAGCTCTGGGGATAAATTGCTCATCCCCCCCCCCCCCCCCACCTCGGGAAATGTATCCACATGGTTTTCTATTTCTCTCTGATATTTTTTCCTTTTCTAACTGGCTTCCTTTCTGATTCAGATTTGTTTCCTTACAATTTTGGCTCTTAGCTCTTTCTAGCCTCTCTGGCTTTGACTATATTTCACCTGTGATTTTCTGCAGATCTCTCCCTCTCTCTGGCTTCTTGGTGCAAATTCTCCAAATAGGGAATCCGATTGGTCTACCACTGCTCTTTAAAATAGGTCATTAAATCATTTGTTTTTAAAAAACAACCAAACATTATTGCATCTAATTAGTATCTCAACTTTATACGTCCAATATAGAACAACTGATTCATGTCCCACCAACACTCCACCCCTATTGTCTCAGTTCTTGTCCCCAAACCTTGATTCTTCTTTGCTTTACCTTCTTCCCATGTATCCTTTCCATCAGCCTGGTCTATGACCATACCATCAAATATATCCTAAATCTTCCCAGTTCTCTCCTTCTCAATTGCCAAAACTCTAATTTAAGCCACCATCATCTGTTGCCTAGATTAACTGTTCTCCTTGTTCCCCTCAAAAATATATATTTTTACACAGCAGCTAAAACAATTCTTGAAATATACAAAGATGTCCACTCTCACCCCTTTTATTCACACTGTAAGTCCTACACACAAGAACCAGATAAGAAAACAAAATAAAAGGCATCCAAATTGGTAAGGAAGAAGTAGAACTTTGATTATTTGAAGATGACATGATACTATATATAGAAAACTCTAAAGACTCCACCAAAAAACTACTAGACCTGATGCATGAATTCAGTAAGGTGGCAGGATACAAAATCAATGTACAGATATCCATTGCATTTCTATACACTATTAGTGAAGTAGCAGAAAGAGAAATTAAGAAAACAGTCCCATTTACAGTTGCACCAAAAATAAGATACCTAGGAATAAACTTAACCAAGGAGGTAAAATACCTATACTCTGAAAACTATCAAGCATTGATGAAAGAAATTGGAGATGACTCCTACAAATGGAAAGATGTTCCATGCTCATGGATTGGAAGAAAAAAAATTTGTTAAAATGTCCATATTACCCAAAGCAATCCACAGATACAACGAAATCCCTATCAAAATACCAACAGCATTTTTCACAAAACTAGAACAAATAATTCTAAAATTTGCATGCAACAACAAAACACCCCAAATAGCCAAAGCAATCCCAAAACAAAAACCAAAAAACAAAAAACAATCAAACACAAAAAACTAGACAAAACTGGAGGTATCACAATCCTGGATTTCAAGATATACTACACATCCATAGTCATCAAAACAGTATGGTACTGCCACACAAATAGACCCATAGATTGATGGCACAGAATAGACAGCCCAGAAATAAACCCACAATTACATGGTCATTTAATCTTTGACAAAGGAGGCAAGGATAAGCAATGGGAAAAAGACTGTCTTCAACAAGTGGTATTGGGAAAACTGGACAGCAACATGCAAAAGAATGAAATGGGACCACTTTCTTACACCACACACAAAAATAAATTCAAAATGAATTAAAGACCTAAATGTGAGAATTGAAACCAAAACAATCTTAGAAGAGAGCATAGGCAGTTGCTCTGACATTTCTCTGACATTGACCATAGCAACATTTTTCTAGCTATGTCTCCAGAGGGAAGGGAAATAAAAGTAAAAATAAACTACTGGGACTACATCAAAAATAGCTTCTCCGCAGTGAAGGAAACAATCAACAAAACCAAAAGACAACCGACTGAATGGGAGAAGATATTTGCAAATGACATATCCAATAAAGGGTTAGTATCCAAAATATACTAAGAACTTATTGAAGTAAATACCCCAAAAGCAAATAATCCAATTAAAAATGGGCAGAAGACATGTATACACATTTCTCCAAAGAAGACATACAGATGGCCAAGAGACACATGAAAAGATGCTCAACAGCATTCATTATCAGGGGAATGTAAATTCAAACCACAATAAGGTATTACCTCATACCTGTCAGAATGGCTAAATCAAAAGCACAAGAAACAACAAGTGTTGGCAAGGATGTGGAGAAAAAGGAGCCCTTGTGCACTGTTGGTGGAAACGAAACTGGTACAGCCACCGTGGAAAAGAGTATGGAGGCTCCTCAAAAAATTAAAAATAGAACTACCATATGATTCAGTAATTCCACAACTGGGTATTTACCCAAAGAACATGAAAACATTAATGCAGAAAAATACAAGCACCCCCATGTTTACTGCAGATATATTTATAATAGTCAAATTATGGAAGCAGCCCAAATGTCCATAGATAGATGAATGGATAAAGATGATGTGGAATAGGGGAGCCTAGTGTCTCAGTCAGTTAAGCGTCCAACTTCAGCTCAGGTCTGACTTTGGCTCAGGTTGTGATCTCACAGTTCGTGAGTTCAAGCCCTGCTGGGTTCTGCGCTGACAGCACGGAGCCTGCTTCAGATCCTCTGTCTCCCTCTCTCTCAGCCCCTCCCTCCCACCCCTTCAAAAATAAATAAACATTTAGAAAAAAAGATGTGGAATATAAAATATCGGAAGGAATATTAGCTATAAAAAGAATGAAACTGTCCTTTGCAAGATGGAGGGATCTAGAGGGTATAATGTTAAGTGAAATAAGTCAGTCAGACAAAGACAAATACCGTATGATTTCACTCATATGTAGAATTTGAGAAACAAAACAAATGAACAAAGAAAAAAAAAGACAAACCAAGAAACAGACTCTTAACTATAGAGATCAAACTGATGGTTATCAGAGGGGAGGTGGGTGATGGAAATGGGTGAAATATGTGAAGGGGATTAAAGAGTGCACTTATCGTGATGAGCATTAAGCAACGGATAGGACCTTTGAGTCACTATGTTGTACACCTGAAACTAACATAATGCTATATGTTAACTATGCTGGAATTAAAATTTTTTTAAATTCTTAAAATATGTAAATCAGATCATGTCACTCTCCTACTTATAAGCAAAGGATTCCTGTTGCATCTAGAATAAAATGCCTTACATGGCTCATGAGGCTTATCTGATGTTGGCTCCCTGCCTGCTTCACTGCATCCCAGTATCTCCCCATTATTTCCCCATTATCCACTGTGTTCTTGCTGGACTATTCTACCTACTCCTTTCCTGCACCAAGTCCCCTATTCCCTTTGCACTTCTGTTCTGTCTGCAGCAATCTCTTCTCCAGATCTTCACATGGCTCATCCTTTTCATCATTCAGGTCTCAGCTCAAATATCCTCTCCTAAGAGGAACTTCCTTGTCCATTTCTTCCCAGTTATTCTCCACCACATCACTGTTTAATTTTTGTCATTGTACCTGTTGTTATCTGACACGATCTTGGTCTTTGATTTGTTTGTTTGTTTTCTTCCTTCGCTCCTTCCCCTTATTACGATGGTAAACTCCAGAACAAAGACCCAATCTATCCTGTGCTCCACTGGATCTCCAGCATCAAAACCATTTCCTTGAACAGAGTAGGCATTCAAAACTGGGCTAAGTGAATGAATGAGCCTCCTTTGGTTCCAGCAACCATTCACAGAGTGTTGGCCAACTAATAACTGTCTATCCATCATCCAATTAGCTAAAAGAGGTGGGGCCCAGGACTGAAACATGGCTGCACATGGGCTGGGTCTGTAGCAGAGGGCAAGCACCCAGTACTCATCTGGTTATGTTCTTGGCACCCTTTACTGATCGAATGAGTAAATGGACAAGTTCAAGAGTTCAACCAGTCTCTGTAGGCTCTTGGTGATGCACAGTAAGACTCTGAAAGAAGAGCTGAGTATGCTTTGCCTTTTTTCATACTGTCTCTGTTTCTCTTCCAGAAAGCATTATAAAAAGTGCTAGAGACACACTGTTTATTTGGCTAGCGGCATTTGGTTGAAAATTGAAGTGATTTTTAAAACTACAGAAACATAGTCATCTGGGCACTAGTGATGAGCCTGAGCTAGAAAGTAATTCACATTACATTTTCATTTAGTCTTGCACACCATAAGGCATTTACATTCATTTTCTTCTGTGGCACCGTTTGCTCCAATGTGGGACATTTATGCTTTACTTTTTATCTGCATAAAGGAAACAATAAACTTTATCATTCTTTAGAGAACATTCATTCTGCAGAGGGACTGAATCCCATCTCTAAAGACCATGGTAATCAGGGTGGGTAGTAATTTCAGGTTTGGAAATGGCAACGTTCAGGTCAGTCTAAGATGATGGCTTAAACTGACAAAAGAATCATATTTAATGGTTCACTAACCACAGCATTTACTCTCTCTTAACAATTACTGTGGTAACTTGCAAAAGGACAAGGGGAAACCAGTCCCTTCTGATTTGGGCAAGCAATAAACTCCATACAGAGATAAATATGAATAAGTTCTTGAAAATGAACCCTGAAGACAAACATCTTTTTTTTTTTTTTTTCAACGTTTATTTATTTTTGGGACAGAGAGAGACAGAGCATGAACGGGGGAGGGGCAGAGAGAGAGGGAGACACAGAATCGGAAACAGGCTCCAGGCTCTGAGCCATCAGCCCAGAGCCCGACGCGGGGCTCGAACTCCCGGACGGCGAGATCGTGACCTGGCTGAAGTCGGACGCCTAACCGACTGCGCCACCCAGGCGCCCCACAAACATCTTTTTTAAAAAATTATTTATTTATTTATTTATTTATTTATTTATTTATTTATTATTTTTATTTTTTAATATGAAATTTATTGTCAAATTGGTTTCCATATAACACCCAGTGCTCATCCAACAGGTGCCCCCCTCAATGCCCATCACCCACTCTCTCCTCCCTCCCACCCCCCATCAACCCTCAGTTTATTCTCAGTTTTTAAGAGATGACAAATATCTTTACGGTATTTTTGTATCTGTGAAGTAAGAGGAGTTAGAAACTACTATTGGGCAGACTCTTTTCAATGCCAACATTTTATGAGAGTTTGTTAAGACGAGCACCATGATGTAAATTAATTTGATATATGAATTCTTAACAAGTTCTATCACACTGTGTAAATATCAGTTTGTTAATTTAGGCAATTTGCTACAGACCTCCTTTTCATTAGTAACGATTAATAGAGCCTTAATTCTAATTATCTGCACTGTGACTCTGTGTGACGGTAATATTAGGTAAGGATTTCAGGGAAATGACTGCGAGCTTTTGTATAGTTGAGGACTTGCTATGGATCTTGAATGAGGCATGTAAACTCTCTGTGTCTCCATTTCATCAATGTTGAGTATTTTTTTTTTTGAAGACTAAGCTCCATGAAAAGAGAATCTCTTTTCATTTTTATTTTTTTATTATTTTTTTTAAATTTTTTTTTTCAACGTTTATTTATTTTTTGGGACAGAGAGAGACAGAGCATGAATGGGGGAGGGGCAGAGAGAGAGGAAGACACAGAATCGGAAACAGGCTCCAGGCTCTGAGCCATCAGCCCAGAGCCCGACGCGGGGCTCGAACTCACGGACCGCGAGATCGTGACCTGGCTGAAGTCGGACGCTTAACCGACTGCGCCACCCAGGCGCCCCTCTTTTCATTTTTAAATTTCCTTCATGGTCAGGCCCGATGCCTGGCACCATAACGAATGTTTGTTGTATCAATTAATAAATCTCTGGGAGTGCACTAAGAATGCCGATTTAATAAAACACCTGGGGTGGGGGCAAGTGATGAGGTACCTATGCCAGGAATCAGGTACAAAGAAAGACGGACACAGGGTTCTCCAAAATTTTTTTGCCAGGAATACAAATATCTTATAATTACATACCAAAGTGTTTATCTTCTCCCATGATTAAATAAGTGCATTTATAGTATTCTATATTGGGAAAAATGTGAAGAACCAGGCACCTTCATATCCTCTTAGTGGGCGTATAAATTCTTTTCTGAAGAGAGATTTGACAAATCTATAAAAATTTAAGGTTTGCTATACCGTTGCCCCAGGAACTTACCTTACACATGAAGCTATAAAACTGTGTTAATTGTAGCACTATTTATAATTGTGAAAAACTGAAATGGCCTAAATGTCCATTGACAAGTGATTAGCTTAATAAACTATAGTATAGTTGTGCAATAAACTGTGGTATAGTGATGAGGCCAAAGAGTGTGGTAGATCCCTAGCGGCTGACATGGAAAGATAAAAACAATTTTTAAAAAAATAAGAATTAATTTGCAAAATAATATTTACACTACAATCAGTCTGTATAAAAAATGAGTTCATGCAGGGGTGTCTGGGTGGCTTAGTCATTTAAGCCTCCGACTTTTTTTTTTTTTTTAATGTTTTTATTTATTTTTGAAGGAGAGAGACAGGAGCAGAGAGAGAGGGAGACACAGAATCAGAAGCAGGCTCCAGGTTCTGAGCTGTCAGCACAGAGCCCGATGCGGGGCTCAAACTCACAAACTGTGAGGTTATGACCTGAGCCGAAGTTGGATGCTTAACCGACTGAGCCACCCAGGCGCCCCATAAGCCTCCAACTCTTCATGTCGGCTCAGGTCTTGATCTCGCGGTGGTGAGACAGAGCCCGAAGTCGGGCTCTGTGCTGAGTGTGGGGCCTGCATAAGATTCTCTTCCTCTCTCTCTGCCCCTCCCTCTTTCACATGCACATGCTCTCTCTCTCAAAATAAATACATATTAAAAAAAATAAGTACATGCAAAGAAAAAGTTTGAAATATCCATCAGAACTCTTGATAGCGATTGTCTCTGAGAAGTTACATTTAAAGGAGATTCTGATATTCTACTTCATTCACTTCTGTACAGTGACAGAAAATAAAATATGTTCCTTTTTCTAGTGAAGTAAAAGATAAATTTTAAAATGTGGTTATAAGTAGGAAACAGTGTGACTGTTTTAGATGAGGGGATGTAAGACAGAGGAAGAAGGGATGGAGAACGCAACCGCTGGTAGGTATGCTAAAACAAAACATGAATGTAGAGGTTGTTGAGCATAATTCTCAGCTAATTTCTAAAGACGCCAAGAGCTAATCAATTGCATCTCAGAGGTCCCAACTCTGCAAGTGGTTCTCTGCACTTTCCACTTATTTCTGATATCTCAGTGCTAGCCTTAAGGAGCATGACAACTACAAATCCTTCATTGTAATCAAAGATATTCAAGCTCCCTGATTAGTGTGTGGGAACTCTCAGCTCAATGATTCCTGCTTCTTTCCAAATCTACCTTTTGCCAGGGAAATGAGGATCTGCCATAGCAGTACATCCTTTGGAATAACTTTATTCTTAGAAAACTATGTCATTTGTTTGACTCCTTAACACCTACCCTCCAAGTGGCAGCTGCTACTATGGAACGGAATCTTTCAAAATAAAAAGTGAAAAGTTCTACAAACTGCATTGGCAACAGCTCATTTATTTCAGATTCCAGCCAGCTGCAAAAAGGGAAAGGGGTGATCATTACAGCTCCAGCCTGGAACTGTGTTTCCTTCACAGTTTATTCCTGGACTTGGGAAATTAACTGGAAAGCGAATGCCAGTAATTCTGAATCCCAAGGAATACAATCTCTGAGAACCATTCCCTAAATCCTTCTTGCCTGCCCAGCTTGCCTGTCCGTGGGGAAGAGGCTATAGATGTGGGAGGGAAGGAAGGAGTCACTGTGATCATGGGGGTCTGCTAACCTAAGGACATCACTGTGGTTGCTTACAGGACAGTGGTGAAGACTCCTTGAGGTACATCAAGCTTAGATATTCAAATTCTAGCCTTGCCACTGATCAGCTGTGTGACCTCAGGCAGGTCATTCAACCTCAATGAGCCCATTTGTGCACCTGTCACATGAAGTTTAGAGTTGCTGTCTCATAGGGATGTTATCTCTCAGGGATGCTAGAGTATAACATATATGATATGCTTTGCACAGTTCTTCTATGGTAAAATCACCTTTTATTTGACCATAACGATGCTGATGCTGATGATGCCTATGACCATAGGCATCATCATCCCTGTTAGAAGAGGGTTTGGGGTGGCTGTAAGCAACTTTGTTGAAACAGTCATGGGCATCAAAAGATTTAGACAGGTTTCCAGGTTTCACCTTTACTAGCTGTGTGATCTTGAAAAACTTTAAGTCTCTGTAAAAAGGGGAATAAAAATACTCTGGCTCAGCCCTTGTTACTGTGTTGTCGGACAATCAAGAGGATAATGACCATACCAATAATTACGCGTGCATGCACGCACACACACAGAAGATGAAAGAATTGGGTGCCTGGGTGGCTCAGTCGGTTGGCCACCCGACTTCGGCTCAGGTCACAATCTCACAATGTTTGAGTTCGAGCCCCGCGTAAGGGCTCTGTGCTGACAGCTTGGATCCTGACACCTGCTTCGGATTCTGTGTCTCCCTCTCTCTCTCTCTGCCCCTTCTGCACTCACACTCTGTCCTCTTGTCTCAAATATAAATAAATATTTTAAAAAATTACAAAAAAAGAAGATGGAAGAATTAACATATCCATCCTACGTTCTGATTTCTACCTTCATTTCCACTTGGTGTAGTGGGGAAAGGCAACCAGCACCTGAGTCTTTTTTTGCCAGGGGGTAGGGTCTGGGGGCAACATGCTCAAAGGCACATAATGGGGTGGTAGTGAAACTGCTACAGTTCACCCATTACTACCCAATTTATATCGCCACATTTGCTTTTTTGTCATTTATTGTTCTTTATTCTATGAGTAATATATGCCACAACAGAAAATTTGGAAGTAACAGAAAATAGAAACATCCATTTGCTTATTTATGCTAACTTTCCTTTTCTATTTCATCATACTAAGTATAATAAATAAGGCAAGTGTCTGCTTAAACCAAAGTGTAACCTCAAATATTTTTAGGAAAAAATCTATCAGTGTTAAAACACAAAATATTAGACAACTGCAAACTGAAGCTCTACCTATCTCTCCCTAGGTCACCAATTCTCCAACTTCTGTGTGTCTAAAAATCACATGGGGACTTAGTAAATGTCAATCCTGGGCTCACCTGGCAGGAATGCTGAGTAGGTAGGTCTGTGGTGGGATCTCAGAATTTCCATTTTCACCAACCTACCTCTCTTTCTTTCTTTTTCTTTCTCTCTTTCTCCCTCCCTCCCTTCCTTCCTTCCTTCCTTCCTCCCTCCCTCTCTTCCTTTCTTCCTTCCTTCCTTCCTCCCTCCCTCCCTCCCTCTCTCTCTTTCTTTCTTTCTCTCTTTCTTTCTTTCTTCCTTTCTTTCCCCCTTCCTTCCTCCCTCCGTCCCTCTCTTCCTCTCTTTCTTTTCTTTTCTTTTCTTTTCTTTTCTTTTCTTTCTTTCTTTCTTTTTCTTTCTTTCTTTCTTTCTTTTCTCTCTTCCTTTCTTTCTCTTTCTCCCTTCCTCCCTCCCTCCCTTTCTTTTCTTCTTTCTTTCTTTCTTTTTCTCTCCCTTCTTTCCTCCCTCCCTCCCTCTCTTTCTTTCTTTTTCCCTTCCTTCCTCCCTCCTTCTCTTCTTTCTTTTTCTTTTCTTTTCTTTTCTTTTCTTTTCTTTTCTTTTCTTTTCTTTTCTTTTCTTCCTCCCAAACTTTCTACATGACACAGACACAGGTAAGGGGTCCCTGAACCTACACCAAAAGACATTCTAACGTCCTGAGTCATGTCCAGGCCTCTGCTTTCCCACAGCTGGACCCTGGAAGGGGAATCAGGAATGGGACTCCCAGCCTTACAGTTGTTACTTCTTCACACCCTCGGCCCTGAGGCTTTTACTTTCCTGTTCCGACTGTAGAGCATCCTGCAAGCAGGCAGCTGGAGCAAGTGGCTCCTTTTTGTTTGGCCTTGTGGCCCCCAGACAATTCAATTCATCTCCCGGCTTACACAATGCCATTCTTTCAAGGATGGATGGGGTTGGGAAAGGAGAGGGAACACTGGTCACCACCACTCAACTGACACCAGCTTGACCTGGTAAAGTATATTATGTGACTTCTGGTCACCAGCTTGATAGCTCCAGGGGATGCAAAGAATGTTCTCACATTTCTCTGTTTCCAGGAAAGAAGAAAGCAGAGACAGAGGTTGATGGGGCCATGGAACAGACGGAACATTTTCAAAGGACAGGAAACACATACAGATATGAGTGGGATGTTTCCTTCTGACATTCTTAGCTATTACTATAGCCAAATTCCTTTGTTCTTTTCTAAGCACCTCAGTCTCAGTCTCTGTGTCTCTACTTCTAGGAAGGAAAACAGATAAAAGAAAGAACCAGCACTAATTTTTGTAACTTTGAAAAAAGCCACGTTAACATCCTTCTGGGGCATAGGGCTTCTCCCAGGTAATGAGGTTCTGCCCACCACACTCCCCCATGCCTGCTCTGTAAAATTACACACAGTGAGACCAAGAACTACATAAAAGACTCATTCAGCATACACTCATTTCATCTCCGCTGCTTGTCAACTCCCTCTGGGAGCTCAACAGAAACAACAGCCTTGATTACATAACCTACAATCATTCTCAATACGTGCCCCAGTCCTGGTCTTTAAAAGTCTGTTCAGATTTTACCTAAATAGGACAAATATCAGAGCAAGCCCTATGAGGTTGAAAGAAAGAGACCTGTATAAGTAATTTTGTTGAATCTTCACCTTTCCTTCTGCTCCCTCAGAAGCAGCAGTGGCAGGGGCATCATCAGGGTTCCTGGCCAAGTCCGAGTACAACTGTTCCCCTAAAAAATGCAGTCAATATATTTCTACTTTTGTAGAATTAGGGGTCTAATTCTCTCCTTAAAAAAGGCTTTAATTCAGTTTTCTCATTTTTGTAGATGAGGAAACAGTTTCAAAGAAGAACTCTGGGCTGGTCATTGCCTGTTCTCAGTTCTCTGCCCTGCTCCTTCCCAGGGGCTTGATTTGCTTATCAACTGGCTTCCAGTTAGGTGCAGCCAATGGCAGGCTCTCGTTCAGAACCTGGAGCAAGGCAGAAAAAGGAGAAACCAAGGAGTCTCTCCCCCTCTTGCTCTTGCTGCTTTGCAATTACTAAAAAATATAAAATCCATTCTCAGCTCACGTACCATGTGAAAACAGGCAGTGCACTGGCTGAATTTGACTCGAGAGCCTTACCTTGCCATCCCCTGCTCTAGCCTTAGAGGCGGTGGTGGCATCCCACAGTTGCTAACCTCTGGATTGCTTCTTGGTCCTCGTCTACCTAGTTCCCTACCTTAACTTTTAAAAATTGAGCCACTGGGGATGAGCTCTCTTCTCCTGACTGGATCTTGACTGATATAGGCCATGACTCGTTTACAATGGTATTTCATGAAGTAGAACTGCTGTCCACTTCATATGTGTCCTATGGCTCTCATAAATGTGGGTGTAAACATGTCTCAGTGGGATTGTGGAAGGTTCCACTTAAGGCAGCCAGCTGCCTATGTGTGTGTTGTTGGCAGTTCTGGTTGACTTTCTCATGCAGTGTTGGAAAACTCATGGCCCCAAAAGGTGCCCCTAAACCAATGTCAGGACAAGAAACTTAAAAGACTGAAGTCGGCCCCCATACTGACCAAATGCTATCCAACATTACTGGCAAAAGCGATGGAGAAAGCAGGGAAAAAACGAGACACAGGGCTGGGTTCTGGATGCATATTCCCATAGGAAGCGAGGCAAAGATGGCCATGCAAATATGAGATGCTACATACACACAGCACCCTCTCCACTGCCTCTGCCCCTGTCCATGCCTCCACCACCTGGATGACTGCAGCTGTCTCCTAACTGGCCTCCCTGGTTTCACCACTGCCCCTTGCCCCCTTAAGACTATTTTTATAGCCACAAGCAAGATCTTTTAAAAAACAAAGCTGCATGGCTCTATTGCTCAAAACCTACACTTACATCTCACTCTGTATAAAATCCAAATTCTTCGAGGAGGAGGGAAGATGGCGGCGTAGGAGGATGCTGGGCTCACCGCGCGTCCTGCTGATCACTTAGATTCCACCTACACCTGCCTAAATAACCCAGAAAACCGCCAGAGGATTAGCAGAATGGAGTCGCCGGAGCCAAGCGCAGACGAGAGGCCCACGGAAGAGGGTAGGAAGGGCAGACAGGCGGTGCGCGCTCCACGGACTGGTGGGAGGGAGTCGGGGCGGTGGGGCGGCTCGCCGGCCAAGCAGAGCTCCCGAGTCTGGCTGGCAAAAGCGGAGGGGCCTGACGGACTGTGTTCCGACAGCAAGTGCGACTTAGCGTCTGGGAGGTCATAAGTTAACAGCTCTGCTCGGAAAGCGGGAAGGCTGGAGGACAAAGGGAGGGAGAGCTGCTGAGCCCCCCGACGACAGAGCTCAGTTTGGTGGGGAACAAAGGCGCTCACCAGCGCCATCTCCCCCGCCCATCCCCCAGCCAAAATCCCAAAGAGAACCAGTTCCTGCCAGGGAACTTCCTCGCTCCGCGCAAACACCCAACTCTGTGCTTCTGCGGAGGAGCCAAACCTCCGGCAGTGGATCTGACTCCCTCCCGCTGCCACAGGGCCCCTCCTGAAGTGGATCACCTAAGGAGAAGCGAGCTAAGCCTGCCCCTCCTGCCCCTGTGCACCTTGCCTACCCACCCCAGCTAATACGCCAGATCCCCAGCATCACAAGCCTGGCAGTGTGCAAGTAGCCCAGACGGGCCACGCCACCCCACAGTGAATCCCGCCCCTAGGAAGGGGAAGAGAAGGCACACACCAGTCTGACTGTGGCCCCAGCGGTGGGCCGGGGGCAGACATCAGGTCTGACTGCGACTCCGCCCACCAACTCCAGGTATACACCACAGCACAGGGGAAGTGCCCTGCAGGTCCTCACCATGCCAGGGACTATCCAAAATGACCAAGCGGAAGAATTCCCCTCAGAAGAATCTCCAGGAAATAACAACAGCTAATGAGCTGATCAAAAAGGATTTAAATAATATAACAGAAAGTGAATTTAGAATAATAGTCATAAAATTAATCGCTGGGCTTGAAAACAGTATAGAGGACAGCAGAGAATCTCTTGCTACAGAGATCAAGGGACTAAGGAACAGTCACGAGGAGCTGAAAACGCTTTAAATGAAATGCAAAACAAAATGGAAACCACGACGGCTCGGATTGAAGAGGCAGAGGAGAGAATAGGTGAACTAGAAGATAAAGTTATGGAAAAAGAGGAAGCTGAGAAAAAGAGAGATAAAAAAATCCAGGAGTATGAGGGGAAAATTAGAGAACTAAGTGATACACTAAAAAGAAATAATATACGCATAATTGGTATCCCAGAGGAGGAAGAGAGAGGGAAAGGTGCTGAAGGGGTACTTGAAGAAATAATAGCTGAGAACTTCCCTGAACTGGGGAAGGAAAAAGGCATTGAAATCCAAGAGGCACAGAGAACTCCCTTCAGACGTAACTTGAATCGATCTTCTGCATGACATATCATAGTGAAACTGGCAAAATACAAGGATAAAGAGAAAATTCTGAAAGCAGCAAGGGGTAAACGTGCCCTCACATATAAAGGGAGACCTATAAGACTCGTGACTGATCTCTCTTTTGAAACTTGGCAGGCCAGAAAGAATTGGCACGAGATTTTCAGTGTGCTAGACAGAAAAAATATGCAGCCGAGAATCCTTTATCCAGCAAGTCTGTCATTTAGAATAGAAGGAGAGATAAAGGTCTTCCCAAACAAACAAAAACTGAAGGAATTTGTCACCACTAAACCAGCCCTACAAGAGATCCTAAGGGGGACCCTGTGAGACAAAGTACCAGAGACAACACTACAAGCATAAAACATACAGACATCACAATGACTCTAAACCCGTATCTTTCTATAATAACACTGAATGTAAATGGATTAAATGCGCCAACCAAAAGACATAGGGTATCAGAATGGATAAAAAAACAAGACCCATCTATTTGCTGTCTACAAGAGACTCATTTTAGACCAGAGGACACCTTTAGATTGAGAGTGAGGGGACGGAGAACTATTTATCATGCTACTGGAAGCCAAAAGAAAGCTGGAGTAGCCATACTTATGTCAGACAAACTAGACTTTAAATTAAAGGCTGTAGCAAGAGATGAAGAAGGACATTATATAATAGTTACAGGGTCTATTCATCAGGAAGAGCTAACAATTATAAATGTCTATGCACCGAATACCGGAGCCCCCAAATATATAAAACAACTACTCATAAACATAAGCAACCTTATTGATAAGAATGTGGTAATTGCAGGGGACTTTAACACCCCACTTACAGAAATGGATAGATCATCTAGACACACGGTCAATAAAGAAACAAGGGCCCTGAATGAGACATTGGATCAGATGGACTTGACAGATATATTTAGAACTCTGCATCCCAAAGCGACAGAATATACTTTCTTCTCGAGTGCACATGGAACATTCTCCAAGATAGATCATATACTGGGTCACAAAACAGCCCTTCATAAGTTTACCAGAATTGAAATTATACCATGCATACTTTCAGACCACAATGCTATGAAGCTTGAAATCAACCACAGAAAAAAGTCTGGAAAACCTCCAAAAGCATGGAGGTTAAAGAACACCCTACTAACGAATGAGTGGGTCAACCAGGCAATTAGAGAAGAAATTAAAAAATATATGGAAACAAACGAAAATGAAAATACAACAATCCAAATGCTTTGGGACGCAGCGAAGGCAGTCTTGAGAGGAAAATACATTGCAATCCAGGCCTATCTCAAGAAACAAGAAAAATCCCAAATACAAAATCTAACAGCACACCTAAAGGAAATAGAAGCAGAACAGCAAAGACACCCCAAACCCAGCAGAAGAAGAGAAATAATAAAGATCAGAGCAGAAATAAACAATATAGAGTCTAAAAAAACTGTAGAGCAGATCAACGAAACCAAGAGTTGGTTTTTTGAAAAAATAAACAAAATTGACAAACCTCTAGCCAGGCTTCTCAAAAAGAAAAGGGAGATGACCCAAATAGATAAAATCATGAATGAAAATGGAATGATTACAACCAATCCCTCAGAGATACAAACAATTATCAGGGAATACTATGAAAAATTATACGCCAACAAATTGGACAACCTGGAAGAAATGGACAAATTCCTAAACACCCACACTCTTCCAAAACTCAATCAGGAGGAAATAGAAAGCTTGAACAGACCCATAACCAGCGAAGAAATTGAATCGGTTATCAAAAATCTCCCAACAAATAAGAGTCCAGGACCAGATGGCTTCCCAGGGGAGTTCTACCAGACGTTTAAAGCAGAGATAATACCTATCCTTCTCAAGCTATTCCAAGAAATAGAAAGGGAAGGAAAACTTCCAGACTCATTCTATGAAGCCAGTATTACTTTGATTCCTAAACCAGACAGAGACCCAGTAAAAAAAGAGAACTACCGGCCAATATCCCTGATGAATATGGATGCAAAAATTCTCAATAAGATACTAGCAAATCGAATTCAACGGCATATAAAAAGAATTATTCACCATGATCAAGTGGGATTCATTCCTGGGATGCAGGGCTGGTTCAACATTCGCAAATCAATCAACGTGATACATCACATTAACAAAAAAAAAGAGAAGAACCATATGATCCTATCAATCGATGCAGAAAAGGCCTTTGACAAAATCCAGCACCCTTTCTTAATAAAAACCCTTGAGAAAGTCGGGATAGAAGGAACATACTTAAAGATCATAAAAGCCATTTATGAAAAGCCCACAGCTAACATCATCCTCAATGGGGAAAAACTGAGAGCTTTTTCCCTGAGATCAGGAACACGACAGGGATGCCCACTCTCACCGCTGTTGTTTAACATAGTGCTGGAAGTTCTAGCATCAGCAATCAGACAACAAAAGGAAATCAAAGGCATCAAAATTGGCAAAGATGAAATCAAGCTTTCGCTTTTTGCAGATGACATGATATTATACATGGAAACTCCGATAGACTCCACCAAAAGTCTGCTAGAATTGATACATGAATTCAGCAAAGTTGCAGGATACAAAATCAATGTACAGAAATCAGTTGCGTTCTTATACACTAACAATGAAGCAACAGAAAGACAAATAAAGAAACTGATCCCATTCACAATTGCACCAAGAAGCATAAAACACCTAGGAATAAATCTAACCAAAGATGTAAAGGATCTGTATGCTGAAAACTATAGAAAGCTGATGAAGGAAATTGAAGAAGATTTAAAGAAATGGAAAGACATTCCCTGCTCATGAGTTGGAAAAATAAATATTGTCAAAATGTCTATACTACCCAAAGCTATCTACACATTCAATGCAATCCCAATCAAAATTGCACCAGCATTCTTTTCGAAACTAGAACAAGCAATCCTAAAATTCATATGGAACCACAAAAGGCCCCGAATAGCCAAAGGAATTTTGAAGAAGAAGACCAAAGCAGGAGGCATCACAATCCCAGACTTTAGCCTCTACTACAAAGCTGTCATCATCAAGACAGCATGGTATTGGCACAAAAACAGACACATAGACCAATGGAATAGAATAGAAACCCCAGAACTAGACCCACAAACGTATGGCCAACTCATCTTTGACAAAGCAGGAAAGAACATCCAATGGAAAAAAGACAGTCTCTTTAACAAATGGTGCTGGGAGAACTGGACAGCAACATGCAGAAGGTTGAAACTAGACCACTTTCTCACACCATTCACAAAAATAAACTCAAAATGGATAAAGGACCTGAATGTGAGACAGGAAACCATCAAAACCTTCGAGGAGAAAGCAGGAAAAGACCTCTCTGACCTCAGCCGTAGCAATCTCTTACTCGACACATCCCCAAAGGCAAGGGAATTAAAAGCAAAAGTGAATTACTGGGACCTTATGAAGATAAAAAGCTTCTGCACAGCAAAGGAAACAACCAACAAAACTAAAAGGCAACCAACGGAATGGGAAAAGATATTCGCAAATGACATAAAGGACAAAGGGCTAGTATCCAAAATCTATAAAGAGCTCACCAAACTCCACACCCGAAAAACAAATAACCCAGTGAAGAAATGGGCAGAAGACATGAATAGACACTTCTGTAAAGAAGACATCCGGATGGCCAACAGGCACATGAAAAGATGTTCAGTGTCGCTCCTTATCAGGGAAATACAAATCAAAACCACACTTAGGTATCACCTAACGCCAGACAGAGTGGCCAAAATGAACAAATCAGGAGACTATAGATGCTGGAGAGGATGTGGAGAAACGGGAACCCTCTTGCACGGTTGGTGGGAATGCAAATTGGTGCAGCCGCTCTGGAAAGCAGTGTGGAGGTTCCTCAGAAAATTAAAAATAGACCTACCCTATGACCCAGCAATAGCACTGCTAGGAATTTACCCAAGGGATACAGGAGTACTGATGCATAGGGGCACTTGTACCCCAATGTTCATAGCAGCACTCTCAACAATAGCTAAATTATGGAAAGAGCCTAAATGTCCATCAACTGATGAATGGATAAAGAAATTGTGGTTTATATATACAATGGAATACTACGTGGCAATGAGAAAAAATGAAATATGGCCTTTTGTAGCAACGTGGATGGAACTGGAGAGTGTGATGCTAAGTGAAATAAGCCATACAGAGAAAGACAGATACCATATGGTTTCACTCTTATGTGGATCCTGAGAAACTTAACAGGAACCCATGGGGGAGGGGGAGGAAAATAGGAAAAAAAAAAAAAAAAAAAAGAGGTTAGAGTGGGAGAGAGCCAAAGCATAAGAGACTGTTAAAAACTGAGAACAAACTGACGGTTGATGGGGGGTGGGAGGGAGGAGAGGGTGGGGGATGGGTATTGAGGAGGGCACCTTTTGGGATGAGCACTGGGTGTTGTATGGAAACCAATTTGACAATAAATTTCATATAATAAAAAAAATAAATAAATAAAATCCAAATTCTTCATATGATCCCACAAGACCGTATGTGATCCAGCTTCTGTCCGCTTCTTCAAGTTCATCTCCTGCCTCCCTCCCTCCTCCTTATTCCAACCCAGCAAGGCTGGTCTTCTGGTTGATTTTCAGTCTTTTCACGCTGGGACATCAGGCCTCTACACTTGCTCGTCCCCTTACCAGGAATATACCCCTCAGGTCTTTGAGGCAAGCTCTCTCACGATCTCTCCTTCTCTCAATTCTTGCAGGTCTGCACTCCAATGTCACTTCTCAAGGAGGTTTTCCCCAACCTGTTAATCTAACACAGCATGGCTCCTCCTTCTATCCCCTTTATCTTCTGAATTTACTGTCAGCCCTGCCCATGCTGTTCCCTTTGCTTAGAACATTCTTTCCTCTTCTCTTTTTACTGGCTGAAATGCCATCTCCTCAGGGAGGCCCTTCTGGATCATTCTATATATAGGTGTCTGTAACTCTCTCCATCCCACCAACATTTATTTTACTTCTCCATACAATGTTCACGTTCTTCCTGCAAATTAACACTACTCTTTCTGTGTGTGTATTCTTTGTCTACATCTTTAATGTCTTTCTCCCATCCCCATGTAATTGTAAATTTTATGGGGGAGGCGGCTATGTGCACTTCACTAATACATACCATGTGCCCACATAGTTCACAGCCTTGCACACTGTAGGTGCTTAATAAGTATTTATTGAGAGAATGACTAAATGATACAACATGGGGTCATTCACAGGTGTAGGAAAGATGATTAAAGAATTTTAGTATTAGAAGCCATGGGTCACCCATCCACATCTCTGTGGGTTTCTATAGGTGATGGTCTTCTAATATAGTCATCTGAGATCTCTGCTTGAAGGCTCAGCTGGGCTGCCAGGGCATGCTTGGTCCACAAGAAGCACCAGGGAATTAACAGAAGTTGCAGGAGTAGTTTTGACCAATGGCCAACAGGAGTTGGTAGATAATTACCCCAACTTCCTCACTTGCCTGACAGAATTACTGTGAAGGATGTTAGCTGTGTTTTCCTGGAAGTCTCAGTTGCCTCAATTGCCCATGATGGTACCCTACCCATAAATCTACTCATTATTGTTTTTCTTCCCCTTCTCCACGCTTCACTGGTGCTTCCAGGGATCACCTGCCAAGACAACTACAGATCTTTGTCTCAGCATGCTTCTGGGAGAACCCAAACTAAGGCATCCTTCTAAGTCCTCATCACCACTCACCTGTGGGGAAGTGTTGCAACACAAGTGCTCCAATCTACACAGGCTGGGAGGTGAATTGTGGGGTGGGGGTGGAGTAATTTGTCATTCGCTAATTTTTCCATTTGGCCTATTCCATGCCAGCAGCCACTGCACCATTTTATGTGCTCTCTGCAGACAGTCCCTACAAATGACAGCTCTTGTGTTGTTGCAGAAATCTCCAAATATGGCTGTCCTTGTCCTTGGTCTACAGCTATACTCTGGTGCCAGGTCCTTGTACTACATTCTATTAATAAAACTATGAATCATATCCACAACAAGGACACTATAATTCAGTGAGATCTTCATGTGTGCCAGACTCTGTGTTGCACAAGTAGCTTGTATGACTTACCTGAATGGTCACAACCATTCTAAGAGGAAAGTACTATTTCCTTCTTTTTAAAAAAATTTTTTTTAAGTTTATTTATTTTGAGAAAGAGAGAGAGAGAGAGCACAAGTGGGGGAGGGTCAGAGAGAAGTAGAGACAGAACCCCAAGCAGGCTCTTCAACATCAGTGCAGAGCCTGATGTGGGACTCAAACTCACGAAGTGTGAGACCATGACCTGAGCTGAGATCAAGAGTTGGACGCTTAACCGACTGCACCACCCAGGTGCCCCAGTACTATTTCCTTCTTACAATAAGGAAACCTAAGCCCAGAGGGGTTATAACTTGCCCATTTGCTGGGTGGCACAGCTTAGATTCGAAGCCAGATGTTTGGCTAGAGATACATTATTAACCCTTAGGCTACACCACCCTTGAATCTCCCCAGCTCTCCCTGCCCCATAGAACTACCAGGTCTCATCACACACGAAATTTATTTTAATGCACAACATTATGATGAGATACTGTAGTTATAAAGTTTTTCTGAAATGTTAGCCAAAAAGAGTGAAACCCTTTGATAATGAGAAACAATAAACAAATGCTTAAATGTAATTGCAAATGCAGCATTTCCTGAACACAAGGAATAAAACATTACAGCCCTTAACATTTTTATTTTCCCCAAATTGGCCCTTCTGGTAAAAAGAACAGTTTATCACCACTGCTCTAGGGTATGGATTTTAGAAAATGCTTTTCCCCCAACAGAGCTAGTTTTACTAGGTAATGGCCCAAACTCCACAGATTTCCTGGCATCAACCTCCACCTGTCCCCATGTTCCAAACAGGAATAGCAGAATCAGATCAAGTGGCAACATTTATAAACGGGGAACAGGGCTTACGCAGCCAGTGCCCAGCTGAGCACCCCAGCTCACCTTTCCCTCAATACAAAGACCCCTCTTCAAATTCCCTTTCAAGAATCATGAAGATCGGACTCAGAATCTCATTCTCCCATCCCATTCAGGCCACACAACCTTGGAAGGGCTGTGCTAGTGTCACTGAGCACTGTTCTTTCTGTCACTTTGGGAGGGCTTCATTTTCCCATTAGTTTAATGAGAAAAAAAAAATACAGATCTGATGATACCTTCAAGGACAATCCACATAGGATTAAAGACAAGAGTAAAAACAAGTTAATAAATATGAAACAGTTAAATATGTACATACTTTTTAATGTTTGCATATGGGAGAGAGACGGTTAGGGAAGCTACCATTCTGGGTAAAATATAATAAAGGGGTTGTTTTGTTGTCTTGGGGGTAATGTTGTTAATTAACTAGAATAATGATCTTTTTTAGCTATTTTTAATTCCTTTCTTGAAAGTAAAAATAATATACTAAAAGAGAAATTACTGAATTCCAGACCTTATTTTAAGCATTTCCCACTTAATACAAACTACTTACTGTGAAATGGGTAACACTGTCTTTGTTTTACAGATAACAAACAAACATGCTAAGCAATTTTCTCAACAAAACATAGCCAGTAAGTATCAGAGTCAGGATTTGAACTTAGGCAGTCCGTCTTTATAGCTCAAGCTACACTATGTTGTTTCAGTAGATTAACAGTATTAAAAGTCATAAAATCATATTGTAGAAGAAGAATCACACGGCAAAGTGTGGCAAGTATAAAAACAATATCTGATTCATTCATAATCTCACCACCAAGAAACAAATTAATATTTTGATGCAATGATCATGACATAATCTCCATAAATATGATTTAGTTTTTGTTATTTGGGTATCCCATGAGAAAAGATGTGCGGTTAATCACCACATGTAGAGAACATATTTGGGGAGGACTGACAAAGTATAGACTATGTCTCATACAAAATTTATTTTGGAGGTGTTATGGATCACTTCCAAAATCTAAGCTATCATTTATTTTTCAGAAACTGAGGTCAAAGTCCATGCTAGTATGACTTCCAATTGGAAGAGCTACCATGTATGCTAAGATACCATGAACAGAGAAAAACAACTGTGGCTTCATATATGAAATCTGAACTACAAACCGTAAGGGAAGATGTTCTGAACTAAAGGTACTGATTTCTAACCAAGCTGGTTTTCACACGATCAACATTATACAAGATGAATTTAGAGTGACAGGAAATAGGGATCTATCTTTATCCATGCATCCATCCATCCATCCATCCATCCATCCATCCATCCATCCATCTATCCATCCATGTTTCTTAATGTTCACAATTCTGCAATACTAGTGTCTTAGGCTGGATTGCCCCAAAGCAGACCTGAGATCAAGATATGAGTGTAAGTTGTTTCTGGAGGCTTCATCCCTGGAAACACCAATAAGGCAGTGGCGAATTGAGACAGGAAAGGGAAAGAAGGGAAAGAAGGAATAAAAGGTGTGTTACTGACCAGGTTTCCATGATGGGCAGAGCTATCCTGCTGGGTGCCTCTGAGAAATGGTATGGAACGTGCCTTAGAGTTGTATCCCTTTAGAGGTGAGGTAATGGGGATATTTATCCTCCAACTCACATGTATTATTGGATGAAGGCTGCTCCAGGAGAGAGCAACTCCCCAGAATTTTTCGCCTGTCCTGCATACTGACCAAACAAGTTTCTGTGCCCCCAGAAAGACTTCTAATAGTCATAAAAGCTTGCAATGAAAGGTATAGGGATGAATGGCGAGGGACTGGGAGATATGGGCAGGGCAGTATCTGCCACAGCCAGCTAGTAAAAAATAAAACTAAATTAGAACCATTACATATGTATAGTTTTATATCCCGGTTAGTCCCTTTATACAATGCTAGAGGATTTCACCTATGTTTAACATGTTACTTGAGAAAATGACTTTTTTTTTTAATTTATTTTTTTTTAAAAATTTACATCCAAATTAGTTAGCATATAGTGCAACAATGATTTCAGGAGTAGATTCCTTAATGCCCCTTACCCATTTAGCCCATCCCCCCTCCTACAACCCCTCCAGAACCCTCTGTTTGTTCTGCATATTTAAGAGTCTCTTATGTTTTGTCCCCCTCCCTGTTTTTATATTATTTTCACTTCCCTTCCCTTATGTTCATCTGTTTTCTCTCGTTAAGTCCTCATATGAGTGAAGTCATATGATATTTGTCTTTCTCTGACTAATTTCGCTTAGCATAATACCCTCCAGTTCCATCCACGTAGTTGCAAATGGCAAGATCTCATTCTTTCTGATTGTTGAGTAATACTCCATTGTATATATATACCACATCTTATTTATCCATTTATCCATCGATGGACATTGGGCTCTTTCCATACTTTGGCTATTGTTGATAGTACTGCCATAAACATGGGGGTGCATATGTCCCTTTGAAACAGCACACCTGTACCCCCTGTACTAAATACCTAGTAGTGCAATTGCTGGGTCGTAGGGTAGTTCTATTTTGAATTTTTTGAGGAACCTCCATGCTGTTTTTCAGAGTGGCTGCACCAGCTTGCATTCCCAGAGAAAATGACTTTTAATGTCTTTCGTTTTATGAATGTCCCACAATTTATTTAACTGATTCCCTATCTTTAGACATAAGTTATTCCTAATTTTGAAGAACTTAAAATAATTCAACAATAAATACCTTTGTATCTACTTCCTTCTCTATATCTCTGGTTATTTCTTTAGGGTAAATTAATCAAGGGTAATCGTGTTAACTACCTAAAGCAATGATCAGTTCCCTCCAATCTACAAGAAAACTTGAAATTGACAGCAAACTTAATATTTTAAATTTTGCTGGGGGATCTCAATACATGTAAGTGACATAATAGTTGATTTGTCATGATAAATCTTTTATTCTTTATATTCAGTTGTTCTCAAATGATTCCTATACACTGGAAACCTTATTATTGTCTAGGCAAAGTGGGAAGTTTACCACCATGTCATCAAATGAACTAATTACTTTCAGTAATTAGTTCTCTATGAGAAGGTGACTAAACAACTTGGTCTCTTTCTCCACAAACATCATCTCATGCAGGCTTAACGTAAGATGGTTAGAATCCTTAGAATTTTGCACTTTCCTTGTCTGAGGGAAAACATCAAATTCTATTTCCCATTCTCCAACAGCCTTGTATGCTTTTCTTTTCTACTGAAAAGTCCTTAATCACCACCATTAGTTATATCCACTGGCCTTTTCATAGTTTTCACTCCTTTACTTTCTGAAATACTCAGTGGTCCTACTTGTGCTGACTGGTAGCACGCATGACATTTTCTTACCTTCTGTGAAGCACACACTTTGTCCCACTTCCTCTGCACTTGGCTCTTTTGGATTTCCTCATTCATTTGTCTCCGTCTTCGTTTAAAAAAAATTTTTTTTTACTTTTATTTATTTTTGAGAGACAGAATGAGACAAAGAGAGAGTGGGTGAGGGGCAGAGAGAGAGGGAGACACAGGATTGGAAGCAGGATCCAGGCTCTGAGTGGTCAGTACAGAGCCCGACGCGGGGCTCGAACCCACAGACCGTGAGATCATGACCTGAGCTGGAGTCGGACGCTCAATTGACTGAGCCACCCAGGCGCCCCTCCTTCATTTGTTATAAGCGCGGGCATCCCCCACGCCTGAGCCCTGTGCTCCTGGTCCTACATCTCTCTTGGTGACCTCCCTTCTCCCAGGACTTTCGTTTCACTGCATGAAGATGACTCTTTAGAACCCCAATCAGGCTTCACCTCTCTCTCCTTACATGGGGCTTTTAGCACAAGACTTATGGATAGAAAACACCTCAAAATGCATGTTCAAATTCAAATCTATATTCTCTGCTTCAAAATCATTTTCCTTATTATTCTCTTTTTATCATCGTTAACTCCTTCTCCCTAATTCAATTCCTTAGAAATTCAACGTGTTCTAAAATCTTGCCCAAAACTACCTTTCCACCTCTATCACTTTTCTCTGTCATATTTTTTGCTCTACTCACCATGCTTCAAACAGTCTGAACATTGTTATCTTCAGTTTTTATTCACATTAGAAGATCATATGAAATCCAAAAATTTGCAATTGATTTTCTGTGTGATGCTGACCAAATTTCTCTCCATTCAGTCTTCTCAAGCAATGTAATGGTAACTTACCTCACCGGGTTGGTGTAATGATTACAGGATATACACGAAGGTGGCCAGCAGTTTTGGTGCATTATGGGCTTGAGATACGTATTTGCATATTTATTCATTCATCACTCAGACCCATCAGAACTCATCTATGCTATGAAAACCTTTTCTCCCATAGCCCCCAAAGTCTCTCTTCTAACCTCCTTTATCTTTCATTTGACATGAATCAGGTATCCATGCAGAGTGTTGATTAGCATTCTTTGACTACACTTTCTGCAAATATATTAAATTCCTTCTAATAAAAAACTCTACTTCACACTTTTGTGTATAAAGAAAGTACAAGAAATTTTAAATCCAGACCCCCCCTCCCAAATTAGCAAATAAATTGTTGTTGTTGTTGTTTTACCAAACTAGCACATATAGATGAGAAAATAGCTATTACTTGCTCATTTTAATCATGAATCAAAAGGAAGGTTGGATGATAGTAAAAGGATATACTGCTGAATGTAAATTCCTTCTGATGTGAATCAAAAATATGTACGTGTGGTGGTATAAAGGAGTCACATGCTTTGGCATATTTAACAGAAGCAGCACGTGAATATTTTGCAAATTATCTAGCATTTTTTTTTTTTTTGAGAGAGAGAGAGAGAGAGAGAGAGAGAGAGAGAGAGAGAGAGAGACTATCCCAAGCAGGCTCCATGCTGTCAGTGCAGAGTCCAATGCTGTGCTTGATCTCACAAACCGTGAGATCATGACCTGAGCCAAAACCAAGAGTCGGACGCTTAACTGACTGAGCCACCCAGGCGCCCCTATCTAGCATTTTCTAAATTGACTTCATCCCACATCTGATAATCTGATAAGTAAGTGAAGTAGCTTTTTTTGCTCTGTCATTTACAGACTTGGCCTTAGAGTTCATTGTCTTCCTTGTGTTTGCAATAAACTGAAGAGTTAGAAGCTGCTGAATCTCTTCTTTTATTTCTAAGATTATGGTGAAATCATTGGCATTGGCTTGTAAAGTTTTAGGAGAAAATAACTTTTTTAATGATTTATATCATTAGCACCTTGCTAACCCAATTTCTTCTGAAACAAATGACGTCAAAATAATCTGTATAAATTCTAGATGTGTTCACTCACTATTGACATCTTCCCCGAGAAGATCATGGCATAACATTTTATAGCATCTAAATGTATGAATGAACTTGCAAGTCTAGTAAAACAGGGTCTCTCTGGAATGGTATGTGTATCTCCTAGATGGACACAGATGGGACAAAAGTGCAAGACATTCTGTGGGATGGGTAGGCTAATCTCCATTCCTAACTGGTCGACACTAAATGTTGTACAGATGTGGTAAACGGAGTGGGAAAAGCTTTCTTGCTTTCTTCTAGAACAGTGGGTTTTTATAATGCCTGTAGGGGACTAGGGTTCTAAGGAGATACTAGAGATTCTGCAGCAGGGGATGGGCTGTGTGTGTGGCAGGGAGAAGGCTAAGGAGGACCAGCTGGATGGTTCAAGCCCCTTTCTTAACCTGCTTCAACTTTCTCAGGGACTCCTGTCCGTTTTATATACAGAGCTTTTGGGCAAGGTAGTGTTTGGAAGAAAAGTTTCTGCTACTGAAAAAATAATGGTTGGTCATCTTTGTTTCAAAAACCAAGTAAAAACATCTCAAATAAGAGGGCCACTGTGCTCATAGGTGGCAATAAACATTTTTATCCAATTTCTTCAGTTGCCTTTTATTGGGCCAGGGTAATATGTCTTGGGAAGAAAATTAAGCCCAATACTGGAAACTATTTGCTTCAAGTGTCTTTTCAAATTGTACACTTAGCCAAGGATTGCATGAAATTAAACATGACCCTGCTCTCCACCCTCCTAAGCCCAAACAACCGGGCCCTGTTTTCCTGTCTAAACAGGTCTCTTGATCACTCTCTTCCAGTTTGAGAGACAGAAGGACTTGTGTTCAACGTTTGGTGACCTAATGATGTTCAAATCTTAAGCGACGGACCTTGAAGTCATCTGTTCCTACCACTTTTTTTTTGGTACGAAATCATCGTAGAAGGCAATGCAGACCGTACAATTTCACGACTAATGTTACTATGCATGCTACCTCTCTTGTGCAGCCATTGACATTTCTTCTCTCCTCTGCTAGATCCCAGCCATTGGTAGTTCTTATCTCCTCTCCTAGAACCAGCCATTCTGATCTCCTATCCTAGATCCCACATACTGACCCGTGAGTGTGCAGTGGCTTAGCCTTTCTCCCTAATAAACCAAGGAGTTCCTCCAGAACTTAGAAGTGTCAAGTATCCCCAACTCAGCCTCATTTCTACCCACACGTGTAGCTCTTTACACCAAATTACTAGGGGTTCTGTGCTTAGTATTTCTGAGCTTTGCACTCTCTTATTAGTGTGGAGAGTGTCTACTTGAGCACAGGTGTTTGCAACATTTATCAGTTCTACTTTTAAAAACCCTTTGGTATGTTGGTATAAATGCCACTTCCCATGATTCATTGCCTCTAAGCTGAGGCACTTTTGTTTTAGGCTAGGGAAAGTCCACTAAATCAATATAACAAGGATGTGTTCCATGATATACAGATCCTCTGAGATGCTCAGTGAGAAAAGGTGTCTGCGGTCAAATGTATTTGGGAAACATTGTATTTCTCTTGGTGATTCGAAATGGGCATTAGAAAAGCAGAGTGCTAAGAAGTATTTCTTAAATTTATTTGACCACATAATTTTTAAATGATTCCTCACCCTTTCTCTCCCTCCCTCCTTCTTTTCTTCATTAAACATTAAATATCTAGGGCTCCATGGGAAAGATTTTGGAAAACATTGTACTCTCCTACTTAAGAAGAGTTTTCAGGCATCAGTTTATACTTTTCTCTGTACTTCCAGAGCCAGCACCATGTCTGGCACAAGGTGATTACTCGATAAATGTGTGTTAAATAGAAATGAACAAGAGAGTGTTCCGAAACATTGTGCTGAAAGTTGTTTTAAAAAATAATACCGGTTATTTGGTGCCAAGTATTTGGGAGTTTTACAGAAAGAAATTATTTTAAAATTGAATTCAGTTCATCCACTTGGGTATATGGGTCAGAATCACAAGATATCCAATGTGGAAAAAGCCCTGGTAGGTGTCTAGTCATCTACCAGACACATATAAGGTACCTTTCAGACTGAATTTATAAAGAGATCGAAAGAATGATCTCAGGCAATTTAAGTATAGCAATAGAAATATGCGATCTGGGCTCAACCCAGGGAGGCTCAACCTTGACTGCCATGTACTGGCTGAGGAATGTGGGCAAATGTGTATGTGCCTCACTTTCCTCATTTGTAAACGCTGATAGTAATTGTCCTCCCTTCAAAAGGACTGAATGAGGGGCGCCTGGGTGGCGCAGTCGGTTAAGCGTCCGACTTCAGCCAGGTCACGATCTCGCGGTCCGTGAGTTCGAGCCCCGCGTCGGGCTCTGAGCTGATGGCTCAGAGCCTGGAGCCTGTTTCCGATTCTGTGTCTCCCTCTCTCTCTGCCCCTCCCCTGTTCATGCTCTGTCTCTCTCTGTCCCAAAAATAAATAAACGTTGAAAAAAAAAATTAAAAAAAAAAAACAAAAGGACTGAATGAGATAACCAAGTAAGCAGCTAAGTATAGTGTCTGGCAGATGGAAGCAATATTAGATATTAATATTATTAAAGGCATTATCAACCAAGATTGCACCGTCAACATGAAATTAGAGGTGACACTAATCCTAGAGAGAATTCGGAAGAACTTAAGATAGGAAATAAGCATGGGGAGGAGGGAATTGTGTATCTGAGGTCTCCTACTGACAGCTCCGAATACTGGGCCAACAGTATCAATGTTTTGGAGAAGAGTCAGTAGGACTCACAAATCCTCCCCAAGTGGGGTGGCAGGTGGGCATTTACTTGTTCGGGTGTTCTGTGGGCTCAGACAGACTCCTCTCTGTTAACCCCTAAGTCTCTAGAAAACTGCTTATCTTTTGAGAAACCACAGAAAGAAGAAGGTGCCTTCTCTATGAGCACGAGCTGCCATTCCCTACCTGAATGGGTAGGCAAATGCTATGTCAATGCTGAGGTTACTTTCCGTCTTGTTGGCACAGTCCACACTCAGCCGCAGGCCTCCGGAATAGCCACCGCATGTTGCAAACGCAAAGATCGCAAAAAGCTGTGGAGAACAAAGAAGCAAGAAAGAAGAGAGTCATTGGAATGATGCTAATCCAGTGAAATACATCAATCAGAGTTCAGTGTCTGAATTGGGAGAGGTTACGTTCTTCCAAAATGTGGCACTGTATTTGGTTCAGGCTGGGAGATGGAAGCCAGGAGGAGGATGAGGACCACGGAAGTGGTGTTTGAAAAACTAGTCCGGCAAACTGGTGTAACTTTGCTTGGAGAAAAACTGAACAGGAGGAGAAAATACCCGTGTTTGACTGTGTAACGAGCCATCGTGCCTCAGAAAGTAGAGATGTAATCTCACATCAAAGGATCTGGAAAATTACACACTAAGGGATTAATGACAGATATCTCCAGGTGGGAAGAATTCGAGATGTCTCCTTGCTTTAATTTGCTTGCCTGTAACTTCTGCAATAAACATGTTTTATCTTTTGGAGTAATATAGGTTTTTTTTTAAGCCATAGTAAGAATTTAATTTTTTTTAAATGTTTATTTATTTTTGAGAGGGAGAGAGAGACAGAGCATGAGCAGTGGAGGGGCAGAGAGAGACAGAGAGAGAGAGAGGGAGACACAGAATCAGAAGCAGGCTCCAGGCTCTGAGCTGTCAGCACAGAGTCCAACGCGGGGCTGAATTCACCAACTGCGAGATCATGACCTGAGCTAAAGTCAGTAGCTCAACTGACCGATCCACCCAAGAGCCCCAGAATTTAAGACCTAAAGGGCTGAGGGAGAGTAGGTGAGTATCTAATACGCACTATTTCAGAGCACAAGATCTCAGTATATGTCAACCTCAAAGCCTCCCTGGTTGTTAAAACTCTGTGTTAGCTGCTCTATGTCAACTATTAAAAGGTTCAACTGGTTACCAATTAATGTCATGGTCCATCTTGGGGTAGAACATGGATCTGTGGAAATTAGGCACTAAAAATTAGGAGCAGGAAATCAGGGAAGTCTTCAAGAAAGAAGATATATATCTGGGAGGTTAAGGATGGCCTAAGATGAGAAGCAAATGCTCAACTTTGCTTAGTTTGGCTAAATTCAAAAGTATTTCCTGCTCATTTCCAAAGAAAGTCAATCAAAGGCACTTAACAATGCCTCATGTTGTAATACTCCCATTTATTTTATTTTCATTTTGGAATTCAGCTTCTTTAGGTGGTCTGGGGTCCCATTAGGAATGCTAGCCCACTTTACACAGAAAACAGAATTATTGTTAAGGGTTAAGTGCATGGGCTCTGGAATGAGACCTTGGAAAGGTTGCTTCATTTCCCCATACTTTGGTTTCCTCAACAGTAAAACAGCATTGATAACAACTCCACTGGGTCATTCTGTGATTCATCATATAAAACAGAAAGTTGCTGTGGACAAGAAAGCTGCTGGAACTGGCAATGTCACCAAGTCTATTCAGAAAGTGAAGAAGGCGAAGTGAGTATTATCCATCATAACACCTGCCATGTCAGTCTCACTCGGTGGTGAAAGAGTATCAGGGCTGTTGGTCTGAGTTGGCCGTCTAACTTTAATAGGAAAAGACTGGTTAATGATAAAATCTTCAAAGGTAAAGTAATATTTTGTGGGTCATTTTTGTTTCCGTGTGTGGCAGTTTTAAGTGATTAGTTTTTAAAACCAGTATTTTAAAAATGGAAACAACTTGACCAAAAGAAACAGTAGATGTAGTAGGAGAAAACTATGTTTATATGTGTTAATCTGTGTAAAGCATTTAAAACAGATCCTGGCACAGGATAAGTACTCAATAGATGTTAATGAAAGCTATTACTGTAAATAGATGTGGATGAGCTCCTTAGTAAGATGTTCCAGGCCATAAAATAGGAAATTTAGACTTACTCCCTAGCTAAATCTATATGACCATCGGCCCCAGGGACCCAGCATCCAAGAGCTCCAGAAATGCTGATCTGTTTTGCTTTGTTTCTCTTCCCAATTTGCCTATAGGATCTGAGGAGGCGTTGAGAAGCTACCGCAATCCCCATTGCAAGCTGGGGCTCGTACACACGGAACACCACAGCTGAAGGGAACATGAGTTTTATTCCTGTGGCATGCATCTGCTCACTTCTCAGGACCGAATGCTCTCCATCAGCTCTTACTGTCGGTAGGAATAAGGAGGAAGTGATGTTAACTGCTCCGTGCTTAAATCTAAGTTGCTTTATATAATCCTGGATGTCTCAGCCCTTTGTGCCATGTCAGAATATTGCCTTTGGTAAGACTTCTTCCAGAAGAAAGAGTGGAGTAACGGAGCCCGGAGCTCTGTGGTGTGGCTATGGAGATAGGCCTCTCCCTGTCCAAGCTTCCTCACCTGTAAGACATCCTGTGTATCTTCTTGAGTCACTGAGGGATTAAATGAGATGGAATATGTATTTATGTGCAGCACCTTTCAATTCATGCAGAGATTTATGTGGAAGCTATATATATGCACTTCGATGGGGTAAGGGTCCCAAGTGTGTAATCAACACTAGTACACATAAAGGTCAGGAGGAATTGGCCATTCTTGCCATTATTAAGTGCTTACTATGGGCTAGGTATTGGGCCCAGCAATTAACATATGTGATATGATCTATTAACAACAATGGTGTGTGTGTGTGTGTGTGTGTGTGTGTGTGTGTGTGTGTGTAGCTTACCATTTCTATATTAAAGATGTCACAGAATAGCAAAATGGCTTCAAATAGCAAGTTAGACTTGAAGGGACTTAAAGATAAGTCCTGTTAATTTCAGTGCTTGATAGTTATAAGGGAATACCCTTGGATTTTCATCTTCCATTAAAGTCCTTTATATACAGTAAGATATGATTAGTACTACCATGTAATGAACTTAACATGGAATGGTAATTATGTATTTAACTATTCAAAATGTTAGATGCATAGAAGGAAAGCGTCAGACTGTTAAAACCACACACACCAATATCTTTTCTTTTAATGTCTATTGAGCTCTGAAAACATAAGACATTGTATTTGAGTTGAATATGACACCTATGGGCTTTCTGGTTAACTTTCTCCCTTCCCCCCACTCGTCACTGATTAAAGGGAAATCATACTGTGTGACCGATATCAAATTCACATGGGTTTGGTGAGGATTAAACAGATAATGTCTGTACAACTCTGGGAGAGTCAGATCCTGCCGAGTGAATAACGTATTACAGGCATGGTTGATTCCATATTTGGGAGAGTGAAATCAACTCCTTTAGAGTGTATCAGCCAGGGCCCTAGTTCTGTAATTGGAATACATCAAGACAGAGTGGGGAGAGGGGGCTGAAAGCTCTTTGGCGGGTCAAAATTCCCTTGGTGTTGAAGAAAAATGTAGAGTGTGAGGGGATTCGCAAAACGCTCTCACGGGTTCCCCTCCCAGAGGTCTGCCCAGCCACTTTCCCTAGGTGGTTGGGCAGAGTGGTTTTGGAAGTCAGGCAGAACCCGAGTTTGAGTCCAATTCCTAGCCGTCTGACATGGAGCAAGTTATTTAACTTCCAAACCTCTCAGTTCCTACCTCTCCTAAATCAGGACTAATCCATTGGTTCATTCGGCAGACATTTAATGGTGCATTTGCTAGGTGCCAGCTGGTGGGGAACAAAAAGTTAAGAAGGAGAAAAGACAAAGAAAGCCCACTAGCGAGCCCACTGCTGGATCGGGGAGACAGTCAGAGAGAATATACAAATGAAACAACTACAAATTGTGTTATGTGTTTTGTGGGGAAGAAGCTCTTCTAGACAGGGAGTTACACCTGAGGAAAGTCACATGTAAGCTAAGACCCTGAGGATGAAGAGGAAGCCATGCAAAAAGGAGGTGGGGAGTGGAAGGGAGTGCCCCAGGCAGAGAAAACCTCTCAAGTGAAACCCCCAGAGAGGAAAAGCTGGACAGTGCGAGGTCAGCGTGGCAACTGCCCAGTGAAAGAGGCTGAGAATAATACTATTTACCTCACATGACTTTGTGTGCTTCAGCTGAGAGAACATATGTAAAGCACCGGGCTCACAGCCCTCAACAAACATTGAAGTGTCTTCTCCTTCCCCTTCTTCCTCTGCTACTATTACTATTTATTACTATTGTTATTAGAACTACACTCGTGAAGACAGAGAACTCGAGAGGAACGTTCACTTGCCCCAACTCAGCTAGAGTTGGAACCAGAATCCTGGTGTGTGGACTCCCCGAGTCAACATTCTTCTGCTTAGCTCTACAACAGCAGGGAGAACAATTTCTGGCCATCTGGGTGGGAGATAACTGTCAAATGTTCTAGTCTTTGCCCAGAAATGCACCACGGTGCTTTAGTGGCCTGAGGCTCTCCATGTCTTCTGAGGGTCTCATGGGCACAGAATGGCAAGCTCACTAGCCAAGCAGAATGGATGGTTTGTGCTCTCTTTGTTCTCCTTCCTCTGTCCGTCCTTCCTTCCTTCCTTCCTTCCTTCCTTCCTTCCTTCCCTCCCTCTCTCCCTTCCTCCTTTCTTCCCTTCCTTTTCCCTCCCTCCTTCCTTTCTCATACCTTCCTTCCTTCCTTCCTTCCTCCCTTCCTCCCTTCCTTCCTTCCTCCTTTTTACCCTTGATAGGGTGGAGAATTTTAGAACGAGGTTCTTGGAATATGTAAAGAGACAGAAACTTCCTTAGCTTGACAATGGTTTCTCTGAGAGACCATTACAATTAGCAAGAGGAAAGTTTGTGTCTTGGAGATGCTTGACTCTGCAAGACTAATGCTGCGAGATGGAAGAGGGAAAACTGTGTTATGTGGCCATGATGGAATGAGAAGTGGGCATGGGCCTTGCAAGTCTGAGGAGAGGAAAGAGCCTGAATTAGGGGACTGGGGATGTGGGGTGCCAGGAAGAGATGAGAGCAAGGGACTAGAGAGAAAGACTTCCATCTGAGCCTGACTTTACAGTGACTACATGCACCTTGATGAGAGAGGTGAAAACATGGCGTTTGTGTGTGTACACGCACACGTGTCATTTCTCTGAACCCTGGGCTCCGTGTGTTCATCCTCAGCTAACACTGCATTTTTTCTGGCAATGCAACCTACTTATTCACCTTCCTAGACACTGGGGCAAAAGTCCATTTACCCAACCAAGGGAAATTACAAGACCTCTGTGTTGCTATCTTCCCTCAAGCTTCCCATTCTCAAACAAAGCAGACACCTCACCCTCTGGTACAGTCTAAGATAATCAATATCATAACCACTGGCCCAATCATTCACTCCCCTTGAATTCAGGAGACAGAAATAAATCTCCTGAAATGAACTCTCGTTTCACTACCGTCTTGGATGATCTACAGCTCTGTTCCTAACAACAAAAAATTATTCTCTAAATGGACAAAATTAACCAGCAGAGATTTCCCTGGCATGCAGACTGATTAGAAATAGATTCAGGTGAAAGAGACAGAAGCATTGCCTTGCACTTTCTGGCTTAATAAGCATCCATAAACCAAAATCACCCATAGCAGGAATATCTTTGCACAGTTAATGATACCAAAGGTTTTGTTCCCTGGAAAGAGGGCAAGCAGTTCCCTCCTTGGAACTAATTGAATCACACAAGGAATATCAATGAAAGATGCTATTAATCCTTCTGGTTAATTTGTGAGGCACAATTGAAAGCACTAGGTTGGAGGAGGACAGGAAATCAGGCTGATTAATGGCTCTCATAGGGACCTGTGGTCTGCAGAAAAGTTAGGGAGGGGACATCTTCCATGACCTGATACACAACCTCAGGCATGAAGGATACCTTGGAAGAATAAGTGAGAGTAAGGACACTAGTATGAAAGGGATTGGAAAATTGAAACCAAGTGTTGGTATTCATATTGCCACTGAGCTATGTGTGCTGACAATCAGATCTCCAGGGCATAAAGCAATGGCATCTAGTATTTGATTTGCCAATTTCCATGGTGTAAAACTCCCATTATGGCCAATTCCAAGCCACCCTCCTAATACCTCCAAACTTGATTGGAAAGAGAGCTGCACAGTCAGCTGAGTTCCAGCAAACCACTGCTCCCAAGGGACTTTCCTTGCTCCCTGGGGCAAGAGCCTTGGGCTTCTTTCATTGATTCACCCTTCTTCGTTCATATTTCCTGTTACTTCATATCACTCACCTTGGGCTTACTGCATAGTAAGTACTTCATTCTTTTTTTCTCGACTTCAATTATTCACCCTTTCATTCATTTATTCACTTAGTTATTGTAGCAGAGGTGGTTGATGCTTTGCCTATATCCCCTCAGCTCACCCTAGAGGCCACCTGCAGTGCAGCTTCACAGGAGCAGTCTGATCTGTGCCACCCCAAAGGCTTCCCCCTCCAACACCCAAGCCTCACTGCTGAGGACTTTCTCAGGAGGCATGAATATGCTCAGCGTTGGGACTGGGGCATGGTGGAAGTCCCTTCGAGTGAATTCTCTGCCATCTTGCAATTTTCAATTTGGGATGGAATTTGGTGGACACAACCACCTCTGTGGGGAATCTCTGAAGTGTGTTCAGCATAGTTTTTCAGAGGCTGCCCTTTGGGATTGAGTCCCCATTGCCCATTAATATCCATAGTGGGCGTCCCTCCACAATGTCTCATCATTGTGCTTCCTGGCATCGCCTCTCAAGTAAACTCTGTGAGCCAAATTTCTTGTCTCAGGACCTGCTTTGGGGGAATGCAACTGAGACAGTTATCAAACCCTGACCAAGGGCCTATTACTTTTCAGGCACTGCAGTGTGCTCTAGGATTGCCTTACTAAAAGGAATTGTACCTCCTGACCCACCTTATCTCATTCCTCTCAGCTTCAAGCTTTTCACACCCTCATCTCCCCAGCCCTCTCTAAATAAGTTGAGCTACTGTGTAAAGAGGAAGCCTTCTTTGGCCACATTATCCAGAGCGGGCTTCCTAATCTCAGCCCCCACCCCGGCTGGCCCCATTACTCCCTGTCTTTGTTTGCTTGTTTGTTTTTATGTGAGCAAATGTTCTAAAATCTGTCATTTTTGGCATTATGTAGTCACCAGTTTGTGTTTTGTTTGACCACTTCCTTGGGGAAAGGTAATACACTTGTCTTTGTCTATTGCTGGATTTCTACCACCTTGTGCAAGGCCTGGCATGAAGCAGGTGCTCCCTAAATACTTGTTGACGAAGTAGAGCTATTTCTCTCCTCCACCTCTAGGGAACTTGCTGTCTATCTGGAGATACAGACAACTGAATGAAAACGCACTCTGACAGTGTTTTACTGTGTAACTGGAACACACTAGAGGAAAATATAGCACATATTCTATGGTACATATGGTATGTGCTTGCAGAGGATTGGAGGAGACATGAGGACCAGCTGTCTGCAGAAATGGATAGCTAAGGAGAAATCAGGAGAGCATGCCAGATTTATCCAAGTAAGAGGGAGAAGAAGAGTGTTCTAAGTAGAGACAGCAGCAAGTCAAAGAAAGAGCCTCAAGTGAGCAAGTGACGCACATTTGGGCTGTGCAGTTGGCACAGCTGGAGCAGACACTGCAAGCTGGGAAGAAAGGAGCTGACTGTTCAAGAGGTAAGCAGGGACCATCTAGCAGGGATCAGAAAACTACAGCCCCTGGGCCGAATCCAGCCACACCCAGTCACATCTATTCATGGATGTATACCTGTTTCTACACTACAATGGTAGAATTGCATACTGACAACATAGATCCTGGTCCACAAAGCCAAACATATTCACTATCTGGCCCTTACAGAAACAGTCTGTCATTGCGAAGAAACTCGGATTTTATGAGGGGATTGGGATTTCAGCAGGGGAGAGGCACGACAAATTTGCATTTCAGACCGGCCTTTGTGGTGGTTGCCATGGAGAGTGTGGACTGAGACAGGGACGGACTAGGGTTGGAAGACCAGCAGTGTCTTACTTCTCTAAGGTCTACAGACCCTGTGCCAAAAGGACCATGTCCCAGTTTTCTTTATATCACTTGCTGCACCAAAACATCATACACGGCTCATCAATGTTACCAAGTGAATGAATATATGAATGAATGGGCAAGAGAAGATGAGAGAAACCCGTATTTTGGCACTGAAAACAGTAAACATTATGATGATAATTGTAACAATAAAACAATTATATTTGGTTCTCTGTGCCCATCTCTTCAGTAAGTATATTATTTACATTGGTGTATTTAATCCTCTTAACAATCCCCTGAAGTAGAGACACAATCCCCCAATCCCTCATTTCATAGATGATAAAACTGAGGTTAAACAGCATGCCCAAGGTCACACTGGTTTTTGGTACGTAAAGTAGTCATGGTTTGAACTCAGATCTGCCTTTCTCTAAAGTTTATCTTCCTCCTTCTCAACTTTCCCAGGGCTGTGACAGGGGTCTCTCTTGGCCAGCACATGCTTTGGAAAGACTAATACAGAAATGTCAGTGATGGGCATTTTAAGGTGTTCTCCATCACATTGATACTCAGAAAGCCAAATGAGGATTAAAGAAACCATCCATAGGACAAAGCCCTGATGATCATAATGGATGCCAGTGGTAGCTCATGTATTTTGCTTCAGCAAGCCAAACCTTCCCCCTGCAGCATCACAGGCCACCAGGGGAAGGGAGTCAGAGTCTGGCATGACAGGAACACTTCAAAAGCTTGTTGTGAGTAAGGCTCTGTCAATTTCACCGCCCAAGTCCCTCCTACCTGTTAGCCACGGCAGGGCTGGTGGCTTGCTCACTTTCATACATCGTCATCATTCAACAGTTTATAGGTTTGAAGGGACCCAATTCCCCTCCTCCACTTCCTTTGATGAACCCCTCTTGCCCCTTCTCCTTTAGGATTTATCTTGGCCTGATGAGCCATTTGTCCCAAGAACCCCTGAAGAGCATTTCTGGGAACACAGTTGTTTATAGGAGCTGATTACACCACAACAGTAGCCCCGGAAAAATGAAGAATACATATTGTCAAGTTAGTTTCTGATGCAGAACGAGTTTTTGATGAACTGTGGCTTCCCTCATACCCTACTTGCTACTCAGGAGGCCCCCAGCAAACGGATGAACACCTTTAAAACTTAATGTTCCATTTCCTCTCATCTTTGTCTAATTCTTCTTCCTTCTAGTGTGTCTTCTCCTGCTGATAATTGGATTTTTCCAAGAAAATTGACCAAGCACCTTCTTTACTATCAGTTTATGGTTACAGCAATATTCTGACCCAGTAAGGTTCTGTGAATAACCCTGTACAACCTCAGACAGGACATTCATGTGAAGATAAAAACTGCAAGTTGTCCCTGGAAGGCAACATAATTGGATCTTATTGGGAGGCACTGAAAGCTACTGTCAGAAAGCTTTCTTGCGCAGAGCTATGTTTTCTCCTGTCGTTGTACATAACTATCCGTGTTCTTAACCAGCACCAGTACCTTCCATACTGCATTCCATTTCACACCATCTGTCAAATATTGGATAGTGTGCCCTTCTAAACTTTGTGACTTGTGTGAAATCCTCCAAGGCAAGAGCGGCCTCACAGAATTGGTACTTCACACCATTACCTGAGGAATTCTGACCAGGTGCTGCAGAAAGAGAGCTCCAAATTACTTAGACAGTAAAAGAAGTTTCTGTTTTCATTGTCTTAAATGTGCAGCCTGGAGACTGGATCAGTTAGTAAAGTATTTGGTCACAGAAAATGGAAAGCGTGACCTATAGTAGCTTAAACAATAAAAGTTTGATGACGTCTGGACAGACATCTCTTTGGTTCTTATGGTCTTTGCCTCATAGTCACAAAATGGCTGTTGTGTCCCTGGACAGGTTAGCTGTGTGGGAGACTGGAAAGTGAATATTCTACTTTCCCGGGCTCTGTAGGGAAGGTAAGCAAGGGGACAAAGGCTGAGAATGGTTGCTGAGTGAGTCAGTCTCCACTGTCTGCCATAGGAACTTATGGGACAGAGGGAAAGAAGAAAAACAAGTATTCAAGGCATTTTATAAAGACAGCGTAGGAAAGCCCATTCACTAAGTGGCCATTTCCGACATCCTAGACAGTGCCTAGAAAATCCTATGCTTTATATGCAATAGGCTTAATTTAACACATGTCCGTAAATTGAAATGTAAATTTCTGCTTTGGTTTTATTTTCCATGATAAAGCCTGACAAATCTTCGAAGTAAAATGCACAGTTGAAATAGTAAAAATAAATTGGAAACAATCTTCATGCTTATAAAAATATAGAATAACCAAATAAATTCTGAGATATTCAATCAATGGAATATTACGCAATAGTTATAAAGAATGAAGAGCAGTATAGAAAGGTGTTCATCTTTAAAAAAATTTTTTGTTACATTTCTCTATTTTTGAGAGACAGAGAGGGAAGAGAGAGACAGAGCATGAGCAGGGGAGGGGCAGAGAGAGAGGGAGACACAAAATCAGAAGCAGGCTCCAGGTTCCGAGCAGTCAGCACAGAGCCCGACGAGGGGCTCAAACCCACAAACTGTGAGATCATGATCTGAGCCAAAGTTGGATGCTTAACAACCTCTGGGTAACCTGAGCAAAGTAATTTGAGCCTGTCATTAGATGGTGGTACTGTTTTTAACTTCCATTTGGATGAAAAAATATATAAAATAACAAAAAAACCCACTCTCTTCTGGAATTGTCTTCAATAATCCCTTCAAATTATTTATGTTTGCAGAGGATGTAAATGGAACAACATTTTTGACCCACTTAGTTGTTAAAATATTTTTACAAAGTCACTCATTAGAATCAAGGTAAAAAACATTTCAAAATACACTGAGGGAACTTAGGATTCAAGTATACGGTCCATCAGCAAGTAAGTCAAAAAGTTCGACTTATGTTTCATCAGATTCAGTGACGGCAATTATTTTTAAAGGAATCAACTCTAATTCTCTCATATCTGTCTTAATGGAGTCACACGAAAAAATAAAAATTCAGCAGAGCTTCTCACCCAGAACTAACACCACTTCTCTGACATCTGATTAGAGTCTTGCGAATTAATTTGTTGCTTATTGTAGTGTTTTTGAACTTGACATTTTTCTGTGATACGGACTTCCTGAATTTTCTTGCCTATCATAACCATCTCTCTACAGCACTGAAGAAAATCTTAATGGCACACTTCTGCTCGACAGGCAAATTAAAGCAAGATAAAGCCAGGGAACATAGCCACCACTCTATAGTTCAGTAACATGTATTGAATATGTTGGCATGAACTATTCTTGGCCAGAAGCCGTGCTTTCATGACTAGATTTTTTTTTAAGTGAAGGTAAGTCAAACCCTTATATCCTATTTTTCAAAAAGAGTCTGCCTTAGATACCACATCCAGAAAATTAAAGTCAAGTTGGGATTCTACTCCACTTGAATTCACTACATTTGACACCTCTTCTTTAAAATCCAAACATTGGGGCGCCTGGGTGGCGCAGTCGGTTAAGCGTCCGACTTCAGCCAGGTCACGATCTCACGGTCCGTGAGTTCGAGCCCCGTGTCGGGCTCTGGGCTGATGGCTCAGAACCTGGAGCCTGTTTCCGATTCTGTGTCTCCCTCTCTCTCTGCCCCTCCCCCGTTCATGCTCTGTCTCTCTCTGTCCCAAAAATAAATAAACGTTGAAAAAAAATTAAAAAAATAAATAAATAAAATAAAATCCAAACATTTTGTGAACTAGAGTTGTATTTATAACCCTAAAGCAAATTAGAATAACACAGATTATTTTGGAAAAACAATATTGATCCTAACCAATTGAGTACATTCAATTAATTCTTTGTACTAGACTGCATGGTCATTAAAAAAGAAGTTTCCCTCACTCTCCTTTTTAAAACAAAATTACTTTGTTGTAAATTCAGCTTCATCTTCATGAAAGGCAAGCACAGAATCCAAAGAAAGAATAGTACAGTAGGTGATTTTGGTTTTTTCTTTTGCTTAGTTTTGTATTTTTTTGTGTTTTGTGGCTATATTAAATAAAATCTAGGACTTGACCAAACGCAAGCCATGAGTATAAACAGGCATCATATTCAAGCTCATGATCTAAGAGGCAGGAACCCAGAATTAATCATAGAGCTATTGATGGTCAGAGAATTTTGAAATATGCAAATAACTATAAATAGAGATTTGAAGGCCTTCCCATTCTTCTTCTACTTCTTTTGAACACCTCACAGGCAAAGTTGCATGTCTACACTGTTGATACTTTATGGTATTCATGAACTTGTTTTGACTACTCTGAATTTTTTGACCATTTGATTTCCAGGTCAAAACCTCTGAACCTCTCAAACACGAAGCATCGTCATTAAATCACCTCTGTCCTAACAGAGAACTTGCTACTCTGTATTATTTTGATTACATAATGGGAAAAAAAAGCAAACCTAAAACAGGCAGTTAAAAGGCAGCGTATTGTTCATATTGACAAGTAGTATAAAGTAGAAGTTCTATAGGAGCAGTTTGAAGTAGATTTTAAAGTACTATTTTCTGATTATAATTCAAATCATAGTAAGAACACAACTGTTGCTAAGTAGACTTAGCAAGATTCTATTTGCGTCTGGCAGTGTGCTGCGTGCTGTAAAAACATTGTTATCTCTGAAGGCTCATCACTCTGTGAAGTAGGCACAATCATCATCCCCATTTTAGGACAAGGTGAACCATAGCTTAGAGGTGTTAAGTGATTTGTCCAAGGCCACTCAGATAGGGAAATCAGATAGTTTGAATCCATGAGTTCATAACTATACTAAAAGAAACAACTAAAATTAAAATTTTAATTGGTCACCGTTAGAGGGTACTAGTGAACAAACCCATTATTTTATTTTATCTTATTTTATTTTATCTTATTTTATTTTATTTTATTTTATTTTTTTAATTTTATTTTATGTTTATTTATTTATTTTGAGAGAGGGAGTGTGCACATGTGCGAGCAGGGGAGGGGCAGAGACTGAAGAGAGAGAGAATCCCAAGCAGGCTCCGTGCTGTCAGTGCAGAGCCCAATGCAGGGCTTGATCTTGCAAACCCGTGAGCTCATGACCTAAGCCAAAATCAAGGATAGGATGCTGATATGGTTATAAACTAACTATATGTGCTAACTGGTAACACAAAAAGAGCCACAAACAGATATTATTAGCCTTAGTCTAATGGAAGAAGACCTCACCAACTGTGAAATATTCTTGGCAAAAAAAAAAAAAAATCAATCAAACTCTGAATTTGAGCAAGCCTCTCTGCCCAAATGCCCAATTTACCAAAAAACCCAGAAGAGCAGGAACATGTAAAATGACACCATAAGGATTAAACCAGCAAAATCCAGACCCTGAGAAACTCTCCAGGGGAAAACACCTTGTTTATTCAAGAACAACAAAAACAAACTACAAAAATGTACAGAGAGAGAGGAAAATGTATAGAGGAGGAGATTGAAACAGAGGAGTTTACAGATTAAAAAGGTTTTAAGAGATATATCAATCCAATGGTGGATTTTTTTTTTAATCCAGATTTAAGGAAACTATTAAAAAATCATGAAATTACATGAGACATTTGGGAATTTGTAGATACTTGATGATACAGACTTCTTGTTAATCTTTAAAATGTGAGATATGGTAGTATAGTGTTTTTGTATTCAATACCTTTGAGAGATACATACCAGTTTATTTATAGGAAAAATGATATGATGCCTGGGAAGAAGGTGTAGTAATAGGAGCATAAGAAGGAACAACACTGGCTATGAGTTGATTATTGTTGGTGCTAAGCCATGAGTAAAGAGAGGCTTATTAAATTATTCTGTGTCTAGGCTCCATAGCTCAGGGGTTAGAGCACTGGTCTTGTAAATTATTCTGTGTCTTTATGTGATTGAAAATTTCCATTATTCAATATTTTAAACAATTGAGATCATGTTATAAATGAATCCAGATATGACTGTATATGTATAGACAAAGTTCACTATTTTTAAATTTAATATATATGTGAACAGTTTTCATGGTTTTTTAAAGATATTCAAAAATAATCTTAATTAAATTCCTGAGTGGTATGCTTTTGAAAGCAAGAAAGTCTCACCCTGTTCTATTATTATAACGCTGCAGGACTTAGAGGAAAATATATTCTTTTTTTTTTAAGAAAATTTTCTTTCTTAATAATCTTTTATTGATTGTTCTAAGAACCCATTTAGTTCTGCCTCATTATGAGAGACCAGCTTTTTCTCATTATGTTTTAATGAGATGAAGGATGACCATAGCCTAAAGGACCATACATGCCATGTAAAGGACATTATTTCCTAGACAATAAGACAAAAATCCTCACCATTGTTCAATAATGTCTTCCTATTGATTAAATTCAAGAGGTAATAAAATATATCAAATTACTTAATATTTAATATATTGGTTTTAGTTTCTGAGTACTAATATTGTTAAATGGAGTTCATATAGGCCAAGCTGATAAGCAGAGACATAAATATTAGCCTATCAACTTCAGCCCTGCAAAACAGACTGCAAATATGGAGCCATCTAGTGATTCTGTGACTGAAAGACAGAGCAAGTGACCTTTCCTAAAAAATTTAGCTTCTGGCTCCCATATTATACAGATACCACTTTCTAACCCATCTAGCAAGATTAGAATACTCTCGGAGAGTCACCTTATTTGTTCATGGGAATTAAGTTAAACAAAAAAATAGTGACATAATTCTAAAAGATGGGACTCGTATGGGCTAGAGAACTTTCTAAGTTCTTTGATGAATGTAAATAAAGAGCAACATGACAGAACTGTCATCAGGGTAAACACGATGGTTAGTTCATAGCAGGTATTTGATATTAATTTGTTGAACAGGATGAACTTGTTTGGGGGGAAATTTGATAGTTGTCTTCTAGGAAAGTCCTAAAGGGATGCTATGGGGAGTATCTGTGGGTTGGTATTCTACCTCAGTTTACCCTTTGGGAAGTTGTTGAAGGCTGTGAACTTCCTTCATAGAAAAATTCTCATCACCACATATATTTAAAAATTATCACACAGGGGTGCCTGGGTGGCTCTGTCGGTTAAGCATCTGACTTCGGCTCAGGTCATGATCTCGCGGTTTGCGAGTTCGAGCCCCGCATCGGGCTCTGTGCTGACAGCTCAGAGCCTAGAGCCTGCTTCGGATTCTGTGTCTTCCTCTCTCTCTGTCCCTCCCCTGCTTGTACTCTGTCTCTCTCTATCTCTCAATAATAAATAAATGTTAAAAAAAAAATTTAAAAAAATTATCACACAGACGCTGTGGACTCAGAGACCCTTTGAGGCTCTCTAATAGACCACACTCAGCTATCCAAAGACCTCAGGCTAAGACTCACTGTCCTTAAAGAGAAAAACTTATCAGAAACCACAGCTGGTGGCAGACCATCCACGCCTCCTACTAAGACCTATCCCTCACCTGTATTCCAGTTACCTGTCAGGCGACTACGATCTCCTAGGCACTTTCCAGTATCTCCCACTCCTTCCAGCTGTCTTCAATACTTATCGTAAGTCACCTCCTTTAGAATTATGTTACTAATTCCTTTTTTTTTTTTTTTTTGTTATTTCCATGTATACTAGAACTCTGCCTAATATGATTTTGGAGCAAGATCTGGCTACTTCTTACAAGGGGGCTAACCTGAATAGAAACCACTTCACTGAAAAGATCAACTACAACATGCTCCACAGTAAAGTATAAAGCCAGGGACTTTATCTTGTTCCCTCAATTATAGAAGAAAGTGACAGAAACCTTCTGGGAAACCCACTGGCACAAGGAAGACCTAAGTGACTGTATGTGGCATTGAGTACATTCCCCCTGCTGTTTAAAAATATTTATTTATTTATCTTGAGGTGGGGGGAGGGAGGGGATGGGGATTGAGGGGGAGAGAGAGAGAGAGAGAGAGAGAGAGAGAGAGAGAGAATATCCCAAGCAGGCTCTAGGCTGTCAGTGCAGAGCCAACATGGGGCTCGGACTCATGAACTATGAGATCATGACCTGAGCCGAAACCAAGAGCTAGATGCCCAACTGCTTGAGCCATCCAGGTGCCCCCCAAGCCCATTTCTAATGAAATAAGCTGTCTCCAAGGAATGTAGTTGGTGGAGGCCATGGCGGCTGGACTTGTATCTGCAGAGTAGAAAAGCCCCCACAGGAATGGTTGAGCCCTACCTACACTCATTTTTCTGAGAGCCCTGGTTGTCATACACCAGCACATTTCCCCTTACAGGAAACCAAAGGGATGCCCAAGAGACCGATTTGAGACCAGTGAAACCTTAGGGTGTTTTGACTTCCTTAGCAGAGATTGGTTGGAAATGCATGTTTTAATGGATGCACACTGAAGTATGCAAAGGATACTTTCCCACTCTAATGTTTTCATTTCTTCCCAATCTTAATAGAGGTGAGAGGATATCACCCTTTGAGAGACAAGTCTCAGCTCATTTTATATCAATGCACAATTTAGGAAAGGCATCTTTTAATGATCTCTGTTATCAACAACTCTGGGAAGCGGGTCCCCTATGATCTGGAAATAAGGTGTAATACAGTGACCTAAAACAAAGGCTATTGAGAATAAACTCACACCACTGAATTCCAGGGCTTATTTGAAACATGGCTCTTCAGGGGACAGTCTATTATCTAATGCAACTTTATCAGAGGTATGTGGACTTTCTTCTTAAAGTTTAAAAAAAATGAGCATCATCCTCTAAATGTAAATATTTATTATCTGCCCACTGAGTGCCTGTGTGTCGGTGCTGAGGATAGATAGATAGATAGATAGATAGATAGATAGATAGATAGATTGATGCCACTCTCTTGGAGCTGATACTATGGTGGGAACAATAAGCAATAAATGAATAAACAAATTCAAAATTGTGATAAAGGAGATGAAGGTACGAGCAGGTACAGTGACAGAGAACAACAGTGGGGCCTTCTTAGATAAGATGAACAGGAAAGACTTCTTTAAGAAGGCAACACTCAGGCCCAAAGACTGAAAAGAAGCTAGTGCTGGGAACAGGTAGAGATGGATAAAGGGACAATCCCAGACAGAAGATTCTGAGAAGGGCAATAGCTTGGCAGGTTTGAAGAAATGAAAGGTGGCTGCCATGGGTAAGAAGAGGAATGGCATAAGTTGAGGTCTGAGGCAGGACCAGACAAGTCCTCATAAGTCCAGACGTACTACATGAAATCTGTTTGTTATTGATCTATGAGTAACATTATAGTAATTTTTTTTATTTTTTTTAACATTTATTTATTTTTGAGACAGAGAGAGAGCATGAACAGGGGAGGGTCAGAGAAAGAGGGAGACACAGAATCTGAAACAGGCTCCAGGCTCCGAGCTGTCAGCACAGAGCCCGACGTGGGGCTCGAACCCATGGACCACGAGATCATGACCTGCGCCGAAGTCGGACGCTTAACCGACTGAGCCACCCAGGCGCCCCAACATTATAGTAATTATTAACAAAATACTCATAATCAAAAGAATAGCTAATACTGAGGGAGCATTTACTACATGCTGGACCTGAGTAAAGTCCTTTACATGCATTATTTGAAATGATCGTCCCAACAGGTCTGAAAGATAGGTACTACCCTGGTTCGACATTGGGGAAACGGAGAGCCATAACAAGGTCACTTCTCTAACATCACACAGTAAATGGTAAAACTGGTAGTTGAATCCTAGACTGTATGACTTGAATACTTAGCAAGATCCAGAGACATCCTCCTCTTGAATCTCATCCAAACCTAGAAGCATTTGAAGACAAGCAGAACGTGCCTTTGGAGTAGAACATGGAGGGACCTGAGCTCCTTTTGAACTCATTCAGACTTAACACTGTATTTGGCAGATGCTGAAATAGAATCCAAAATCCTAACAGAACCAGTGGTCTGTGGAGAAAAGATCAGAAGCAACGTTTTTGACACAAGTCCAGAAAAAGGCCAGAACAAAGATGGAAGAAGGTGACAGACTTGCTCAAGTAAAAGGAGGAAGCTGCTACATTTGGCTTTTATCAGTTGATATGTTTATGTTTCTTGGGAAGAACAGAAGACAAATGCCAAAGGGAAATGGAAAGAGCTGGATAATGTAGAGCTTGCTTCACAGGAAGCATCTCTCCTTAATGGTTATGATTTTTATGTTGTTCTCATTTCTTAACACCACAAGTCCAATGAAGTCTTGGGAATGAAACAATAAACGTGGTATGACATTAGGATACTGGGCTTAACGAGGATGAAAAGGCTGTGTTCCTTTTAGGGACACTCCTAGAACCCATGAGTATAGCCTCATTTGAGATACGCTCAGCCTCAGCCTGTGGTACCTCTTTTTGTCCCCTCCTCAGAATCAAAACCCTGAGAGCCATCCTGCATTCTTCTTTCTCTCATCTTACTCACTCAGTCTCCTCGCTTTGCTGGTTCTGTGTTCTTAAATTTTATATTAGTGTTTATTTATATTTGAGAGAGAGAGACACAGAATCCGAAGCAGGGTCCAGGCTCTGAGCTGTTAACACAGAGCCCGATGCAGGAAACTCACGGACCATGAGATCATGAACTGAGCTGAAGTCAGATGCTCAACTGGCTGAGCCACCCATGTGCCCCTGTATTCCTAGTAATGGTAATAGCTATGTTCCCTTCTCCATTCACCTGCTGTTGCCTTTGTCCAGGCTACCATCATCGCTTGCCCAGGGTAAAGGTAATGTCTCCCATCAGCTGCACCTGCCTCCAGCCTTGTCTCAGGACATCCAGACTCTATTCTGCGCAAGAGTGATCTTCTTAGAATACAAATTTGACTATGCTGCCTCCGCTTCCCCACTTACCACCATTCAATGGCTCTCCACTGCCTACCAGATAAAGTGTAACTTCTTAAGCATGGCACGCAAGACCTATGTCCTTGCTTCTCCAGCTTCTCTCTGTCTATAGTGAACAATGAATTACTTACAATCATACCTCCTAACAAAAAATCTTGGCCGTTCTTTGCCTATAAGCTCTCATCTATGCTGCTGTCATTTCCTAGAGGGCTTTCCCCATCTTTGTCTTTTACACTCAATTCAAGTGTCTTTTTCTTCTTCATGAAGCCTTCTTATATCACTTTGTAATTTTGTGGTAGACAGAATAATGGCCCCCCCAAAGATGCCCATGTACTAATCTCCTGCCATATAAATACTTTACATGGTAAAAAGAAATTCACAGATGCAATTAAATTGAAGACCCTGAGTTGAGATTATCCTGGATTATTTGAGTGGGCCCAATGCATTCACAAAGGTCCTTATAAGAGGGAGGCAGATAGGTCAGAGTCAGAGAAGGAGATGTGGTGACAAAAACAGAGAGGGTAGGGGAGAGATGGATCTAAAGATAGCTGGGGTGCCTGGGTGGCTCAGTTGGTTGAGCATCTGATTCTTGATTTTGGCTTAGGTCATGATCCCAGGGTTGTGGGATCAAGGCCCACATCAGGCTCCACACTTAGTGTGGAGCCTGCTTAAGATTCTCTCTCTCTCTCTCTCTCTCTCTCTCTCCCTCTCTCTCTCTCTCTCTCTCTCCCTCCCTCCCTCCCTCCTATCATGCACTCTCAACTCTCTCTCTCTCTCTCTCTCTCTCAAAAAACATAAATAAATAAAGATAGCTTAACCAGGCTACTTGTTTTGAAGATGAAAGAAGGGGCCACAAGCTAAGGAGTGCAAGCAGCCTCTAGAAATTGGAAAAAGGAAAAAGATTATCCCCTAGGGCCTCCAGAAGGAATGCAGCCAGGCGGACACCTTGATTTTAGGATGTCTCACCTCCAGAACTGTAAGATAAATTTGTGTTTTTTAAGTCATTGAGTTTGTGGCAATTTGTAGTAACTGTGATGATACTAAACTCATACACATTCCTGTCTCTCCTTCCCTCTATCACAGGGGAATATTGATCCCTCTGTCTTCAAACTTCTACTAGACCCTCTACACTTCATAATTCACATACTTTCCTCTCTTAATCAAAATGTAAGCTCTTGAGGGCAGGAACTGTGTCTCATGCAAATTTATGCATGAACAAAGAGCTAGAACATAGATAGCCATTCATTCATTCATTCGTTTACTTGTTTGCTCATTCACTCATTCAAATATGTTATTTATTGAGTGTTTAATATGCACCAGACATTGCTATACTTAGTAATTGCATTAAAGAGCATAAACAGAGGCTTTCTGTCTTCAAGAAGCTTACAATTTGATGGAAGAGGTGAACATTAATTCAATAATCTCCAAAATAACTGGAGTTGACTGAAGGATGTGTAGAAGTGGATGACATACCCATCAGAGTGGGCAGAAGGAATGGAATATGTAAAGCCTCCATGGGAGGGTGGAGCAGGGTATATTGGAGAACCAAACTGGATGAAGCAGTTCAATCAGGGGCATTTTGGAAGACATGATCTGGAGAGATGGGCAAGCGTTTGATGCTTCAGTGCCTTATGGGATCCTGCTCAGGATACTGACATTTAACCTAGCAACAATGAGAATTTATTAGAACATTTTAAGCAGGAGAGATGGATAAGCAGGCTTGAATTTAGAAATGGTCACTCTCATCACTACATGGAGAAGGGCTTGAAGGAAATGTATGTGGGAAGGAGAGTGAAGAACAGTTAAGACCCCTTATGGGAAGTTGCAATAGTCCAAGGGAGAGACAGGGTTAAGAGTGAAGACGGAGAGAAGTATACAAATTGAGAGATATTTTGGAGCCAACATTGACAGGATTTAGAGCTGAGTTGGGTGTTGGTGGGTGAGGGAGGTGTCAAGGGTGACTTTATTGAATGAGAGAATACAGCATTTTCCTATAGTTTGGTAGCAGAAATCATTTTGTTAGATTAAGATGCCACAGCCTCCATGTAAAGAACACTGGATCAGTTCAGATCAGTTTAGGATCTCATATTTCCATTCAGGCCCCTTAAGTATTAGGCTGTGTGCACTTGATAGATCATATAGCCTTTCTGCTTCCTCAAATAACAGATAAATTGATCTTCAAAAGGAAGTAATGAAATTAAATTAGAGATTTAACTCAATATAATATGTTTCTGTTGAAATATGTTCTATTTTGCCCATACCATGGTCTTATGAAATCTGGAAAATCCAAAAGGAAGATGTGATATATTTCTTTCCCTTTGAGGATAACCAACTTAGCTTGGAGAAGACAACACTAGCACACATGAATATTAGGATTACGTAGCATAAAGCATAATTGCAGAGCAAATTATATCATTCTGGCAAAATAAAAAACTGAACAACAGGAAGGTGAGAAATTGTTGTGACTATTGCCTTTTGGCTGCTATAGGAAGGAGAACTTGGCCTTGGTTGTATGTGGTTTAGAGTTTGAAAGACAAAAAAGGGGGGGGGGGTGAAGAAAAACAGTGTGAATAAAAAAACATAAGCCATTAAGGAATATTAGTCGGTAAAGTGTCTCATTTCACTGAAATGGGAAATCCAAACTGGTGGATAGTGGAAATAAATCTAGACAGGTAAGCCTGGGGCCAAATCAGAAAGTGGGGTGTGGCAGAGAAGTTTGATCTTGTATAGTAGGATATTGGGGAGCCATGTAAGTTTCTGAGAAGGAGAAAGAAGAGATAGGTAAAGATAGGTAAAGAATGTGCTGGAGATTTCAGATGGAAGAACAACTGGAAGCAAGGAAATCAAAAAGAAATCTGAGTTGTGTGGAGGAGAGATTGAGAGATGCTTCAGTATGACTCTCCTAGAATTTGGTAGTTTTGCCTATAAAGAAAGTGGAGAGAGAAGAGTGTGGAAGGAGTATAAGGTTTTCCATTGAAGAGCCTGGGAAAATGACAGTTTTGCTGCCAGAAATGGGTTATGAGGAAAGGGAGACAATAGGTAGCCCTGTTTTGAAGAGGCCAAGTTCAGATGAGATTGTGATAATCAAGTGAGCATATTCTATAAGTGAGATAAGAAAACTGGACTCACGAATTAAGCAACACAGTAATAAAATGATAGTTGGGTACTCAATAGACTGCAAAAATGGTTATAATTCTTTGTAGCTACTCCCATCAAGAGATGGGGTCTCTTTCCCCAACCCTTGAATCTGTGATGACCCCATGACTTGCTTTCAGCAACAGAATGTGATGAAAGTAACTTTCTAGGTATATCAAGCCTAAGCTTAAAAGGGCTTGCAGCTTTCATGCTCACTCCACAGAACCTCGAGATTGCCATGAGAACAAGCTAGCCTCATAAGTGATGAAAGATAAGTTGCCCAGTCATCCACATTTTCCCAGCTGGCAGTTGGCTAACCCCTAAAAAGACAGCCACCTTAGTAACCAGAAAATGACCATAAATGCATCATGACTGAGCCCAGTCAGGACCAGCAGACATACTACCCAGGTGAGCTCAGGCCAAATTGTTGACCCACAGAATCTTGAGCTATGTAAATAGTGTGGTTTCAACCATTAAGTTTTGGGGTATTTTGTTATGCAACAAAAGCTAACTGACAGAGAAACTCTGAGAGAGAGAGAGAGACAGAGAGAGACAGAGAGACAGACAGAGAGACAGAGAGAAGCAGAGGGCAGTGCTAAGTAAATCACATAAATTCAAGGAAGAATTAACCTAACTAGCAGATTTTACAAGATTTTATTAAAGCAGTAATTCAATTACCTCATCATGTATCAAAAGCAAACAAAGTGTTAATGCCTCAAATACCCTGATTTTCACAAAAGGTGCATGCATATTAGGATCAGGAGACAAGGTGAGAAAAAAAAATTAATTGAGGGTCTTGAAAGGAGAGAATGATTCATAAGAAGTGGGTTGACACTTCTACCATTTAGAGTGAACAAAGGCAAGAGGAACAAGTTAATATCAAATTTATCATGTCAGATGTCATCAGTAATACCCAAAGCATCAGCCAGGAGTAATCCTCCATTTGCCAGGCAGGAACCCAGTCAGGTCGTGGAGACTTCCTCTTTCCTGGACGAATGCTTGCTAAATATTCAATGTGTTCCAAATATGGTTTGAGCTCTGTGGGTCTATGTAGTTCTTCAGGAGAACCTCTTCCTGCCTTCTTAGGTGGGAATTACAAATTAGAATTTGCTCCACTGAGACTTTTGACCCTTTATTAAGTACAGGAATTTAATGACTTTCTTATTCTTCAGATCCTTTCCACTTCTTCCTGCTTTCTAGATGATAATGGTAGTTTGTTAGATGATGAAAAACTTGAAGCTGATTTCAATCTTATTTTGACCTAATTTACTTTGGCATATGCAAGAAACATCACTGAAGAGCTCATTAAAATGTACCTTCTGTGCTTCTGGTGCTATGTTCATTGGTAAGTTCTTGGCTGTTCTTAAGGTTTAGGGGGAAAACAGGGACCTGTTAAGACCTTAAGGAAGAAAAATAAAATAATAAAAAGGGATCCTTCTAAGTCGACATACCAATTTGATAGAATGGAGCTACTAGAATAAAAAACACAACTTATGGAAAATGAAAACTATCCTTGTAAAGTTAGCACTGAGGAATTATCCAGGAAGCTAGTCCTTACCTTAGGAGACAAAACAAGAGGGCTCTGATCATGTATCACAGCCTAAGATAATTTCTGGAGATGTACTCTGAGACAGCTAAAGAAGGCATTCTTAGCTTGGAGAGTGATGACCCCATGTAGGGAGAAACTTTCAAAGAAAGGCCCAGGTCTTTAAGCAGTCCTTCCTTAACACCCAGCTGGGCTGCCCCTGTGAGACAGCAAAGGAGAGCACACTGTGCAGGCTGTTCTAGGGTCTAGGGGTGGACTCTTGAGTCCGGAGTCATGAGTTCGAGCCCCATGTTGGATGCACAGATTACTAGAGTCTAGGAGTGGACATGGCTCCATTGGAGCCCAGTTGTGTTCTAATTGTGCTAGAAGAGTTAATATAATAATTAGATATAGCTCTGATATTTTTTTTCTCTTTTGACATATTGTCTCTAATATTTTCATTATTAGATGGTAGCATTGTTTGTGGACTAGTGGGATAATGAGAAGGAGGGATGTTACATCTTTAAGGTACATTTGGACACTTAGCTCATAGAATTCACTAAGATATAATTTCAATTTTGAGTGAATAAGAATAAAATTGTTCCTATATTTAAATCAGAGGGTATTAAAAAAAAAAAAAGATATTAGGAGTAGAATGCTTTAAAAGCCCGTTCTAAACCTAATGTAAAATTGGTTTGGAAAATTCCATAATAGCCTAACAGGTTTGTGGGTTTTTTAAAAAAAACATATGTACAATTATCTGGAAGCTGATGTTCCATGGCTCATAAATTCTATTTGCTTGTATATTATTTATTTCACTTTCATCCTTAATACCATCATATTTAGGCAATGGTAATAATTTAAACCTAAATAACCTCAACAAGTCCCCACAATGCAGAGCAATGACATTACACAGGCCATTCACTATCCTGGAGCCCTTACCTTTCTTTTATGAGGCTTTTAGGGATTGTCAATTAAAGAGATGTTCTATAGTAGAATTCATGTTGAATTTGGGGAGAGAAGACCTGAGTTGGATTCTTCACATCACTACTTACCAGTACTAAATCCCTAGTCAATGGAAAATGATGAATCTTTTGTGGTCTTTTTTTGAGAAAGGGAGATTTTTAAAAAACGTTTATTTATTTATTTTGAGATAGAGCGAGCAAGCACCCAAGCAGGGCAGAGGTAGAGAGAGAGAGAGAGAGAGAGAGAGAGGGAGACAGAGAATCTCAAGAAGGCTCTGTGCTGAGCCAATGCCAGGCTGGAACCCATGAATCGTGAGATCATGACCTGAGCCAAAACCAAGAGTCTGATGCTTAACCTACTGAGTTACCCAGGTTCACCATGAAAATGAACTTTCTAAGCTACAGTTTACTTTAATTGATGGAAAACTCAATATACAATTAATCTACTTGTTTCCTTGGTATTGTTAGTATCACATGGAATGACACATCACAGTCAAGTATTCAGTACCATGAACCTGCCATTGTCAAACTTTCTATGGGAAGATGGAAGGTTGGTACCAGTTGGTCATCAAGCCTTGAATCAATTTCAGTTCTTCAAATAGGATAATTCTAGATTTTTAGGAAATCCTAGAGAGAAAATCTGAAAATTCACAAAGATAAAAAAATAGTTATTTACAGTTCTAAATGTAGGTTTGCTGTAGGTTTCTCTTGATAAATTTAAGTTTTAAAAATATGGGTTTGAAAGAATGACCTGATGTATATTTCTCTATCGCTTTTAGCATGATCCAACATTTTCTATTATTTGTTTATTGCCCTCCTCCCCCATCTCCAAACCTCTGAATAATACATAACACTCCTGCATTTCCAGTGACTGGGAAAGTTCCTTGCACTTAGTAGAATCTTAATGAACATGTGTTGAATGACTAAATAGATGAATGATTGAAATGATAAGATCTACATGCTGAAATTAAATTAAACATCACTTCTACAATTTTCAAAGTGGGTTTCTATTTATAGCAACTAAACTATAATTTCATGATTATGTCATGATATTATAGATAATTTGAGAGTAATTTCGTGAAATTTCATTTTGTTTAACAAGCAATAATAACAATTATGATTTAGTTAGTATAGTACTATATGCCACATACTTATAAATACTATTGAGAACCTTACGACAGCCCCTCATTCTCCCATGGGGAGAATTCTTTCCTCACTTCACAGATAAGAAAACTGAGGTTCAAGAAATATAAACCACTGGACTAACAGTTTCACAGCTAGTGGGGAAAGGGAACCAGAATTTGAATCCAAAGTTTGGATAGATCCAAAGTATACATTCCACAGTGATAGTTTCTCCCAAAAAAAGGATTAATTAAAGGTAAAAACTAAATGTGATATAATGTTTGTCTGATAATGTTTTTATTGCATCCTTGTTCTGGATAAATACCTTACCTTGTGCTGCATAAATTACATCTTAAATTCTAATCTGACAGTCATTTCCTCTTAGTGTTTAAAGATGTTATTACACTATATTTTGGTATTACTGCTGCTCTGAGAAGTCTACTTTTAACCTAAACATCATTTAATTAAAAAAAAATTTAAGCTTATTTATTTTGAAAGAGAGAGAGAGGGAGAGCGGAGGAGGGGCAGAGAGATAGAGAGAGAGAGAGAGAGAAAATCCCAAGCAGGCTTGGCACTGTTAGCACAGAGCCTGATGTGGGGCTCAAGCCCACGAACCATGAGTTTATGCCCTGAGCCAAAGTTGGACGCTTAACTGACTGAGCCACCCCGGTGCCCCTAAACATCATTTATAATAAACTCCCCAGGTGATTCTGATGTAGATGGTCCACGGTCCATGCTAGGTGAAAAAGATCCTGGAGGTAAAAGAGACTCACAGTTTCTATAGAATCTTTTTTCCCAGCAGCTTAGGGCTCTTATGGTGGGGAGAGAGGTGGTGGCAGGGAGGTGACCCTTGATACCATCCACGAGGAGGGCTGAGGTCATCCTCGCTGAAGAGGCAAAGCAAAGAAGATCTGGGGAGCTCAAACAACCGGTCAGTGAGCATCAAAACCAGGGCTGGAAGCCCAATCTTTTAACTTGTTCTACAGCTGACTTTCTAAAACTTCACTATGCAGGTCAGATCAGCTAGAGATCATCTAAATGTAGATTCTGACACTAAGTCTGGGCTGGAACCCAATATTCTGCACTCCAAGAAGCTCCCAGACGCTGCTGATGTGAGATGGAGAGCACAGAGCTGGGTGCGTGGTAAGTGCTACATACATGTCAGTTATAGGATCTCTTGGCATGTTGTCCTGTTGTGTGTGACCCTCATTCAATATCCCTACACTTATGAAAGGACTCCAGGTCCTTCAGGATTTTATGGGCTCCAATTCTTCCTCCTTTTAACACCTTCAAAGAGTTGTTCTGAAGAGTGAATGAATTAATATGCATAAAGCACTTGGCGCTGTGCCTGTCACACAATTAGTACCCAGGATGGCTTAGCTTTTAGCCCTTACTACGAGGGTAATTAAATCACTTTTGAGGGATTTTTAAATGGACTCTTCCCCCATTAGACTGCAAATGTTAGGAGAGTAGGGACTACATCTGTTTTAGTTACCTCTGTATCTCCAGTTTTTATTAAAAAAAATTTTTTTTTTTACCATTTTAATTTATTTTTGAGAGACAGAGAGCACAAGTGGGGGAGGGACAGAGAGAGAGAGAGGAAGACACAGAATGCAAAGCAGGCTGCAGGCTCCAGGCTCTGAGCTGTCAGCACAGAGCTCGACGTGGGGCTTGAACCCACAAACTGTGAGATCATGACCTGAGCTGAAGTCGGACGCTCAACAGACTAGCCACCCAGGCGCCCCTGTATCTCCAATTTTTAAAAAAGATTTTATTTAAGTAATGCTACACCCAACATGGGGCTCAAACCCATGACCATGATCAAGAGGTACATGCTATATACCAACTGAGCCAGCCAGGCGTCCCTCTGTATCCCAAATTTTACCACTGAGCCAGGCACATCATCGCTGCTCAATAAATAGAGTAGATAGCATAAATGAACGGCTGGATGAACAAGTAAATGAGTGAATGAGTGAGAAAACATCCTTGTCTTCCACAGAAAAAAAGCTGAGAAACACTCTGCTGGAGGATAGAGGAGGAAAAATTATCCTGGGGAACTGGTCTGGGAGAGGTTTGGAGAAAGTGTTTCCCAAATTCCTTGGAGGATGAGGACTTTATGAATACCACTCTTGGGGTGAAAAGGTAAGCTGAGGGAAAGGAATCTGGGGAAGGATTGCCAGCAAATAATGGTCTTGGAAAAAAATATGAGCGAACTGAGGTTTCTGATCAGATGTGTCAGGAGGTGCTTAGAAGTAAATAAAATATGAGAAATGAGAAACTTGTGAATTTCCTGCATTAGGTGCTAACATGGAATCCAGGGCAGGCATTGAGAGCCTTTCCCTGAGCTTTGGTCCCCCAAGAGGGGAAAATGAGCATTTGTCAATTCTCTCAAGGAGCTTCTGGGATCACATAGAGAGAGGGGAGGATTAAGGTCACACAAGTATTAGAACATGATGGACCGATGTCAGAGGTCATGTTGACCTACTCTCTCACTCAACACAGCAAATGGGTTATGCCTGGATGGAAGAGAATGAGAAGGTTCCAAGGGAGTAGAAAGAAAAATTCAGGGTCATTTCTTAAGATGAATTGATCATAGGGAATTGCTTTACCCATATTGCATTTGGTTTTATTACAGTTATTCCTCAGCGATGATACTGTCTCTGCAATTTATAATATGGATATAAATCTCCCTTTGAGATGGAATTGCCCATCAAAGCATTTCCAGACTACTTTAGACACATCCCATAACTGCAGTCATTTTCCTGGTAGACTGAGGAAACATTTCCCCTAACCTCTTGCATTCATCAGGGCATGGAGTGAATGAAAACTGATAGCAGAATGGCCTTTGCCTGCACAAGAAAGGAATTAATGATAGTGACAGTAGTGATAGCAGATAGGCACAATAGCATCTAGGCCTGCAAGGTCTCACAAGGCTTTCCTATATTGTCTATGACAGCAATCCTCTCCGCAATTCTAGGGAGAACAAGCATTATTTCCATCTTACAGATGAAGAGACTGAGGCTCAGAGCAGGCAAATGAATGGTCTAAAGCCATGCATGAGCATAAGTGGCAGAGCTAGGATTTGGACCTTTCATTCCAAGTCAGTTCTCCAAGACAGTGCAAGATAGTACAGGCAGGAGACATTTCTTGATGGGCATTCTGCCAGAATAATATGCTTACAAAGCCTTTTACCTTGGCAAATGTGCCAAGGGTCTCAAAACTTACTGACACCTTTAAAATAAATTTTTTTAAATTTTTTTTAACGTTTTATTTATTTTTGAGACAGAGAGAGACAGAGCATGAACGGGGGAGGGGCAGAGAGAGGGGGAGACACAGAATGGAAGCAGGCTCCAGGCTCTGAGCCATCAGCCCAGAGCCCGACGCGGGGCTCGAACTCACTGACAGTGAGATCGCGACCTGAGCCGAAGTCGGACGCTCAACCGACTGAGCCACCCAGGCGCCCCTAAAAAATTTTTTTTAATGTTTATTTCTTTTTGAGAGAGAGAGAGAGACAGAGAGAGACAGAGAACGAGCGGGAGAGGGGCAGAGAGAGAGGGAGATACAGAATCCAAAGCAGGCTCCAGGCTCCTAGCTGTCAGCACAGAGCCTGACGCAGGGCTCAAACCCACAAACTGTGAGATCGTGACCTGAGCTGAAGTCAGATGCTTAACCAACTGAGGCACCCAGGCACCCCTTACCGATAACTTTTAACAAGGATATGGGCGCAGGTACAATATGAGCCCTCCTTCTGGAAAAGCCATGCATCTATTCAAGCTCAGAAGCATGTATGATGAGTGCTATGGAAAATTACCACCCACCCTTCGTGTGTTCTCAATGTCTTTCACTCTTCTAAGATCCATCAAGGAGCTCCATTACTCTGGAGCTTCTAATGAGGCTAGAAACATGGTTAAACTCACCCCAAAGATTCTTGGGTGTACTCAATTAAACAACTAGGGACCTAACTCAGGCACCTAGACATCTGGCAACAACCCAGAACATGTACATTTCTGGTATGTGCCAGATCCATAAACTGGCCTTTCCCCATTTGAAATGATTTTTCAGGTCATTTGTCTGGAAGGACATTAAGCTCTGCTTTTGTCTTCCTTCTGTGCCAAATTCACCAGCAGGTCTTGAGAAACTCAACTCACCTCTTAGGGCTTCAATTTTCAGACTTAAAGAAATTAAGCTTTGATATTTTACAGTCATCAAAAAGAGGTCAGACAGTTTGGGGGTGTCATATTTTCCTGATGGGATGCCGATTCATACAGTAGGTCCATCTGACTTCAAAAGCTAGACTTGCTAGACTGATCTCTAGGGCTTTCTGATACTTTTGTAATGTATCACCCTATATTCCATGAACTACTGAGGAAATTCTAAGAGTGTAAATGAACTGTCCCAAACTCCTTAGCTAATAAATATTGAGGCAGAAGTGAAATCTAGGCTTTCCATCCACTACTACATCGCATTTATTTCCAAAATAGCCTCAAAAAGGTGTGCTTTAAATATACTCCCCTCCCCCTTTTTAAATACTATAATTCTATAGAAAAACACTGGAATTTTAGTCAGTGTATGCGCGCGTGAATCCCAGTTCTATTCATCATTAATTGCAAGAATTTAGATATATGGCCATTCTAAATGTCCATTCTTTTCCATCTGCTAAAAGTTTGTAATATTTTAGTACTGCCTCGTTTGCTGATTGCTGGGATGAAATGAGACAATGTAAGCCAAGTGAATGTGGTGAAGTGCTATACAGAAGTATGAGATAATAATAGTAAAAAAGACTTAGAGATATCTTGCTTGTATTTGTTGGGCAAGTTATACAGAATGTTTGGGGAAAACAACGCAATAATCTTGGGGTGAACCATGCAGCAATGCATCTGAAAGTAAGAAGAGTAGAAATGAAATGGGAAGTTTGGGTCAAAGCAGATGATGATCACTGACGCTTCTTGCTTAGTGGTTCTAAACCCGGGGTTACTGGGCATTGTCTGCAGATCATTTTGGTTGTGACAACTTGGTGGGGGGTAGTTGTTACTGATATCTAGCGGGTAGAGGCCAGGCGTGGTGGGAAACATTCTGTAATACATAAAACAGCCGCTACATCACTTAATTATCTGGGACAACATGCTAATAGTGTTCAGATTGAAAAATCCTGGCTTATTAGATCCTCTAGGTACCCTCTCAGTTTATGCGTCATCTTCTTTATTTTCTTGCCGTGTCGAATCTTCTTCCCTTTCTTTCTACCCCAACACTGGGTAAGAATAAGCACAGCCTATCAAATCTGAGAATCCCTAGAAGCAATAAATAATGCTTATAAGACACATGCTTTGCATGAACTCTTTCAGCTACCCCCTTCAAACCATCCATTTCAGCCAGACAGTAATCACATGAGTAAATACATGGATTCATTCTTATTCCTTCTCTGAGCATGAACAGATACGACCAAAAGCACATATTTTCTGCGAATGTCTTACTAAAACAGTTCAATTATGCTTTTAAGAAGACACATCCTGGGCCATGAAATAGAAACTAGGTGTAGGTGAGAAAATGGAAAATAAAAGGCATTTAGTTCTGGGAGTGCAAATATTACCTGTTAATCACTGTATCTCTCATGCCTAGCATGGTGTCTGGCTCATGGCAGGCATCCTTAAATATATGATGAATGAAGGAAAGCCTGATGAAGTCAATATTTCAATCTTTCTCTCATATCTTCCCCCAAGTAAATTTTTTTTTTAATTTTTCAGTTAAAAAAATTTGTTTTAAGTCTTGACCATTCAATTCACAAGAAAGCAATTTGAATGCCATAGGTCTTGAAAAATTGTATCCATTTTTCTCCCTTATGGAGATCCAAAACCAGATAAAGATATATGGGTTCATCACTGAGACGCAGATAACAATATTGTGACTTAAAAGTCCTTGCAATAATAATTCGTATTGGACACATTCTTTTTTTCAAAAAAAAAAAATTTTAACATTTATTTATTTATTTTTGAGAGACAAGAGAGAGAGTGGGGGAGGGACAGAAAAATACCAAGACACAGAATTTGAAGCAGGATCCAGGGTCTGAGCTGTCAGCACAGAGCCCGACACAGGGATCACATCCATGAACCCTGAGATCATGACCTCATCCATGAACCCTGAGATCATGACCTCAGCCAAAGTTGGATGCTTCACCAACCGAGCCACTCAGGCGCCTCTGGACACAAACATTCTTAAGGCCGTGTTATACCAAAAATAAAATGAACCTGAAATATTTGTCACATCTTTGCCAGAAAGTCTACACTGAGACAGTGTCATAACTTGGTGGGAGGTTTTGAAGATTCCGTAAGCAGGGCTAAAGAGGTCACGTGGAGACTATATCAGTAGAAGCCTTTTGTGTCCAACACATCAGTCCCCCAAAGGACCATAATGTCAGTGATTATCCAGTTATATTGGCCAGCCCAAAGCTCCACAGTGAACTGACTGCCCTGTGTTGGAAATAAGCTTTCCAGAAACTAGTGGAATGTGTTTCAAGTTGCCCCAGAACGATTTTCCATTAGTATTTCTGGCTAGAATCTGTGTTAAAAAATGACCACTGTAAAACATATTAATTATGCAGATCCATTAGTCGGCAGAGTAGAAAGACCGAGGTGTTTCCATTTTCAACTCATCCCTAATCTTTAAACATTTAAAGAGACACCCATGACCAAAAACCTCTTCTAGAGGATTTAGCACTTCATGTACTCACATCAAGCTCAAAACCCTCACTGATTCCATTTTCTTACACAAGTAGGGAACAGGACCACCAGCTCTGTTTGTAGCACCAGCTTAGAATGTTTGATGACAAATTCAGGACTACTCCAACACTCATTACGTCCTACACCAGCTGCTTTCTCCTTTCTTAATAGATCATTTTTAAGCTCTTAATGATCAGTGTGTTTAAGTAGATGTATCCACAGCCAAAGGAAAAAAAAAAAAACAGAAGGAAACATAGGTAAGATCAGGTACAACCTCTACTGCTATTTTATTTTGGATTTGATCATCTCTGTGAAGAAAGCTGTATCTTGCAGATGGAGACCGAAATACGATATGCTTCATAAAACTGTCTTTAAGTTTAGTTTTAAGGAAGAGCCTGTATTTGATGAGCACTGTGGCTGAGCACAACATATTTCATTACAGTAAAAGTGCTCATTTGCTGTCTCTTAATATATTTAGAATCTTCATAAATACTGTTGGAAAAAGCAGATGGATTTAAATGTCTTTATCCTGACTGGCTCTAATGCCACACTTTCTGATTAAACCATCCAATTATTATTTTTTTAAGAGCAAGAAAAAGAAGTAATAGAGAATCAATAAGTTTCCAAGCTTGCCTCTGACAAAAATGACTATCATTTTGGAAACATTAGATTGTGTACTACACTCGGAATTCTTTTTAATTAACTGGGTGTCTACACCAGGGCGGGAGGTGGGGAGCTCAAAGGCTACTGCTTATTAGACACAGCAAGTCACACGAAGAAGTCAATATGTGTCAACACCTCAAACCTTAATTCTTTGTGTGCCCATTGTGTGGGGGGTGGTTTTTTTCTTTGTTCATTTTTTCAGATCCCTCTGGTTTTTGGTGAAATATAGTAAGGGTGTCCTGAGCTGGGTTCTAGCTTCTGGTAACATTTCCATCACTCATAATCTGTTCTCTCTCACTGGAGGGAATAAAATGCAGCATTTAACAGACTCACCTCATGACTAGTGTGCCCTGCCTCCAGTCCGAAAACTGGCAGTTGAGAAGAAATTTCAAACATATTGATTCTATGTCAGTTGCATTTTTCCCCCCTATAAGACTCAACCAAATTTTATTGGCTTAAATGGATTTCAAATGGGCAGCCCAGTGCTCAGGTGCAAAAGAATGCATTTGGGGACTCTGGATTTAAACTTTGTCACGCTTCTCAGCATGCTTATCGGCAGCTGTGTTCATTTTTTAATGACCCAGGTGGTACAGTCACTTTGCAATATTCTACCTGAACTGCCACCTCAGCCCGTTCCAGCTAGCCAGAAGTGAAAGAAAATCATGCTGGGGTGAGTACAAGGAAGATGAGAATTCTACAAAGTTCTCCACAAATAAATCGATTCGGCTGCAATTGCTTTTTACATTTGCATCAACGACAAACCAGGCTTGAGATTTTGAGATTTTGAAGTTATCATCCCATCTTTATTTTTACCCTATGTTCAAAAGATTGAAAGTCAAAGGGATGGATTTCTTCTGATAAGTTAAAAAAGCTACCTTAATTTAGCCACTTCTGCATATATCTTTCCGTAGGCTGGCTCCCTTTCGTCAAGTCCACATCTTTGTAGATACACAAGTTGAGTGGAAATAAAACACACATTCTCCAGTTTCAAGCACATAATTAGCTTGGAGTCACAAAAGCACTGCCTGAGAAAAAGGAGGTTATGCAGTGTCGGAAGGTGGGGAGAACAGTAATGAAAATATGGTGTGTTCTTGTAAGCCCCAGCAAGCAAAGCATTCCAGTCTAGGAGTTGATTGAAGATGGTCTAGTTAAAGTGAAGCCTTGACAGAGGGTAGAGATGAAAAGCATGACTCTAGAATGAACCTACCTGGTTCTGAGTTCTGTCATCATCAATAATATCATCATCATCATCATCATCATCATCATCATCATCGTGTTGCCCCAAACAAGTTACATACTTGCCCTAGGTCTGTTTTCTTATCTGAAGAATGGGGGGGGGGGGGCGGGGGAGGGTTGTGTTATCTCCCTCGTGGGATTGTTGTGAAGGTTAAATAAACTATGTAAAATGCTTGGCACAGTTAAGCATACAGTAGGTACTTACTAAATGGAAACCACTATTAACATTCTTTATTTTGCTAAAAAGAATAAATTATCTCATTGTGAAACAAAAATTCCCTGGATTACCTTCCCCAACATGGCACGGTTTTTTTATTCCTTGGAATAGATTACAACAGTTTTTTGGCCATGGCATGCTGGAGTTTTCTGAAGGGATGCTTTTAAAGACCATGCACACTAACCCGAAGTCAAACTAAGGGTCCTGACCTATTGAAGATACAGATGCCCCAATGCCCTTCCTACATCAGTGAGTCCAAGCACGCTTGGAAGCTTAACACTTTTGTAAACTGGCAATCAAGAGGCAAAAACAGATGCTTTTATGCGCGGGGTGCTATCCACCTCACATCTTCATTAATCTATATTACTGCACAGCTTCAGGTGATGATAAGCTCCATTTTTAGCTAACAACTCTGTACGTAACCTGTTACAAAGCCATGAAAGGAGAAGGATAACAAAAGGCATTAGGGATGTTGGAGGAGAGGGTATGTGGGGAGGGAGAGGGATGTTCAATGCTCTTGCGTTTGTTTAGCCAGAAATGCCAACAGCCCAAGGATAAAAGTTTTGTTTGTTTTTCAATAAATGATCTGCAGAAGAACACTTGGTTCCAGTGAGGATTTATGGCATCGAAAGCTGTTGTTAGTAAAACTGTGACCCTGCTAACAGGCAACAGAAGTTCATGCGGGTTTGTAGGGTTTTTGAGGCTGAACTAGATTAATCGAATTCAAAATTCTGTTTGTAAGAAAGAGTAACTTTGTTCCAGCACGCAAAGGGTGTGGGAGGGGCAGAATGCCCCAAAGAAAGTAGATTTGAGGATCAGTGCATTCCTAGACACTCATTACTAGTTCCATGAGTTGCCCTTAGAAGATTCAGGATCTGAATAATTGCTATTCTGAAGATTCTACACATAAAAGGTCTGGGCATACACATGATATTCCCATCTTGACTTTCAAAATCTTTGAAAAATATGTAGTCAGACCTCATCTTGTTTCTCATTCAAGGGTGCCTTTAACTTTCATTATAAATATATTCTCTAATTCATTTCACCATGAAAAACCCTGTGCAGACTTCTTGGTTGTGTAACATAAAGAGAAACTTAAGGCATCAGTTTGTTTCTGTTAGAGCAATTACTTAATCATCTTATCATCTCTGTCTAGGGTAATTATATTAACAGAATTTCTCCCAGACTTCTGAATTAATAACAAAGAACTCAGACCTTCTAATACTCTCTGGAAACAAAAGAATAATGCAGCTAACTAGGTAATGCATTTAAAAGTCATCACTAGTTTGAACTTAATAACAGCAACTTTTGTCCTAATCATCTTCAGATACAAAAACATGAGAGCCAGGGCTGGGCATCTGGCAGAAGGTGGCACAAATACACAGTGCAAAGAAAGACAGAAGAGAAGCAACAGCCACTTGTGATTCCATCTTTTCACGGAATGCTAGAGATATGACTTTAATGATCTGAATACTTTTCATAAATTCAGTTCATTTAAAGGTGCACATACCCGATCTTACAGGGAAACTCATCTCATTCATTACACCTTTATAAGACCTTATGAAATTAGCATACCCCTTTTGGCACTGCATAGGATATCTGCTAGCTATTTATGGAGTTTAAGAAATTCTTGCTCTGACACTGACGAAGAAACTTTAATTAAAATGGTAAGGAGGTTGTAGCAAAATGAATAGACTTAGGACATTAAACACTCCAAAGGGGAGGGGTGGGTAGAATGACATTACATTTTTATAAAGCCAAATATAAGTTTGCTTAAATAGTTTCCTTACTATGTTAAAAGAAACCCGACACATCCTTCCACAACTAAGGTAAGCATCGCACTATCACATAGCACAGCCTCTTTGACTTAAAAATATGAATATAAGAAAGCAAAATAAAAAAAAAAAAACAAGATTTTACCACCAAAGATTTCAAAAAAGACACTTGGAAAGAAAAGTATGCAGCCTAAACGTGTAAACATGTAAACACACACACACACACACACACACACACACACACACACACACACACACACACCTCCACAGCCAGCAGTAAATCAAGAGAGATATAAACTTACCGGAGCAAATATCACCATACACATTTACAAAAGAATTGATAATCCAACTTCCCTCTCCTGAAAGAAAATAGAGGTTGTCTCATACTAAAAATAAAGCTTCTCTGTCCACAGCACCAGCCACTTGTCCCTCTTTTTATGAAGCCAAGGAGGAGAACAAGAAAATCAATGAGGAGGGAAAGTGAGATGTTATACCAATCAGGTAGCAGCTTCTGCCTTATTTGCAGAGAGATGGAAAAACGGTCATATTATTAGACAGTGACAACCCACAGCCGAACTACAGCAACCTGATACTTCCCTCTGGTGAAAGGCTGCCTGCCTTGTGGGGAGGTGGTTAACATCATGGTGAGCTCCCACACTTGGCTCTTTGCTCACAACTGCAAGCACAGGGCTGCTGTGCGCAAGCAGGCTGCATCATGAAGAGAGCACCAACTCCCCCCTTACTCCGGGAGCCCCCTCCTCCCTCCACACAGCGCTTAGAAACAAACTGGGAAACAAAAAGGAGCCAGGATTTTGTGGCTTGGGGGTGTGGGTGGGAGGTGGTGGTTTTACAAAATCTTGATGAATAGATTTGCATAGATTAGGTAAATGTTTATATGTTTGTTAAAAAAAAAAAACTGCCCTCATTTTTATGGAAATGCCTGGATGTTATGCATGAGACCCATTTGGGAAATGCATGTACCAGCCATAAATAATCATTAAGGGGATAGTACAGGAAGACTTTTCAGGCTCTGGCAACTGGGAAAGGGACAGATTACAACTTGGTTGCTCATTTGTCACAGGAGTGTTTCTTAGAGCCTTCTGCAAAATCATAAAACTGAAAAGGTTTCAGAGGTTTAAACATAACCCGGGGCTGCTTTTTCTACAAATGGGCCTCTGCGGGAGGAGACTAGCTTGGCTAGTTCCAGGGGCTGAAATCGTGGCATCCTGAAGCAGTAGGTTTGGGGACGATTGGCACAGAATTCACGGAGAGGTTTCCATGCTCCTGTCACACTGGCTTCCTGAGGGTGACCTCTCTCAATGGCCTGTACCACAACAATGGCCCAAGAGACCTCTATGCCTCGTCCCTTCCCGCTCCCAATTTCAGGGCCCACTCTGTGCAGAAATGGTGTAAAGTTGACCCAGGTGTGTCTGCTTCATCTTTTGTGCAGTTGGTGATGGTGCAGATTGAAACTCACCTTGATGGACTATGTTTTTTGTTGGTGGGTATTATTAATTCAGGATTTGTCCAGTCTTTCTCTGGGTTCTCCTACCCCTCTGTCTCTATCTCTTTCACACACACACACACACACACACACACACACCACCACCACCACCACCACTACATCGCATCACATCATCATATCTTCACCACCTCCCTGATTCCCTTCCTTCCTTCTCCATTCACATTAATAAATCAGTGGGAAGGGAAAGGCAGCTGGGCATGTAGGAGGTTGTAGGACCAAACAAACAGACAAACAAACAAACAGAATATGATGAGGAGTCAGGCAACCAGGGTCTAGTTCCAAACCTCCGCTTACTAGCCAGCCAAGTGGACTTGGGAAGTTCCTTAAGATCTCTGAGCCTCAGTATGTCTTCTGTAAAATGGGCATGCTAACACCTCATGGCACTGTCAGTGGGGAAGTGTGGGGAACAAATGGAAGAGGCTAAGGCAGCACTTCTCAACCCACCCTACACACAGACAACCTGGGACAAGGATCCTCCAGCTTTGTTCTGTTTGTTCCTTGCACACAAGCCTTCAGGGTGCTTACAAATGCTTCAGATTGTACACACCCCATGGCCCCTTTGAAATTCTCATAGGAACCTTATGCCCCCTTACTCCCTCCACCACCACCCCTCACCTGCCAATTGAAAAATCACTGCATTTCAATGAGGGAGGTACTCAAGGCAGTAAATTAAGCAAGTGAACACAGTTGAAGCAGAACAAAAAGGCTAAGAACCACCAGGTATCTAAGTTCACACTCAGTAAGCATTTGTTGAATAAATGAATGAAAAATTGAGTGAAGGAGTAAGGTCCCTGTGCTGAAGGCCACAGTTCCTACCTTCTGCTGGTGAGCAGTGTGAGAGCAGAGTTGAGAAGGTCGCTGTTCTAGCCACACACCCATAGGGGAGAATGACATTTAATACTTTCTTCAGGGTGGAGAGTGACTCAGTCTCATCAGCCTTGAATACTAAAGGCCCCATTTCAAGTAAAAGAAAGAAAACTGTTGTCTCCCACATGATGAGTGAACATTTCTTGAATATTTGTTCTGTGTCACTGGTCTAAGCAATTTCTTTTTTCTTTCCTTCTTCCTACTCTACTAAGTGATTTATTTTCTTTCCCCCTTCCTTCCTTCCTTCTTTCCTACTTCCCTTTCTTTCTTTTCTTTCTTTCTTTCTTTCTTAGTGGATTACATTAAGTGGGCATCACAAAACTAGGAAGAGTTACTATTTTCATTCCAGTTTACCAAAGAGAAAATCAAGACCCAAAGAGTTAAGTAATCTATTCAAAGGTACACAGTCTAATAATTGGTAAAGCCAAGATTTGAACCTAACTTGGATGCCAGACAGCAAGCTGTTAACCATGCCACTCTACACGATTGTACCTACACTTTTATTTATTTAGCCTACAGAGTATGAGTAATCCACATATGTACACACAGACCCTGAAATAACTCCATTGCTCTTCCCACTGTGTGGATTCACATTGTAGAGACTGGGAACCCTGGTGTAGACAGAAGGTGTACCAAGCTGACAAGTCCCACGCCCAATCTCTGTTGATTTTGTATGGACTTGGCCACCTTATTTAACATCCTGTGGGAGGGGAGGCATGAGGCTCAGTCTTGGGATTGCTAGTAGTCTTCTCAGTGACCTTTGTGTCCCCTAATGTGTCCATGTTTCAGTTTTTCTCATGTTTAGATTGAAGGGTTTCCACTGAATGATTTCTAAAGGCTTTCCTGGGTCAACCTTTCACTAGATAAGGGTGTAAGGCTAAAAGTTCAATGCACATCTGATGGTTGACTTACCTTGTTCTGCCCTATATTTTGTGCCAAATAAACCATTAACCTTCTCTACATTTCCCTTGCTACCATTCTACCATCAATCATCCCTCACCTGAACCAATGCAATAGACTCCCAACAGATCATCCTTTTGCCCCCATCCCTATAAATCACTCTCCATATATTATTCAGATTGAGCTATTAAAAGTATAAATCAAATCATATCACTCATCTGAGAAAAATATTTCAATAGTTGTCTAGTAGGTTTAAAGTAAAACTGAAATTCTTTCCCATGGCTGCAAAGCCTTATGTGTTCTGGCTCTTGCATACCTTTTTGTTTGCATCTAATTCCAACCCTCTCCCTCCCTACTCTTCAGCCACACTGGCCTTCTCTACCTTTGTACGTGCTCTTCCTTCTGCCTGGAACATTCTTTCCTTAGATCTTTTGCCTGCTATCTCTTCCTCTGTCATTCACTTCTTAGCTATACTTTGCTCTGTAGAGGGTTCTTCTTCCCTGACCTCCTACCCTAAAAAACAAAAACAAAAAACCACAAAACTCTCTTTCCCAGCCAGCTCATTTCACATTACCCTATTTCATTATTTCTTTGTCATTGATGTGTGTGTGCGTGCGTGTATGGAGATGCGGTTTTGGGGGTACTTCATACCGCCTGTTATGCCCTTGTTTATTTATTACTCATTTAATTTATTACCTTCCTTCACTAGGAGATAACCTCTATGAAAGTAGGAAGCTGGTTTTTCTCAATACTATATCCTTGGCATTTAACAGAGTACTTGGCACATAGTAGATACTCAGTTGACATTTGTTGGATTAAACAAATGTATAAATAAATGAATCAATCAACATGAAAACAAGTTAGGCTTGAGACAGAGGCAAAGAAACCTAAGTTCATAAAAGAAGCTTAGCCTTAGGGCACCTGGGTGTTTCAGTAAGTTAAACACCTGACTTTTGATTTTTGGCTGAGGTCATGATCTCATGGTGGCAAGATTGAACCCCACACTGAGTTCTGTGCAGTGTGTGGAGCCTACTTAAGATTCTCTCTTTCTTTCCCTCTACCCCTCCCTGGCTTGTGAGTGCTTTCTCTCTTTCTCTCTCTCTCTCTTTCTCTCTCTCAAAAAAAAAAAAAAAATATATATATATATATATATGTATAAAACAAAATAAAATGAGAGAAGCTTAGCCTTCATATGCAGGGCAGGTGAACAAGGGTGATTGGATCATTCATATTAGTGGACACAGACTGTTTTTACCTCCTCACCCAGGGAACATTCCTGAAAGACTTCAGATTTCAGCATCATATTAAGTCAGGTCATGTCAAAGATAGTGGAGTACTCCTATTGTGAACCACACCGATCAGATGTTTTATAGAAACTTGGGATCCCAGGATTCAGAGCACCTAGGCCCATACAGAGAAGCTGATATTTGGATACCTGACTGTACATTTGTCATTAGAGAGCAAGTAGTCCTGTCAGGTAGCCACTTCAACTGTCCTTACCCTCCACGTTATCAGATAGTTTAGACAACTGGCTATCACTCTCTAACATGCCATTGAAACTGACAAAAATAATGCCATACGCCATTATTTGAGGGTTCTTTTTTGAAAAGTAATATTAACAGTGTTGCTACTGCCTTAAAAAGAATGCTTACCTATTATTAGGCTATTAAAAATAGAAGTACAGTGTTTTCTAAATTGAGTATTTATAGAGAAGGTTAAGTAGATTAAAATAATCTGTAAGTCTCTGAAGATCTCATTAGCAATGCTAATTTCCAATATGGTCCAATCCTCAGCTCTGATCTTTCAACTGAGCATGGCCTTCAGATAGCTTCAAACACATTTTTTTTTTTTCTTTGAACTGGAAAGCTTGTCTCTCCTTTGGTGGACACACCTTCTGGTGCGTGTAACAGTTCCTCTCCCTTACAGCTTCTAGTCTTAAACATCTGGCCTCTCATTAGGAGTCCTTTCAGGCCTCCCCGCTTCTGGGTTAGACAGTGGGAGACTTAGCTTTCTAAGCACTTAGCAAACACAGAGAGGAAAATTCCAGCACCATAAGTATCTCTCCCTTCCTGTGGGGGAAGGGAGGTAGTCAAAGACAAGACTATTCTGGCCATACTAATAAAGGAGTAAGGGAATTAGCTAAGTTTCTTCCATTTTGCCTCCAAAACAATTACAACTCTTTCAAGCTATAGCAATGAGAGCACTTAAAATCAATCCACTTATGGAACAACCTTGACATCTTTAATGGTGCCTTCCTCGCTCTGACTGAGCACAACTCCTACCCAGGTAAATGAAATTTATTCTAATGTAAACAGGTATACAGAGTCAGGGCAGAACCTTCTAAACTCCCTGTCTTTTATTTCCTTTGTAATAAAAAGAATATTTTTCTCCAACTCTGTATCTTTTCCTTTTCAAATATCTGAGACAAAATAAAATCAGTATCACTTGAACACATTTATTAGGTCATTAGCTTTCCTCACTAGAGTTCAAGGCTGGCTAAAAGAAGCTGAACATAAAAGAGTTTATAGAAACAGGGGAAGCTAAGAAATATAGTGGGACAAGGTTTGAGGAATGTTAGGATATTTGGTTGGAAATGTAGCCCCACCTGGGAGGGAAAAGGAGACAAAATGGTAGTTAAAATGGCTAATCGAACATGTTCAAGACCCATTTTCTGAAGACCATGAGTCTAAGCTCTTCAAAGGGAGGATAATATCATACTCATCTCCGTGTCCCCAGCCCAGAGCAAAGTGCCCGACACAGGGCAGCCAAGCAATCATGATTTGCTTAATGAGGGATGGACAGAATCATCTAGAGGGCAGAATATGTATAGTTATGTGCACTCCCCTTTAGGAAGGCATTGTGCTGGTCGGCTTCTGTTTTTCCTTCTAGATCCCCTTTTCCACCTACTGTGTCCCACAAGGCTAACTTAAATGACCACATCAATGAACAACGTTTCCCCACACCATCCCAATGGGAGGTGCAGGCAGTGGGAAATACATACAGTCAGATCAGAGTGGGAGGAAACTGAAGTCTGGGTATTTATTCTCTAAATCCCTCCTGATGGGTCACTGATTGATTACATCCCATTGGCAAAGGCCACAGGTGCTGTGAGTTTGCCTTCTCCATACAATTTTTTGGTCTCTCTCTCTCCCCCCACAGTTGACCCTTCCTGCCTTGGGTAGTAACAGCTCCTCTTAGTTAGTTACTAGGTATGGCACATGCACCCTTCCTTTCTGCTTTACTAAAACACTGCCCATATCTTTTTTTCTCCAATTTATTTTAATGTTTATTTATTTTTGAGAGAGAGAGAAAGAGAGAGAGTGAGCAGGGGAGGGGCAGAGAGAAAGGGAGACACAGAATCCAAAGCCACAGGGCTTGAAGTCACAAACCGTGAGATCATGACCTGAGCTGAAGTCAGACACTTAACCAACTGAGCCACCCAGGTGTCCCCTGCCCATATCTTTTTTTTTTTTTTTTGATGTTTTTATTTATTTTTGACAGAGACAGAGGATGAGTGGGGGAGGGGCAGAGAGAGAGGGAGACACAGAGTCCGAAGCAGGCTCCAGGCTCCGAGCTATCAGCACAGACCCCGACGCGGGGCTTGAACCCACAAACTATGAGATCATGACCTGAGCCAAAGTGGGACACTTAACCAACTGAGCCACCCAGACGCCCCCTGCCCATATCTTTTTAATTCACCTCTTTTTAAAAATTCCCCTCAATTAGTTAGTTTGAGTGCCCTAGCTCTTTCCCACCTGGAACCTGACATCCATACAAACAGGTGGATTTGAGCTCCAGTTCTCTAACTTACCATTTATGTAGTCTTGTCACAGGTCCTCACCTATAAAATTGGCTACTTGAAAACTAATACATACAGACTGCTAAGTACCTAGCAAACATCTGGCATATAACAACAATAATGACAGTTACAACCTTGATAGTGACGATCTTTGCCAGCTACTGTTTGCTTAGACTTGATGCACGGCTCTTTCCTTTGTCCTCTAGAGAGAAAAGCTTATCATGTTGTGGAAAGGAGAGCCCATGCCCTGTTCAGAAAGATAGAACAGATTTTCCTCCCTGAATATGAGGGAATAGAGAAATGACACTGAGACATATCGTTTAAAGCAAATAAATATTTGCTGAAAATTGATTTTGAGAGTTGATATTTCTGAATGTTCATAGGTTACTGGTCAATCTACCCAGCCTATAGAGCAGGTATGTATGTGGACAGCTGCATCTTTCTGATACTTGGTGGAGTTTATGGATTCCTGGATGTCCATCCATGATCTCCTGGACCTCAGGCAAAATCTCTACATTTTTTATGTACTGGGTTATCTCCTGCATTCATTCCTGCTCTAATTAAATTTTCCAAGCCAATGGAGTTGCTTCGTCCCATTCAATATCCCAGAAAGACTTTGACTCTGGAGAGAGCAGAGGACTCAGGTTTTACATGCTAAAGCCTACCTGAAGGCTTATGTTCTTAACAGGGAAGAACAATTCTCAAATCCACAGAAACTTTGTTAATCTCCTGAAGTGAGAGGGCAATCATTCATTAGCCTAAAAATTTCAGCTCAGCAACTATTTATGGAGTGTGTGCTCTATGCCAGGCATGTGCTAAGTTCTGCAGATTTGGTTGTGAAAAAGTTACACACAGTTCCTGCCCAAAACGAACTTAGGATCTTTCCGATTTTTCTTGCATAAGCAAGATCCTACCTGGTGTATAAATAATGCTTAACACATATTTGCTGAATTACTGAATGAATAATGCTGAACTTCTATGACGTATTTCTTAATTATAAAGGAAACACATAACATACTGCCCTAGTCTTATAATTTTTAAAATATAAAACGTCACAGTAAAATAAATACTTGGACAAAATTCTTGTATGTACTAGAATATAGATGGCACATTCAAATGACCAAAACATCTCAACTCACAATATAATTATAAGGAAAATCTTCAAAAAAATTTTTTTTAGGGATGCCTGGTTCAGTCAGTTAAGCCTCTGACTCTTGATTTTGGCTCAGGTCATGATCTCATGGTTGTGGGAATTAGTCCCGCATCAGGCTCCTGGCTGACAGCGTTAAGCCTGCTTGGGATTCTCTCTGTCCTCTTTCTCTCTCTCTCTCTCTCAAAAATAAATACACATTAAAAAAAAAAAAACTTTTAAAAAAGAAAGCCTTTAAAAAATAATTAAGCATTAGGGGCACCTGGGTGGCTCAGTCGGTTGAGCATCCAACTTCAGCTCAGGTCATGATCTCACAGTTCGTGGGTTTGAGCCCCATGTCGGGCTCTGTGCTGACAGCTCAGACCCTGGAGCCTGCTTCGGATTCTGTTGTCTCCCTCTCTCTCTCTGCCCCTCTCCTGCTTGTGCTCTGTCTCTCTCTCTCTCTCTTTCAAAAATAAATTAACATTAAAAAATAAAATAAAAAACATTAAAAAAATAAAGGAAGAATTTGTTGGGTATAGTTGACATACAATATTACATTCGTTTCAGGTGTATAATATGGTGATTCATATTCATTGTGATTATGATGCACATGATTCATTCATGCACATGCCTGGCATACTTCTCTTTATATGTTATACTATGCTTACCACAAGTGTATCTACGATCTGTCCCCATACAACTCTATTACAATATATAAGGATAATCTTTGCTATCATAGCTTAAAGCTGAATGCCAAGCATGCAACAGAGATGCTCCTTGGCAGATAGGAAGAAGGTGCAAGGAGATGGGAAGCAGGTGCAAGGGGTTCCATCTTCTCTGCTTGAAACCACTCCACTGTTTGCTGTTCTGTATCCCAGGCTTCCGTACATGACTGCACTTGGACAAAAAGTTTACATCTTAAACAAAAAAGCGTGGAGAACCGCTGATCTAATGGAGAGATTTGGCAATTGTCATTTCCTGCAGTGAATCTTTCTGATACAAATAAAGATGCTATATTTATTCCTGCCTATTAGCCTAAGCTCTGTTCGTGAACTCTCTCATCTGATTATCATTCAACCCTGTGATCCAGAATCTATTGTTATCTTCATTTTACAAATGAGAAAGCTAAGGTTTAGCTCAGTTCAAGAACTTGCCCTCGTCTGCACAGCTAAAAAAGTGTTAGAGCTAGGGTTTGAAGCTGGGTTGTCTGACTCAAAAGTCCTGACTGTAAATTCCCATATTACTTGCCTTGTTAATGTGTTTATCATATACAAGGTGGGCAGCTGAACATCGCCTCTCTGAGTACTCACTGGATAGCAAAAGCAATGATGTATCTGAATTGCATAATTTCTGGTGATTACACCTGCTGCTCCGGTGTAATTAAACGTTCTGGGCATTAAAAGTGGTCCCACGATGGGGTGCCTGGGTGGCTCAGTTGGTTGAGCTTCCGACTTTGGCTCAGGTCATGATCTCGCGGTCTGTGAGTTTGAGCCCCACGTCGGGCTCTGTGCGGACAGCTAGGAGCCTGGAGTCTGCTTGGGATTTTGTGTCTCCTTCCCTCTCTGCCCATCCCCCACTTGTGCTCTGTCTCTCAAAAATAAATAAATAAATGTAAAAATTTTTAAAAAAATAAATAAATAAAAGTGGTCCCACGATAAACCTCTGGACAGTACAATCATTCTTCCTTCTATCTTGCATAGTCCAATACTGCTTTGCACACAGTAGGGACTAGCTATGTCTTTGCTAAATAATTAAAGAAAAAGAAAAAAAAATGAATAAAAGCTTGCTTAAGACTGTATTTGTGATTCTAGTCAGAAAAGCAAAGATGCAGCTCTCTGTTTTCCTCCTATCATTTTTTATAATAGAGAGAGCTCCATCAACAAATAGATGGCTTACAAATTTGACTGTTCCTGACACATATTTCTTAAAGCCTGGTGTGGAACCACAAGATGAATAGTTGTTGCTATGATTAAGGATTAAGACTTTATATCAGAAAGAATCCCCGAGGTCCATTTTTTGCATGCATCTTGTTAGCACTCTAGTAAGAGCAAGAGAAGAAAAACATGAAGACCATTTTCAATAATCTTGCCCAGTACACTGAGAAATGAATAGTAAATTTGATCAAGAGCTACATGAGCTTTTCACTGATAATTTCTCTATGAAGGGAGGTGTCATAGCCAACTCTGCACACTCGTGTGACCCTTTTAGCCTTTTCTAAACTTCAATTTCTTCACCTGTAAAATGGGAATGATAATGCTGAGCTGCATAAGTAACACACAGAAGGAAGGCTGCTGGTAATTCTTTTTTTTTTTTAACGTTTATTTATTTTTGAGAAGAGAGAGACAGAGCACAAGTGGGGGAGGGGCAGAGAGGGAGGGAGACACAGAATCAGAAGCAGGCTCCAGACTCTGAGCTGTCAGCACAGAGCCCCACGCGGGGCTCGAACTCACAGACGTGAGATCATGACCTGAGCTGAAGTCGGATGCTTAACCGACTGAGCCGCCCAAGCGCCCCCCCCCCCTTTTTGTTTTTTTTAATTTTTTTTAACGTTTATTTATTTTTGAGAAGAGAGAGACAGAGCACAAGTGGGGGAGGGGCAGAGAGGGAGGGAGACACAGAATCTGAAGTAGGTTCCAGGCTCTGAGGCCTGCTGGTAATTCTAACAACATAAGTGACATGCATTCTCTCTCCCTGCTAATGCAAGATAGATCTAAGACTCAAATGCCTCCAAAATGGCTTTCTGGTTTTCCTTTCCTTCCAACAAATTGAGTTAAAATCCCTCTGTTAAACCAGCATGCTTCCAAAAAACCAGAACAAATTACAAGTCTTACTAAATAAAATAGGGCACAGGTAGGAAAGAGGATAAAATCTGTCTCCCTCCATGCAGCTTTCCAAATGTAGAATTTATAACATGAGTGTTTCCACACTAGCTCCAAGGACACTAATCATGGTCTATTTGGTCATGATTCCATCTGAAAGCATTCTCCCTGCCCTCTTCTCAGCCCCCACCTTCAGGATGTATATGGTTATGATGCTGTGCGGCAAGAGAATGGAGCTGGTCACGGGGACCTGGGGCAGTATTTTGAGGGCTCACGAAATCTTTGAAAAATCTCTCTCTTTTGCCTTGAGTCTGTCTTATGCCAAAAATGTCTTTGGATTCCTCTGATACAGGATTTGGCCATTTAGCTTAAAGCAAGAATTTGTTAACCAACAAAACCCATTTGGTCAATAAAATCTCCTGCAATATTACTAACCGGAAAAAAAAAACAAAAACAACCCCTCCACTCTGGAGGATGCCTCTGCATTCTTTATAGTTTTCCCTAATGTCTGGATTCAGAGCTTGTACAAGGAGAGATGCTATAATCTTGGCTACCTCACAGGTCATCTGGGATGCCAATGAGGGACAGTTCCTGTGGAAGTACTTTGAGAACTGAAACTGGCAATACTAATTGGAGCTCCTGTGCTCAGTGTTTCCCCCCATAAGCCTAAGATGCAAACGTTCTTCCCCTGATCGTTGATTATTTATTACTGCAGACCTGCTTAGAACAGTTCAAAATGCCATGTGCACTCACACAGAGAGAAACCAGTTTTCTTCTTCAGCTGTGAATCTATTTTTAAAATAGAATGCTTTACCAATGTCTTCCTTAAAATGTTAGTTCCTTCTCAAGCCATTCCCAAGTTGTTGCATGATACAAATTAAGAGAGTGAATCTGAAGAACAGGACATTCTGATATTTCCAGAATGTCACTTATCTCAACTCCAAGAGCAGCTCTTTTCCTCTCATCTCTATGTAAATTGTGGAGACAGAAACTCCCTGGAAGGGGCTATAACACAGCTTGTCTGACATTAGCTGGAGGAGGAGAGTCGGCCTGAGATTCTGTGCGTTCTGTTATGCCACGGCAATGCTCTGAGATATGGATCCTGGAGACAGAAGTTACTTTGCAGTATGCTTCTCACACCTGACTGCACATCCAAATCACCTGGGCAGCTTATAAACACCATGAATTATCAGTTCCGAACTCAGACTTCCTGAATCATAATCCAGGAGAGCCCTCAACTACCTCTTGCCAGTGTGAGTTGGCCAGGGCACAGGTGTCAGAGAATCTCCACACAGCGCACAAAGCCAGTGCTGGAGTCCAGTTATAGTCCACAAGGCCACCATTGTTTGTCACAGAAGATGAGTTCCCTATTCAGCAAAGGCTCCGAGTAGGAAGAGGAGTCTCATCTCAAGGGAGAAATGTTGCCTTCTGGAATCTGTTCCAGGGGGGTAGAGGTATGCTTAATGAGCCCTCATGCCCCCCTCTCCTCATACCTCTTTCGTGTCTTGGGTCTTGTCTTCCCGTTGAGGAAGCACGTGCTCATGCACACAAACAAGAGGAGAAAACCACTATAGAAGTAACAGCAGTAACAATCACGGCTGATATCTATGCGTCAGGCCCTGTCTAAATACTTCATACGAATTACCCCCATTTATTCCTCCTTAAAATACAACAAACTAAAAACTCAAAGCCCAATGACCACCAGAAATGCTCCCTGAACAGCAGAAATGCTCCTCCTAAGCATCAGCTTGGCTTCTGCTCTCTTCTCTCAAACCAGCCCTCCCTCTCGACGTCAGTTTACCAACTCTGCTGGCCTGTGTAGCACAAGTAGTCGTAAGCAATGCCACCTTGGTTGCCCTCTCCTGCAGGGTTCCTCCTGATGCAAGGATATAAGCGAAGGCAGTTCATTTGGAAAGTGATTCCAGGAAAGGGAGCAGAGATTGAGACAAGGAAGCAAAGGTAATGCATTAATAAGCAGATACCACAAGGTGCAGGAAGCTGATGCTTCTCGCCTCCAACTCCCTTCCCTTGTTGGCTCCCACAAGCATTAAATCTCCTCCCCTGCATTTCTTGCCTATCCTGCTAGATGGCCTAAAGCCCTTAGGCTGAGGGATCCAGTCCCTGCAGGAGGATGCTGAGGTCCTGTGCGAGATCACTAAGTGCCACGTGCACACGACAAGGCCTTGGCAGTGAATGCTGCAATGCCTACAGGTACCATTGAAAGGCCTACATCACAAGTAGGGGGTGGGGGGGGGGGATGGAAAGAAGGAAACCATAACATTTTTGTGAGGGCTCCAAGGAAAGATTGTGTTGGTTTTGGCTCTACTTTGCCAGCATGAATTGTCTTTGTGTTTGTTCTGTTTTTAATGGGCTTGGTGATTTAGGTGACATACAAGGCTGCTCTTTCCAGCTATTTGCTTTAACGCCTCTGCCCCTTTGCTTATGCTGTTCCCTGCAATAGAATGCCCTCACTTTTCTTCTTGGAAAACCATGACCCTACCTGTCCTTCGAAGGCCAAGGAAATTGCCACTGCCATCCTTTAAAGGTTTTTTTCATTTGTAGACCTTCCCTCCTTCTCCTTGGGTCATAGTTTGCCATCTTCATGTTTGTCTCCCCACTTTAATTCAAGATCTTGCAAGTGATAGGTGTTCAAAAAGTGTCTACTGTGTAGATGGATAGACCACTTCTAAATAAAGAGATTTCAAGTTTACATACGATTTCGCTTCAGACGCTGGGATGTGGCTGTGGCTGTGGAAGGGATATCATGTTCCCTCTGTGCATTTTCAAAATTCTGTTACTTCAGTGTTACTGATTTCTGGCATTTTCTTCCCTGTTTTTCCTAAGCGCTACATCACTGTTTGTTTGCGATGCTGGCTCAAATACGTTTTATTCGTGAAGTGGTACAGGTGAGTTGACAAATCCACTAGGTCAGTGACCTAACATTCCTGAAGACCAAGAAAGAAACAGAAAAGCATTCTGGCTCTGCTAGGCCGTGCCAACAGCTTCACAAATCACCCTCCATTTTCAGAAACAAAAAAGGACCCTTTCCCTGTTGGAGAGTTATTATTTGGTTTGTGAACTCCTACGCATCCTTCAAAACCCAGCTCACTTGTCATCTACTCTGTGAACAGGAAAAGAGGAAAGATGGTGACATCTGTGGGTCACTTACTCTTTTATAGGCACTGTGTAAGGCATTTTACTAATGTTCTTTTGTTTTATTCTCCCAACAATACTTTAAGGCAGGAGTTAGCCCCATTTTCAGAAAAGAAATGTGGGGCTAAGCAAAAACCTAGGTAATATGTAATGAAATCAAGATTTGAATCCAAGTGTCTCAGACAACACAGTGTACATACTTTTTGCTAGTCCTTATTGCCAACCACATCCTTTACATAATAAACTATTTTACAAGTATATACGTCTTCATTGAGGTTTATTGTGAAGATTTATTAAGACCCTGAGCGAGTACATATATCTAGCATTGTGTGTGTCTTTGTGTGCATGTGAGCGTCCTCAGTGCAGAAATTAATAAATGAAGGTATGGGATGGGTGAAAAAACTCAGCTCACACCCAAAAATCTAATGTAAAACTGAGTCAATGCTTTGAAAAAGTTCAAATTTTACACGGCAAACTAACCTTCGACAACATCAGATGAAGGCATGCTTAATGTCCTGCAAACAACTGGTCCACCTATAATGCATTTATTTTATTTACCCATTTGGGTAACTCATATCTTGACCTCAACACCTGGCTGTGAGCCAAGGTTTTGGATTTCCAATAATCTGGCTCCTGCCTGCCTCTGGATATAGGCAAGTACCAGGAAATAATCAGCCAAAGAGCAAGGCACTAGGTATATACTACAGATGATGCACCTTACTCAGATTAGAGGCTCCCTGGCCCTTACTCAGAACATAATTCTCTTACTTTACAAAAAATCCTAATAAAGTTGTTTTTTCTAAGATGACAGCATATTGGAAGAAGCCAAGTAAAATGGAACAAACTGTCAGACACAGGCACACTTAGAGCTCATGGGAGCAAGAGAGAACAGAAATAAATAAATGAGAACTTTAAAGCATAAATTCTCAGAATACTTTATGTAAGGGCAAAGAAACCTTGCCTTGCTCCACGGGCTCTGAGAATGGCATTGCATTATGGTAAAAAAAAAAAAATAGTCAAAAGCTGCTAAAATGTTTTCTACCAATTCTTTTAAAGCACAAGGACATAAACAACTCATACTTTTAAAGAATAACTTCTATTCAGAATAGCTACAATCTTTTTTAAAAACCTGGAATCTTGGTTCTTACATGGGCAAAACTTCAACTGTCAGAAATCATGGGTATTAAGAAAGAAGTGTTCCCTACGGGCTCTAGAGATTTCTAAAGTGTTACAGCCCTGTGATGGTGCGAGCCCTTGTAATATGCAGAGTGTGCAGATATGCTAAGAATAATTGGGTATCTTATGGCCAGATTCCACTTGAGACCCAAGGCTATTGGATGCATCTTAGGGGACGACTTGGCTTTGGAAATGTGAGAATCTTTACCTTGCTACCCACCTGAATGCACTACAGGACAAAAGGCTATATTGGTTTCTGACATGCAAATTACTGATACAAATTACAGATACAATTCTCTCAGTACAGTGAGTAATGGAGTTGTTGACCTTATTCTTACCATGGCTCCCCTTATTGTTTTGATTTTTTTTTTTTTTTTGCTTTCAGTCATTGTTTATTGCACCGACAATGCTACAGCTACCTCCATGAAACAACAAAGATACAGAAGAAGAAAAGAATACCCTCAGCCCTAACTTGCCAACAGATCAGTTTCTGTATTTTTATATGCCTTCCAGTTCTTGCATACATATGTGGTACACTGATTGCAAAATTGAGCCCGTTACTCCTTTTCCTGTATCCACACTCATTCAGTGTGGCATTGCAGCTCTTCTTGTGCATGATATAGAATCTATTTCTGCATTCCTTGAATCTAGGCTCTCCTTATAACTTCCTTCGGCCAGGGGAATGTGGCAGAAATGAAGTTTCACCTGTTTTGAGTCTTGCTCTCCAATTGTCTTGTAGTTTCCACTCTCTTTCTTAAAACTTTCCCCAGCAAGCATGAGAATAAGCCTGGGATAGCTTGCTGAATGACACTTAAAAGACACATTGTCTAGCTGCCCCCATTGCCCAGCCAACAGCCAGCTGACCACTAAACATGTCAATTAAGTCACCCTAGACCAGTAGGTATCCCGGCCAACTTGACAGCTGACCTCAGATACAAGACCAAGCCCAGCTGATCATCAGCAGTTTGTTTATCCAGAGACTCACAAGAAATAGTAAGTACCTATTACTGTAAGCACTGAGTTTTATGTGGTTTGTTATGCAAAGATAGCTGATACAATATGCATGCATTTAGTTGCCCTAATGGTAATTATGTTATAAATCATGTTTCTTTTAGTGGCTATCTAGTATGTCATACAGTGGATATACAATATCTAATTTAAATGTTCCCTCTGGGGGCACTTGGGTGGCTCAGTCGGTCATGGTTCGTGGGTTCAAACCCTGCGTCGGGTTCTGTTCTGACAGCTCAGAGCCTGGAGCCTGTTTGGGATTCTGTGTCTGCCTCTCTCTCTCCTTCTCCCCTGCTCATGCTCTCTCTCTGTCTCTCAAAAATAAATAAATGTTAAAAATAAAAAATAAATGTTTCCTCTGTTGTCAGATATTTAAATAATCTAGAGTTACACGGAAGAGGCAAGATGGAATGCAATAAGCACAGGTTATTGGTCTTCTAATTTGCTATAATGGCTCATGAATTCAGGGAAACACTTTACTTACTGTTCCTGGCTTATTATAAAGATATTATAAAGCCAGATGAAGTACTTAGGGTAAGGTCTGGAATGGTCCTAAGCACGGGGACATCTTTCACTGTAGATTGGGGTGTGCCACCCTCCCAGCACATGGATGCATTCACAAACCCAGAAGCTCCCTGAACCCCATCTTTTAGAGGTTTGTCTAGAGGTCTCCTCATGTAGACATGATCTATTATTAACTCAATCCCCAGTCACTCTCCATTCCCCGGAGGGTGGGGGGTGGGAGGGTGGGTGGGGCTCAAAGTTCCAAGCTTCTAATCAAGGTCTGGTCTTGCTAGCAACCTGAAGGTGTCAGGTGTCATGGCAAGAATTGCCCCATTACCACAAAATATGTCATCCAAGAAATTCCTCCTATCACCCAGAAAATTCCAACAGATTTAGGAGACATTTATGTAAGACATTCCTATCACCCCAGTTACCCAGGAAGTTATAAGATTTTAGGAGCTCTGTACAAGGAAATGGGGATGAAGGCCAAATATATATTTCTTGTGGTATCACAATATCAGAAGTTAAATATAAATAAGCAGACAGACACCGATGGAGGTAAAGAAAACCAGTACCTAGAGGTAATTGTGGATTTATTCAGTTTCCATCTCTTGAGGTGAGAAGAATCAAAGACTCGGGGTCCTGTAGCAGTAGGACTGACCTGGACCTTGTAAAGCAGAATTCATCACTCTGGTGGTTATCAAACACTAGTGCATGGCAAGAACCAAGTGGGCTATGTAAGAATGAGTTAATGAACTTGTTTAATATGCAGATTCTGAAGCCACACAGCCAGAGATTCTCTTTCAGTAGATCTGGAGCTGGACCCAAGAATCTGTATGTTTTGAGATTTCCCCTAGGAGACTCTGATGCACAGTAAGTTTGGGGAGCCACTGCTTTATTATCCACCCACTGGTCATTTTTCAGGTGGGAGATAAAGATAAAAAAGGATTAAATAGGAAGCTCAAAGCTCCTCAGAGAGTCGATCAATGGCTGAGCTGGGACTAGAACTCAGGCCGTGGGATTTCTGAGCCAAGGTTTCACATGGCATACAACTAGGACAGTTATCCCAAGTTCATCAAAGGACAGAAATCCGCTAAGACCCTTGTTCTAAGTACTTACTTTTCCTAAGGCCAGCTTCTGCCTCGTACTAGTCAATACGTACTTTATACCCCAGGGAAATGATTAATGTGAATACATGTTTTATTCTTAACTGAGAACATGTCCTCTGAACTGTAACCAATGTAACTGACTTTCTGACAAGTTGAAATACACCAAGAAATGGTTTATCTTATATAGTATATTAATACACAGCTCAGTGTTAGCTTTCAAAAAAAAAAGCAGTAAATCAAATCAAGGTAACAAGTTCTTTTAAATTTTATTTTCTCCTTGGGGCTTTGTAATACATTTTTTAGATAGAGAACTTACCACTCTGTATAACTCATCCTTTCAAACAAATAGTATGAGACTTTCTTGGTCTTCCAAATTCGAGGTTTAAGAAGGTAATATTCTGTCATGAGATTTCTTCAAAAAAAAAAAAAAAAATGGAGCCATCAAGATAGATATACCCAACAAGCATATTTATTTTGGTAGACTTAGAAGGCTTGATAGGGTTTTAGAGTTATTTAAAAATTATTTTAAATTAATTTGAAGGAATTCAAGCACAAAGCAACAAAATTATTTACTGAAACAAAAAGAAAAATTCCAGCTTGAGTCACTTGTCAATAAAGTCTTGAGCATCATATAGCTTAGCAAGGACAATAATCCCTAGTATAATGAAAGGCATGATGCTTGAGGAGATAAGGGTTTGAATGCTCCCCACTTACAGGCATGTGACCTTGGAAAATAACTCAGCTTTTCTAAACCTTAATGTCTTTATCCATATAACAGGTAATTATAGCACATATAGGACATTGAACATTCACCATGTGCCAAGGTATTTTAGGGACTTTGTATCTATTATTTCATTTATTACCTATAATAACTCCACATTTTACGTGCTTTCATTATCTCTGGTTTACAGATGCAGAAACTGAGGCTCAGAGAGCTTCAATACTTTGCCTGGGTGACACAGGTTGAATGGCATAAAGCCTGAATCTGAATTTAGGCAGGCTGATTCCAAAGCCCTACAGCAACTAGGCAAAGTGAATAGGGCTTTACAAATTTACCATAAGGATTAAATAAAACACTCTGTATCAAGTGCTTGAAAATAGTGAGAGCTCAGAAATGTTGGCTCTAGTACCATTATTGGCAGAGGAGCACCTTGAGTTGAATACTTACATGAGGAGCCTTCTGCTTGGACTATAAGCTACTTTCATACTGCCTTTTAATGATTGCTAGTGCATATACCCCTAACAATAAATTAACTTTTACCTATTTCTTTCCATTCTCTTTCAAATAATATCTGTTATGGTCTGAGAAATACAGAAAAGTACAAAGAAAAGGTTTTAAATTCCACCATTCAAATGACCACTCCTTTCATGGAGAGTATATCCTTCCAGTCTTTTCTCTATAAGAGAATAAAAGCAAATAAGTATTGGCTTTTTTTTTTTTCAACCAAAATGTTAAATAGGGTTTAATCTTGCCTTTTCTTCCTGATGATTATACCATTGCACTTTTTCCATCCCCTGCACTATCTATGAGAACAGGATTCTTCATTGACAGCATAAGATTTCATTTTACAGACAAACTATGGAAAAAAGTGGGCAGATTCTGCCCTTTTCTTTCCTCCTGCCTAAGAGGATACAGCTAATGTGACTGGCATCAGGCACAGACACAAGTAAGGATTATTGTGCTAAGAATTTACACATAGCGGTCTTGCTTTCTCTTTGTCCCCCTCTATTAATTTGGCTGAAATAGGCAGATGACTGTCATACACACACACACACACACACACACACACACACACACACTCACTCACACTTTTTCCTTTGTATTCTCTCATTGGATAACGAGTGGCATAATGAAATCGGGATTTGGACGTATGAAGAGCAGGAAAGAAAATTCTCCTGCCTAACTATAATATCCAGTATAATTTACTAATGTGCCTCCACTTTCCAAAGTGCCCCCTATTGTCAAAGGGACTGTTAACACTGTGTCTATTTTTTTTTAAATGTTTTTTAATAGAGTGATTAGAAACCTGTCCCAGAACACTGGTATATTAAACTCAGACAACTCAAGATTGATTTTTTTTTAATAAATATGGATTCTGGATACTATAGTTTTTTTTTTTTTTTTTTTTTTTTACCTGACACAAACATATCTGAGGTAGTAATAATGTAGCAATTATAATAAAATTAGAGTGATAAGTACTTGTTATTGAGCCCTTACTATGTGCTAAATGCTTTACACATTGTCTCATTTAACGTCCAGATGATTCTACAAAGTAGGATTGTCCACATTTTGCAAAAGAGAAAATGAAAGCTGGAGGTAGGTATATGACTGGTCAAAGGCAACAAGGCCAGTGGGTGTTAGAGCCAGGATTTCAATGTAGATTCACCGGCCTTCAAAGTGGCATTTCTCTATACCTCCCCCAGCCCCAAAGCTGTTTCCCTGGTGCTATAGGTAATACTTACTTTTTAAATAACTTTTTATTTTAGAATAGTTTTAGATTTACCAAAAAGTTGCAAGAATATTGCACAGAGTTTCTTCATACTTTGCACTTAGTTTCCCTTATTGTTGATATTACCGAGATACATTTGTCACAACTGATGAACCCATACTGATACATTATCGCTAAATCAAGTTCATACTTTATTCCTATTTCCTTAGTTGCTAATCCAATGTCCTTTATCAGTTCTAGAATCCCACTCAGGAAACTGAACTACGTTAGTCGTTGTGACTCCCTAGACAACTTCAGACAATGACAGTTCCTTAAGATTTTCCTCATTTTTGATGAACTTGTTGAAGAGAACTGGCCAAGTGCTTTATAGAATATCCCTGTTTGGATTTTTCTGATGTTTTTCTCATGGTTAGACAGGGGTTATGGGTGGTAATTTAAAAACAAGACAAAATGACATTCACTCAATGCTCACCACCTAGAATTAAGAAACCTTAATGTTTTCCATATTTGCTTCAGAATTTTTATTTTTTAAGTAAAAAAAATTTTTTTAGTTTATTTATTTTGGGAAAGACACAGTGTGAGTGGGGAAGGGGCAGAGAGAAAGGAGAGAGAGAATCCCAAGCTGCCAGCACAGAGCCTGACGCAGGGCTCGATCTCACAAACTGTGAGATCATGACCTAAGCCAAATCCAAGAGTCCGAAGTTTAACCGACTGAGCCACCCAGGTGCCCCTGGAATTTTTAAAGTAAAAAAAGTAAGCAATGAAACTGAGGTCCCCTTTGCATCCCTCCTCAGTTTCATTCCCTTTTGTCCCCACAATGTGTATTTTTCTCATCCATGTTTTTACATTTGTTTCTTACATGGATTTGTCAACAAGTGATGTGCGGTAGTATTTTACATTTCTATTGTACAGATGTTATCATAATGAGCAATTATTCTACAACTTGCTTTCTGTAGACACATTAGATTTTTGAGACCTATGTTGATATACACAGACTTAGTTCATTCATTTTTAAACTCCTGTATGGTGTCTCATTTTATGAATCAGCTATTGTCCATTTTTCTGATGATGGACATTAAACCTGTTGAGTTTTGTTATTACAACAATGTACAGGGAGAGCATCCTGTGTTTATTATTGGTGAAGACAGGTGAGTTTCTCTACGATACATATCTAGCAGTGGAATTTTTGGGTCTTAGGCTAGGGCCATATTCATATTTTTTATAGATCAGATCCAATTCCTCCCCAGTTTCCATACCCTCGCCCCAGCATTGTGTGTGGATGTTTCTATTATGTCACATCATTGCTTCCACTTGTTACTTTTAGACTTTCAGGAATTTGCCAATCTGATGAAGTTTTTTTTTTAACTTACAACTTTGCTGAGTCATAACTGATAAATTATAAACTACACATATTTAATAGGCACACTTGGATAAATTTTGAGATGCATTCACCCATGAAACTAGCAGTACAATCAAAATACTGAATATTTCCATCACCTCCAATAATTCCCTCATTTCTCCTTGTAATTCATCACTTTCTCAACTTCCTAACCCAGGTGTGGTAAACAAGATTCTAAGATGACTCTCAGTTTCCCCACCCCCTGGCATACATATCCTGTGTTATCTCACCCTGAATGTGAATGGGAACTGTATATAGGGTAGGGCAACACTGGAGTGATTAGGTCACATTGTGTGGCAAAGGTGAAGAGATTTTGCAAATGAAATTAAGGTCCTTAATCAGTTGACTCAAGGTCTCTAATCAAGTTGATTGACTTGATTAAGTTAATCAAAAGGGAGGTCATCCCAGGCTGGCCTGATATAATCATGTGAGTCCTTCAAAAGAGGTTCTAAAGGTCAGAGACAGAAGCCACAAAGATTTGATAAAGCAGACAAGGTCTCCTGTTGGCCTTGAAGAACCCACTGTAGTAGTAATGACAGGTGCCTATAGAATTCAGGGCCTCAATTCTATAGCTGCAAGAAGCTGGATTCTGCCAGGAAATGGAAAGCTTGAAAGACCACCCAGAGCCTCAGCAAAGTTTCCAGCTCTGATTTCAGCCGGAGCAGATAACCCAGCTTCATGCTGCCCCACGGAAACTGTGGGATAATACCTGTGTGTTGCTTGTTATCATCTACCATGCACCAATAAAAAGCTAATATACCAGGCAACAATTCATCTGCTTGCTTTCATCACAGATTAGTTTTTATTTTCTAGATTGTTAAAGTACATTAACCAAAGTATATCATTTTTTGGTCTGAAATACAGTAGATACGCTTTTTTTGTGTGTGGATGTTTTTACTTAGCATAATAGTTTTTGATATTCACTCATATTGTTGTGTATCAGTACTTGGTTTGTTTCAGTGTATGGATATACCACACTTTGTCTATACTTTCACCTGTTAATGGACAGTTGGGTGGCAGGTTTTCAGTAATTACAAGTAAAGCTGTAAGTCTGTATGAACATGTATTTTCATTTCTCTTATTTTAATTTGAATCTTCCTGATTGCTAGTAAGATTGATTATCTTTTCACATTTTATGGCCTACTTAGGTGTCCTCTCGTATAAATTGCCCCTTAGTATCTTCTGTCATTTTTATATTGGGTTATTTGTGGGTTTTTTCCCTCACTGATTTGTAGTTCTTTATTTACTCTGAGTATAAATTCTTTGCCTGTTATTAGGTAAAGGAAATGTCTTTTCCTAGTTGACTATTATCTTTCAACTTTATTTAAAATATCCTTTGACATATGAAAATTTTAATTTTAATAACGTCTAAGTAACTTATCTTTTAAAAAATAATGTTTGAGGGCCACCTGGGTGGCTTAGTGGGTTAAGCGTCCGACTCTTGATTTTGGCTCAGGTCATGATTTAGTGGTTTGTGATTTCAAGCCCTGTGTCAGGCTCTGTGCTGACAGCATGTAGCCTGTTTGGGATTCTCTCTCTCTCCCTCACTCTCTGGCCCTCCCCTACTCACTCACTCTCTCTCAAAATAAATTTAAAAAATATAAATAAAAAATAATATTTGATTTTATTACTTGTTTTAAGACTTGAGGCTATAAAGATATTTTCTTATTTTTTAAATCAGTTTCAGAGTTTTCACAGTTTTGTTTTTCACACTTAAACTTTTAATGCTTTTAGGGTTTATTTTTGTATAAAGGGAGGTAGGAATACAATATCTTTCTACAAAGAAAGCCAATTTTCTTAACTCTACGTATCAAATAGTTCATCCTTACTCCACTGATTTTCAAAGATACATATAGCAATTCACCTATATGCAATTCCCCTATGTATCTATTTTTCAGATTTCTATTCTGATGCACTGGCATATTTGATTATTACTGAACCTACCATGCTGTTTTAATTATAATATCTTTACAGTAAGCTTCATAGGACATTTATGATATTTTCTCCTCTTTTGTCTTCTCTTTCAGAATTATCTTGGCCTTTCCTGGATCTTACCCTTTAAAGTTGATAACAAGTTTACCTTAAAAATTTTGATGCATTTTCAAAATTAAAATTGCATTGAATTTATAGACGAATTGGGAAAAAATGTACATCTTTACAGTATCGAATCTTCTTACCCATGAGCACACTAAATCTAATCAATTTCTCTTGTCTTCTTTTAAAGTTTTTTTTTTTTTTTGTTTGTTTAATTCTTCTTTGAGAGAGAGAGAGACAGAGACAGAGGTTTTGAAGCAGTCTCCATGCTGACAATAGAGAGCCCGATACAGGGCTCAAATCCATGAACTGTGAGATCATGACCTGAGCCGAAGTTGGATGCTTAACCGACAGAACCACCCAGGCACCCCTTCTCTTGTCTTCTTTTTATGTCTTAGTAACATTTTGAATTTTTTTTCCAGAAAGATCTTGCACTTCCTTTATTAGATTTATTCCTAGGTAGATATGGTCTTAAAATTTTATGCAAACTACCATAGCTATTTCCCTACAAAAGTTGTAATGTGAAGAAACTGGCATCTCTCCAAGTGGATACTTTCAACAAAGAAAACGTACCTACTCCTGGCATTGTTCATGAGCTGATGTCTACAATGATATTTTCTCTATTTTGTGTTTACAAAGTAGAGCTCACTGTGATCCCTCACATGAGAGTTTCACATGCCTTTCCTGAAAAATCATCAGCCATAGTCTGTGTTCAAGATATGGTTACTCTAGAACCTCCCTGACCCACTTAATGAGGGCATCTGCTACTAGGCTCCAGATAGGAAATGTGGGGACAGAGGTTGCTAGATCTTCCAATTTTGCAAGAAAAGCTGACAATCCAAATTTCAATGTGAAATTTTCTGACTTTTAAACATTGGCAAACAATTTTTTAAAAAAATCACTGAATATTATATGGACCAAACTAAGCATGTCTGAGACCCGATAAGATGTGAGGGGTGCCAATTGTAAACCTCTGGGGTGTCCCTGGCACCACCAGACTCTGTTTAGCTTCTGGCCCTGAACCAAGTTCCCCTAGCCCCCGGGGGTGAGCAGGGCAGGAACAATGTGCCTGGGGACTTTTCTTAGCTCTAAGTATCTGATCTCACAGAGTGTGAACTATAAGGGATATTGGGGTTTGTCTGGTCTTACTTCAGTTTTCATAGTTATAGCAATTTTGGGGCTAAGACAGGGGAGCAGCTAGCCCATGTTGACACAGTTAGCCAGAGGCAAGACTAGGCTTTGGACTCAGGTGGCAGATTTACACATGTGGCAGATTTACCATTACTTATATTGCCTGATTACTTTACAGAGCCCTCAAGGCACAGGCAGTGACCCTTCCCACAAGGTGTCAAATAAATACATTTGTTTGACAGGTGGGAAAACTGTTGAGCTGCTTACTGATCCTTTTGAGGAGTCATATAGAGGAACTCTGGATAAAGTGGAAAGAACATGCAGGCACATAAATATTGTCCTTGAAAAGGAAATCAAAAAATGAATCTAAACTCTTAAGGCTCTAAACGAAACATTCCATTAATTTTTAGTGGCTTCTGAGCCTCACATCTGGGCAGCTATAACCAACCAGACTTTCCAGATTATCAGGCGGAAAGATTAAGCATAGTGATAACATTTGTGCCTTGGGCATATTTGCTATATATCCTATGTATGGATATGGATTTGTGGCGACACATAAAAATACTCCTATAAAACAGAATGAAATACAACATAATGCCAAGCTTCCTACTACCATGTGAACCGAAACGTAATGTGCAATGATTCAACAGAAAAGAGTCTCAGTAAAGTTAAGCGTACTTCCCAAATATTCGCCTTTAGATCACTTAAATGTTCAGTAAGTTGAATATATAGACATGTCTGTGTCTTGTTGGTAACCTTCTATTGCTTTTTAAGAGTTACCTGTGTGGCTTAGTGAATCAAGCGACTTTAGAGGGCCTTTAAAACCACAAAGCTTCACTTCACAACTGCCATTATAGATTGACCAAAGAGCCTTCAGAGATGAAATTTTCCTTTAGTGCAATTGCAAAGGGATTCAAATTAGCTATGCTGCAGCTCAAGGTCATTGATACTTTAAATTCCTTAAGGGCATTGCCTAGATCCAAAGATTATTGCCATTATCATTTGTTGATTCCAGGGACACTTGCAGAACAAAGACTTAGAAATTCCTGTTTAGAATTTACATCAGTTGTTGGAAAATTATGGCTTGAGGGTCAAATCAGACCCATCAGCTGTTTTTGTGAATAAATCTTTATTGGTGCACAGCCATATCCATTTGTTTACATCTTGTCTATGGTTGCTTTTGTGCTAGAACAGCAGAGTTGAGTAGTAGTGACAGAGACAGAGAGGTTATGGCCCACAAAGCCTGATACATTTGCTACCAGCCCCTTCACAGAAAATGTCTGTCACATATGGTCTGTCATATTTTTTTAAACAACTCCTTAAAAATGTAAAAAACTTTCTTAGTTTTCTGGGACAAGATTTAGCTTTCAGGACATAGTTTTCTAATCTCCAGTCCAGACAGTCAACAAAACAATAAATCAAACTCTGATTTGTAGCATTTTCCTATTTCCATGGTATAAATACTCCAAGCATGAGCAATTTTAAGGTACCAACATGCATCGTCAAACCCAGTGTTGAGAAGAAGGGTGCAGTATCATGCCATTTGACAATATTTTTTACCATACAGATAGGAGTATGAATACGATACACAGATATGAATCATGACATACATGATACCTCAAGGGCACAGATAACAGTAAGACATAGTAAAATAAGTAGAAAGTGGTGAATTTTAAGTGTTTATTACTTTTTCTTTACGTAACTTATTCAATTGTAAGCTTATAAGATTTAAAATTTAATAATAACCACGTTTAATAAGCAGTTCGCAAAATCTTTGAAAACTTAACAGTTGGCTCTTAGTGAGACAGTGCAAGCATCACTGGGTTTAAAAATGTTTTACTGCTTGGAGATAAAAGGAAAAGTACTTAGCCATCATACCATAAGTTAGAAAGTGGTAAATTTAAAAATATACACATGTACTTGAAGGGAAGACTTAATCACAAATGTATGTGCAAATGCTATTGCTTGTAACTAGGATATATCTACGCTGAAAAGTTATAGGTTATATAGTCGGCAATCAGACTCACATATTGTCTACCCCCAAATAAATTTTCTTTTAACTTCAAGAAAAATAAACTCAGTAGCAGGTGGATTTCACCTTAATTGTTTCCAAATATTTAGTGGATACACTTTTCAGTCTTTTCATTAGTGGAGGTTGGTTTTGAAAGTTTTTGTGATAAATGTGAATCTTTAGATTCACAGATTGTATTTGCAGACCAAATACAATATTTCTGAATTGCAATAATGAAGAGGCAGACATAGTTGTTTTTTTTTTTTTTTTTCCAACGTTTATTTGTTTTTGGGACAGAGAGAGACAGAGCATGAACGGGGGAGGGGCAGAGAGAGAGGGAGACACAGAATCGGAAACAGGCTTGTCCAGGCTCTGAGCCATCAGCCCAGAGCCTGACGCGGGGCTCGAACTCCCGGACCGCGAGATCGTGACCTGGCTGAAGTCGGCCGCTTAACCGACTGCGCCACCCAGGCGCCCCAAGGCAAACATAGTTTTTTGTTTGTTTCTGCAACATTGCTGATATCTCACTATCACTGTTCCCATGATGAAGAAGGCACTTGGCTGTTTGTTGGGCAAAGGCTTTTTTTTTTTTTTTTTTTTTTTTTTTTACATTTCTTCCAATTTAATAAACTTGAAGCCAGGCTGAGGTGAAATATTCACAGCCTAATAAAGACTCTAAAGAGTAAGGAATTCGTCAGGTGGGTCTCTACTGTTTGTGGATTTTTTTAAAAAAGATATTTAACATTTTATATTTTTAAGAAAAAAGAAACACAAAACTAATTACTGTCAACTATATTTTAAGTTTTCAGCTATCTAGCCAGCAGAAAGCTGTTATTAAATCACCGTACGCCTTCTTTGCTTTTCTTCCCACATAAGAATCATTATTTTATTCACGATATTGGCTTCATAAGAGAGGTTGTCAATCAAGATAACTCAAGTTACTGACTGAAAAAGAAACAAGCCAGAGCCAGCTTTTATTTCAGATATATTTTGTGTTAAGGTTTCTTATTTTCACCTCCGATTGTTACTAAGGAAATGCATGGAAAAGACTCCTTAATGGATGATACTGCAGCTCCTAGCTTTTAAAAGGTCACTTTTTTTGTTAATGTTCAACTCCCCTCACTATCTTTCCACACTAGTAGAACCTTAGCATCTGGGTAGCCAGGAAAACATTTGGTGGGGGAACTTACTTCCCCAAGCAGCCACAGCCAGCAATTTACAAGTAACAATAGACAATAAGACAATAGCTCATAGTGATTTGAATGGGATAAGCCAAAAGCAGCCTTAGTATTGCTACTTAAAGTTCTAGCTTAGCATAAGTCTTTTCTGCTTAAGTGGTATTGGGGCTGTATTTGTTCCAAGGGTCTTGTCTTGATTTTTGTCCTCATCACCCCTGTGTTAATGAAGGCAAATAAAATGGCTTTTGTTTAACTAGCAGAATTTAATTTTCTATCTTGCTTTATTTGTAGACCAAATACACCATTGCATAAGCCTTCAGGGACACCTTAGAATTCTTTCTCAATTATTTACTCATTATTTAAATTGAGACCAAACAAACCCAAACTTTTACCTCAACATTCTCATTGACAGCTACTCTGAGCCTTTTGCAAATGGTGACAAGAAAGATAAGAAACCATTATAGTTCAAGTCACTTATAGTCAAGTCATGAAATATGATAGAAGGCAATGTGTATCAATTAAAAAGAGATTAAATATACACTGTATTTTGTTGCTTCGTGTTAGGAAAATGGTTACTTAACGAGGAAAGTTATTTTATGGTTTCTAACAAGTGAGCAAGCCACTGCCATTTTGTGATCATTATCTAATTTAATCCTGAAAAGGATAAAGAATAAACAGTACACTGATTTGTAGCATTTTCCAATTTGTGCTGCAAATGAGGTAAGATAATGACATGAACACGTGGAACCCTAAAACATTAATAAACGTAAAATCCACCTACTAAAAAGAGGCAGATAGCAAGTTTGGATATTGAATATTGATCTCTCACTAAAGCCATCCACCATGACTCCAGCAGAGTTATCTACTTAAAACATGAACCTAAGTTCCATTCTCTCATTGCATGAAAAGCCACACCTGGCAATGTTAGGTTAAAGTTCAAAATGCTTATAGGATTGCTGACACCAGCATACATCTGTAGCCTCATCTACGGCCCAGTTCCCTTACTTTAGCCATATTTTATGATGGTTATTCCTTAAGAGCAATGTACTTACTGCTCTATGTCTCTAAACCTTTGCAGTTCTGAAAAAATAATAAATATATAAATTACTTATTTCTAATAACATAATAAAATAATAATAATAATAAATAAAAAATAATCCACTACTTATATTTTATCATGGTTTTGTATTGACCCATTTCTCAACTACACTATAAGCTCCTCTAGGTCAGTGGCCCTGTTGTGACTCCATATGCCCAGTGCTAGGTGCAAGAAATATGCTGGGTAAAACTGCACTGAATAAATGGATGAATGCAGCAAACTTGCTTTTTTTGCAGTCCCACCTTCAGAAGATTTTTCTTTTAAAGTCAACGGAGCAACATCTCCAGTGCAAAACTCTCCATGAAGCTTTAGACATTCCTGTCCAATTGTCTACTTACAGTCTTCTCTTGGAAGTTATAAAACCACTCCGATTTCAATATGTACAAGACAGAAGACATAATCCCGTCTTGTTTGCTGCCCAATCTGATGTTACTCCAATGGTCTCTGCATAAATTGCCCACATGAGCAAAGCTTGGAGTCACCACACACTTCATATCTAACTCATTGTGAAGGTCACTGACGTTCCTTTTCTCTTTCCTGTCAATGCTCTGCCCTAATCGAGCAACTCGCTTTATCCTAGACTATTGCAGGAGCATCCTAATCCACGTTCCTCTGTTCACTCCACTCCCCACCCCATCCATTGAACCCACTACAGTCAACATGGCATTTTAGAATGCAGAACTGACAGTGTTACCACCTGGCTTCAAACTCTTCAGGGGCCTCCTGCTGATTTTAGGAAGAAGATCAAAAGCCTTAAGAGAGTTTCCAGACTGCATGATCCTCCCTAACTCTCCAGTGCCACTGCAGCCCTATGTCACTCCATTCTCACCTCTTCTCTTCACTTTAGTTTCAGCATGACAGTTCTTCCCATGTGCCACACTCACTGTGTCTCCAGGGTCTTTGCACACAAGGTTCACGTCTCCTGCCATGCTTTGATGCTCTCTCCCACCATCTACTTTTCTTTAGCCTATAGATCTCAGCTTCAAAATCATTTCTTCGGGAAGCCTTCCCTGATCGCCCATACTTGGTCACGTCATCCTATCATATGCACGTCGTATAGAACTTTCTTTCATGATCAGTTTGTAATTATATATTGTTTCAGTAATATGATCATTTGATTATGATCAGCCTTTCCACTACATAAAACTGTTAGGATTATACCTGACTTACCCACCATGATATGCCCCACCTAGCATGAGGCCAAGCACAGAGTATGTACTCTATAAATATTTATTGAATGACTGAATGAACAGATCGAAGAGGACTTAGGCCTGCGGAAGGATGCTGCCACTCTAATTTGTTCACGGTGGACTTGAAGCTCACCTCCGTTTGAACCCTTACTACTTTTGATCTCAGATTTTCCGGACTTTAATCTTCCACCCGTCCATCCACGCCAAACCTTTAGATTAGCCATTTGCTGTTCTCTTTTCCCAGGATCTGGCTCGAAACTTTTCTGACTCAGCTTCTGCACTGAATCTGTTGGGGCTCCTACTTGCAAGAAGCAGAAGCTGACTGTGGCTGATTAAGCAGAAAAGTTCATTAAAGGACAGCGGGTAGTTCTACAGAACTGGGCTTGATGCCAAATTTCCAGGAATAATGCCCCAAAAATCATGTTCCAAAACTAGCCCAATAAGAGGAAGGCTACTCCCCCCCCACACAGCCCACCCCAGCACAGGTACTACTGAATGAGCTACTTTCCACACTATACCTCATTACAGATATTCCACGTGTGCCAGGCAGTCAACTCGGCCATCACTGTCTTTAAGGCCAGGCCCTCCGCTGCTCTCATCAGCTAAATGGAGTCCACAGTAAGCCTTTTCCCTCAGATTGCTCATTTCTGAATTTGGTGTGAATCGAATTGGTGGAGAAGGGTCTCATGCTTATGTTCCAGCTGCAGAGGGGGCTGGAACTGAGTTTTTAGGCTCCCACCCCAAGGAGATGGGACTCATCAAGTGGCAAAATCCTGGAAACATAACATGGTATTTAAAAACGCTAAGCAGCCAGAAAACATGGCCAACACCCACTCTATAAATGATGGTCAAAACTTTGGTATCTTGTTCAACTTTTCTTCAGTGGTGAACCTCAGCCTATCTGCTTTGCTCATCACAACTGAACTGACATCTCCTAAGCAATTCAGCCTATTATTCTGTCTGAGACAGACCAGACCTAGAACCTGAAAGATTGTTAAAACCAACTGGAAACTATTGTAGAAATTTCTATTTAAGATAGAATGTAGGATTCCAAAGCAGAAACTTTGAAAGCCAAAGGTCTGGGTTTGAAATCTGACTCCATCATTTAATTAAGGGCTTGGCTTTGGTGAACAAGTTACCAGAGGCTCTAAAAACAAGTATCATGGCTTGCTATTGCATTACCTGGCACAAATCTGGCACATAATAAATATTGAATAATTGTTGAATGAATAAATGGATAAATAATTCCATGAGTGACTTCTGTATTAATCAGATGAGCAAGGTTAAGGTGTGTTAGCAAACAACCTCCAAAATTCAGTGGCTTCAAACGGCAAAATTTTCTTTGTCGCAGGTTGCTTCCTGTCTACAAAGGTACGGATGGGGCTCTTTTCCATGTCACCCTTATTCCAGGGTGCAAGTGAATGGAGTTCCCACTGTCTGGGACATCTTTGGGGCACAGGGAAAGATGGCATGGTGGATCGGACATTGGCCCTGAGAGCTTCCACCCAGAAATGACATGTATCATTTCTACTCATATTTTACTTACTTAAAGCACGTTATATGGGTATACCTAACTCCAAGGGGGCTGCAGTCCTCAAAACAAGAGCTAGAATTACATGAGAAAATAGCAAAAATGATGGTCTCACCTTTTCTGAATCTCAGTTTCCTCATCTGTAAACTAAGGAAATAACAGTACCTACCTCACAGGATTGTTGTGAAGGCTGAATGAGACATACATAGTAAACACCCAACATGTATCTAATGAAACATATTGAAACTTTGGAAATCTTACAAAGAATATTATGATATGAGGAACAAATGAATTCCAGGAGAACCTCACGGCCACAGTCCTCACTTTACATCTTCATAGCAGTGGTAAGAGGGCAGAGTCCAGGGACCATCGTCAACAATGAGTCAAAGATAGGAGCCCATTTGTTGAGACTTGAAAGTGGGAGCCCACATGAATGAATGTGATATAGCAAGATATGATCATAAGGAGTCAGTCTTTGTCCTTTTCTCTCCTCCCTTGATTATGACCCTTCCTCCTGCTAGCCACAAGCAGCATATCGCCTCAAGGAGCACTGGTGTGGTTACGGGAGAAATGTGAAGAGAACAACAACAACAAAATTGATGTTTAGTTTTTCTGAATTTCAAAATATGTTCTTGAAGTCCACATCAAAAATAATAGCTTCAAAAGCCCTAGTTCTTGATATATGAGGAGTTTTGTTGAACGAAGAGAAGGCTTTTGAGAATCACAATGGAAGTCCCTGAGAAATGAATGAGGGATTTGGGTGTATGTTATGATCATATGGGAATAAGAGGAATGAAAGCTGCAGATTGATTGATCTGGAGGGAGACAAGACAAAGGTCACCTGGTTTTGTGGGGTAGGAAAGAGAAGAAGGGAGTGAGCAGGCTCAAAATTCCTGGGAAAGGTTGGTGGGATTAGAGAGAAGAGACCTCAAAAAGAGAAGCAGAAAGACAGAGTTAGCACAGAGGCTGTGAAGGATATGTGTGCGCAGTCAATGGGAACCAAGCCAAAATCTGTGAACTTCCATTGGCATTTGGATGAGCACCATGTTGCCATTGTGAAAAGACAAATTAGTCAGTTTTCTAAAGACTCTTATGAATCAATCAGAAGAAAGATGCCTAGTATGCCCATTACTTTGCTGAGCACCAATCCAAGTGGCCATTCTTACCCCCTTCAAATGAATCTGGGTACTCTAATCTTCTGCAAGACAGGCTATCAGTGTCAAAATAGTGGTGTTGAAAGGAGAGCCCTTGCATCTGTATTTGGGTGGAAAAATGGAGACACCCACTCTGGGTTACAGTCTAACTTCTGAGTAGCCTTTCTACTCACTGCATTTGTCTTGCTCCCCAATAAGACTAGATTGCACAGCTTGCAAAGGAATGACTTCTGCATCTGTATTCCTTTTCTTTCTTCAGCAAATATATCTTTGGGAAATTATATAAGATTATAAAGTAGGACATTTCACTTGTAGGTTATTAATGCTTATAAATTAACAGCTAACACTATGAGCACTTACCATATGTGAAGCCCTATTAAGCAGTTTAAGTGGAGTATCTTACAATAGTATTTTCTCAATTTTATAGATGAGAAAATTGAAGTCAAGAGTGCTAAATGTCAAGCATGTGGCTAGGATGATTTGGACACAGTCTAAGCTCAGCATATAGGCTTGACCACTATACTATAGTGTCCCTTTAAAATACAGGAATAAGTTGATCTTGCTATCCTTCATTCATGCAAGCAGTTTTTTTGGAAGGCTTTCTATAAATTAGTCACTGTGTTAATCACAGGGATAGAGAAGCCAATTGTCCACAGCATTACTACTTTTGAGCCACTCCTGGTTTATATTGCAATGGCTCATTACTGCTCCAGCCTAAATTGTTGATGTGATTTCTCCATGGAAAACCAAGATGCAATGGAAATAACTCTGTGCAAACTTTACCACCAGGTACATGTGGGACTTTATATAACTAAATAAATCATTCAAACTGCCTGTGCTCTGTTACTTGTTACATATTTTCAGTCCTCCAATTATTAGATCCTGGGACTAGGACAGGTGCACCGTGATAATACTCTATTCCAAGAAAATTCAGAGGCAAGCTAACATTCCTTGGAGTCTCAATTAATCAACCTGGACTGATCTGTGACAACCCAAATGTGACTGGATCACTTCTACCAGCAGTAAAAATATCTAGACTGGAACTTACATTCTGGTTTTGACTTCTAATTGTTGTGGAGTTCAAAGTGGGGCACTAAAGTTAACAGAACACACTCCTGCTATCAAGGAACTTGGCAGTGATGTGAATAGAAGAGGCCCCTGGTACTCTAATGAGACCTGCTTGTAAGATTGCCTGGCTCCAAGTTCTATACTCAATAAAGTTTTCCTTCTTCTTTCTCACTTTTTGAATCACCTCGTTTCTTTTTGCCCAAATGTCTACCTGCCTTGTGCATCTCTGTCTTCCTTTCCTCTTTGAGGGGCAGGAGTATGCTCTAAAAGAGAACCAGACCCAGGCTGGGCCCTGCCCTGTCCTGAGGGAATGAGCTTGGACATACAGCTAAAGCTCTCTCGATCTTAGGTTCTGAATTCATCAAAAGGAACCACACCACCTGTCTCCTAGAGTTGCTTGGAAGATTAAAAATAATGCATTCCCTAAATCCAGCACAGTGAGAAAAAAATAAAAGCACCTAGAAGATCAGCTGGTAGAGTGAAGGTATGGGATATCTAGCTAGCCCTTGCTTGTTCTAATTATTTGATTTCTACATTCTTTTTTCTCTACAGCAAAAGGAGTAAATCTCCCTGAAACACAGGCATATTGTTCCGGACAAGTACACAGGGTATCAGTAGTAAAAAAAAAAAAAAAAAAAAGCTACTCTCTTAACCCACATACCTCAAGACTCAGACATAATACAAATCTCATTATTGCTCTCCAATATTAATTTCCAGCAAGAGCCTGGGCTCTGGAGTCAGACTGCCATTGCCCAAATCCCAGCTTTGCAACCTACTAGTAGTCTGATCCTGGGCAAGAAATCCAACTTCTTGGATCCCCAGTTTTCTCTCTATAAGGTAGGATGAACAAAATGACTGTATCTAATTCATGGTGATGTTGTGAAGATTAAATGAGAAGGACTGACCGCAAGTGCCTGTCATAGAGTAAATGCCCCGTAAGTGCTATTATTTTGATTGCTGCTATTGCTATTGAAACAAGCATATTGAAATGCTCTCCGGATACAGAATTCAAGCTATAGTAAACAAAATTTTGTAGATTCTATTACTGAATCTTCCTTTCAAATCCATTTATTCTTTTGTAGCCTTAACAGAAGCCACGCCCATGACTTACCCAGAATCATCTAGTAAGTAGCCTGCTTTCCCTGCTGCTAGTCTTGGTCCCTCTAAACCGCTCTCCACACGGCAGCCTGAAGGATCCTTCTCAGGTTAATGTGATCATTTCACGCTCATGCTCAACACCTTTTATCTGCTTCCCACTGCTCTGAAGATAAAGTCCTGTCTTTGACGTCATCCACAGGCCATGTACTTACCTGGACTCAACATTAAACATGTCTACAGCCTCAACACTGACCATGGCCTCCTCCATCCTGCAGGATCTAGCCACGTAGAACAGCCTTCACTTCCTTGAACCTGTGCTGCACTCTCTTTGCCCTCAGTGCTTTGCATCTGCTATTCACTCTTGCCCTACCTTTGCGTCTGGTACCACCTTCTTCACAATTCATGGGACATTTCTTCTGGGAAGGTTTCCTTAACCCATGTTGCATGCTTTCCATGTGATCTCTCTGCTTCATGAATTTTCTCTGATAGGTTATCCATCGCATTGTTTACCATTTGCCCACTGAATTCTGATGCCCTCCCATAGACAGTTATATACAGGGACAAAGCCTGTTTTGTTCTTCGTGGTGTATAGCCACATTTCTCAGCCGGCAGTAGGGAGACACAGAGAGCACCCAGGGCTGCAGTAGTTGAGGTAGGGAGTCACTTATACTGATGGAAATACGTCCTTTCCCTTAGGAATGTCACCAAATAATGCAGGTTACTGTCCACTCATCTCTCATGACTCGTGGTAGGTGCTCAACAAAAATTTGTTGCATGCACAACTAAACAAATGCTAGTACGTTCCTCTACAATGCTAGTTTGTAATTTATGATTACCAATTAGTTAGTGCAACGCCTCTCCCTTCTGTATGTTTTTAAATTCTGGCTTGAGAGGGTAGGTTAATCTCTTCTTACCCCCAAGATTTCCATGGCATGTGTTAAATCTATGGAGCAGATGCTCTATTTAAAAGAACCAAGTAACTTCTTTTTTAATAAAAAGGAAAGATCCTTCAATGTAAAAAATAAGATAAATAGCTCCTTAAATGTTAATACTCCAAACTGTTATTTTATTTTAAAATAAATTAATTCAATACCAACTTCTTATGAAGTGGATGATCATACAAGTTATTGCAGTACAGAGTCCCTTTGGTAGATAAAAGCATGTAATTAAAATATCATTAAAATGATACGTTTAGAAAAACTGTGATCTGACCCACTTCTAAGGAAAATCAAAAAGAGTTAGGCTAAAACATTCCAGTGAAACCTTGAGGCAGAGATACACGATAACTGGTTTTCTTTTAAATAAGGGATCCTGTCTCAAAAGTTTTTTTCATGATTTTCCTCAATATACAGTAGATACCTCCCATGTGACTATTATCATTGTTACAGTTCTTTGTTAAGAAATCTATTTTACTATAATTCTATTCACTGTAATTTCCTTAGTAACAGGCTGCTCTCTTTTTCTTTTAAAAAACTATTAAAATGTCATTCACAGCACATTCTAGATGTGGCTCCAGCTATTCCCAATAGCTATTCAAAAAACATAATCACCATAATTACTGTTGACATCTAATTAACATTCAGCTTCCTTTCTACAGCATCTACAGCTGGACAAACCATCTATTCCAGGATAAAAACTAATGCTCTGTTGCCTTTTCTTCAAAAAATAAAACAAACCAGGATGCTAAACACCTGGGCTCACTGTTTTTGTTCTCCCCGTAAATGGTGGTTGGAGGTGGACAGCTACCACGAACACTTTTCTAAATATTGTCAACTGAGAAACTGGACCTGGTCATAAGAAATTAAATCCATCCAATTGCTTGTGGGATTGCTGATGTTAATCTGCAGTGTAAGAGTTGTGTTGATTAGAAACGACTCAAAGAGTTTGCTAATGCATAGTTTTTTGATGAGGTCTTCCTTGATCTGGCTCCTTTCTTTCTATCTGACTTACTTCAACCCTTGCTATCCTCTTCTTTGTTCTCTTTGCATGACACATCCTGGATTCTTTCCAGCTTCCCAGAATCATGCTCTCTCTTGCCTGTGGGACTTTAGCCATGCCCCCTCTGTCTTCCTTCATCAGCGTGATGGTTAGGGATGTACACTCTGATACTAGAACATCCTCTGTTCTATCTCTTCTCTCCATACTATGAGCAGTACGATCTTGAGCAAGCCAGCTTATTAGCCTGGGGGTACCTCTGTTTTCTCATTTGTTAAATACCCACTTCATGGGGTTATTCTGAGGATTAAATGTATTAAAATACACATTGAGATCTATAATTATTCTATCTATAAATGTTTACTCTAATGGGCTCTCATCCTGGCCAAAGTCCTCTGGTTTCTCATACTTGAGGCCATATTTTCTAGAAAGACTTCCTTCATGTTCCAGGACAGTTTAGGTCTCCATGCTGTGTGCTCCCACAGCCCCCTAGACTTTTAGCATTACCATAACACTTCTATGTCAAGCGTGCCACACTTTATTCATTTGTGCAACAAATACTTCTTGAGCTGCCATTCAGTGCCAGGCATGGGGGGATGTGGCAATGAGTGAAAAAGATAAGGTCCTTGCTCCAGTTGGGCTCATACTCTGGTAAGTGCCTGGAGATATGAAATAAGCATGTGCTCAAATTAAGAAAACAAATACAGAGATTAAATATTATGAAGAAAATGCAGGGGTACCTGGCTGGCTCAGTCGGTGGAGCATGTGACTCTTGATCTTGGGGTTGTAGGTTTGAGCCTCACATTGGGTATAGAAACTACTTAAAAATAATAACAAATCTAGGGGTGCCTGGTAGGCTCAGTTGGTTAAGCATTTGATTCCTGATTTTGGATCAGGTCATGATCTCCTAGTTCATGAAATACAGTTCCATGTTGGGTTCTGCGTTGGTACCATGGAGCCAGCTTGGGATTCTCTCTCTCTCTCTCTCTCTCTCTCTACCCCTCCCCTGTTTGTGCTCTCTCTCTCTCTCTCACTAAGAATAAGTAAATAAACTTAAAAATAAGTAAAATAAAATAACATAAAAATAATTAAAAATCCTAAAAGCAAAGAGAAAAGAAAAGAAAAAAAAGAAAATGCAACACTATAATAGGATAAGAGTATTTGAGGGATGTACTACCTTTGGTTGGGTGGTCTCTTAAATAATGACATTTGAACTGACCCCTGTTGATTATAAAGGACTAGCCATACACAGACCTGAGGGAAGAAAGTTCCAGGCCCAGGAAATAGCTAAAGCAAAGCTTGAAGGTGGGATTGACCTAAGTCCTGTGGCACCACTTGTTCCCTCTCATTCAGTGGACACACAGTCCACACCCACACTCATACCCACATCCTCTACTTGGAATTATCAGAATGAGAAGGAGTCTCCCCAGCTACGCCCACGGTCACAAATAGGCTGGCCTTTTTTTTTTTTTTTTTCCTATTAAGGTTTTGCCATAAGGAGTTAATACAGATAAAATGTTGAAAGAATTCTCTAGAATCCTTCAAGTTCTTAACATCATGAAAACTGAGTTATAAAATATGATTTTATTTTCAAGATGAGAACTGGAATTCATGTTGGATTTCTATTCTATAATTTTTATCATCTAGAGCAGTGGTTCTCAACTTGGAGAGATACTGTACATAATCCACCCTCCCTCACCCCCCACCGGGAAATTTGACTTTTTTTGATTGTCACAATTTACTGGTTGTGACTGGCTATTGTTATCTAGAGAGTAGGATGCTGTTAAACATCCATAACTCACAGGGCAGCTCCCACAACAAAAAAGTGTCTAGCTCAAAATGCCATTGTTACCTGATCTGGAAAGTGGTCTTTTTCAAACCCTTCTCTCCTGTTTCTGACTCCATCTTTAACTAGGGCAGTAGGGGGCCCCTTCCTTTGCAATAGTTCTTTTCCTTTATAAACAGATAGGTTTGAATATATGAAATTAAGGATGAATAGCAGGGGCCTCTTTGTCTCAAGGGAGCAATGTATGTCTCTGAGAGTCAGCAGATTGGAGAATACTTTGTCTCCCTTGCCAAGGGCACTGCTTTCCTCATTTCCTACTGTCTGATCCTATAGAGGGCAAATAAAGCTCACCCTGCATCATAGCTCTGATCCATTGGCAGAAGCTGTTTGGAGCACCATCTTGATGCCCATGAGGATTCCCAAAGCCACATTCAGTTGACTAGAGATGTCCACCATAAACACAGTCACAGTACCAGATACGTGCTATTCCTTCATGATAGGATAGCTAAGTCTTTTGTTCTGCTATTAACCTGATCCTACAGTTTGCTTCCTGCTGTGCCCTAGACATACGACTCTCTAAAAAGTTCACAGTTAATGACAGTCACACTTTGCACAGACAACTGGGGTAAGCCAATGTTCAGACAACCAGGCTTTATTGTGTTTTCTCCCTATCCTTTTGCTGTTTGTCTTGAGGCCAGTTCACCTGCGATATGAAGTAGGGAGGCCTGACCACCAATGCCCTGTGGTTAGAGTAGCGCTTCCTAGCCTCACCTTGATACAGTTCTAGTTGGTGGTAAACATAATGGGCATCACCATCCTTTTCTTCTTACTTGTAATTGACTACAGCAATCACATGCTCTAAACTGAAGGGCTCTCAACAAGCCTTTATTTGATTCATGGCCAGTCTGTTGAGTGCACACCTGCAGGCCACTCATCAGCAAATGCAATTATCTTCTCAGTTCTTCCTTTGCCATTTCACTCGTAGTTCCCCTCATAGATTTCCTCATAATACCTTTATGAGTGCATGAATTCCATCTCTCTATCTCTCTTCCTTTATCCACCTGCATTAGAGGTTTCAAAGCACTGCAGGTTTCATAAACTTCTCCCTCTCACACTGGGGCCTCTTAGTCAGCATCATAATTAAACCTTTTGTGTGTATTACCTCTGGTTCCTATACCCCCCACCTTGGTTCTGCCATTAGTCACTCTACTGCCAATTTTGCTTTGCTTCCAGACAATCTCAGAGGATCTTCCATCACATATATCAAGCCATTCTGTTTTATTACAGCTCATTTAAAAAAAAAATTTTTAACGTTTATTTATTTTTGAGACAGAGAGAGACAGAGCATGAACAGGGGAGGGGCAGAGAGAGAGGGAGACACAGAATCTGAAACAGGCTCCAGGCTCTGAGCTGTCAGCACAGAGCCCGACGCGGGGCTCGAACTCATGGACCGCAAAATCATGACCTGAGCCGAAGTTGGCCGCTTAACCGACTGAGACACCCAGGCGCCCCTATAGCTCATTTTTAAAAAACATTTTTTAATGTTTATTTATTTTGAGAGAGAAAGAGAGAGAGAGAGAGAGAGAGAGAGAGAGAGAGAAAGAGAAAATCCCACGCATGCTCCATGCTCAGGGTGGAGTCCAATGTGGATCTGGATGAGATCCATGAGATCATGACCTGAGCTGAAGTCAAGAGTCAGATGCTTAATTGACTGAGCCACCCAGGCACCCCTGATATAGCCCTTAGTCCTTGTCCTTGGGTCATACCAAATGAGTCTAAGCTGACTCTGCATGACATTTCAAGTGGGCATTCCCTCCGTTTGTGTTTATTTTATTTTTATTGACTGTTCCGCTTCTACTTCCCCTTCCTATAGCATTTTATCTCGGGAAATTATCAGAATATTTTAATTGGGGGAATTACCTTATTTATTTATTTACTTACTTCCTTATTTATTTATTTATTTATTTATTTATTTATTTATTTATTGGAATTACCTTATTTATTTTGGGAAACCACCTCCCCCACCCATTTTGTTCAATTCAGTGATCACATAATCTAGTATCTGCCTGTGGTGGTTTTAAAATGTGTCCACAGGGGTGTCTGGGTGGCTCCATCTGAGTGTCTGACTCTTGATTTCAGCTCAGATCATGATCCCAAGGTCGTGAGATCGAGCCTCATGTCAGGCCTCAAGCTGAATGTGGAGTCTGCTCAAGATTCTCTCTCTCTCCCTCTGCCCCTCTCCTCCACTTGCTTTCTCTCTTTGTCTCTCTAAATAAATAAATAAACAAACAAACAAATAAATAAATTAAATGTGTCCACAAATTCTTTGGCACATCTTCTTTTTAATAGTTGAGCCTAATTCTTCTCTCCTTAAGTGTGGGCTAAACTTAGTGACTCTCTTTGAAGGAACAGAATGTTGCAACAGTGGTAGTGTGTGACTTCACAGGCTAACCCCCAAAAGCACTGTGGCCTCCTTCTTCCTCTCTCTCTTGGGGACTTCTTGCTGTGGGGAATGTCAGCAACCATGTCAATGAGGACATACCAGCAAGCAGCCTTATAGGGAAATCCACATGGCAAGGAAATGAGCTATTCTGCCAAGAGACAGCTCCAACTCACCATCCATGTGAGTAAGCCATCTTGCAAGCAAATTATCCAGCCCTTCAGGTAAACTGCAGCCTGCCTGACATCTCGACTGTGGCCTCACATGAAAAACATAAGTCAGACCGCCCAGGGAAGCTACTTCTGGATTCCTGACCCACAGAAATCGTGTCAGATAATAAACACTTACTGTTATTTTAAGCCTTTAAATGTTGGGGTACTTTGTTATGCAGCAATAGAGAACTAATACACTGTTTTTCACTAGGCAAACAAGCTGTTGCTGTGACAGAGCCCCAGAATCTTATCTGCTGATAAATACTGGCATTCTTTTCCTTGCGCATCTTCAGGTCAGCTGGGATGGCTGTGTTGATCTTGGCTGGGATCAACATCCTCACCCATCTTGTTGGAGAAGTGGATAAAGTACACCAAAGATGGCTGAATGGACTAAAACAAACTCTGATCTCTAGCTTAGAGACCCCTCCTCCGGTTCCTTCTTCCTTTGTTTGCTGTGCGCGGGGAAAACCCCCACAGATAGGGAGGCTGTCAGCTATAATATTACCCTCCCCACTTGCATTCCGGGCTCAGACCTTTGGAGACACAGCCCGCCGGTGTAAAATAAATCTCCAATCCACCAAAATCTCCGAGTGCCGCTTGGTTTTTCCGCCAGCGTTCCAGCCTGGTTCCGTAACAATCCCTCTACAGAATGAGCTGGGAATTGGCTCAAATACATGGTTCTGCTTCATGGGACTCTTGTCTCCACTCTTGTCTCAGAGGTGGTTTAGGCATTTTCTTTCCATGGAAATGACAGAGGCACAAAAGAACAAACATAAATAAGGTAATCCACTTAAGGGTTAGAGTAGGAACAGACATGCTTTCACTTCTACCTCATTCAGTTGACCAAAGCAAGTTACATATTTGAATGCAAAGTCAAGGTGCAAATGTATGTCCTTTAGTGAGAGAAACTGCAACGTCACGTGGTAAAGACCGCGGACCTCTACTTCTGTTATTGGGAGGGAGTAAAGCACTGCCATGATAATGCCAGACCCTTTAGACTCTAGTGGCACAAACACTGTGACCTGAGCTGATCTAATCAGATGGTAGCCTCAGGACTCTGGATCTCAAGCGAAATGGTGTACAGTTGGAGAAACTTCCTCCGGCATTTTGCACCTCATTCGTTCTAGCTGTAGGTCCCAAGGAGGCCTCTCCTAGTATGAATCATAGCCCTCATGTGTTTCAGCTTCTGAGAAGCAACTTCGTTTCATTTCTGCCTGCTTCCTAGCCTGGGTCTCCAGGCCCTTTGGACACTCATCTTGGATGTGGTTTTGATTCCCTCATCATTCACTTGCTATCATCTCAGAAATTCCTCTGAAAGTACACTTCCGACGTGGTCAGATTCAAATATAGCCCTTCGTGTGTGTTGGAAGCAGCAGAGAATAAAGAGCTTATGTCTTTGTCATAGGGACCGTGGTTTTGTTAACGGCACCTCAGATTCTATCTGCTTTACCAACGAACTCAGAATCTCTTATTTTTAAGACACTGTTGCTTGCCCCATCCTCCATTTATGCAGTCACTTCCTCATTCTTGAACTGGAGAGCCCTTCTTGGTTTTGGAATTGACTTCATTTACAGAAGGTGAAGAAGAACAATCAAACCTGGGGTGAGTCATGCTCCCAGAAGCAAACCGGTCACTTGATCATTTTGCAACTCAGGTTTTTTCAGAAAAAAACCTTTCACTCCTCTTCATCCTGCCCTCTTGAAGCAGTGAAAAGCTTCTCCCTCCCCTGGCTATCTCCAGGGATATTTTCTTTAAAGACAACCCTCGGGACACAGAAAAGAAGAGACTTAATATCTCTTGAAAACTGTTCATAGGACATTATTATATGTTTTGAGGAAGCTATCATCTTCCTCAGAAAAGAGTTTTTGTAAAGAAGATAACTGACTTGTTCAAAGTGACACAGCTAGTCAGTGAGAGAGCATGGATTGAAACCTACGTCTGCCTAATTCCCAGGTTGACACGCTTTATTCTCCACCATGTACGGCCCAGTATTCACCAAGCTTCTGACAGCCTAGATCTTCAGAACCAGTGCGGCCTTAGGGTTTGCTGAAAGCAGTGATTTCATTACCATGATCCTCTGAGTCCAAGAGTAGCTCAGAGACGCCTCAGAAGCTGCCAGAAAGAGGAGAGTGAGGGACGGAGTAGAGCAGGGGAAAGGAAGGGAGGAGTAAGTGAAACAGAGGCCAGGTATGTAGCACTTTGAGCCCTCAGTTCTATTTTAACCAGAGCAGTTCGATTTCTGTCTCATACATCGGACTCCCAACTCAGATTGTTTTAAAAGGTCCCACTGCATTAAGGAGTTTAAAAGCTACCAATTTGAACTGACTCTCATCTTCCAGGTCTAGGATTCTGGAGAGTTTAGGTGGTTGGCCCAGGTCTCAGTGAATGGCAATGCCAAGACTACTCCCAGACACCTGTCACCCAACAGGGCACTTTCTCTTCTCTCCCTCCTTTAAAGCCTTCAAGAGCCAGCCCACCCCACCACGTTTTCCATGTCAATGTTTCCCTTATTCTAGTACTAGAGAAGCCTGAAATAAATCATGGGCAGAAAGCTCTCACGGGAAATAAAATAAAAAAGAGGCACGAAATATTTAAATTTTACTGTTTGCCTTTTTTGTCACATTTTGAGTATGGATGGTCCCTGAGCTGGAGGGTGACCTGGGCCCCTCCCTCACACATCTTTTCCAACTAACAACCTGACAGCACAGAGACTTAACCAAATGTGTTCTTGACATGTTAAGAAAAAAGGATGCTGTCAATCTGGGAACTAAAGATGTTGACTGAAAAAGGGGTGATACCTGAACTAATATTATTTCTAAAAGGGATACTGATTTAAGATGTCTCAAGAAGGAGTGATTGAAACCTTCTCCCTTCCTAGACAAGGGATATTGACTTATCCACAGAGTTGGTTTTATCATTTTCTTCCTCACGTTTCACTTCTATAAAACTTGTTTCATCAGGAAGGGAGCTCTCAAAGCCTCATTTTTAAGCTAACAGTTTTTCTTAGGAAACAAAACAAAACCTTGAGGAGCCTTCCGATATGATGAAGCACTGAACTGAAGGCACTTAGAAGAAAGTCCTTTCACAGAGAGGGCATGAGAGTCCCCAAAATAATTAATTGTGGAGCTGATGTCATACAAGGGACTGTCCAGTGTGCAGGTGTAATCACCCCAAGGATGTTATGTATGCAACCAATGCAATGATAGCTAGTCCATGTTTGGTCAGGAGTTCGAGCCTAGATGGCTGCTTAAACTTGTGGGCTCACTACTAGATTAACAGCTACCCTTATGAGGCTGTTTACTATGGGCCAGGAGCTGCTCTGAATGCTTTACATGTCTTCAGTCATGTAATCATCACCAGAGGTGAGGAAATAGAGGTGAAGACAGATTAAGTAAGAGAGCTAAGCTTTTATTTATTTTTTTAGTTTTTAAAGTTTATTTATTTTGAGAGAGAGAGACAGCAAGGGAGGGACAGAGAGAGGCAGGCAGAGAGAATCCCAAGTAGGCTCGGCCCTGTCAGCACAGAGCCCCACGCGGGGCTGGAACTTGCGAACTGTAAGATCATGATCTGAGCAGCAGCCAGAGTTGGACATTAGCTGACTGAGCCACCCAGGTGCGCCCCTAAGCTTTTAGATGGATGCAACGCATTTCTAGAATTTTAATCATTGGCGCAGTAAAATAGAAGAGATGTTCATCTTAACAATTAACAACAACAACAAAAAATTAAATCCCAAGAAATGATTTTGTACCCATTAAGTAAGAAAAACAGAAGAAGAGGCACCTGGGTGGCTCAGTAGGTTAAGCATCCGAATCTTGACTTTGGCTCAGGTCATGATCTCACGGTTCCTGAGTTCAAGTCCCACGCTGGGCTCTAGGCTGACAGGGCCAAGCCCGCTTGGGATTCTCTCTCTCTCTCTCTCTCTCTCTCTCTCTCTCTCTGCCCCTCCCCTGCTGGCTCTCTGTCTCTCTCTCAAAATAAATAAATAAGGTTAAAAAAAAAAAAAAAAAGAAAAACAGAAGGAGAAAGGAAATTAATTTAAAGAACACCTGATGCAGATAGTTATAGTGATAAGGCCACATACACTGAAAGAGATAATGTTGTATATGTAACATAGAATATGATGTATTATACAATCAGTAATTGGTGGATATTAAATATTCAATGTTTGTTATCCGTTATTGCTAGTTATTACTATTATTATCTCACATGTAATGAAGCTGTGTGACCCTAGGCAACTTGCTCAGTCTCTCTGGTTCTCTGAATCTCAGTATCTTCATCTGGCACTAGGCTGAGTCATGGTACATACCTCAAAGTGTTGTGAGGTTCGGATAAGATAATGTGTGTAAAGTGCTTGGCACAGGGCCGGGCACACAGTAACCACTCAACATATGAGAGCTGGCCATTTTATTACTGTTATAATTATTAAATGATTAGTATTAGATGACCATAATTTTAAATGTCATCATTATTTTGTTACTGTTATAATTACTTGTTGCTGTTATACTATGCACACTGCACATATTTTGCCAGCAGCATTGAAAATGTGTGCCACACTTCTGGAAAGACATCAAGATAAATTCACATACTACAAGTCATAAAGAGGCTTATTTCCACTTTTGAACACTTATGATAAGGAAATAATCCAACGGAGTCCGGATGCAATGTGCAAATTGCCTTTGGTAGCGTTATCTCCAACAATCCCGTGTTTCAGGCAAACAAGGATGGCCATCCAACAGCTCTCTGAGTACTGGGGAAGTGGAGCCAGAAACCAGCACCCAGTATGATTTTCCCCTCAGAACTGTTTAGTGGTCAGGCCCTGAAACAAGTTTGATTTAGAGCTTTTAAAACCTATTATCACTCACCATGTGTGGATTATAAGAGCACACTGTTTTTCACATGGTGGTATAGACTAGTAAATCCATATCTTGATGGATGCACCTATTTATACCGAAGATTTTTATTAGATAAATTTCGCCTCATATATATGAGATAGTTGCAAACTTTTTTTCTGATGCTATTACTCACAATTGTTTTAGTGGTTAATATTGGTTTTTGGTTAAAAAATGCTTAAAACATGATTACTTAAGGCATTTTTGTTTCTTTGAACATATTTCTATTCTCTCAGATGAAATTCTGCAGAAGTAATTCTGAACTAGAATGCGACTTGGTGTTTCAGCTTTATTTGGTTATATCTTGGCAGTGTGGCTTACAGCAATTTAGCATACTTACTGCCCAGGGAAATCTGCGGAGCATTTTCTCTTTGGAAGATTGCTGAATGGCCTCTTTGATCCAGAAAAGTTGAGAGTGGATTTGCTTTAAAGGTAAGAGATTTTTGCCATATTAAAGAAAAAAGTGTGTGGACGCAATTGCCCAATTTTTAAGGAAGCAAGAACAAATGTTAAGTATACAAAGGGTGTCATTAATATTGTCCGTGGGGACCAGACCAGGACATGCTTGATATGAACACAGCTTTCCAGTGTTTCTAGTAGTAATCTCTTGGACAGAGTCAAAACAAGATGTAATTTACATCCGAGTCTGGGTTAGAATGAGTAGGGTTAAAGCTAGACTTTAATAGAGAATTTTTTAAAAAAGAAAGAATGATCAGAAAATAGAATTATGAAATGTGTCATAAGTAAGGAAACTTAGGCTAAGAGAGGTTTAAGATACTTGTTCAAGGCTGCACAACCAGGAAAGGGGAGGAGGAAAGACATGAATTCAGGTCTGCCCTATTCCAAAGCTCATTTGATTGCTGAGCAAATATTTATTTTATACTACTATCTGTCATGCTGTGATCTGGGAAAAAAAATCCTGATGTTGGGGAGATTACATTCTCACAGGGGAAATAGGTATAAAAATAATGATTAGGCAAATAATTAATTAGCATTATGCCAGATGCAATGAAGTAAAAGCATACTGAATCATGAAGGGGTATATCAAGGGACCTGATCTGATCCGGTAAGTTAAAGATCTTTCTGAGGAGAAGATATTTATGTAGGGGCATGAAGGATGAAAAAAAAGGATCTACACTGTATTATAGTTCCCAAAATCCTATTTGCATATACTTTTAGATAGCTATTAAAATTATACCTGCTTAGAAAGTATTTGTGTGATACACACACACACACACACACACACGTATATATATAATTTATTAACCATAATATGTAAAGAACTTGTACAAATCAATAAAAAGTTCAGTAGACAAATAAAGGCTATAACAGAATACCACTTATTATTCATCAAATTAGCAAACATGAAGAAATCTGGCAACAGTTCCATGATAATGTGGGGAAACAGTCACTCTTTAATACTAGTGAAAGGAGTAAATACGAAATGAGCAGGCACTTTGGAGACCTGTATACTCTGTGAACCAATAACTGTATTTCTTGTGTTGTATCTTAGAAACACACTTACATACATGCAGAAGGAGACATGAATGAGACTATTTACTTTAGCCTTATCTATAATACAAAAAGAAAGAAAGAAAGAAAGAAAGAAAGAAAGAAAGAAAGAAAGAAAGAAAGAAAGAAAAGAAAGAAAGAAAGAAAGAAAGAAAGAAAGAAAGAAAGAAAGAAAGAAAGAGAAAGGGAGGAAGGAAGAAGGAAAAGAAAGAAAGAAAGAAAAAGGAAATAACAGAGATATTCATCAGTAAGGAGATGGGTAAAATATATTTTGGTGTACTTGATCCTGTTCAATATCACACAAGTTTTCCAAGGAGTGATTTAGGTTTATGTAAAACTAATGAATAAACATCCAAGACCTATTTTTCAGTGATATATGACTGAGTCCATGTTGAAGAATAACACATACAGAATTTTATCAATTATGTTAGGCTCAGCCACACTGTTTAGTTTTCCAGGGCCATATGCATGTATAGGAAAACTAAAAATATATAGAAGAGAAAAAAATGCATGGAAGAATCACAATATACTCACTACAGTGCTTGCCTCTGAAGAAAGAGGGCAGATGGGAACAGGGTGTGAGTCAAGAAAAACTAAAAATTTACCTATGATATTTTAGTACATTTTCCCCCATATAAATGAAAAAATGGAAAATTCCCCTACATAAATGGAAAAAAAAAAAGGAATTTCTGGCACATAAATTCAATCATAAATTACTTGTGTAAACAAAAGCTAATAAAAAGAAAAAGGAAATGTTGTTTTCTGAGTGACAGCATCCCCCAATAAGAAATGGAGGCTTAGTTCATCCCCACTTTCCAGAAAAAGAAGTTCCTGCTTGGGCTGGATATTATGGCTGAACTGTGCGGCACTTGAGGTATAACTGAATTCCTGGGACGATAATAATAATACTGCTTTCCATTTGTTCAGCACTTTGCCGTTTTCAAAGTACTTTCCCGATACATTATCTCCACGGATTCCCACAAAAGCCTTATGAGGATGCAGCTGTATTCCCAAGGGGATGTTCAAGAGTATGGGAAAGATAGCACATTTCCAGGATTCCACAAGCAGACATACACATACGCACAATACCGTTTCTTCAAAAATCGTAAGTAGCCTGATTTTAGAGGTTCTTTTGTATATATAATGCTATCCCTCTGGTTGAACAAATGGGGATGGAAAATGGCCATTTGAAGAATTTGTGTATAATGGTGTAACCTGAGAATCTATTTGATTTTGCCTCTGAAACCAAAGAGCCGTATCATTTCTGAAAAGCTGACTCTTACTGCCTGGAATTCGGCAATCTAATACTCCACTTTGCACCTACTAATGTAAGACCTTGAAGAAGTAGGGACCTGTGGTACCATTCCTGGGACAGATTCTCGTGTCTTCTCCATGATATATTTATCATTATACAAATATTATTTACTTTAAGTTTATTTATTTCAAGAGAAAGAGAGAGAGAATGAGCAGGGAAGGGGCAGAGGGGGGGTGGACAGAGGATCTGAAGCAGGCTCTGTGCTGACAGCAGAGACTGATGCAGGGCTCACACTCATGAACCTTGAGATCACGACCTGAGCCGAAGTTGGACACTTAACCAACTGAGCCACCGAGGCACACCAAATTTCACTTATTAATGGTGCATTTTAGTTAGGCAATAGAATTGCTCGTCCTAATGGAGTTGGAGATTATTTATAATATGAGTCACACTTAGAAGGCTCTGCTCACTACTCACATCTGAAGAGGCAGTATAGCTTAGGAAAGGGCAAAGGGCATGGTCATCAAGGGTCAAAGCACTACAGTTAGGCACACCTGAATTATTATTTTGCCTCTGCTATTTACTAGCCATGAGATTTTGCATACATAAAACTACTTCTGTAAGTTTCAGCTTCCTCATCTGTAAAATGGGACTAGCAAAACAGCCAAGAAATCAGACTCTGAACCCATTCATCTTGATTCACAGCTCACCTCTGCCACTATCTTCCTATATAACTGTAGAAAAACTACTTAATTTTCCCTCGTCTCGTTTTTTCTCATCTGCATGAGGTAATAATTGTGCCTACCTTAGTGCTGTTGTGAGGGTTCATATGTATGTTAATATATATAAAGTATGTGTTTGTGTCTCTGGCACATACATTCTCACAGGTGTTAGCAATTTTTATTGCCCTTAACTCAGGACGCAGCACAGAGTAAGTGCTCAATAAATGAAAAGGGACACTAATGGTGCTACTGATACTACTGACCTCCAGAAAGAGAATTTTTCAGATTCAGACAAACATGAGGCCAGAGTCCCTCTGTCCAGGGAGAGGTGCAAAGTGATACTCTGTAGATGCCTGTTACTTGAATGACTAACAACACAAACGTCCTCAGGAAGCCAGAACAAATGCCTATATGAAACACACTGTCACAAAGACACATTGGTGCAAGTTTCATGGACTTTCCATGTCCTGGTTAGGCAGACTGTAGTGGCCTAAGGTGGGTCCCAGGGAGAGACTGAGAAGGGGAGGTGGGAGAGAGAAGCTCCACTAAGACTATTTTGAAGCCTGGACAGAGCTCTGAATAGCAATGGAAAGAATTCTAAGAAGAGTTATCCCCCATGTTTTCCCCCATAAATAGGACAAAAACTGCTTAGAAGATGTTGGTTTGTGATGAATACAGTGAGCCTCATTTTAATGATAATTAATTAATCCATTAAATAAATATTGAGGACTTGCTATGGTCCAGCACTATCCTTAGTGCTGGGCATATAACTAGGAACATATCAGATACGATCCCCAGCTTCGTGGGGCTGACAATCTAAGGGCAGGAGGGCAAGAAAGAGGACAGGGGGCTCTGGGGGTATAAGTGAGCATCTGAGGCATAAGGAAATTCAAGAGCAGAGAGAACTTCCAAGAAGAAGGAGGGCTTGGTGAGTAGCCGGGACAAGTTAGATATGAGCATTCCAGGCAGAGGGAACATGGGGAAAGGCCCTGGAGAAGGCTGCATTTAAAGATTTAAAAAAAATTTTTTTTAATGTTTATTTATTTTTTGAGAGACACAGCAAGAATGGGGGAGGACAGAGAGAGAGGGAGACACAGAATCTGAGGCAGGCTCCAGGCTCTGAGCTGTCAGCACGGAGCCTGACACGGGGCTCGAACTCAAGGACCATGAGATCATGACCTGAGTGGAAGTCGGACACTTAACCGACTGAGTCACCCAGGTGCCCCAAACCCCAATCAGGCTGGAGCTGGCATGTCATTAGGGACGTATGAAAGAATGAAGAATCCATTCTTAGGACGTTAGAACATTTTGCCCAAGTTCACACAACAGGATGCCCAAGTCTGTCTGATTGAAAGACTGCTCTATTTCCTCTCACATGGTGCTGGTGGCATGGTTTGGCAATGAGATACCAGTCCCCAGGAAGCGACTGTCAGTGGCGCCCTATCTTCCTATAAGGATCAGCAAGGTTATCTTTTTTTCAGGTACACAGTCTCATTTATTGCTAACCTTTCAGTTCCTCACATCAAAACCTGTCACCCTTGAATTTCAGTCATTCAGACTTTCCTGGGTTTCCTGACTTTCTTTGGTGTATTTAATAGCCACCTGAGTACCATTTGGAGGATGTATTCTTGAGACTCTGATTTGCTAAATGTGCCCTCAAGAGAAAGGCCTGACTGGAACTCTATCTACTTCTATTCAATCTTTTGATTAAGATTCAAAATTAGGCTACAAAACACATTTGTTTATCATGATCTTTAGAGAGAGACCTATTTTCCTGCTGCCAATTTGTGTGCAGGGTAGAAAATGCTGATGTATCACATGCTTTTCTCTTCATGGTGCTAAGACAATATTAAATATCTTGTGAAGAAGTGGAAGTCATTAGTGCTTGGCCCAATTTAAAAGCTTTTATAGGTTTCTAATCGAAAGTGAGATAATACTTGTGGAAACGCCAGTATAGAGCCCAGAGTGTGCTTGCTATTAACTATAATGATGGTTCTTAATTAGTGAGTACCTCCTATGTTCCAAAGGGCTTTTATGTACACATTAATAACTATCCTTACACCAATCCTGCCAAGTCAGAATTATCGGCCCCATTTTATATATGAGAACAATGAGAGAAAGAGAATGGACGTCACTTGCCAAATAAAAGTGGCAGAGGCAGAATTTTCACTTTGTTGGGAAAGAAAAGTAGAAGACAGATGGTTTTGTCTGGCATCCACATACCTTTATTTATTTATTTATTTATTTATTTATTTATTTATGCTGACCACATGTTTATTTTCCTTTGGGGAGTCACCCTACTGCGTTCTCAATGTACATGTTTCCAGAGAGGCTGATGGGATGTCCAAATTCCCACATAACACCCGCCTGGTCATTGACGGTACCCTACTCCCCCCAACCACAGCGATTGGTTCAGGGATGGGCACATCACCTAAGGGAGCCAATCAGAGCCAAAGAGCATCAATCCCACTGAGATGGCTGGACCCATTGGTAGAAGAGATACTCTTTCTGCTCAGTACTTAACCTGGGATGTTGTAAGCACAGAACTACCAACAGATCTTTGGGAGGGCTGACTAACAATGAAGCCAACCCGATAACATCAAATGGACTGTGCCCTAGTCATGTTGAGCCTAACAATTCCCTCTTCCCTCTCTTTTTTATGCTTCAGGTATATTTTGGTTATTTGGAATCAAAAGTATTTGTCTACAAATGGAGCCCAAACTCACACTCTACCCAATTAATGAACTATGTACAAGGGGGACTCAAAAAAAACCACCTTCTTTTATTCCTAATTTCTCTAACAGGAACTCCAAAGAGATCACCACTCTTACCCTTGCTGATCATAATTTGGTAAAAAGGAAAGTCCAGATGTAGCCTCTTCATGTAAAGTCCCAAAATATCTAATTTTGGCGATCAGGACAATTGTTTTGTTAAAATATAACAAAAACCACTTCTCCTCATCTCCTTTTTCCTTTTTATGGGAATTTGTGTTGTGTGAGCAGTTATCAATTAATGGTTTTGGGAATTTACTATCAAGTTTCTGGGTATAAATCTAATAACTCCTGGAATCCCCTGGGACTCACTCAGCACCGTCACACTTTAAAGCACCATGCAAAAACTATACGTATAGTTTTAAAAATACCTCCAAGCTTTACTTGGGCTTATCAACAACATTCAATGGGGTCCAGTTCGTTGTGGATGCTGTGATGTACCATCCTGATAGGCACTCAGGAATAAGGGACATAATACTCTAGCTGCAGATCATGCCACTGGAGGACAGTGCCCAGCTGTCAGCCCCTTCCCAGCTTGCCTCAGCTGAAGAGAGCAGCCTTACCCAAAGTCACTCCCTCTTCTGGCGACAAGTGACACTCAAAGACTGAGCATGGGCATAAAATCCAGGCCTCTGGTCCTAACTGGGGAGGGCTGTGATGGGTCATCTTATCTTTAGAGTTCCTACAAAGTCAGCTGAAGTCTTTCTTGTGACTACACTGTAGTTCATCTTCCTCTGCTAGATCCTGCTTCCTATCCCCATGTGTTGATCCAAATCCATTCTGATAAGTGTCCTAGTTATGAGACTGACTCAGGGTCAGCTTCCTGCAAAACTCAACTTTAACAGATAGCTGTACATCCTCAAAGCTTTTTCCCACCCCTTGATCTCTCACACCCCATAGCTGCTGCTTCAAAGCTCCAAACCTCCTCAACAGCCCCCACCCTATAAGACTTTCCTCCTGTTTCCCTCGCTCTTTTAGCCCAGCCCTTTGATAAACTTGGCCTCTTTGACTATAACCCAGTTCCCATCTCCTCCACCCCCTTTGTCTCTACCACTCATCAAATTCTGAAATGGGGCTAGTAAAGAGGAGTCTTTGGTTTGCCAGAGGAATGAGGGACGACTTAGGAGGGTACATTCAAAGTTGTTCTAATCACACAGGATCACAGTGACGCTAAAATCTTTTTTATCCAGCAGTAAACCTAAATATGGAAAGCGGGGGGGGCTGCAGTGCCTGGTGGTATTTAAAGATCATTAAGTTGAACGTGCCAATGGAAAACTCTAAAGGTTAAGTCTATCTATGAGAAAAATCACAGATTTATATTCTCCCTTCTAAATATTTTGGAGTTCTGACATAATTGCATGGTTTTTTTTTTAAGTTTTAAAAATTACACTGATTGAAACAAAATGTAATGTTGTGTATTTGGATATAAGGTAGTACGCGGATATGGTGAAAACTGCAAAGGTTGTTATGCAAAGAGCTAAATTATAGGTATCCCTTTCTTAAGGCATTGTTGTGAAGATTGGGTGAGAGCATCATGCAAACATAAACACTGTGTTTGAGCAGAAAACATCTGTTTTGCTCTATGGAATGTTGTACTAAAGGCTAGTACTAAAGAAATGGTGGTTTTCCTAAGAGGACTACTGGGCCAAATAAAGCCTGACCCCAGAGAAACGGGATTCTTGAGGGGCACGGCCATTTGTTTTGAAAAACCCTAATTATCTGGAAAGAAGAGCAGAGGCCACTTAGCAGGGTCCCCGTGGCGTGGTCAAGGTTCTCCTGTGACCTGAGGCACACCATCAGCCACGGAGACAGACAGCGTACTTTGCGGCCCGGACAGATGCGCTGACCTACGGCAGCACCACGCTGTGTTTTGCATGACCAGCCTCCAGCTCCCACCAGGTCGACCCTGGCTGGCTGCGTGGCCACATCCCTTAAGGCTGATCCCAGGTCAGTCACCCAGAGTGGAGGCTCATCAGAGCACAGTGAGTCACAGTCAGAATTGCATGTTAAGGGGGGGGGGGGGAGAGAAAGAGAGAGAGAGAGAGAAAGGGAGAAAGGAAGTAAATATAATCCAACTCTGCTCTTATTCTCATAGAAGATAATTACAGCCAAACAAGAAAATTTAATGTCAAAGTGCCAGACTATATTATAATTAAACAAACACAAAGCAGGTTTCAGGAACATTAAGAATGCCACCTAAACAATTCAAACAAAGCATGTTAACGAGGAAGGCAGACACCTTGTCATTACTCCAGAACTCAGCACTGCCCCGTGCCTTTTAAGATGGCAGGCAGCCATGGAACATGTGGACTCCTACAGGGCAGAAGAAATTTGTTTCTCTATTTTTGGGGTGAGGCTTCGCAGCTAAGGCAGAAGCTGTGGGGTCCAATCAAAACGGGGTTCGAGTTCCACCTAGCCATTTAGTACATGCGTGCACTGTGCCTCCATTTCCTATCTATTAAAAAGGATGAATAACAGATGGTAATGGGAAATGTGTAAAGCCAAACACTATGCAGCCTCATTTGTAGTAAGTACTTTGTATATGTGTTACCGAACTAATTAGTGCTGACCATACACTTGATGTATTACAGGGGCCCAGTAGGTGTCATGAGATGAAATAGAGGCGAATCAACTTCTAGCTACTTACAATTCTCAAGAGACAATTCAGCAATTAACCAGCAAGGTCTGGACAAAGCTAACATTTGGTCTTCAGTCCCTTAGCTTTCACAGTCTGTGAGGTTAAGAACCATATTTGGTTCTTTTCCACAGAGTGATTACACATAGCGTGTCCTTCAGAAGAGCGAAGTCCACGATTAGAATAGTAAATGGCATGTAGCATGCATGTCTTCCCAAACCTGTGATAGGAGGCTTTCATCTCTGGGACCTCACATAAAGTCTAGACACATACTCCTAAGTCCTCAGCCTCTGCAATATTTTAAAACATTTTCTAGATGATTTTTTGGAAAAATATAAATTAGTGCTTGCAGGGAGAGGAGCTAGAGGTGCCATTAATGTTACAGTCAAATTATGAGTTTATATTTCTCTAGTCTAAAGGGAAGAGCTGTAAAAGAACTTTCCAGGGGCGCCTGGGTGGCTCAGGTGGTTAAGCGTCCGACTTCAGCTCAGGTCATGATCTCACGGTTCGTGAGTTCGAGCCCCACATTGGGCTCTGGGCTGACAGCTTGGAGCCTGGAGCCTGCTTCCGATTCTGTGTCTCCCTCTCTCTCTCTGCCCCTCCTCCACTCACGCTCTGTCTCTCTCTGTCTCTCAAAAATAAATAAATGTTAAAAAAAAAAAAGAACTTTCCAGTTCACTGAGTGATTTCCTGTCCGTTCCTTTGTCACAAAACTCCTCAGAGTTTATAATTTTATTTATTTACTTATCCATTTATTTATTTACCTCCAAGTTAGTTAGCATATCGTGCAACAATAATTTCAGGAGTAGATTCCAGTGATTCATCCCCTATGTATAATACCCAGTGCTCATCCCAAGTGTTTTCCTTAATGCCCCTTTACCCAATTAGCCCATCCCCCCTCCCACAACCCTCTGTTTGTCCTCTATATTTAAGAGTGTCTTATGTTTTGTCCCCTCAAAGAGTTTAAACCAGTGATTCTCAAAGTGTGGGGCAATTCTCAGGATAAGAGGTGATATTACATAATATACAATATTAAATGACATTGAAACACACTATCCAAAAATTGTTCCTTTTTAAAATTTTTTTCAGTATTACTTATCACATCCAGGAGAAAGTCCCAGTCTGGTGCTAGCACATCCTTAACACCTCCATAATACGTACTGACAACCTCTGAGGTGGGAGGAGAAGGGAGGGAAAGCAATAAAGGGGTTGGGGGGGCACATAATTTGTCACCTTCAAAGCATTGTGCTGTATTTAGTATTTTCTTAAAAAACAACTGCTTTCTTTGCTGTATTTATCCTCAGAGTTCTCTACTTAAAAAAGAGTTTCAAGTATATACTAAGTAAATGGTGCACGCGGTATCAACACATGCAAAATCTGAGGATGTGGTTTTAGACGACTGAAGTTCATATTCATACTTGCATCCAGCCATAAAGCTGGAAGTGTGAGAGCTGGCCACAAAGGGTCCTCCCACATTTAAATCTTGCGTTCTTTCCACCTCAAGAATACCTCCGAAATAATTAAAGCATTTCAAGGATAAGTCTGGGTCGAGGTTAAGAGCTCTCCTATCTGGTTAGGAAAATCTGATACTGAGTGCTGCTTCAATGCTACTAGCTATGCTTTACTGACAAGTTATTTAACATCCCTAACCCCCAGAATCTAGCTTCTAGAAAAGGAGAAAATAATCACATCTAAGCCAAAGGGTGGGGTTGTGTTTCAATGAGAAAAATCAATATCAAGCATTTAGCACAGTCCCACAGATATAGGAGCTCCATAAACGTCAGCTCAAAATACTGATTACAAAGCTGGAGGCATCACACTTCCTTATTTCAAACTATATTACGAAGCTACAGTAATCAAAATAGTATTGGATGGGCATAAAAACAGACACATAGACCTACAGAACAAAATCAAGGGCCCAGAAATAAATCAATGCATCTACAGTCAACTGACCTTTGACAAGGGTGCGAAGAACGCACAATGAGCAATAGTGTCGAGATAACTGGATATCCACATGCAAAAGAATGAAACCGGATTCCTATCTTACAACACTCACAAAATTTAACTCAAAATGAATTAAGGACTTAAATGTAAGCCCCCGAACTGTAAACATCCTAGAAGAAAACATAGGGAAAAGGTTCCTTGATATTGTTTTAGGCAATGATTTTTTTGGGTATGACTCTAAAAGCACAGGGAACAATAGCAACAAAATAAACAAGTGGGACAACAGCAAACTAAATCATCTGCAATCTAAAGATTTTGCACAGCCAGAGAAGTAATCAAAAGAATGAAAAAGCAATCCAAGAAATAAGAGAAAATATTTGCAAGTCATATATATAAGGAATTAACATCCAAATCGTATAAGGATTTTGCCACAACTCAACAGCAAAAGAAAGAAAGAGAGAAAGAAAGAAAGAAAGAAAGAAAGAGAGAAAGAGAGAAAGAAAGAAAGAAGGAAAGGAAAGGAAAGGAAAGGAAAGGAAAGGAAAGGAAAGGAAAGAAAGATAGAGAAAGAAAGGAAAAAAACCTGACTACAAAATGGAGAAAGGGACCTGAATAGACATTTTTTTCAAAGAAGACATACAAATGATCAAAACATACATGAAAAGGTGCTCAACATCACTAATCATCAGGGAAATACAAATTAAAACCACAATGAGATATCACCTTACATCTGTGAAGATGGCTATTATCAAAAAGGCAAGAGACAAGTGTTGGTTAGGGTGTAGAGGAAAGTAAATCCTTGTATATTGTGGGTGGGAATGTAAATTGGTACAGCCATTATGGAAAACAGTATGTAAGTTCCTCAAGAATTTAAAAATAGAACTACCATATGATCCAACAGTTCCACTTCTGGGTATATATATCCAAAGAAAATGAAATCTGTATCTCAAAAAAATATCTGCACTCCTATGTTCATTGTAGCATATTCACAATAGCCAAGATACAGAAAAAACCTAAGGGTCCATCAACAGATGAGTGGATAAAGAAAATTTGATACAAACACACACACACACACACACACACACGCACTGTAATGTTAGTCATAAAAAAGAAAGGAAATCCTGCCATTTGCAAAAACATAGATCAACCTAGAGGACATTATGTTAAGTGAAATAACCCAGAAATAGATAGACAAATACTGTATGATCTTACATGTGGAATCTAAAAAAGTCAAACTCCTAGAACTAGAGAGGAGAAGGGTGGTTTTCAGGGGCGGGAAGCTAGGGGGTTAGGGCGAGGTTTGTCAAAAAGTACAAATTTCCAGGTATAAGGCAAACAAGGTCTAGGGAGCTAATGTACAACATGATGACTACAGCTAAAAATACTTAATTGTATACTTGAAATTTGTGATTTAATACTTGAATCTGTGAGGCAATGGATGTGTTAATTAACTTGCTTGTGGTAATGACTTCACAATGCATTAAATATTAAATCATCACATTGTACACTTAAAAATCACATGTACAACCTAAATACATACAATTTTTATTGTTATTCATACTTTAATAGGCTGGAAAAATATTGATTGAAAGGTTTAGAATCAGAACTCTCCCAAACACTTGAATATTCTCATATTACAATGAATGGTTGTTCTCACCACCAGAAATTGACTGGTCTATCTTAGGACATACTCTTCCTTCTTTTTCCAGGACAAATCCTAACATGGTTAGGGCATTACAAGACTTATTTCTAAGACTGACTAGTTAACATACAGGAAACCTAAAGTCACACCTTTTGGTCTCACAAAGATACTGTCATAAACAGGCAGACTTTAGGGAAGGGGGAGTGAGGTGAGAACTTGATCTTAACTGAATCTCAACAAAGGACGCTCTACGTAGAAGTAAAAGATAATATTCTGCAGGGTATATACTAGTATACAGAAATTTCAAATTTTCAGATTTTCAGAATATTTCTTAAGCACTCACTCTGTTCTGTATTCTCTACTTGATTCTGGGGATACAGCAATAAAAAGAGAGACCCAGGCCCCGCCTTCACAGTAGTCTAATCAAATGTTCTAGAACACTAGCCCTCAGGTCACACAATCTTCTTAGCACCTGTTCAGGAAAAAGCATACTTGGAAAGGAGCAACTAAGTAGGCATTAAGTAACTGAATTTCATATCCAGCACTGGATCATGCCACAGGATAAATGGAGTTATCTGCTGTAGTGAACACCAAATGAGGGAGGGTGAATGGCTCAGGTAGAGGGTAAGTAAGGGGAAAGCATTTTCAGGGGTGGAACAGCTAGTGCAAAGGCCCTGACAAGTGCCTCAAATGATGTGATACTTTGGAGAAGGCATTTTGCCTGAGTGCTACACTAAAATCATTAGATATTTAGTCACAAGTTCCCAAATATCAAGCATTTACGTAACATAGCTAGAGTTGTTGTCATATCTATATTCCACTATACTATATATCTTTTTATTCTTTAAATTGTTTCATGTTTTTACTTTGGTGAGTTTATTTTTCAAAGGAAAAATCCACCATCACTATGATTATTAAAGACTGGCATCTTAATGACATAAATTGAAGTCCTGTAAAAAACAAACATTTGACTAAATAAAGTGTAGCACAATCTTACTGCCAGTTATCTATTGAACTCTTATAGAGGAGATAGATATGAAGCCAAGATGTGCTTCTTGACATCAGTGTAGGGAGGGGTGTTGTCACTTCACATGGCAGTTCTTTTAGTGTGACTCACGGCCTCTTTTGTTCCGTGGCTCACGCTGTTGCACGAGAGGTGGACTGACTTGTGTGCTTGATAAATGTGGGAAGGATAAAGAACAATCTTGGCAGAGACCCTCTATTTTCTCTGGGGAGCTACTAAGTCTCCCACGAAGCTGTCTTCCCCAATTCAACCCTTGACTTCCATATGCTACTCCATAATATTATTACCAGTTTGTTCAGAATGTGGTTGGGTGAGGTGTGCTAGTCTAGAAGACTGAAAGAAAACTGAATGTGAATGCCTTCGGAGATGTTGATGGGAAACTGTGTAATTGATAAGCAAGGCCAATCAGTTCTTAACTTCCTGATAGATCTTTACCTCCCTAAAAGTGGGATATCCAGATGTTTAGCATCTCCTGGGGTGAAGTTCACAGCACCATCTATAAAATAATTCTTCTGAGAATCAAATGTGAAGCTAATTCAGACTCCAGCTCTAATTAGCAATTTATGGAAATACAGGAAATAGAATAATCGATTAAGTGATATATAAAAATGCAATCAGCAATCCAGAATGTTGGAAATTCTTCAAAACAAATAGAAAAAAGGAAAACTTTCCACTTTTCAATAAATAAATAGCACAAAAAGGGGAAGAGGTGAAAAAGTGGAAACCAGCCCAGGAGGAAGATGGAATAGAAATAGTTTTCATCATTCCTCCTGCTTAGTACAATGACAAGCCCTAGAAATTGTATATGAAACAAACGTAAGAAGACTCTTGAAAGGAGAAAAGAGAAAGGCAAACTGGTTAGAGACACCGGGACTGAATAAACAACATGGAGTTGAGCTCCTGGAGTTTTCTTTTTTTGGTTTCTTACTTGTTTATTCTGAACATGTTTATGGGAAGAATCTTATAAAACAAGAGGGGTCCTGCCAGCGATACAAATGCCCCCCGGGAAGGCTCAGCTCATGGGGTGACAGGTCTGAGTTACCCTTATCCTTCCCTGCAATCTCGCCCCTCTCAGGGGAGCCAAGCCCACCTCTACCCAGAAGCCTCCGTGGCCCCCCTTCCCTATGACGCATGTGACTGGTTGCCTTGCTGGCCACTCTGACCTCAGCTCCCACTCTTCTCCTAGCTGGCCCTTCTGGCTCCACCTCCCACCCTTCCCCTCTCTGGCTTCTCCTCAGCTGCTCCTCAGACATACCCACACAAGCCCACCTCAGGGCCTTTGCACTAGCTGTTCCACCCCTGAAAATGCTTTCCCCTTACCTACCCTCTACCTGAGCCTTTCACCCTCCCTCATTTGGTGTTCACTACAGCAGATAACTCCATTTATCCTGTGGCAGATCTCTGGAGTTTTCTTTTTTGCCTCATATATCGCAGACGATGAGATGAAGAAACCAGCGGCCGGAAAACACCAAGGAGCACAGAACAAAAATTCCTAACAAAAGCCTACTGTCTCTAGACAAAGGAGCAGGAAAAGAGCAGAGTCTCATAGCATGATGGCCCATATGTGTTTTAGCCGGCTTCCTTGGAAACTGCCTTGGCAGGAAAGGGGGAACGAATGCTGCCTCGTTACCGCTATGTGGGCGTAGAGGCCCTGGTTCCCCACCTGGCCTCCACTGAAACCCAAGTAGCAGAAGGGATACTTGTTAGTGTTGGTGATAGTAGGTGTGGGAGTGGGAAATCCAGCTCCCCTCTAGGTCTCTGGTGCTAGCACCCTGGCTTGGAGGAGGAGGAATGCCTTGTGACTGTTCTGTCCACTACCACCACCGGAGTGGGGATGAGCTCCTCGCCACTAGGCAGGGCGCAAAGTCCCCACTGTCCCAGCTTCTGATACCACTCCCGCAGGAGATATGACGCAATGCTGCTCGGGTGAGAGTGGGAATCACGGCTCCTCAGGTAGTATTCTCTGACTCTGCACTGGGGGTGGGGTTTCGTTACTGCCCAGCAAGCATGAAAGTCGGGGTGCCTATTCAGTAATCGTGGGTGGGAAGGGGGGTGCGACAGGTAGTTAGGGTTCTTCATTTGGAAGTCCAGGCTTCCCACTCACCCTTTGCTGGTGGGAGTGGACATTGGGGCCACAGCTATCTTCAGTGGTGTTGAATGATATGGAGTAGTTACTGTGCAAAAGTCATCTATCTTGCTAGATTGAACACAGCCTCAAGGACTTGTGGGGCTATAACAAAAGATCTAACATTCATATCATTAGAGTCCCAGAAGGAGAAGAGAAAAAGAGAGAGTTGAAAAAGTAGGTAAAAAAAATTATAGCTGAAAATTTCTCAAATTTAGTAAATGACGTAAGCCTGGCTGATCAGTATACGGTGGTTTGTTCCTCACTCCTCTCTTTTGTGTTTACACAGTTCCATAATAAAGGGTATTAAAGAGAGAAAGAATTTGAAGGTGATTATCTTTCTCACTCTATGTAATGTGATTTAATGCAATGACTTTAAACAACTTAAAGCCCATCATGAAAGACTGTAGTAGATAAACTACAAGCATTGACCCAATTATAATACCCACATTCTAAAGATCTTTATTCACATACAAAAATATCTATGGAGTTATTCTTTGTAACTCCATATAATATATTCCACTATATTGTACAATTTTTCTTTTTAAAATGTTTGATTTTACGCTCTTACAGTAAATGCAGTATAGGCCCATAGATCAACTCTAAAGAATCATAATTTGAACTTTTTATTCTTTACTTGCTGAGCCAGTACTAATGAGACTTTTTCAGTGAAGTTCATCTGTGCAATATTGTGTGTCTGTGTATTCTGCCAGTCCAGGGTTCTTACATTCGTCTAATTTCTGTTATACTTGTTTTATTAGAGATTCAACTTGGCAGTAAGAGGATAACACCACGAAATACAGAACAATCTGTATGATAACTCTACAGTGCTCTGCTAAGTTTAAAACCATGTAATTAATGTTTTTGCTTAATAACATAGATTCCAATTTTCTGCATTGTGTCTTTGTGAAGCAGCGTTTTTTTTTTTTAAAGCATCTAAAATGTATCTCACTTGGTTTGCTTCTTCCTTGCTGTTTGACTCTTAAAAAATGTTTTTCCACCTTTTATAGTACACTAAAACGAAGACTTTAACTCAAAGTACGTGATTTCATTAAAGATGATAGGTTGGCATCACTTTACTGAAATTTGCTATTGTCCTGAAGCGATTTTATTGTTCCTTTCCAGGCTGACAGTTTCAATTAAACCTGATAATTATACTTATAAGACTTCTTTTCTTACCTGAAAGTGACTTCAAAAACAGGAGCCAGTTGCCTTATAAATCTAGAACCGTAAACTATGTCTGTTTAAGCCTCAGGAAGTCTCCTGGCTAAAAAGCTGGTAAAAAAAAAAAAAAGCCATATCCTGCTGACATATTTCAATATAAAACATTTTTTCTAGTGCTTTTAAGTAAATTGAGTATTTGCGTGTGCTTCTTATTAAATAGATGTTTAATTTATTTAACAGCAGATATATTTTATAAATGCTATCTCTATGACATAGAATCAGACTCTACCGGCTCTACCAACATATTTTAGTTTTGGTTTTTCTTTTAACCTTTTTGTTGACAATGTAACAATGAAACCATCACCTAAACTTATACATGGCTAAGTCGGTTTTACTCAGTTAAGGAGACAAAGATACAGAGGGAAATTAGTCTAAGGCATGACTTTGTGAGACTACAATACTAATGTTTTGATGCTTCTTCATTGAACCATTTGCTATGCACCATGACCTGTTTTATGCACTAAGAATGTAAGAGCAAATAAGACAAGTATGGTCTTTTCCTTGGTCAAGCTTACATTGTAATGGAGAAGAGAGTCAACAAACAAGGAGATAAAGAAATAATTTTGGGCAGTAACTAGCTGCATGAATCAAACAAAAGGGAAGTAATAAAAAGAGAAGGTGATATATATAGCTACTTTGGATGAGAGGATCAAGAAAGATCACTCTTGTAAGTTAGCACCTGAGGTAAAGCCTGGAGGAGGAGGAAGACTTGATGGATCATGTGAGGATGTGGGGGAAGAGAGAGTGGCAGGCAGGACACCATTTTGGGCTGAGAATTCAGCAAGTGCTAAGGCAGTGGGTTAGGAAGTTTTGCCCCTTTACAGAAACAGAAAGCAGCTCAGAGTAGTGGGAGAATGGTTACTGAGGTAGAGAGAGGTCTGTAATGACGTAGAGAGACAGCTATGTGGCCACTTCACGAAGGACTTTGTAGACTGTGATGAAGAGTTTGTATTTTATCCTAAGTGTAAGGAGAAACCATTAGATGTTTCACATGGGAGTGATATGAACTTACTGAAATTGTAACAAGACTGTTTTTGCAGCTATATGATATAGAAAATGGATTTAGTGGGACAAGACCAGAAGAAGGTTCAAGTTAGAAGACTATCGTAAGAGTCCTCTTGACAGATGGTGATGGCTTCCACTAGAGCAGGGATAGTGAAGCAGAGAAGCATATGGATTTGACATATGTCCAAAAGGTGCTATTGACGGTACTTGCTGATGAATTTGATGTGAAGGGAGATAAGAGGAGAGAAACCAAGGTGACCTCTAGATTTGGTGTTTGTTTAGTTGGGTGGGTGGTTGGTTGGTTTGTTGGTTTGTTGGTTGCTATTTACTGACAGGAGAAGAACAACATAGGAGCAGGATAAAGTAGAAATCAAGAGTTCCTTTTTGGACATGTTTAGTTTAGTTTAGGTTTTTTTTTTTGTTTTGTTTTGTTTTTTTTAATGTTTAGTTATTTTTGAGAGAGTGCAAGCAGGGGAGGGGCAGAAAGAGAGGGAGACACAGAATCTGAGGCAGGCTCCAGGCTCTGAGCTCTGAGCTGTCAGCACAGAGTCCCATGCAGGGCTCGAACCCACAAGATCATGACCTGAACCGAAGTCGGACGCTTAACCGACTGAGCCACCCAGGTGTCCCTCTTTTTGGACATGTAAATTTGCAGATGCCTTTAGACACCCAATTGGATACACCTAGTGGATCACTGCATACTCAAGTCTGGAGTTTAAAGGGAAAGTCAGGGTTAGAGATAGGAATTTTGGACAGACTGGCGTCCAGTTAATATTTTTTAAAGTGGAACTAAGCGAAATTGTTAAACTGGCATTAAATATCATTTCAGGGAGCATGTGTAGAGTTTAACTGCAAACCTAAGGCCTCGGCAAAAACTGATGGTAGGTTCTTCCAGGTTCACAACTATACTAAAAATATCATATAAGTGTAACTGGAAACTGAAGGATTTGAAGACTTGGTGTCTAAAAGTGCTTTAACCATACAATCAAAATGGCAGAATTGGAATTCTAATTCAACAATGGGACTTGGAGGATTTTTCTGAGCTTTTGAATGCACTAGGTATATACAGGATTCTTTCTGTAACTCAACATTCTAAAACTTTACAGCATTCTCACTCATTAATTGAAAGCTCAATGTGACTGTATAGAATATAAAATTCCTCCCTCCTTTCCCCAGTGGGCCTGAATAACATCTAAACAATATCCAAATTGCTGCAGAACAGAAGATATACTTATTCTGAACCCCACTCCCCACAAAATTCTAAGAGAACCATCCTGAAGTTTTGCCTCTGGCTTAGAAACTTCCAGCTATGCCCACAAATAATATACAAAAGGCCATGTGGTATTGGTCCACTTGAAACATCACAATGTGAAATGGACATAGTTAAGTTCCAGTATAATTTTTTGGATGAGCAAAAATTTTGTTTTCAGACCTCTAAAGAAGAGAGATTATGAAGTTCTATTAAAAGAAAGTATCCAATAGAGTCTTTATTGGCACACTACACAGCTTGTCAATATTTATGTTTATTTATTTTTGAGACAGAGAGAGAGACAGAGTGCGAGCAGGGGAGGAGCCAAGAGAGAGGGAGACACAGAATCTGAGGCAGGCTCCAGGCTCTGAGCCCCAAGGTGGGGCTCGAACTCATGAATGGTGAGATCAAGGCCTGAGCCAAGCCAAAGTTGGACACTTAACTGACTGTGCCACCCAGGCACCCTGGTTTGTTTTTGTTTTTCAACTCACTAAAGGACGATGAAAAGATTAAAGAAATCCCAGATAGAGGCAGAGTCAATCCTTTTGGAACACTCCCAAGGACCTGGTTTTCTAAAGAAATCTGACTAAGCTTTTTAAAATATGGTTGTCCTTATCTTGGGCTAGATTTGGGGAAAGCTTCTCCCTTAGGGGAAAGAACTCAGGTGATGAAAGTGGATTAACATATCACTTCACACGGAGGTCGACAAATGTATCCCTTCCCTGACCCACCACCTCCATCCGTCTAGACACTTGTTGACTATTCGGCAAAATAATTTATTTCAAAAATCAGAAAGAATATGGCTGATTCCCAAGGATGGAGCCACACAGACTGCTTTCAAATTTTATTGTCTGCTTTAGACAGTAAGATTCAAATGAGCTAACTTGAAGGGGTCTATCCACAACACTCTTCACAAATGGTCATGGGACAAGAGGAGGGTTTGAATGCACTCTGCATTTCTCAGCTTTTAAATTCCATAGATGAGGAAGGCAATTCTTCGTCTTCACTAGCCCAAATCAATCTTAAAATTCCATACACTCATAAAGAAACAAGAAGGGAGACAGACTAAAAATGCTTTAAAACGGAACACCTAGGTGGCTCAGTTGGCTAGCATCTGACTCTTGATTTCAGCTCAGGTCATAATCCCAGGGTTGCGGGATCCTGCTTTGGCCTCCATGCCGGGCATAGAGCCTGCTTGAGATTCTTTCCCTCTCCCCTGTTGTCCTCCCCCCTGCTTGAGCTTTCTGTCTTTGTAAAATAAAAAAAAAAAAAATTTTTTTTAATTAAAAATGCTTTAAAACCACAAGTAAAATAGGGTATTAGATGATCAGTGATTTTCCGAATTACCACCAAATAACAAATAATGACATGGCAGGCCTTGAGAGCAACATCCCCTTTCTCCTCCACCTTCACACTAGTAGGTGGTGATTTATTAAAAGCAACAACAACAAAAAGGCAGCAGAATGGAAATAGAGATTAGATTTTACAGAGCTTGATCACCAGGTTCCAAATTTCAACAGGGTGCATTGGTGGATTCAGGGGGCAAAAGACAAATACTAAAAGATTTCAAGAAAAGTAAAAGGTAAAGAAATATCACACAGGACAAGTTACTTGGCAATCAACACTTACCTGTTTTAATTTCTCGACTGACTTTATATTGTCTTTGCATGTACATATATTCTCTGTGGTCTGTTTCCACTATACTGGCTATCCTTTCCATGCTTATCCTCACCTCCTACCTGGAAGACTGCCTTAGTCAGCCCTGGCTGCCATAACAAAACACCACAGACTGGGGGTTTAAAAAACAGAAGTTTAGGGGCACCTGGGTGACTCAGTCGGTTAAGCAACGGACTTTGGCTCAGGTCATGATCTCATGGTTCATGGGTTCGAGCCCCGCATCAGGCTCTGTGCTGACAGCTCAGAGCCTGGAGCCTGCTTTGGATGGATTCTGTGTCTCCCTCTCTCTTTCTCTTCTTATAAAGACACCTTTCACATTAGATTTGGTCCCCACCTAATGGCTCATTTTAATTCAATCACCTCTTTAATGATCTTTTTTCCAAACATGGTTACAGTCTGAATTAGAGTTAGGATATCAACATGTTAATTTGCAGGGGTAGGCGGGGGGAGGGAGGGGAGACACAACTCGGCCCAGAACACAAACCATAAGCATGGAGGATTTATTTTTCATAATTTAAAAAAAAATTAATGTTTACTTATTTTTGAAAGAGAGAATGCAAGCGGGGGAGGGGCAGAGAGAGAGGGAGACACAGAATCCGAAGCAGGCTCCGGGCGATGAGCTGTCAGCACAGGGCCTGACACAGGGCTCAAACTCGTAAACTGTGAGATCATGACCTGAGCCGAAGTTGGATGCTTAACTGACTGAGTCACCCAGGCGCCCCTTTTTTTTTCCTAATCTTGAAAAAAACAGCATCTTATAAAACTTCCTTCTCAACTCTACGTAACTCCCTCACTCAGGTCGGGTTTGAATGAATATCTGTCGAGTGGCCTCATTTTCTCATCCTCGATCACTGTATCAAGTCTTGCAATCTGACTTGAAGCAACACCTTATAAATAAAATAGCTCCATCCAAACCTGTTTATAATCTCCTTTGACCAAATTCAAAGACCATTTCCACGTTCTACTTCCCCTGGTTCAGTAACACTGGACACCATTGCTGCTGCCTCCTTTTGGAAATGCATTCCTTCCTTGGGGACATGACGCTAAAAGATTTCTTGTTATTCCTTCCAGGTTCTCCCTTCTATCTTTGCTCTTGTTGCTAAGGTTCAGTCTCATTCTTCCAGGCTGCTCTGTTCTCACTTTCCTTGAAAACATTGTGCCCTTTCAACTGATTGAGCCATCTCTTCCTACTAGGTAGCTGAACTGCCTTCCCTGAACTGCCTCAGAACTTGGGTCTCTTAACGTTCAACTCTAGTCCTTTCATTTGCAACTTTCAGTTCAGACTCAGCACATGCAAATGATCTTGCCTCTTTATTTCAAACCAGTGCCCTTTCCTGCACTCTCTTTGCTTTTGTGTGGGACACTCCTCAGGCCTGATGCTTTTGTTCTCTCTGGTCATTCATGAACATATTATGCATGTGTTTATTGAGCACCTGCTGGGAGGCTCACACAGTGCTAAGCCATGCAGATACCGGGTGAATGGGACAGACACAGTCTTCAGCCTTGCAGTGTGCTCTTGGTCTAGGCAAGCTCTCCCTTCGTGCTCCATACCCTATCACTAGATTCCGTAAGTCCTTCCTTTCAAACATCCCTGAGGCCCATATCCCTCTTTCTCTCTTTTTTTTAACAATTCTTTGCCGTCAAAGCCAACATCTTGTTTCTTTCTTTTCTTTCTTTTATCTTCCACTCCTCACCCATTTTACCCCACTCCCTCTTTGGCAACCATCAGTTTGTTCTCTTAATTTATAGGTCTGCTTCTGCTTTTTGTGTGTTTTATTTTATAGATTCATTTGTTTTGTTTTGTAGATTCCATATATAAGTGAAATCATATAGTATTTGTCTTTCTCTGTCTGACTTATTTCACTTATGCATCCTCCAGGTTGCATCCATGTTGTTGCAAACAGCAAAGTCTCATTCTTTTTTTATGGCTGAGTAATATTCCATACACACACCACATCTTCTTTATCCTTTCATCTATCAGTGGGCACTTGGATTGTCTCCACCTCTTGGCTATTGCAAATAATGCCACAATAAACATGGGAGTGCATATATCTTTTTGAATTAGTGTTTGTTTATTTTGGGAAAATACCCAATAATGGAATTATTGAATCATGTGGTATTTCTATTTTTTTAATTTTTTGAGGAATTTTCATACTGCTTTTCACAGTGGCACCAGTTTATATTCCCACCAACAGTGCACAAAGGTTCCCTTTTCTCCATATGCTAATATCTTGTATCCTCTTACATCAATCTTATCACACTTGGATTGATGTGATAACCTCCAAACTGACCCTCTCTCTCTAATCTCCACCATACTGGCTCCTTACTACCCAGTCGCTCCAGAATATCATCATAACACATTAACCTTTAATTACCAGTATGCTCCCTGTCATTCCCTGCAGAAATTTTTCAGTGGGTATACTGACCCTCTGAAAACTAAAATCCAAGCTATGGAGTTGGGAAGACTGGAGGAAAATTACAGATTGGAATTCCTACTTTGTTACTTCAATGCTTGGTGTCCCCAAGCCAATCATTCACCCTCTCTGGGCCTGTTTCCCAATTGAATAATTAGGTAACCAGCTCACAGGGCTGTTATGAAGGACACTGGCACACCCTTCCTACTGTCACTACCACCGGCTGATCTATGAGCTAATGCTTATGAAGCACTTCATATGCCAGCCACTGTGATTAGTGTCTAGTATTCATTTAATCTTCACTCTGTACACTAACTGTATGACCTTGGATACTTTTCTTAACCACTCTATAGCTCAGGCGTTTTCAATTTTCAAAGTGGGTGTTGTAAGGAGTGCCTGTGATAATACATATACGTTACAGTACCTGGCACAGAGTGAGCTCTCAATAATGGTACAATAACCTACTCTGCATCACTCATTGTAACTCCTGGATAGAGACCGTAAAACTAAGTGTGTTACAAGTGTATCCATCTTCTATTTTCTAACCTAGATTGATGAGCTGCCAGCAAAAAGGAACTATATCTTATATTTACTCTGTTTTCCCAACAGGGTCAAATAGCATAGAGAAAACACAATAAACCCTTGCTCAGTGAGTGACAATGAATGACTTACCAGGTAACACTGTTATCTATAAAAGCGCCCACTCTTTATTTGAGGTTGTGATCCAGAATGTTCCTGAGGGTGACTTATGGCTTTTGCTTTATATCATACTCTGCCTTTTTTCTTTCATAGCATAATGAAGCTACTCTCTTCTAGCCCTATTATTATAGTAACAGTGAGTGTCTAAATTTATCTAAAACCATACATATTCCTCTTAACGACACTCCCCCCCCATAAAATTAGCATTTTAGAAGAAAAAGAAACCTTTAAGGGGAAAACCCCTCAACTTTATCCCAAGAAAGTCTTTCAATTAAAAGATTTAAACTCTACTTGATTTCAATACATAATCAGAGATTATATGTGGGTTAATGAGCATTAGAAGTAAAGCTAATTAAGATTCTGCCTCTTTTACAGAAAATAAAATGGATTCAGCATAATTCAGTCCTCCAGATCTTTTATTGATATAATTACTAAATGCAAATATTTATGAATTATACAGACAACATTCAATGCCGTTTAAAATAGCAAAGAGCTATTGCAACAAAGGAAATCGGGGAATAGAACATCAAAAGCATCTCACAGATGCTTTGCTCACCCTGTTTATGTGGAAAATAATCAGAATATGAGGTATATCCCTAGTAATAGACTCATCACTCTGAAAGGGTACCAAGGGTCAAAATGTTTCCATCACTTCTCAGCTGAATAGAAAGTGTAGTGAACGAAAAAAATGTTGTTGTCTATCCATTTATATATACACACACAAGATATAGATACACACAAAATAAAGATATCTATCTATCTGTATAGATACATATGTGTCTCCTTTGAAGAAACACAGGCCTTTTTTGCCCTGGGTAACAGTTTTTCCTCAAATTAATGAAAGAGACACTGAATATGTTTCTTTCCTCTTTTAGCATCTTTTTGAGGAAATATACCATGATGATACTTTTTTTTTTTTAATTTTTTTTTTTCCAACGTTTATTTATTTTTGGGACAGAGAGAGACAGAGCATGAACGGGGGAGGGGCAGAGAGAGAGGGAGACACAGAATCGGAAACAGGCTCCAGGCTCTGAGCCATCAGCCCAGAGCCTGACGCGGGGCTCGAACTCCCGGACCGCGAGATCGTGACCTGGCTGAAGTCGGACGCTTAACCGACTGCGCCACCCAGGCGCCCCGCCATGATGATACTTTTGACAACAAATTGTATGGCTGACAAACTTCAATAATTCTTCACCTTTATTTCCCCATTTAAATTTTAACCAACCAAATTTAAAATCAAAGTCCCCATATGTGGACACATAAAATGTAAAACACATAATGGCAGAGCTGCTCTGGTCGGAACTTCCTTTGGGGTGGGGGTGCTGAGCTCCACCTACTCCCTCCTAGACCTAAGCCCTCCCGCTGCCAGTCAGGAAGACTCTCTGTGGAGCCCGCAATCCATGGAACCCTGTTTGAATATGTTGGGACTAGATGGCTGTAGATCATTCCAATAGAATTAGAGATGGCTCTAAATTCTATTTTTCAACAACATTCTGGTTGTTTAACACAACGTTCAAAGCCGTGGTGTCATTTGTTGGAATCTGTGAGGGGAATTATGAATTATACATTTGAACTCTCACCCCTTCGCCAATATCCTGTGCTTCAGCTCACATCAGCTGCATTGCAAACCACAGCCCTCTGCTGGCACATGTTTATCTTGCAGTCAGCTAACTTCTAAATATTTTCTATACTTACTAACCTTAAACTATCATTCCCCCTATATATACTTGTGCAGATAGCTCTCAGAACCTCTGAAGTACAGCTTTTCGTTTATCCTTGTTTTTTAAAATGTCATTTCACTAAAACTGGTCTTCACGGCAGTTTATTCAGTCACTTGAGGTCATAATTCAGTCACCTAATATATTATTCATCCTCCAACTAATGTCATTGACAAGTCTGATGAAGGTAACTTCTTTAAAGTGGAACATCCCAGGTCCCATCTCATGCCTAATGAATCATAATCTTCAATGGCAGGTCCAAGCAGTTCTGTGTTTCCCTCGCACCCCCAGCTGATTTGGATGTGTGGGAACCACTACATGAGGTCTTAATACAAGTCATCTGTAGCAGTGAATGAGTCAGGACCAAGGACAGAGATCATCTGTCATATGGTTTATATGAATCCGTAATTTATATCTGACAGTTCAATCAATGAAGAATTCACTGACTCTATCCTCTACTAAATTCTTTTTTTTAAGTTTATTTTATTTTGAGAGAGAGTTGGGGGAGGGGCAGAGAGAGAGGGAAAAGGAGAGAAGGGGAAGGGCAGAGTGAGAGGGAGAGAAGATCCCAAGTAGGCTCTGTACTGTCAGCAGAGAGCACTATGCACACCTCGAACTCACAAACCATGAGATCAAGACCTGAGCCAAAGTCAGTTGCTTAACCGATTGAGCCACCCAGGTGCCCCTAAATTACCTTATCCAAACTGAAAACAAGAATTCCTTTAAAAAAAATTTTTTTTTAATTTTTTTACTTAAAAAAATTTTACTGTTTATTTAGTTTTGAGAGACAGAGAGAAGCAGAGCACAAGCAGGAGAGGGGCAGAGAGAGAGGGAGACACAGAATCGAAGCAGACTCTAGGCTCTGAGCTGTCAGAACAGAGTCTAGTGCGGGACTCGAACTCACAAACCATGAGATCATGACCTGAGTCAAAGTCAGACGCTTAACCAACTGAGCCACGTAGGCACCCCTACCTTTTTTTTAAAATATAATTTATTGTCAAGTTAGCTAACATACAGTGTATATAGTATACTCTTGGCTTCCAGAGTAGATTCCCATGGTTCATCACTTATATACAACACCCAGTGTTCATCCCAACAAGTGCCCTCCTCATTGCCCATCACCCATTTCCCCCTCTCCCCACCATTCCCCCCATCAACCCTCAGTTTTTCTCTGTATTTAAGAGTCTCTTATGGTTTGCCTCCCTCCCTCTCTGTTTGTAACTATTTTTTTACCCTTCCCTTCCCCCATGGTCTTTTAAGTTTCTCAAGTTCCACATAGGAGGGAAAACATATGATATCTGTCTTTCTCTGACTGACATATTTCACTTAGCATGATACCCTCCAGTTCCATCCACATTGCTGCAAATGACAGGATTTCATTCTTTTTTGACTGCCGAGTAATACTTCATTGTGTGTGTGTGTGTGTGTGTGTGTGTGTGTGTGTGTGTGTATACATATATATACACCACATCTTCTTTATCCATTCATCTGTCATTGGACATTTGGGTTCTTTCCATAGTTTGGCTATTGTTGAAAGCACTGCTGCAAACATTGGGGTACATGTGCCCCTATGAATCAGCATTCCTGTATCCTTTGGATAAATTCCTAGCAGTGCTACTGCTGGGTCATAGGGTAGATCTCTTTTTAATTTTTTGAGGAACCTCCACACTGTTTTCCAGAGTGGCTGCACCAATTTGCATTCTCACCAACAGTGCAAAAGAGTTTCTGTTTCTCTACATCCTTGCCAAAATCTGTTGTTTCCTGAGTCGTTAATTTTAGTCACTCTGACTCGTGTGAGGTGGTATCTCAATGTGGTTTTGATTTGTATTTCCCTGATGAGGAGTGACATCGAGCATTGTTTCATGTGTCTGTTGGCCATCTGGATGTCTTCTTTGGAAAAGTGTCTGTTCATGTCTTCTGCCCACTTCTTCACTGGATTATGTTTTTTTCAGGTGTTGAGTTGGGTAAGTTCTTTACAGATTTGGATACTAACCCTTTATCTGATATGCCAATTGCAAATATCCTCTCCCATTCTGTCGGTTGCCTTTAGTTTTGTTGATTGTTTCCTTTGCCGTGCTGAAGCTTTTTTTCTTGATGAGGTCCCAATAGTTCATTTTTGTTTTTATTTCCCTTGCCTTTGGAGATGTGTCAAGTAAGAAGTTGCTGTGGCTGAGGTTAAAGAGGTTGTTGCCTGAAAACAAGAATCTCTTGAGTGGCTTTCCCAAATCCTAGTTGCATCCAGATTTATCTGTTTAAAAGATTTCTTGGGGCGTCTGGGTGGCTCAGTCGGTTGGGCATCTGACTTCAGCTCAGGTCATGATCTCGTGGTTCGTGAGTTTGAGCCCCGTGTCAGGCTCTGTGCTGACAGCTCAGAGCCTGGAGCCTTCTTCAGATTCTGTGTCTCCCTCTCTCTTCAACCCTCTCCCACTCATACTCCGATCTCTCTCTCTCTCTCAAAAATAAACAATAAAGATTTTTTTAAAAAATTTAAATTTAAAAAAATATAAGATTTCTATAACCCTATTTTTTTTTAAAGGCAGCGAGGTCAGTACTTCTAGTATGCCTTGTTCCTTCTCTATGTGCTTATAGGCCATCTATCTATTTGATTATCTGTCCTAGAATTTGGCATTGGATTGACCTTAAGTTCTTGAATCTAGAAGTTGTACTATCTAGTTACCCTCCTCCTTTATAAAACATCACCAATATCTATGCAAATTGAAAAGCTCTTTTTAATATCTTGCACAAAATGGCAATTCACCCAGAACACAACAAACGGACTAATCTAGATTTCTGAACCTCACCTTTACGGAGCTTCAATATCCTTAGCAGTGGTGTGTTTTACCTTTCCAGATTTGTGGTCACTCTCTGACAGAGAAAATAAAGTGTGGGAAAGCTTCTGCAGATGATAACTACAATATTGTTATCAGCCAGTATTACCCTTTAACGTTTTCTCATCCATCCAAATCAAAGAACCTGCTTCTTCAGGGATAATAGTGGCAATGGTAGTAATAAGGTAGAGGTAATAAATTTCCTTTTAACACTTAATGTTCCTCCTCATTACCATGCATAGTTGTCATACTTGGTGCAGGCAATGAGTCTATACAGGTGTTTATAGAAAAGAGTCTGGGCAGAAGGAAACACTATTACATGAGTCTTATGGCACTTTCACTATTACCTGCTATTCTAGACATAAACCCAAACACTGTCTCATCCAAGGCTGCATTCTGAGTATTCAGACAGTATCTGGCACTGAATAGAATTCAAATGATATCTAAATGTAAGTAAATAAATGATTACATGAATACGGAGTAGCTAATCGTGTTTAATCCCTGCAATAGCCTCATGAGTTAGCTATCATTCTCTTAACCTTACAAATGAGGAAAATGAGGGTCAGAAAGACTAAGTGATTTGCTTAAGATCAAGAGTCGGTGTAAGAACAACAGTCCCAGCCATGTATTTCTGCAGCCAGATCATGAATACACTTCATCTGTCTCTAACCACAGTATCAAGAGAATTGAGTTTGCTTTACTGTTCAGTCCCTTCCAACTAGAGACGTTGGGGATCTCTGAGAAACTTCCAAAGTCTCAGTATTCTCATTTGAAAAATAAATGTTGCCTGTCCTGCTTACCTTGAAAGGTGGTTTTAACACTCAAAGGAGATAATGGGTAATTAAACACGAGGAATTATCATTATTACCTCTCAAATCTTCCTTAGAATAAGATGCTTTAATATCTAAATGCCAAGGGGCTGATATTTCCTACTGTAACACAGGTGTCATGCAAAGGGAAATTTTTAAAACTGTAGCACAAGAAATAATTATGGAGAATGGTGCTGGCCTTCAATAGTTAACATTACTCTGGATGGCATAAAAACTGGAAGTTGTATTTGCCACTTCGCAGATTAGTAGTATTGTGTGAAAATTATAGAAATTTTGGTGTCATACTTACTACTAATCCAGTCTCCATATTCAGGAAATTGTTTAGATGATTCTATTGGTGTCGATAGTTGCTTTCCTTAGGATCATTCAGTTAATGGCTTTGGCTCTCTATGAAATTTTGTCTTATTACTTGTCTAGTAAGAGGCTGAAGATACAGAACAATTTTAGAATCGGGGCACTGAAAGGAACAGATTTCGGAAAGTAGAGTCATTATATCAGCATCCCCAGTTAGAGGCTGAGACATGACTGCTTATTATTTGGGTGTCAGCAAGAATGTTACCTACCTCCTCAGGGAAGCCTTCCTTGACATTCCCACCCCTTTAATGCCCAGAATCCAGTACTTGCTTCCGATAGCATTCATCACAATTGTGACTCCTATCTTTGTGTGATTATTCAGTGTAAGTCCCACCAGACTGTAAGGTCCTTAAAGGTAAATGTGAATCTGTTCTCTTCTATTTTCCCAGAGCTTAGTATCAAGCTTGGCAATGTGGAACACTCCTCTAATTTTATTAAACCCATCCATGAAACTAGAATAGAGAGATAGCTGCACTATTTATCTTGGGAAACCTGCTTCCTAACATAGTGCTTGTCACTTAGTGGTTGCTCAGCTAATATGAGCAAAAAAAAAGGTAAAATTCCTTGTTTAGGTCAGAATAGGCTTGGTTATATTACAAACAACCACCAAATCTAATCAGTTTTAAAAAAGCAAAGGTTTATTTCTTACATTATATGTCCATCATGCATTGGAGGCTCTGCTTCACACACGCACACACACACACACACACACACACACACACACACACACTCAGTTTGACTGGCTTCACCATCTGAAACATCTCTAGTTACGGTGGCAGGAGGAAGATGCCAGGGAGACGTTGCCCCGGCCCTTTCAAGCTTCTGTCAGAAAGGGCAGGCAACACTCTACCCACACTGTATTGGCCACACTAGCCAATTAACTACACTCAAATTCAAAGGAATAGGGGGAAAAATCCCTCTTGTACTCAATATTAAAGAATTATATATGGGTGAACATTAATAAAATCTCATCTACCACCAAAACAATCGTTGAACATATTCTAATAATATCAGCTCTTTTTCATGTGTTGTAGCTTAAGGCTACCAACTTTTTATTTTATAAAACTGTATAATGTTTGTATATAATATTTGCATATACTCATATGTGTATGTATACAGGAAGACCCAGTGGGAGTTTCCAGTTACTAGTGTCCCATGATAATCATGACTGCAATGAAAGCTACACCCACTGTACTTTGGGGCATGGTTTACATGCAGTATCCCAGGTAACCCTCACAATAGTCCTGTGAGGAGATAATGTGAACTCAATGCCTAGTATCCTTTCTGCCTTTCTTGGTAAGACCACTCCAATTTGTCTTTAGTGAGCCACAAGTCCTTCATTGCACAAGGCCTTGTGGGTGTGACTTAACAGAGGCTTGTCTTCCCCTGACCAAGGGATGGGCATACAACTCAGAACAGGTCATTGAGACACTTAGAAATTTGAAAACCTCTAAAAGATGGAATGGAAAAATAGTTGGAGCTGTATACCCCAGTAGTAACACTTGAACATATTCATTAATTTATTCCAATATGTATTTATTATCCCCATGTGCCCCAGAAGGCCCCTGGCATTTTAGCAATATACCAAACACATGTATCTCTTGCCTTCATGGAGTTTACAGGAAATACAGTGAAAGTAGGGGGCTGTTTTACATAGAATAGTTAATAATTCCTCTTAAGAGGGTGACTCTGGACCTGCATGAAGTGAGGGAGTCAGCCATGTGACTATCAAGGGAATGGCATTCTAGGCCAAGGGGAAACAGAAAGCACCAAGACCCCAAGATGGAGATGAACTTGTCCTTTTGAAGGAATATTGAGGAGACTAATGTGCCCAATGGGGAAGAAAATGCTACACAATGAGTGTGGAGATGTAGCCCATGTCTGAATAACGTTGGGTCTTGTAGGTCAAAATTAAAATACTGGATTTTATTTTTAATGCAATGGATAGTTATTAGGAAGTTCAATGAGGGTTGACATGTTTTGATTTTATTTTTAAAATAAGCTGACTGCTATGTGCAGAATAGAAGTGGGGCAGGGGTGAGAAACACAGCTGGGAGAAGAGGAAAGAGATCACGTCCACCATCCATTTAAGACAGGAGGACTTCCTGGCCTGTGGGTGACATGTGACAGGTGAGAAGTGGTTAGAATTAGGATACAGGTGGAAGGGATACGTGAAAGGCTTTGCTGATAGACTGGATGTAAGGTGTAAATAGAAGATGACAGATGGCTACAAGATGACAAGATGGGGGTGCCTGGATGGCTCAGTCGGTTGAGCGTCTGACTTTAGCTCAGGTCATGAACTCATGCTTCAGGAGTTCAAGCCCTAAGTTGGGCTCTGTGCTGACAGCTCAGAGCCTGGAGCCTGCTTCGGATTCTATGTCTCCCTCGTTCTCTGCCCCTCCCCCACTCCCTCTATCTCTCTCTCTCTCTCAAAACTAAAACAAAAACATTAAAAAAAAAAAAAAAGATGATGAGAAAATGGCTAGAGGAACAGGGTGAAATGGAGTATGTTTACAGAAGTCAGGATTGCTAGGGAGTGAGGGGATAGTTTTGTTTTGAATATGAATCTGCCGATTATACCTCCAGGTGGAGACGTCACATCAGAAGAAGGGTAGGGGCCAGGATGTATATTTGAGAAGCTGATGGGACTAGCCATTAGTTCCTAATTCATAAATCTCCAGTGATGCTTGATTCTGATTCTTTCTTCTTCTTTATATTTTTGTTGAACCTACACGTTACCTCATGATCTTCAAATAAATCCTACATCTTGTATCTCAAAGTAAGTCTCTGTTGCTTACAACACTATCTCCATTCTGCACATACAGAAACAAAGTTTGGTAAAGTTAAGTAACCTGACTAAAATCACAAAGATAACAAGGGGCAGAGCTGGGTCTTGAGGCCAAGTGTGTTTGTAAGATACCACGTCTCTTACAGTCAGAATATTGCACAGCTGCTACCTGCCTGGTCTCTTTAGCAAAAAGTCTTCAAAGGCCTGGGGCCAGGGGTCACTGTTCAAAGTGACTTCACAGTGGCAAAGAAAAGCAGGAGAGAGGCACAACTTCAAACAGAAAAGGGCATCTCTCTAGGAGAGCCAGCAGTTACCAACCTGAAATTTCAAGAGGCATCTCAAAGCAACAAGGAGTTTACTTTTTCTTCTTCGGGAGCACACTGTTATTTTACACCGACTCTCTGTTGCAAATGTACAATCAACTCAACTCTTGGCTCAGTTCTCCCAACAGGAGAGCAGAAGGGTTGACAAGTAAGGGAAAAGTTATTGTTCTCTGGACTGGTACAGAAATTTAATTCACAGCAAAATTCTCAGAGGTTGATGCACTCTCGTTTGGAGAACCTGATAAGATTTATCTACACAAAGTAAAAAATAAGGCTCTGTGGATTCCTATATTTAAGGGCAGGATCTCAATAGGTTATTACCTGGAAGAAAAAGAGAGGGGCTTCTCTTGCTCATTCAAATGTTCCCCAGAGACCAGCACAGTGTCTGGTACCCGGGTGATGTTTAATTTTGAATAAAAAGAAGGCTTTTTTTTTTTTTTAAGAAAAAACCTGGAAAATACTTTAATTTTTAAATAAAAAATAGAAGTCTTTAGACATTCTTAGTGCTATATAAAGTTAACAGAAGAACATTAAATAGAAGAACAAAAGTATTAACATTAAATAGAAGAACACTACATGACTTTTAGACTCTTGGGGAAGGAGAGGTAAATTGTAAAGTGCTTATATTTAATGGTTCTAAAGTCAAAATGCCTGGTCACCATCCTAACCTAGCCACAAAGTAGCTATGCCAGGCTCCAGGATACAAACGGAGGTTCCAGGGACGATGGCAACAGGTCATCTAAAGCAGGAGGGATCTTTGGGTCTCAGGTAGTGAAGCACCTCCCCATGGGGCCAGGGAACAGAGAAGGGGTGAGAGCCCAGACGGCAACTAGATGAGGGCTGTTCACCCTACAGGCACAACCAGGAACAGAGCCAGGATACAGAGTCTGAACTCTGCCAGAGCCAAGAAAGCCAACTCCAATTCCAGAGATGTGAGAAACCAGGGCACCAATGTTGAGCATTTGGGCCAAGTCACAAAGATTTGTAGTAATAGTTGCTATTTGTACTATTTTTTTTTTTATGTGAAAGCACTATTCTAAGCATTTTTTTTCACATGTTGAATCATAGCAATGTTACAAGAATTCTACAAGGGTATAGATAATATTTTTGCTCTCATGTTTCAGATGGGGAATCTGACGCCTATCGTGGATAAATATCTTGCCAACATTCATATAGCTAGGCGGAAGAGGCAAGACTGGGACACAGATTTTTTGGGGTACAGCGCCATATCATTTAACCTCTACATTTTAACCCTTGACTCCTGCTTTGCTCATATTGGCTGATTCCATTGTTGTTTGTTTTTTTTGTTTTTTTTTTTTTTTTTGCTTCAATCTGTTAGGAAAACCCTCCTTTTCCATTTCTAAAACTGCTTATGGGTTTATATCAGGAAAAATATATTTCATATTCAGTATACATTAATTGAGTACCTAATATATGCCAGGGACATTCACATGGGGGCTAGAAAGATTAGTGACACCATCTGGCTTTCAAAGTTTCATGAGGAGAGGATAATAATGACAATGACAAAAGCCTCGCGCTCTTTGGGAACACAGCAAACTGGGGACAGCACTAATCTATTCTTGCAGATTCAGAAGGTGCCTTTGTCTACTGGCCTTGAACAAATTATTTAACCTATCTTTCAGTTTTATTGCTCTATCTGCAGTAGAGATAATGAGAAGAGAACCCTAATAGGGTTATTCTAAGGATTAAATGAGGTAATATTTGTAAACTGTTTAGCATAGTTTCTAACATGTAGTATTTTATAGATGCCATGCTGTTGTTGTAGGCCTTGAACAATGTTCCAAACAGCACCACAGAAGTTCAGAAGTTGGCCAAATAGGAACACCTGGGTGGCTCAGTGGGTTGAGCAAATGACTCTTGATTTCAGCTCCAGGTCACGGTCCCAGGACCATGGGGCCCTGCATCCGGCTCTGCACTGAGCGTGGAGCCTGCTTGGGATTCTCTCTCCCTCCCCTCTGCCCCCTCCCCTGCTGGCACTCTCTCTCTTCCCCTCCATCCCTCTCCCCTGCTTGCATTCTCTCTAAAATAAAAATAAATAAGTAATAAGGAAAGAAAGAAAGAAGTTTAGCCAAATAGACCAGGATGGTTAGCACATTCCTGATGCCTGGTGATTCCACTGTCACTTGGTTAAACAAGTTCTAACCAAGCTTCTTCACCAGGCCCTGTGCTAGCTGCTAGAAGTACAATAAACACACTAGTCCTTGCTGGGTTCACGGAGCTTGCAGACTTCCATAAAAGACAGGCATTGAACGAAAAAGTAGTAAGTGTGTAAAGTACTGCGGGGGGAAGGATGTGACATCACCAGACAAATGCCACGTCCTATTCCCTGAGGATATGGGCCTGAGCTGAGACCAAAGAGGAGTAGGAGGGAATGTGGAGTCCCAAGGCTGGGTGGCATGTACAGAAGGTCACAGGCAGGGGAGCCACATCACACCTGTACTGAAGATTCTAAAGCAGTTATGTGGGTTTTCAAGATACTCACATCATACAGTTACCAGCACAGGGACACAGCTATGACAAGTGCTGTTAGGGTGGCTGGGCAGCACTAAGAAAATGCATGAAATGAGAAAGTGACCTTCAGTAAGGTCAGGGAAGCTGTTCCTGAGAAGTGGTCTTCCAGCGTAGGCATGGTGGATGAGTCCAAGTTAACTAGGGGGAGCGCCAGAGGAAGAGGGGACAGAGGCCCGGCCATGGGTGCAACACCTGCAAAGTTCCTGTGCCAGGGAAGGGATCTAAGCAAGGACCAGAACACCTAGCTGTGGGAGCGTGGGAGGGGATGGCGGACAAAAAGGAAAGCAGGACTCCATATCAAGGTCGTGTAGGATATGTTAAGAATCTTAAGCTTTCTGAAAGTAGTAGTTATTTACTCCGGATTTTATTCAGGTGACTAGTATGATCAAAACTGCATTTTGAAACTATCACTGTAGCTGAGGAGTATAGAATGGACTGGGGTGCCGGCCAGTGAGGATGTGGGACCATGAGTGGGGAAGCTGTTGCCAATGGCAGCTGTCCTAGCTCTGGAAATCTGAATGATCTGGGGGGCGGGAGCCTAGGGTCTACCGCAGATGCTGGTCTTGTTGCAGGTAATCTTTGAACCGAACAAACCTTGGGTGAAATCCTAGGATCTACTGTTCTGTGATTTTGGGTAAGTTGGCCTACATTTGTGAGCTTGTACTTTCTCACCTCCAAAAGGTAAAGTTATACCTACTCCTCGGCTTGACTGTGAAGGTCAAGGTAGATAATGGATAGGAAAGCACTCAACACATACTGACGGTGGTTATTATAAATATGCACACCAACAGCTTAGAGAGCAGGCTCCATTCTGTCTCAAGATGCTAATGATCATTCCTGCAATATTTTCTAGACTGAGAAGACATCTGCAAAGAATAATAATAAAAGCAAATACTGCATAGTATTTACTATGTGCCAGGCATCTTTCTAAATACTTAACATACATTAAAACACATAATTCTCAAAAATAACCCTGGGTGTTATGTGCATTATTTGCTCCTATCCTTCCCTCCTTCCTGCAGCCACTCCCTCTGCCATGTAACTTTGCAGTTCCTCTGCCCTTTGATTTTGGGTTTGGCCATGTGACTCACCTTGGTCAACAGGACAAGGCAGAAATAATGGTGTGCCAATTCCAAGCCTCTGTCTTAAAAGGGCCTCATGTATATCCACTTGCCTTCTTTATGATGCTGCCATCACCATGAGAAAAGCCTCCTTTGCTCTTCTGCTGGTCTGAGGAACAGGTGGGGCACATCGTGCAATGTGAAGAAGAACTAGCCTTGCCAAGTTCACCCTGAGCCACCAACTTCAAGTGAACTCTTTTTTATACAAGAAATAGCAAATGATCATTGTTTTTAATCTCTGGGGTGTAAAGTAGCCTGTTATGCAGCATTTTTATAGCACTTGTTAACTGATACATTCTATAAGATGGTTATCATTATTAGTGCTCATTTTATAAATGAAGAAACTAAAGCAGAGAGCCGTTCAGCCCCAGGTTTTGCAACTAAGTGTCAGAGCTGAGATTTAACCAAGGCAGTGAGACTTCAGAATCTGTGTTCTTCGCCAGTCAGAGTGGCTAAAATGAACAAATCAGGAGACTATAGATGCTGGAGAGGATGTGGAGAAATGGGAACCCTCTTGCACTGTTGGTGGGAATGCAAATGGGTGCAGCCACTCTGGAAAACAGTGTGGAGGTTCCTCAAAAAATTAAAAATAGATCTACCCTATGACCCAGCAATAGCACTGCTAGGAGTTTACCCAAGGGATACAGAAGTGCTGATGCATAGGGGCACTTGTACCCCAGTGTTTACAGCAGCACTTTCAACAATAGCCAAATTATGGGAAGAGCCTAAAAGTCCATCAACTGATGAATGGATAAAGAAATTGTGGTTTATATACACAATGGAATACTATGTGGCCATGAGAAAGAATGAAATCTGGCCTTTTGTAGCAACATGGATGGAACTGGAGAGTGTGATGCTAAGTGAAATAAGCCATACAGAGAAAGACAGATAGCATATGTTTTCACTCTTATGTGAATCCTGAGAAACTTAACATAAGATCATGGGGGAGGGGAAGGAAAAAAAAAAAAAAAGGTTAGAGAGGGAGGGAGCCAAAACATAAGAGACTCTTAAAAACTGAGAACAAACTGAGGGTTTATGGGGGATGTGAGGGAGGGGAGGGTGGATGAGGAGTATTGAGGAGGGCACCTGTTGGGATGAGCACTGGGTGTTGTATGGAAACCAATTTGACAATAAATTTCACATTAAAAAAATAAAAAAAGAATCTGTGTTCTTGTCTTTCATGCATTAAAAAGCCTCATAAGAAAGCCACATCCTTCAGGGGCACATGCACCCCAATGTTTATAGCAGCCCTATCAATAATAGCCAAATTGTGGAAAGAGCCCTAATGTCCATCACCTGAGGAATAGATGAAAATGTGATATATATGATATCATATATATGTATAATATACATACATATAGACACACACAATGGAATACTACTTGGCAATGAAAAAGAATGAAATCTTGCCATTTGCAGCAACGTGGATGGAACTAGAGGGTATTATGCTAAGCAAAACAAGTCAGAGAGAGACAGATATCATATGATTTCACTCATATGTGGAATTTAAGAAACAAAACAGAGGAACATACGGGAAGAGAAGGAACAATAAGATAAGAGGCAAACCGTAAGAGACTCTTAAATACAGAGAACAAACTAGGGTTGCTGGAGTGGGGGGATAGGCTAAATGGGTGAAGGGCATTAAGGAGGGCACTTCTGGAGATGAGTACTGGTGTCATATGTAAGAGATGAATCACTGGGTTCTACTTTTGAAGCCAAGATTACACTGTATGCTAACTAACTTGAATTTAAATTAAAAAGAAAAAAAAAGAAAAAAGAAAGCCACATCCTTCAAATTTAAAGTGTCTGCTGGTCTTTCTAAATGTAACACAAAGCATGAAGAATAAATGAGTGAAAAATGAGAATCTGACAGCAGTACGTGTTTGTGCATTCACATTCACACAAAAAATAATGTATCTTCAAGCTAAGAAAATGCCTGTGCCTGGAATCCTACCATATCACCACCCTCAGCATTAAGTAGCCTGCCTCAACCACCTATCTGGATGTATTGACAGCTTGGAGTGATGCAAAACCCAAGTTTTGTAAGTGAATGGGACAGTTTCCTAAAAGTGGAGCTTAGATGAGAAGACTGGAGTCATCAGTGAGTCAGGCAAGAGTGTGACTGCAGAGGCCCTGAATCATCTGATTGATCTGTCCACATCGTGATCCAACTACTGGCTAACTCCCAAATCTCTACTCCAGGGCCAGAAGAGCAAAGACCTTATAACCCATCATGAATGTCGAGAACAGGCCCAGAATGTGCTGCTTAAAACACAGGAGGTTCAAGGCCAAAGTCAGAGGTTCCATCTTAGCAAGTAGCCCAAGGCATTCTGAAATCTAGGCAGTCTCTCTAAGCTTCCCTCATTGTCGGTGAAGATGAATAAAGATGATCCGTCTCATTCCTGGGAAGACATCTCAGCTCCTGTGGGTTGACAGCAACCTCTTACTCCTCTGAATTCCCGTAACATTCTATCTGTGCCCTTCTTACAAGATTATATGTTTCCTGAAGATGAAGACTATTGTGTGGAATTCTATTTCACCCACAGCACCTTGTGTGCACCTAGGTGTTTAATAAATATTTGCTCAATGAATATGGAGAAAGAAAGATGTGGTTTAGAAAGGGCACAATGACTCAGAACTATCTTGTTCATCACTGTCCCATCAGCATCTACGTACTGCCTGATACTTGGTAGATGCCTAATAGCTATGTAGTAATGAATGAGCAAATACTATGCACTGGGAGGCAGAGAACCTGGGTTGGAGCTGATCTCTAAACTGTAGTGTCTTAAAAAGAAATTCCCTGTTGTTTCTGCAAATCCAGATGACTGGGGCACCTTTGGGACTTGTCAAATCACCTTCCCTTGTTCCATTAGCTCCCCAGCTGCCTCTTTCCATAAATTCTCAGTATTTCAGTTAGTTACAGTTGAATTCTGTTGCTTGCAACCGCAGAACCCTAACTGATAAATCAGTATGTTCTCAAAATGTGGTCCAAGGACCAGTTACATCGCTACACCATGGAGCTTAAAGACTCAGATCCACAGTGCTCATCCTGGACTTCAGAATCAGAATTTCCAGCAGACTTGTCCTATGGACAAAATCCTCAGGAGATTCGTCTGCAAGCTTTGAGAACAACTGGACAAGGTGACTTCAAAGGTCCCTTCCAACACTACAAGTCTACAATTTCATGGAACACAACTGTAGCCCCTTGCCAAAGCCTACAAGTCTTGACTGTGGGCTCCTTATCACCTCTTCCAGTGTATTCCATCCAATTCATCTCTCTACTTACTTTACCCCAGGGTCACTGGCTTTCTTTTCATCATTTCCACTCTGGGACCTTCATTCTTGCTATCCCTTCAGCCTGGAACTCCCTCCTCCAAGTTTATGGCTGGCTCCTTCTTTTCCTTCAGGTCAGCTTTAATGTTGCCTCCTCAGAGAACATGTTTCATATTACCTGTCCCACTTTGCTTCTCAACCTCCATACTATCTACCAGAGCATCTCAGCAGTTACCACTAACTGACTGGGTCACCACTGATCTGTTTATTTGTTCTACCTCTCCTCTACTTGGAACTCAAGTTCTGTGACTGCAGGGATGAGCCTTCTATTGTCTCTGAAGTATCCCCAAGTATCTTAGAACTTTACTTATCACATAGCAAGTTCTTAGTAAATACTGATAAATGGAATCCATGAATATTATAAAATCTTTGAACACTATCCTATATATGATATTACTCTAAAAACAGCCTTGGATTAATAAAACCAAATGTCACATTGACCTTTATAAATTTGTCATCTCAGATAATATTCCTCAGTGTATCATTCACTGCCCCAGACTTTGATCTCTCTGAAAGTGCAAAAAAAAAAAAAAAAAAAAAAAGCACCACTGTTTCTACTTTAAATTTCTTCAGCTAAGGAACATCTGGCCTAAATTTCCTTAAAGCAACAACAACAAAGCAAGGATTCCTGTTTCTTGGAGCATCAGGTCAGCATAAATGATTTCTCCCTACAGTGCCCTCACACTTGATTTGAAAAGCACAGGTGCCCTCTACTGGAATTATGCAATATTGCAGCTTGAACTCAAACTGTCAAACCCATTAGGCATGGAGTGTCACATTATCCCTGAAACCAGATGAAGTAAGCAGATGAAAAGAGCAAGACCCACAACAAGTAAATGAGTGCTACTCATGGTGCTTCTCTGTTCTGAAGATTAAATCCACCAAGACCAATTGAGCGGATCACTCAGAATTCTGGCCTTTGAGACACTGAGCACATTTCTTCCCATAAGACCCACGAAGATCAGGGATAAGTGGTCACTTTAGGACAACCCAAGAAACAAGTAGGATCAAATAGAAGGGAAAATATGCAGGAAGGAAGCACAGTATCAGAAGGGGCACACTCAAGAGAATAAGGATAGGACCTAATGTATCCCTAGTTGGGGAGGAGGGCTATCAAATTCCTCACTGGTAAAACAAGGAGGGAGTAAGAAGTGACCTCAGAGCAACTGCACCTTGATGTGAAGTCAAGAAATCATTCACTAAGGGGTGTCAGGGTGGCTCAGTCAGTTAAGTGTCCGACTCTTGATTTTGGCTCAAGTCACGATCTCACGGTTCATGAGATCAAGCCCGGAGTGGGGCTGTGCACTGGCAGCGTGGAGCTTGCTTGGGAGTGTCTCTCCCTCTCTCTGCCCCTCCACTGCATGCTCTCTCTCTCTCTCAAAATAAATAATAAACCTAAAAAAAAATCACTCACTGAAAAAAAAAAAAAGGAAGAAAGAAAGAAATCACTCATGAAGGGCTCTGGAGCAGATCCAAACTATACACATGTTTTGGTCCACACACAGCTGGTTAACCTATCAATCAGGAGGGGCAACGGCTCTCAGATTGGCCACAGTCTGTGTCTCTTATGCACTTACACGCACACTCCCAATCGTGATGTCAGTACTGAGTGCAAGTGTCCTCTCCAGACAGCACACTGATGATTTTTCTAATGGCCAGCCTGCTTCGTGCATTCACGTGACTTGCCCAGCCCCTGCAGGCATGACTTTATACTTTTGTCTAATGTCTTTGGGATGTTCTGCATAATGGTGCAACACCTCTCTCCTCTTTACTCCAACACACACACACATCTTGTGCGATGTGGACTTTCTCTCTGCCTCCATCACGGTATATACTATGAAGTCCTCATTTGCTAGAAAACATGAACCAGACAGGGCTCCCCTATTTCCTGTCTCCCATCCCCCCAGCACAGGGCTGTACTAGATCCAGCAAGTGAGAAGCTAGGGTGACATAGGCGCTTGCTGTAAGGAAAAGTATGTGTCTCTCTCTGTCCCTCATCCGCTCATGCTCTTTACATCTCTCTCTAAATAAATAAATAAACATTAAAAAAAAAAAAGGCGGGAGGTGTCAGGGTGGCTCACTTGGTTGAGTGTCTGACTTTAGCTCAGGTCATGATCTTATGGTTTGTGGGTTTAAGTCCCGCGTGGGGCTCTATGCTGACAGCTCGGAGCCTGGAGCCTGCTTTGCATTCTGTGTGTCTCTCTCTGTCCATCATCCATTCACGCTGTCTCTCTCTCAAAATAAAAAAAATAAACATTCAAAATAATTGTGGTGTGTGTGTGTGTGTGTGTGTGTGTGTGTGTGTGTGGTGCATAGGTAGGTAGGAAGGGACTAATGTACATATTTTCCTTTCCATTTAACATTTATAAACACTGAGTATAGTTCTAAATGTGGAAGGTGTCTTTTGAATTAAGATTCCTTTCCTAAAATGCTGTAGATGGGATACTGAAATGTAAAATCATGATGTGAGGTCTTCTTACCAGTTTCAATGTGCAGCGGCTGCAAAAGACCTGCAGTTTAGAATCATAATGCCAGACTATTAAGAACTTACATTTTAAGTTTCCTCGGCTTAAATACAATTCAACAAACTCAAAGGATTATTCTAACTTTTTGCATTTTACCTTTATGAAAAGACCAGAAAAAGGAAGCAAAATGAAACTAAAGATAAATAATCAAAATGGAGTCAAAATGGTACCATTTGTTACCCGGCAGGTACAGATAAATCTTCTATGCTCTCGCCACCTACTGGGCAGAGGCGGTTGTTCACAATGAGGCAGAAGAGCCTTCAGTTCTCCAGCCAACAGAAAAAAAAAAAAATCTGCCTTGATTCAGCAACAGTGTGCTTAACAAAAGGTAATAGGTGTGTGTGTGGAATTCAGACAGGGAATAAACCGGTCTTCATCAACTCTTTCTAATGGTCCAGAAAGAAGCCGGCCTCCTGTTGAAATTCAAACTGGAAATGCTGAAATTTATCCACACCAACCAGATGAAAATGGTTTTTCAACGACAAGTTTGCATTTCATTATTGCCAAATCACTCTGTTAATCTACTACCTACCAGCCTGAATAAGAAAAAAAGCAATCATCAGTTAAGAAGATAGTTCTTTAAGGAAATGGATTTTTAGGGCCATTTAGAAACCTTATAAATAATTAACATAAGCCAAATGAAACCTAGCACTTATCGCGTCCTCAATTCTGTGTTAATTACATCAGTTCAATTTTTCTCAGTAACTCTGGTGAGGTAAATACTAGCATTATTTTTATTCCAGAGAGGAGGAAATTGAGATCTAGACAGTTTCAGCATTATATATGCCTGAACAAAACAATGTTTCCCTCCATAACATTATTCCTGAAGTAAAAAGTAATAGCCTTATATTCATTTTCATTACAGAGTCTCTCAAATTATAGAGCACTCCATCACCAAGTGGCCCTTGCGGGACACATAACATTTCCGAAGTGACCACAATCAATCCTACTTTTGGATGCTATTATTAAGGTAAGCTGATAGAACTGGCCAAAAGAAAGGCAAAAAAATCCTGCACGCATTTCATTGTATTTTCTGTTAATATGACTTCTCGAGTACAAAGAACAATATCATTATAATCTCTTAAAATCATTTTTAGAAGTAAAACAGTAAGCAGCTATGGTGACGTATATAAACATACCTACAAGAAGAGTCAAAATTGTCATAATAACATATGAATATATATTTGTGACATGGGTAAAAATTCCAGTAAAGGATCATAGAAAGATTTAAGAGTTCTGTATTTAGGGGTGCCTGGGTGCCTCAGTTAAGCATCCAATTTCGGCTTGGGTTACCATCTCACGGTCCTTGAGTTCAAGCCCCACATGGGGCTCTATGCTAACAGCTTGGAGCCTGGAGTCTGCTTTGGATTCAGTGTCTCCCTCTCTCTCTCTGCCCCTCCCCTGCTCATGCTCTTTCTCTGTCTCTCTCTCAAAAATAAACAGTAAAAAAATTAAAAAAAAGATTTCTGTATTTAAAAAATGAAGGTCTCTTCAAGCTGTATTAGCTGACTCAAAGATGGCTCTGCGGTATCTAAATGCAGTGTCTGTCCCTCGATTGGATGGGGGCCCCAAATGTGGGACGACGATCAGGTGGAAGTTGGTGGCAGTGGTGTGGGCGGTGAATAAAGAATTCACTAGAGGCAGAACAGAGGAGAAAGAAGTTTACTGAATACACCACAAGGGACGGCAGAGGACGTCCAGGACAGCAGAGGAGAGGCTGTGTGTAACAAAAGGTAGTGGTGTTTTTAAAGAAGGGAAGACGAGGAGGTATGGCGATGTATGGAATCTTCCTTTTTGGTTAACTGCCTCGTTGTAAGTAGTCCATTGGTTAGTTAGGGTCTATGGGTATCCTGAGGTGGGTCGCCTGATGGGCCTGTCTGTATTCAGCCAGGTGGTCACCGTGGACCCTTTTTACATTCCATTGCTCAAGTCTGTTTGCTTAAAAGCAGCCTCTACAGGCTCTAGTGATGAAAACAAAATTAATGTATGAAAAGAGTACAAATGAAATAGTTTCAGGAAATGCTGGGGTAGGCAAAGGCAATATTTCGAAATTAATATGTTAGGATATAAATCTTTAAAAACATATGAATTTGTTCCTTCAGATCTACTTCCTACCTCTTTTCCCCCTGCCCTCTCCCAGGAGGTAACTCGGATGGATTATGACCATGGCCTCTCTTGGCCTCTGGTTTGGTCTGGATTCAGCCAGTGGAGCCCAGAAGATCAGAGGATGGGGGAAAGCAGAAGAGTGAAGTCAGGGTGTCGGTTCCTCAGTTTTGTTCCTGAAAGGCCAGCCCAACCAGTCTCTACCCCTCACTGGAGGCCACCACTCTTAACAGTTCCCTCCTCCCAGGTTACACAGCTGCTTCTTCCTGTACCATAAGAGGCAGGCCTAGGGGTAGGAACACTGCTGCTACTGACCCCAGGCACGGACCCTTGTGGTTCCCCTATACCCAACTATGCTTTTATTAATGCTCCCTTTATAATGAACTATCTTGTTTGAGTATGTATCTGTTTCCCATTGGGATCTAAATATACTACATAAGGAATTACATTAAATATTAATATTTTCACATTTAATTATTACAATTGCATATTAACCATTTCCTTTATATTTCTAAGAGCTTATATATTTAAGTAGAACAAAAAAATGGTGGGTTTTTTTTTTTTCCTTTGGATTTTCACGTTAGGAAACAAGCAGAGCTTCTAAAACTTGTACCCAAAGCTTTCTGCCTTATGAGTGCAAGTGCCGATCTCCTTAACTAATCATAAAATAGGTAAAGGCAGAAGAGGTGCTGCAGACAGTTGGACAATTGAGTCAAATGGAAAATGATGCATTCCATTTTTAAAGGGCTGTTGATACTTTGGGTCTTTTTTTTTTTTTTTTTTTTTAATGCCAGGCTTGTTATTATAAGCACATTCTGTTGAACACAAGAGGTTTGGTTATTACCTTTTATCAAAATGTCAGGAGGACAGATTTTAAAATGAGCTAGACAATATGAGAGAACATTCTTCCCGTCCACAGAGTCTTTGAAATTGATTGCAAATGAATCGCCTCTGAACAGCATATAAGAGAGGCTGAGAGCTCTCCTAATGATGTACATCTGCGAGGCTTCACTTGGGGTTTGGCTGCATTTACATCACTATAAACTCTGCAAATTACAGCTCGAGCCATTTCCGGCATAGACACAGAGAATACGAATGGCAGCAGCAGGTTTCCTGCCTTGGATCTCTGCCAGGAGCCTGAGTCACCGTCCCAGACATCTGTAGCACATTAAACTGTACTCTTGTTATCTCTCAACACTCTGAACAATGGCCCAAGCCTCTGACAGAACAAATGGCCAAAGCCTTTTCAAGAAACCCTCCAAAGTTAGGCAGTGAATCATGAGCCTGCACAAAACTTTTCGGGTAATTTACACTGTAGGAGAAAGCCAAAATCTAGCTGAGAGGATTTCGGATAGTCTGAACTTTATTTTGACTTCATGGGTTTAGGTGGTCTTGTATTATATAGACTGAACCCCGCCCCACCCCACAAATTCCTATGTTAAATCCTAATCTCCACTGTGATGGTATTTACAGGTGGGGTCTTTGGGAGGTAATTAGCTCATGAAAGGCCTTAATGGCCTTACAAAGAGACCCCAGAGAGCTTCCCACCCTTCTGCCTAGTGAGCAAGAAGGCCATCTATAGACAAGGAAAGGACCTTCACCTGGCACCTTAGCTGCTGGTGCCTTGTGTTTGATTTCCCAGTCTCCAAAACTGAGAGAATATATATATATATATCTTAAAATTTTTTAGGGGGGGTTAGAAGGAGAGAGAGAGAATCTTTTTTTTTCTTTTTGAGAGAGAGAGAGTGAGATGGAGGGAAGGGGCAACAGAGAGAGGGAGAGAGAATCCCTAGCAGGCTTCTTGCTGTCAGTGCAGACCCCAATGTGGAGCTCCGTCCCACAACTCTGGGATCAAGACCTGAGCCTGAAGTCAAGAGTTGGATGTTTAAACAACTGAGCCACCCAGGTGTCCCAAGAAATATATTTCTGCTGTTTATAAGCCAGCCATTCGATGGTATCTTTGTGGCAGCAGCCAGAATACATGAACAAGAAAAGTCAAAATATAGCTGAGATGATTTAAAAAATTTTTTTAATGTTTTTTGACAGAGAGAGAGAGAGAGAGACAGAGCATGAGTCAGGGAGAGGCGGAGAGAGAGGGAGACACAGAATCTGAAGCAGGCTCCAGGCTCCGAGCTGTCTGCACAGAGCCTGATGCAGGGCTTGAACCCACAGACCATGAGATCGTGACCTGAGCTGATGTCAGACACTCAACTGACTAGCCATCCAGGAGCCCCTAGCTAAGATGATTTTTGATAGTCTCAACTTTATTTAAACTTCACAGATTAACTCTGCTGAATGCTCAACAAAAAAGGGTGGTCATTCTTAGTCCTTAAGGAAAAGGCATTTAGGCCAACAGTCAAAGAGAGAAATAGTAACTTCAAGCCATGTTCCCACTCTGCCTCCTACTCTCCATCTTCACTGCGGCCCCCAGTTTCCAAGCCATCATCATCTTGCAGAAACGATTGCAAACTCATTATCACTTGGCTTTTGATTCTTGGCTCTCCTACAATCTTTTCTCCATGCAGCAACCATCATGATCTTTTGAAAATATAAATCCAGGCATGATTTGTCCTATCTGAATCCATCCAATTGATGAGGGACAATAAGGCAAGCTGAGGGCCAAGCATAAACTAGCACCCCACCCGACCCCAACCCCAAGTGGGATTATGTGTGATATTCCTCAGGCACTCATGGCTGCCCAAGAACAAAGGAAAGGAAAGAAAACAGATGGTTATTAAACTGTTGAGAGTCTCCATCAGTTTACAAATACTTTAGTACAATTACAAAAAAAAAAAAAAAAAGCAATCTCATCAATAGCCTAAAGTCCAGGAACCCCCTACTGTATTAATTTTAAAGCTTTGCTAGAGGGAAAAACAAACTTATCTTGACAATATGTAGGCCTCCAGTAATCTTTAAGTCTTTAGCATATGAAAATCTTTTTGGAAACTTCCCTTTTGACTTTACCTCCCCCACCCAACTCTATAGTATTTAACCAGTCATTCTTTACCACCCCAGTGCAGCTCTTTAGGTCCAAGGGTCCTGTCTCCCTGCTTTATAATAAAATCACCTTTTTGCACCAAAGACATTTTCAAGAATTCTTTCTTGGCTGTCAGCTCCAAAACTCAGGATCACCCCAAAACCTCATCACAATGATATCCCGCTTCTCCTATAATACCATCTAAGGTCCTTCCCATAGCTCCAGGCCACCGCATTCATTAATCTCTGTACTCTCCATGTTCAACTCCAACCATTTTCCCTGTTGCTTTTTCTACTCCAGCAATTCTTTTCTTCCTTAAAAATGCCAACCTGGTCCCTCTCTCTGGGCCTTTGCACTAACCTCTCTCTGCCTGGAGTGCTTTCTGCAATTTTCCATGGCTGACTCCTTCAGATATCAACTCACACATGTATCAATTCCTCAGAGAGGTCTTTTCTTATCATTCCTGTTTATTTTATTCACTGCAATTATCATTATTTAAAATAATGCAAAAGAATAATAACGGAATCCTACAAATAACTTTATTCTCATAAATTCTAGCTTAGAAGAAATGGACCAATTCCTCCAAAACAGCAAACTACCAAAACTCAATCAATATGAAATAAACAATCTGGATACTGCTATAACCATTAAAGAAATTGAATTTGTAATTAAAGAGCTTCCGACAAAGACATCTCTAGTCCCAGATGGTTTCACTAGAAATTATACCAAACATTCAAAAAATAATTAACACCAACTTTAGACAATCTCTTTCAGAAAACAGAAGAGGAGGGAATACTTTTCAACTCATTTTATGAGGCCAGCTTTATTCTGACACAAAAACCAGACAAAGACATCACAAAATAAAAACTACAGACTTATATCTTGCATGAACTTATACATAAAATCATCAACAAAACATCAGCAGATTGAGTCCAACAATGTAAACAAACAATTATATGCCATGACCAACTTATACCGGGTAATTATTTGGTCACTGATCATGACCAAGTGGCCAAGTGTGTACCTGGAATTTATTCTAGGTATGCAAATATGATTCATCATTCAAAATTAATGCAACTCACCATGTCAGTAAAATAAACAAAATCATATGATCATACCTGTCAGTGCAGAGAAAGCATGTGACAAAATCCAATAGCCATTTATGATTAAAAACTCTAAGGCAAACCAGGATTAAAAAGGAACCTCTTTGGGGTGCCTGGGTGGCTCAGTTGGTTAAGCAACTCTCTCTTGGTTTCAGCTATCTCATGGTCCCTGGGTTCCAGGCCAGCACTGAGCTCCGTGTCAGAAATTGACCCACATCATTAGAGTTAAGTGATCTTTGACAAAGATACAAAGGCAATTCAATGGAGAAAGGACAGTATTTTCCACAAGCAGTGCTAAAACAACTAGACCTCATATGCAAAAAAAAAAAAAAAAAAAAAAAAAGGAATCTAAACACAGACCTTATAACTTCCACAAAATCAACTTAAAATAGACCATATAGTTAAATATAAAAAGCAAAGTTATAATACTTCTAGAAGATAACATAGGAGAAAATGTTTCTAAGTGACCTCAGATTTGGTACTGACTTTTTAGGTACACAACCAAAAACACAATCCATGAAAGAAAAAAAATATTTAAATGGACTTCATTAAAATGAAAAAACAAAAAAAAACAAAAAAAAAACTTGTCGGTATAAGATACTTTCAAGAAAAGACGGGACACCAAATAAAAAATACTTGCAAACACATATCTGCTAAAGAACACTTAAAACCCAATTAAAAAAATAAATAATCCAATTTAAGATGGGCAAAAGATCTGAAAAGACATCTAACCAAAGAAGAAATACAGATGGAAAAGAAATATAAGAAAAGACGCTCAACATCGAATGTCATTAGGGGATTACAAATAAAGTGACAATGGGATAGCACTAATCACTAATATATCTATTAGTGATTAAAATCCAAAATACTCACGACACCAAATGCCAGTGAATATGTGAAGCAACAGGAATTCTCGTTCATTGATGGGGGGTATACAAAATGGGACAAACACTCTGGAACACAATTTGGGAGTTTACAAAGCTGAACCTAGTCTACCCTTCGATCCAGCAAATGTGTCCTTAGGTATTTACTCAAATGAGTTGAAAACATGTTCACATGAAAGCTGCCCACACATGTTTATAGCAGCCTTATCCATAATTGCCAAAAACTGGAAGCAACCAACATAGCCTTCATTAACGAATGGATACATAAATTGTGGTATCTCCGAACAATGTAATATTATTCAGCACTAAAAAGAAATACACATTTATGCCGCTATCAAGCCAAAACATATGCGGAGGAACCTTAAATGTATATTGAGAAGTGAAAGAAGTCAGTCTGAAGAGGCTACATATTGTATGACGTCCTCTGTGTGATAGTGGAGAGAAGGTAAAACTACAGGAACAGTAAAAGACTGGTGGTTGCCATGGGCTCCAGTAGGGAGGAAGGATGGGATGAAAAGGTGTAGCACAGGGGGTTTTTAGGGTGGTGGAACCATCCTGTATGACATTGTGAAAGTATACCCATGATATTATGCATGTGACAAAACCACAGAATGCACAACACAGAGGGAACCCTAACGTAAACTCCAAACTTTAGTCAACATTGGTTCATCAATTGCAACAAAGGTACCACACTAATGCAAGATGTTAATGTTAAGGCAAATTCTATAGAGAAGACTATATGAGAACTCTCTAAACTATCTGGCCAATTTTATCTGTAAACCTAGTACTGCCCTAAAAAATAAAGCGTATTAACTAAAACAATTAATGGTAGAATCTAGGTGGTGGGTACATTCACTAAAATGTTTTCAACCTTGCTGTATGCTTGAAACATTTTATAATAAAAGACTGAGAGAGAAAAAACTTGTCACACAAAACCTATATACAAATGTTCATAATAGTTTCGTTCATCATGGCCATTAACTGAAAAGAGGCTCAATGTTCTTCAGTGAGTGAATTCTTAGATTGTGCTCCATCTATACCATCGACGAGACTCAGCAGTCAGAAGGATTGAACTATTGATACATAGAACTATTGATACATAGGAAAAATCTGTTATAAGATGGCCGACAGGACTGATAAGGGAATTCCAGTCCTTGTCAGAAGATACCCCTTCCGGGATTTCCTTCCTATTCTGCTTGCCACCGGCACCCAATTACTACTAATGAGGGATGCGGAAGTAACAGACTATAAATTGTCTCCTCCATTGATGCTCTGGGCTCAGATCTCTGGACAATAATCTACTCTGAGCCCACCGGTGTAAAACAAACCTCCTTCCTTCCAAGATCTCCGAGTGCCACTTGGTTCTTCTGCTGGGTGATCCAGACCAGTTTTCCGTAACAGAACAACCTGAATGAATTTGAAGGAAAGCCTGAGTGAAAATAAAAGGCCAATCCCTGAAGGTTACACACCATAAGATTTCATTATATAACTTCCTTAAAAGGGAGAAAATTATAGAAAAAGAGGACACATTCCTGGTTGCCAGCAGTTAAGGACAAGGTAGAAGAGGGGCACCTGGGTGGCTCAGTGGGTTAAGTGTCCGACGTGTCTGACTTCGGCTCAGGTCATGATCTCATGGTTTGTGAGTTCGAGTCCTGCGACAGGCTCTGTGCTGACAGCTCAGAGCCTGGAACCTGCTTCAGATTCTGTGTCTCCCTCTCTCTCTGGCCCTCCCCAGCTTGCCTGCTCTCTCTCAAAAACAAATAAATATCTTAAAAAAATTAAAAAAAAAACAAGGTAGAAGAGGGAGTTGGGTATGTTATCAAAGGGCATCACCACATCCTTGTGGTGATGGAAATGTTCTCTAACTTGACTGTAGTGGTGGATACATGAGCCTACACATGTGATAAAATTGTATAGAAGTAGACACACACACACACACACACACACACACACACACACACACGAGTACATACAAGTAAAAGTGGAGAAACCAGGAAAAGACAGGTGGATTATATCCATGTCACTATCCTGATTATGATATCCTACTATAATTTTCCAAGATGTTTGTACTGGGGAAAACTGGGTAAAGAGTACAGGAGGTCTCTCTCTCTCTATTGTTTCTTATAATTGCATGTGAATCTACAATTATCTCAATAAAAATTCAATTTAAGAAATTAAGTGCACTATGAAATTTGTTAATTTGCTCACCACTTTTCTCTTTGCAATAGAATGCAAATACCACCTGAGCAGGAACATTGTCTATCTTGTTCACTGCTGAACTCCATCATGATTCCCTGGGGGCTAGGGAGTACGTAATAAAAAAAAATGTGCTTAATAAACAATAATGACAACATGTCAGCATCAAATAACTGTTATGATACAGGCATGGTTTCATCCATTCATTCATTCATTCAATAGGAGTTTACTAAACGGTACCTAAGCACCTGACAGCATACCAGGTAATCAAGATAAAGCCAAGAAAAGTCATTGTGTTTAAGGAATTTATAAGCAAAAGCATGAGGCAAGGATTCTAGAAGATGGATTATTTGCTTAACCTTCAGAAGCATCCATAGTGTCTCTTTAAGGAGAAAGAAGAGGCTAGCATAATATTCATGACATTGTCACCCCTCTTTCGACAGTGATGAAGCCACAATGTAAAACGAGAGTTGAAGGGGAGAAAGTAAGCCAGAAAATGAGTTGACATGTGGTGGGACTGCTGGATTCTGAAACGTTTCCACTTCTGGGAAGCCTGTCTGGACAGAGTAAAGACTGTGATCACGCGTCTCTGCAATGTCACTATGTATGTTCCCTAGCTGTGTGTCCCTGGGCAAAGTATTCAGACCCCTGGAGCTGCCCTTTTCCTCAACTCTAAATGGAATTAATAACACTACCTCCGTGTATACATAACTCGTAGAGTCTGGTCCACGGTTCTCGAATAATGCGTATACTTTGGACTGTCTGCAATGATAGACTGTCTGAATCTTCGGAAAAAAATATTCAGAAGGCATTTGACTCCAAAGGCAGCCAGATTTTCTGCTTAGAAATTTATTCCATTGCCATCAACTTGAATATTTAAAGATACACAAAAAAGGAGAGAAAAAAGACCAAGAAAGCCAGACAACCACTCCCCACCCTGCTGCGACCAATGCTTCCTTTGGTATTTTTTAAAATATTAACCCTTAATCATTTTATTTTTTATTTTTGTAAGTAAGCTCTACACCCAACATGGGGCTTGAACATATAATGTCGAGATCAAGAGTCCCATTCTCTACAGACTTAGCCAGCTGGGCACCCCCACTTCCCTTGGTATTTTGAAGGGACTAGACATCTAGACTTTCCACCATTTGCGACTTATGGGAAGTGATTGGCTGAGAAGTTAAATTGGTTGGCCACTAGGGTCAAATGTCAAAAGAGAGTCTTCAAAAGGGTTTATTGGAAGCTAGATTTCTTTGTAAGAAACGCATGGACCTTTATTACTTAGAGCAGTTTTAGATTTATATAAAACCTGAACAGAAGTTCCCACACAGTCCCAACTCTCTACCCCCTCCCTCCACCATAAAACATATTTCTCCCCATTATTAGTATCTTGCATTGGTGTGGTACACTTGTTACAGTTGATAACCAATATTGATATATTATTTTTAAATAAAGTCCATAGTTTACACTAAGGTTCACCCTTGCTATTGTACATTCTGTGGGTTTTGTCAAATCCATAACGTCATGTAGACACCATTTCACTACCACACTGAATAGTTTCATTGCTCTAAAAATCCCCTGTGGTCTACCTATTCATCCCTCCCTCCTTCCCCCCATTATTCTGGAAGCCCTGGCAACCAATGATCATTTTATAGTCCCTATAGTTTTGCCTTCCCTAGAAGGTCATATAGTTAATATCATATAGTATATCACCTCTTCAGATTGGTTTCTTTTACTTTCCAATAAACATCTAAGTTTCTTCCATGACTTCTGTGGCTTGATAGCTCATTTCTTTTAACTTCTGAATAATATTCCATTGTATGGAGGTACCATAGTTTGCTTATTCATTCAATTACTGAAGGATATCTTGACTGCTCCCAGTGTTTAGCAATTGTGAATAAATCTGCTATAACATTTGTGGGCAGTGTGTGTGTGTGTGTGTGTGTGTGTGTGTGTGTGTGTGTGTGTACATGTTTTCAACACATTTGGGTAAACATCTAGGGCACGTTTGCTTCATTATATGGTAGATGAGGTTTAGCTTTGTAAGAGACAGATAAACTACCTTCCAGGGTAGACTGTAAGTAGAGACTATCTTCCAGAGTGGCTGTATAATTTTGTATTCCCACCATCAAGGAATGACATTTCCTGTTTCTCCATGTCCTTACCAGCATTGGATGTTGTCAGTGTTTTGCATTTTAGCCATCCAAATAGGAATGCAGTGCTATTTCACTGTTGTTTTAATCTGTAATTCTCTAACTACATCTGATGTTAGCATCTTTTCAAATGCTCATTTTCCATATGCATCTCTTCCTTGGCTAGGTGTCTAAACAGCTTTTAATTGAGTTGTGTTGTTATCAGAGTTTTAAGAGTTTTTAAAAAATATATGTTGGATACAAGACTTTTATCAGATATATGTTTTATAAATATTTTCTCCCAATCTGTGAGGTCCCTTTTCATTTTCTTAACCATATGCTTCACAGAGAATAAGTTTTTAATTGTAATAAAGTCCAACTTTTCCATTTTTTCTTTCATGGTCCTTTCAGTGTTGTTTCTAAAAAGTCATCACTAAACCCTAGGTCACCTAGATTTTCTCTTATGTCCTCTTCTAGAAGTTATATAACTTTGCATCTTACATTAAGGTCTCTGACCCATTTTGATTTAAATTTTCTAAAAGAGGTCAGAGTCTAGATTCATTTTTTTTTGTATGTAAATGTCATTTTTCCAGCATTATTTGTTGAAAATACTATTTTTTCCCTATTGGAAGACTTGAGGCTAGATTCTATAAATAAACTTTTTTAGATTATAAAATATTACATGCTCATGGATACCCAGAGGTGATCATTGGTAACATTTTGGTGAATATTTCATAAATCTTTATTCCATTTCATGTGGTGTGTATGTATTACATCTTTGGAATCCTACTCTATTTGATAGTCCCCCTAGTCAGTACTTTCCTGGGATAATTTCTGGTTTCATCCTAAAGCAGCAATTCATGGTTGTGGCCACTGAAAAATACTATGCATACTCTTTTACTATCGAATTTTTGCTTAATCAAATATTGTGAATATTTTTTCTAAGCAATTTTCTATGTCGTCATTTTTTTTTTGTCATTGCATATGACCCCATGATATATTCAACCAAATTCTAATGGTCAGACATTTAGGTTGTTTCCAATATTTCTATTTGTTGTTAAATGAGACATAAGAAAGGAAGCTATCCTGGACTTGAGTGAGGCCAGAAAGTGGCCTTTAAAGATTTAGAAATGCGGCCCAGAGAGAAGGTACAAGGTCAGAAGGGTGAGGGAGTTTTGTACATCAAGAGAAGGTTGGGGCACCTGGCTGGCTCAGTCGGTGGAACACCCGATTCTTGATCTTGGGGTCATGAGTTCCAGCCCCATGTTGGGCATAGGGAATACTTTAAAAAAGAGAAAGAGAATACTACTTGGGTTAAGGCTACCAAGATCTGAAGACACCCTCAGATGAACAATTTCCCAAAGGTGCAACCACTTCTAGGACTCTGGTTAAACTCAAGGAGAATGGAAATCTTGTGGACTTCCAGGTATGGTGGCTTCTACTGGCCCTGCCCTCTTTCATGTCCCATGTGCATATCTGTGCTGTCTCCGTAGCACCAAACCCAACACTGATATTGATGAGGGAGCCAAAGGCAAGCTGAGGGCAAAGTACAAGTTAACAACCTCCACCCACCCCCCCATGCCCCCTCTAGATGGGATATGTGTGACATTCCTCAGGCACTCCTGGCTGCCCAAGAACAGAGAGAAGGGCAAAACAAGTGGTTAACTGATAGAGATCACAGTCCTGCAGGACAGTCACCATCAGTTTGCAACTGCCTTAAGTGATTTACCAGAAAAAAGCAACCTTATCAAAAGTAAGACCTCCAGAAACCTATAGACTCAATTTCCTGGAGCCCTAACATCACCCTCCCCTCTATAGGATAGAAAATCTTACATAATTGGTCACCCCTCACGCTTATAATGCAGCTCTTTCTGCCCACAGGTCCTGTCCCCGTGCTATAATAAAAACACCATTTTGCTTCAAAAACATCTCAAGAATTCTTTCCTGGCCATTAGCTCCAGAGCCCCCCTACAAATCACATCAATGTGATCACTGTCTCCTCTGGGACTTTGTACCCCTGAGCACAGGGCTTTGTCTCAGTTGCCTTCACAGCCCAGACATGGGACAGTGTAAGGCACATATCAGGGGTTCAGTCTCCATCCTGGAATTAAACCATCTTCCAGTAGCAGGTTTTTCAAGCATGCCGTACAGAAACTAATTTTAGCAGCTACAAAGAGTCAAAGGAAATGCTCATCAGCAAGAGGCAGGGTCAGGAGTGACTGCAGGGAAATAACCAATTATCAATCAGCCTAGAATTCCAAATCCTCACAAAAGCACTTACCTCTAAGGCAGCCAGCTTGCATTCTGAGTGTCTGGGACTAGTGAAGTGACCTGTAATTACCACCATCTGCTTGCATGCGTACACACACACACACACACAAACACACACACACACACACACACACAGGTTTGAGATAATTACCTGGATATTTCAGGCTGAATTTCAGCAGAGGAGCTAATGAAAGCTAGCTATGAGGATGGCTGTTACGTGTACCTGGTTTCTCTTGACTACATCCTTTGGCAAGCAGCATCTATCTCCCCTCGCACTGAACCCTCTCTTACAGTAACCATGTCTAAGACATATCCTCTCCTGGTGGGTCACGTTCCATACCCACCAAAGGTTAACATTCTGATTGTAAGAACCAAAGCTAGTTCCTGATGGAGGTGTTATAAGCATATGGATATGCCTCTGGTCACCGTTCCTGCCTGCACAAAGCTTTTACATGGGGAAGGGGGGTTGTATTAGCTATTCTGAATTCCATAGCTAAACCATTTGTAATTATACACTCCTGCCCTGTTCATTAAAACAGCTGTGAGCCAAAAATACTTCATAGTACTTGACTGAAATAGCCCAGATTATTCTTTAAAAAAATAATAATAACCCTGTTTAAACTCTAAGAAGTTTTATACAATCCACCACCAGGTGTCACCAATTTCTCTATTACTATAGACCATCGCTTCATTCTTTAATACCGTTTGTTTAGAAAATGTCTTAATAAACATTTCGTCTTTAAAAAACTCCCGTATGCAGTGAATGAATGGAGAATACAAAGCTTAATTACACATTTAATTCTACAACTATCTTTGGACTGTGGACTGCTATAAACAAAAAAGGGCTAATCTGATAGCAAATCAAAAATTCCCCATTTAAGTATGAGCCATCACTTTGTGTTTGCCTTCCCTTGAAACCAAGGCTATTCTTTCTTTTTAGATTCAAAGAAGACATAAGGCTGGGGGTAGGGGGCTGTATGTTAAGTTTCTGAAAGGTGTACCAAGAGAGAGAGTATATAACCAATGAAGAGTTCACCAGATTTGAAAATTTCCTTAATTTGAATTCAGTGAAGCAAGATTAAGGTAATTTTAAGGTTTAGGAAAAAAAAAAACAAACAAACCCTGTTTTTGAGGAAGTGTGAGTTTTAATTTGCTTCTTTAAGGATGCAGCAGATTAAGGCAGTGGTTCTCAGCCAGAGATGATTTTCCTCTAGGAACATTAGCCATGTCTGGAAACATTCTTGGTTGTCACAGCCTGGCGGGGGGAGGGGGGGCGGTTCTACTGACATCTGTGAGTAGAGGCTAGGGATACCGCACAAAGAATCAGGAGCCTCCACAACAAAGGATTCTGCAGCCCAATAAAGCCAACGTTGAGAAACCCTGCGCTTGGACAAGAGAGACTCCAGAAGAACCTTGGAGTCAGCCTGAGTTTAAATCCTCAGTGTTTCACATAATGGCTGAGCGACTTGAGGCAAGTTACTAAACCTTTCTGGGTTTTGTTCTCTCATTTATAAAATAGGGATGATGAAATCTACGTTCCAGGGAAATGAGAGAAACCTGGGACATAATGGCTCAATAAGTACTCGTCTCATTTTCATACTTATTATCAAGGTTCAGACCTTAAGGTGTATACATGTCTCTTTTCTCTTCCTTCTCTCCTTTCTTCCCCCAGTAAACACATTGAGGGGGCACTCTTAGCAAAGTAGTGAACTAAACCCTGGGGATACAACAGGGGAAGGGACAAACATATTTTAACCATCAAGGAGTTTGCATTCCAGTGTGAGAGACAGTCATTAAATGATAAGTTCCTTCAGGAGTGTAGTTTGGGTGAACTCTACAAAACCACACAAGCATAAGGTAAACCAAACCTGAGAGCAGGGGTGGAAGGCGGCCATCAGGAACACCTTCCTGTGGAAGGGACCTTGGCGCTGAATGTAATGGATAAGTCAGAGTAGCAAGTAAAGAAGAGTAAGGAAGAGCAAGTCAAGAACAGGGAACCACAAGCCTCGAGTTCCTAAGGTGGGAAGAGGCACAAGACTTCCTGAAGTCCCCCTAGAAAACTCACCCTTCTTCTTCTCCCCTTAGGGTAGGTTCTGAAACTTTTTCTATATGCTAGATCTATATTCTAGATCTATATGCTAGGTGTACTTTGAAAGGGAACACACCCCAGAGAGGATGGAAGCATGACCCTCAAGATTGCCTATCAGCTAACGGTAACTTGAGAAATCATACAGCACCTACTTTTTATCTCATCAGTGTTTTAGATTCTTGCCATCTTGACAATTAAAAAGTATGTGGTAGGATAGACATACTGGCTTAACAAGCCTTTTCCAAACCCTCAGCTTCTAGCACTGGACTATAAAAGCTCACTAGATATTTATTGATTTGTTGCTAGATGCCTGAGGTCTAGGACCCAATTCTGTCACTTTCAGTTGTATGACTTTAGAAAAATCTCTTAACCTCTCTGAGTTTTAACTTCCTCATAACAAAAGTGAGAGGGGTGTACTACCCAGGGCTTTAAGAACAGGTTTATGCCCTGTAAAGAATGTTTTTCAAGATCCCCCAGGTAAAAAATATTTAGGTGCCTTTATAGTTGAGCCCTAGGACCCTTCTAGATTGCTGGCCTGTCTCAGTGGTCCTGATGGAATGCACTTCAGAGAGTGGGTGTAAATGTATCTGAGCACATTAGAAGAGGTTTATAGTATGTTATCACTATTTCTGTTCTTATTGGAAGAGGATGAGAAAAGGTCCACAGGATGACATGGAGCATAGATGAGGGAATTTTTATTTATTTATTTATTTATTTAAAAAAAAATTTTTTTTCAACGTTTATTTATTTTTGGGACAGAGAGAGACAGAGCATGAACGGGGGAGGGGCAGAGAGAGAGGGAGACACAGAATCGGAAACAGGCTCCAGGCTCTGAGCCATCAGCCCAGAGCCCGAGGCGGGGCTCGAACTCACGGACCGCGAGATCGTGACCTGGCTGAAGTCGGACGCTTAACCGACTGCGCCACCCAGGCGCCCCGATGAGGGAATTTTTAAAGAATTCAAAGGACTGCCCTTGTTTATGAACACCAAATAAACTTCTGTGATTATACTTTGAAAACCAAAGTCTTTTATTTCTGCTGCCTCAGAAGAATTCTGAAACATTAGCCTTGGAAACGTCTTTAGAAATCTTTTGTGTATGTATGTATGTATTTATGGAGAGAGAGGGCACCCACAAGCAGGGGACAAGGGCAGAGGTAAAGAGAGAAAAATCTTAAGTAGGCTCTATGCTCAGCGAGGAGCCCAACACAGGGCTGGATCTCACAACCCCGGGATCATCCACAGAGCTGAAATCGAGAGCTGGATGCTCAGCCGACTGAGCCACGCAGGCGCCCCAGAAATCTTTTAATCCTAAAATAGCAACAGGTTTCATTTTTAATGTAAACTGTGTCCAGTTAGCAAGGCTGCCTGGATTAGTGTGTTGAAAAGGATCCTGAGGCTGCACCCAGATTTAAAGGACAGACAGTGTGGTGACTGAGTAACGATGTCTGCCATAGGAACAGCATGGGCTTAATGGTGGCAGTGGCATGTGTGTTGTGTATTTCTGACCCTCATCTAGACCAGTATGTTCCTTATAGTGATGCTGAAGGATCAGAGTTTAGTGACCTGTACAAGTGTAATCGTCATCTCGAGTACAAGATTAGTACACTAATTAGTATACTATACTATTAACTTTTGCCTAAGCAGAAAGTTTTATTTTAGAAAACGGTTCGGTCCTCATCCATTATACACTATCATATGCCAGCTATCTGTTATATGCCTCTTTACTAAAATGGACTGTTAAGAGCATAGCTAGACTCCCTGGGTTCAAATATCAGCTCAGCAACTACATGCTATATGACCTTGATCAAGTTGCTTAATCTCTCTGTACCTCAGTTTCCTTATATGTAAAGTGGAGATAGTAATAATTCCTCTTTCACAGGATGCATGGAGAGATTAAATGAATTAATACATATAAAGTATTGAAGTGTGACTAGCATACAAAAACACTTTTTAAGTGTTCACCGTCTCTTATGTCCCTACTTTGGTTAGGGCATTTATCTAAGGACTGACTTGCACACTGGGAGAGAAGTGGTCATTCTCTTTCTGAGGTCTCAAGAATCACAGAAGCTCAAACCTGGTTGTGATCATGGTGGCAGTGTGTGGTGAAGCTCTGTTATAAATACAAAGAGAATAGCTAAAAGATGGAGATAGAAAGACAGATCCTAATAATACCATGTGAAATCCTGGATCCAGTCATGACTCACATGGCAATCCAAACCTAGATTTAAAGGATATTTTTGTTTGTTTGTCGTGCCTAAGCAAATCTGAGGAATATTCTGGACACTCACAATTATCAGATCCTTCACTATTTTGCAAGGGACTTTTAACTCCCATGTAGAGGTCTGTTCTTGAAGTCATGTGTTCCAGAAAAATGCACCCGAAGTACCTAGGGGAGATTGACCGGTCCCAGGAACAAGAATGACTGGGGCCCGAGGACTGCTTTTCCAAAGGGGACTTCGCTGGATAAAAGGCTCTGGAGGGCTAAGAAGCACTTTGGAGCCCAGAAAGACAATACCGGGCACAGCTGAGCCTACACGTGCCAGATCACAGAATTCTCTCAGCCCAGGCAGCCAAAATAGAGGCTAAAATAGCAGCAGGAATGCCCATCACCCTGAAAACAAGGCACCTGTCCTCCTGGCATGCCACCTGATTTCAGAAGGCTATCCTATGGCATTTAGTTTCCTGCTCTAATAATGATATCTTCACTTCCTGCTTGGCCAAGCAAGGATGACCTTTCTGGGCAAAACCCAGAGGTGCCTGGACAACTTGTTTCTGGTCAAGAATTTAGTCTTGATCCTGAGAGTCCTGGGTCAGATGAAGAAACCAGTCTCATCCTTGATCTAGCCTCTATTCTAGACACCTGAGCTTATTTGAGAAGGCAAAGACAAGCAGGTTTACAGGGTAACCATATGATTTACTGTATAGAGACACTTTAGTGAGTGAGGACAGACAGTATGAATTACTCCAGGACCAGGTGTAAGCCAGGGCAGCCCCAAGAAATGCAATCTCTCCTGAGAGGGCACAATCCTCTCCTCTAGAAATGTACATATTGGGGCACCTGGTGGCTCAGCAGGTTGAACATCTGACACTTGACTTCAGCTCAGGTCATGATCCCAGGGTCGTAGGGTTGAACTCTGTGTTGGGCTCTATACTGAGCGTGGAGCCTGCTTGGGAATCTCTCTCTTTCTCCCTCTGTCCCTCTCCCTTGCTTTCTCTCTCTCTCCTCTCTCTCTTTCTCTCTCTCTCTATATATCTATCTATCTATCTATATCTATATCGATACCGATATCAATATAGATAGATATAGATAGATAGAGATATATATAAAGAAAAGAAAAGAGAAGAAAACAACCACATTACATTCTGGAGATTTGATCTGATTCAAGAAATTATTCAGATTAAGATCAAATTGGTTCCATTTACTCCAAAATTACTACATCATGACGACAGGGCAAAGGTTAGCAAAGCAGGTTGGTTAAAGGATTAGACTATTTTTTATATACTGTGTTAATCTATTTCATTTTTTTAATTTTTAAAGTTTATTTATATATTTTTAAATGTTTTTAAATGTTTATTTTTATTTAGAGAGACAGAGTGGAAGCAGGAGAGGGGCAGAGAAAGGGAGACACAGAACCTAAAGCAGGCTCCAGGCTCCGAGCTGTCAGCACAGAGCCCTTAGGGCTCGAACTCACACACACACACACACACACATACACACACACACACACACACACACACACAGACACACACACAGTGAGGGGCAGAGAGAGAGAGAGAGAGGGAGAGAGAGAATCTCAAACAGGCTCTGCACTGTCAGCACAGAGCCCAACACAGGGTTTGAACTCACAAACCATGAGATCATGACCTGAGCTAAAATCAAGAGTCGGACACTTAGCCAACTGAGCCACCCAGGCACCCCTGTGGTAATCAATGTTAGATCCTGGGTTCAAATCCTGGCTGATCACTAAGCATCAGTGTCATTTGGGACAAGTTATCTCTCCATGCCTCAGTTTTTTCACCTGTAAAATAGGGCTAAGAAGAACAGCTACTCCATTGGATTGTTGTGATAATTAAAATGTAGGTTAAGTGACCAGGTTAGTGGCTGACAAGTAGTAAACTCTTAATTATTAGTGGTTATTATTTTTAATATTTAAGTTTTTAAATGTTTTTTAAACATTTGTGAGTTGAGAGGTCTAGAGCTAGTTGCCAAACAGTCAAAATCTTTCATTTGTTTACCTAAACAGACATTGCGTTCTCCCAGGCTCACTTGTGTAAGGACTACCCCTATTTAGAAAAATGGAATAGCTGAGATAACCTTCAGGTTGCATTTGACTTAAAGATTATATTCAAGTCATTCAAATAAAAAATATATTGAGCAGTTCATATAGTACATCTGATTTAATAAATCCCGGAGATGGTGGCAGTCAATTCGGGAAAACAGCAAATCTGGCCTCTCATGGACATTATCATAAATAAAAGAAAAAAATAAAGCTATACGATGCTTGTGTTTAAATGCAAGCCACTCAATATGGCAAGTTTACTTAATCACAGTGGATTCAGACACCAGCTCTGGGGAATTCGGTGCTTCAGACTCACATCAGTCTTCCAATCCGATGCTCATTTTGCACGAACACAGTGCACAAGCTCCTACAGCTTTCTTGCTAAGCTCCAGAGCCCTGCATTCTTCCCAGGACTGCTGGCTCCTATTCTTAGTCACCAGCAATTTTGCTTTTGGGCTCATTCTCTTGTCCATTTTGAAAACACATGATTGTGAGTCAAAGCCAGAGGGAATAGGCGTGTCAGGGGACTGGGGCCTGGAACTCTCAACCTAATGATTAAATTCCTAGATTATGCTGGTACATTATGAATTCCTTCTTTTAAATATAGACCAGTTTCATCTGATACAAAATGGGCTGACTCAGGCTAGTAATGCTAAACAGGTTACCTAATTGTGGTGAAATGTGCAGCCTGAATAAAAGATTCTGGACAGACCCAAAGAGAAAGGGCTCTGAGCTTCTAGAACCTGGAGATGAGGAGAAAAATGAGAAGAAACACCCACTGTGTTTCCATCATAGTTTTTTTTGAGGGTGTACTAAGTTTTGTTGTTAGGGCTCAGTATTGAGCATCTTGAATGATATAACTAGTCTTGTGACAGATTTGAGATTTGTGGAATTTCTTAGAAGTAATGTTAAGACACAGTGATGGGGCCACTAAAATCTTCTTTAGATTCAGCATACGTGATATTCTACATTTGAATAACATTTTACAATTTATGCCCAATTAATGTGTTAACGGTACTTAATTTGTGCTTCTGGTCCCATTTGCACCTTTCCTGGTCCTTTTCACACATGGCCTTTTCAAAAGCAAATTTCTGGACATATACATACACACAGAGAAGTGCAAAACAGCTCAATGAATTTTTACAGAGTGAATGCACCTACCTACTCAGTTCCTAGATCAAGAAACAGAATATTAACGGAACCTGAGAAGTATGCTATGCTCTTCCTACCAGAGTTAGCTACTGTCTTGACTTCTAAGACCATAGATTATTTTTAAAAATTGAACTGTATGCTATATGCTCTTTTGCATCTGGTTTCTTTAATTTTTTACATACAAAATTTAATTTTTTTACATACAAAAAAATATGAAATTCATCAATGTTGTGAGAACTCTCAGTTTGTTCATTGTTTCTGCTGCAAGTGGTCCACTGTATAAATACACCACAATGTCATCATACTACTGATGGTATTTGTGGTTTTCTAAATAGGCTGTTAGGAACATACTTGTGTCTTTTGGGAAACATACACATCAGAATAGTTACTGGGATGTATTATATACAGTTGTATGTAATAATAATATATAATATATACACATATACATATATGTAGTTCATGAGCATTTATTACATATATATGACACTTACACATATATTCAAAATAAACCTACATTTATGTATTCACTTTAGTAGGTACCACTAAACAGCTGTTCAAAGTTACATCAATTTATTCTCCTAAACAGTGTAAAAAAGTTCTAATTCTTCTATATTCTTGCCATCACTTGGTATTGTCTTTTTCATTTTAGTCATTTTGGCAGAGGGAAAAGTCATTTACTTTTATAGTGTGTGTATTTATCTTCATTTTCCATTTGTCACAGCCAGTGACTTATTTTCCCCCTCCCAATTTGCATGAATGATTGCAAGTTTAACATAGCTAGTAATCAACATACATCTTGTCACTGGGGGAATAAAGCTAAAAAATAAAACGTGAGTGGTTCATTTTATTTCTGTAAGAGATTTACTCTTGTAATGGATTGAGAAATATTACTATTAATTTTGGTAAAATTTAGAAGCACAGAAAAGAATCTGATGGCCATTTAAATCCAACATATTTCCATCTTATACCTCCTAAAACTAGCCCTATCTATACTTACTTAGAAAGAGTACCAGCACAACCTCTCAAGTATTTCCATGAGTTATTGAGTCTAATTCTTGCCATGAACTTCTGCTTTCTTGTAAAGATCTTAAAGTCAGTGATAACTGCAACTCGCTTTCTTGCTGCTAGTAACAGGGAGAGAGACATCAATGGATGAAGAAGAAGATACTGATTTCAGGGCATCACTGTGAGAAGGTGAAAGACCAAGGACCAGAGTCTAGGACTTCAACCTTCCAGTATTGTCATTACAGGTAATCACCTTCAGGACAAGACTGGCCACTCAAGGATCTGGAATTTAAAAAAAAGAAAAAAAGAAAAGAAAATGCAATCCCAATCAGTGATTCGCTCGAGTTCCTTTTAATCCCCAAGATATGGACATGTTCCCTAGAATCTCAGTATGGTTCCATTTGTTATGAGACCTACACAATGTAGACATGGCTCACCTATTGCCCCTAATATCTGAAAATGGAAGAATAAAACAGAGGGGCCCTGGGTGGCTCAGTCGGTTAAGCATCCAACTTCAGCTCAGGTCATAATCTCATGGTTTATGGGTTCAAGCCCAACATCAGGCTCTGTGCTGACAGCTCAGAGCCTGGAGGCTGCTTTGGATTTTGTGTCTCCCTCTCACTCTGCCCTTCCCCAGCTCGCACGCTCTCTCTCTCTCTCAAAAATAAACATTAAAAAATGAATTTTTAAAAAAAGAATAAAACAGATCCATTGCAAGGTAATTTGATCACATAACAATCTCAAATATGTGTGCTGAGAGCTAAGTTCTAAGTGAGGTCCCATAAGTCAGCCTCAGCCTCTGCTATGTGTAGAGTGTTGGGTAAGAGCTCACCCTCTGCAGTCAGACAGATGGGTCCAAACTCCTGTACTACTCTTGGCTTCAGTGGGGCCTCTAACATGTCCCTCAACTTTTCTAAACCTCATTTTTCTCACTGTGAAAGTACAAAGTGCTGCAGAAGTTAGAGATCATGTATGTGTGTGTGGCAGAATCATAATTTGAGGTATTAACCAATTCTTTCTTTTATTCTCCCCATCTCAGCCCATGTAGGTGGGGAGATATGGGTCACCATTTGTCCTGGAGCTAGATTCCTTAAAATTGGACCAATTAATAAAAATGACAATTTCTCAGCTCCTTGCTCCAACTCAGACACCCAGGTATGAAGACAACATGAATCCCCTTTTATTGATCCAAGACTCCTGGAGCCCTGTAGCATGGTGGACAGGACATCCAAAACTTCCCATGGGTCTTGAGGGGAACATGAACATTGACTGAGGAGGAGAGATGCATGGACTTGTACAGGATCATGTTGTGGGCACAAAAAACTATGTGTAGATGTCAGCTACATGGGTAGTTTCCACAGGGAATAATGAGAGGATTGGACTTCACCTTACCAGATTATCTGAGCCAGGCATCCAATGGGGGTGGGTCAGAACTGGCACATTGTCTGGTCTCCATGTGGAGGTGTGTCAAGGTCTGACTAAATAAATTCATGTTGAGAGTAAGAGGCCAGCAGAGGGCCTGCTGGGTGGGTCCAGACAAAGAGGACACCCACTTCCTACTGTCACCAGGTTGGCACCTGTGAGATGTTCTGGGCTTAGTATCCTCCCTGGGTGAAAAGGGAGAATAAATGGGGTGGGGGCTTCTGAACATGATCAAATTTCAAACCTGGACCAACCCATTTCTGGATCAGACCTTCTTTAGAAGTGTGTAGGTGATGTTCTGACCACTAGGGAGATTGTGAGTTCGAATTATTTTATTAAAGAAACTATTAACACTGTGTTTCTTGTATACCCAAACGAGTGATACTGAGAATTCATACCTGTTACATTTGGGAAAATGCCTTGTACAAATAAATGGTCATTACTATTATCTGGAAGATCTAATTAACATTCTGTCTCTTGTCACACAAGAATTAAGTTGTAATCATGGTGGCGGCTGTTCTGCCACGCTATAAATACTGCCTACTAACACTGTACTAGCAGTGAAAATTTCAGCCTTTAACCTGCTGGGAGGACTTTTTTGGATATTAGGATATAAATGCAGACTACCCACCAGATGGCCTCATTAAAAAAAAAAAAATCTGATTTGTATAAAGCATTCTTTACCATTATCAACCTCAGTTAATTTAACTGTGAAGACATGAGAATAAAATATCTTCAGAGAATCAGAAAATCACAACACAGGTTTTCTGTGTTCATAGGAAGCCATGTGCCTCTCACTTGTGATATTTGTTGTGCTCTCTCCTGAAATCTATGGAGAACAGCCAGTCACCCATCACCATCTGGCCAAGCTAATTCTGGGTGGCTGCAGCTGCAACCCAGGGTCTGGTAATCATAGCTCCCAGTTGTCTCCATGATAAATAGCTAGCTCAAGTGGCTGCCTGGCCAACATATTTCACTATGGGCAGCTTCCTTCTCCAGCAAGAGATCCAGGTTTCAAAGCACCAAAACAGCACCCTAACCATTCACAAACCCAATAAATACTATGCAACTCCTTTCTCACCTCCTTGAGTCTATATTGACCTTTTAGGACCATTCGACTAGACCACACATTTCACCAAGACCTTTTACATGGACTATTCCAATAGTCCCATAATTGGCCCCTCTATTTTTGATTTTCCATTCTATAAGCTGTCTATAGTCTACCCAATGTCAGTTCCAGGTTAATCATCCAAAAGCCCTGATCAAGCCATCTCACCTTCCAGGTCATAAACATTTAATACTGCCATGTTGGCAACAGACAAATGCAAATTTCCTGGCTTAGCTTTCAAGACTCTTACCATCTGGTCTTAGTTTTGGGAAGCAATGTAATGTAATGGTTGAGGTCACTGATACTGATTCAAAGCTCAGATCTATTATTTCCTTAATATTCTTTTATCAGGTTAGTTATTCTTTCAGTTTACTCATCTTAAAATGAGATTAATGACACTTCCACAACTGTGGTCGGGATTAAGTTAAAGCAATGTGCCTAGTACTTTAGCACTGAAAATATCCTTTGGAGGTTAAGTGACAATTATAATCATTACTATTAAGTTTTCAGTATTATTTCCTGCTTTTGGCCAATATTCCAGCAACCGTGAACTATAGTGAGGCAGTACAGTGTAAGTGGTTAAACATTAGGACTTGCAATCAGAGTGTCTGGGCCTGAATGATGACTTTGCTACTTGCTGTGTGATTTGAGCAAGTTACTTAACCTTTCTGGGCCTTGCTGTCCACCTCAGTAAAATGGAAATAATAATACCTGCCTCTTGGTAATGCTGTGAGTACTAAATGAGAGAATGCATATGAAAAGCTTAACATTATTCTTGGAACAAAGTGAGTGCTGAGGGAAAAGCAAGCATTATTTCCTGTGCTATTGTGAGTTTACTTTAATACACTCTCTTTGCGTGTACATTCTTGTTTGCATGTTTTAATTCCCACCCCCATTCTAGAACCACCCTACACACCTTATGTTCCTTTTATAACTCTCTGGGTCCTATAGTCTTTAAACCCAGATCAAACGCTCAAAAATGTTTCCTCCTCCAGGAAGCCTTTCCGGATGCCTCAGCAGGAAACAACTTCTCTGAAATAAACCACTCTGGAAGTTTAAAGGAGTACCTTTCCAACAGAACTGAGGCATTCTGGACTGTGTATATTTTATCTCAATAATGAAATGATCAAGTTTGAGGACAGAGACTCAATCTATTTCATCTTTCTATCCCCTCATAGTAGGACCTCAGCAAATGCTCACAGAACTGTTTTACCCAGTTCCCATCCCTTTGACCAAAGGACCCAGAGCTTTAGGAACTGAAGCTATAAAGTCAGGAGAAAGAAGGGGGACTGTCCCTTTGAAAGTGAGTATCTCTAATATTTGAGCCAATCCATAATATCACATGTGGCCCTTTCTTATTTCCTCTGGTGCCAGTTTTTAAGAATTTTGCCCTGAAGAAAAAGCATTGTTGATGACTCAAAAGCTCTGTCATTGCTTCAAAAGAAACAAATGTCAAAAGCTCTGCCCTGACAAATACCACACTCTGCAACTAGAGCCCTGCTACTTTGAATACTATTGATGTGCTTAAACTAGTCCTTCTCTTGAGCCTCTCCTGGATCTTGGAAAAGAGGCTTCTTTGAGGTTTAAGGTCTTATCTTCCACTCCTATCTTTGCAGTGCCTGGCTAAGGAAGCTCTCATTGGATAATCCCCAATGAACAGCCTCTCCCTATCCCTTAAGGGGATGCTTATGGAGGATAAATGCCCTATGGCACCGATGGCCCTTACACTAACTCAGTAGGCTCTTCCAGAAAATATCACTCTTAGTGAGCAAGTAAGTCTTAGATGGAGACTTGTAAATCTCTTTGCATCTCCGTATATTCATCTCCTTGATGAGTTTCTCAAGGGTAGGGAAGATGTTGAGATCACTTCAAACTGTAACCTCAGGAGAGTGTTTAACCTCTCTGAGCCTTTGTTTCCTCATCTATAAAGTGGAAATAAGACCACGTGCCTGAAAACCTATGGAAAATCAATGAGTTAGAGAAAGCAAAGTGCCTAGCACAGTACCTAATCCATTTGTGACACTCCAGAGTGTAAGCCCATCTCCTCTGTTTACATGTGTTCATATCTCCAGCACCTACATTGTAGAATGCTCATGACAAACATTTATGGACAACATTATGAAAACCCTATACTCCTCTAAGCACTGAATGCAGAGAATTGCTGTGTACTTCTCCAATCAGCGTCAGCTCTCATACTATTCCTCCATCAGGAAGATTTTCCTCATTCTGGCCAAGCAGGGACATTGCAAGAAGGCAACATCTCTCCTCACTTACTGTTGTAACAGACCTAATTGGGTTAGTAATAACAGTGGACTCCCTTGGTGACAGGCAAGCTGTAAACACACTAGAAAACAGCTACACTAAAAAACACACTAGGAAACACTTGAGCCTTCTCAGAGCTGAGAACTGCTAATTCCCTGCCAGTCAGCCTGACATGGCTGCTTTTTGGCTGACCCCTTCAAGGGGAACTTCAGAAGGTTAAATGGGAGCTTTCTACTGTAGGGTGCAAGAAAACCTTCAGCTCATTTTATTCAAGGGGAGGTTTCTTCATGTTCTGATTGGCTATCCCTGTGAACAGGTGTGTATAAACATACAGAGAACTTTCATATGGGTACATGAAGCTAGAGATTTAGGCTCTCCTCCCTAAAAGAGGAGCAGAGAGTTTCTCCTTCCCTAGGTGATACTGAAGAATAAGTACCCACTATACACTAAGCAATGAACTGGTATTCAAACTACAGAGCAAATAAAGCACAGTCCTCATTTTTAAGCCCCCACCAAAGTCACAGATTTGGACACATGTACTACTCATCCTTTAGGGGCTCAAAATTAATTTCTCCTTTATCTGTACCCATATATAACTTGACTTTCATAACCACTGTTAACAGTAATCATCGTACTCTATTCCAGAAATAGAAATGTATTCTTATGTAAATATTCGTCTCCACCATCCTCAACAAAGCAAGATTAGGGAGAGAATGAAACACACTTTCGTCTTTGCACTATTCTCCAGGACCCACATTTCTACAATAAAATACGGTTTACTCTTATACTAAGACTATAAAGAAAAAGTGCTATTGTATTTAAAGGTCAGAAATGCACTAAGCCTCTTGAAGTCATATTTTGACAAAATGAAAATGCTGTAATAAAATATTGATTTTTTCCAAAAAAAGTTCTAAAACATATAAAGTCTTTTCCATATTTGAAAGAAATATCTGGAGGGCATATACTTCAAAAATACAGCCTGAGTAATTAGGTTTTTCTGGGTTAAGTATCCAATCCATATCTAGCATGCTTTCCCAAGTAATACTCTTTGTTCTCCCTGCTTTTACTGGAACACATGTTTTCTAGCACTATTAATGCTCCTGGCTTTTAACCTTAAAATATTGATTTAATCAAAGGAGAGGAAAAGAGAACAGCTTTTAGATTACAATTTCTTTGAAATGGCAAGAATTTCTGGAAAACTAAGTACTGTACCCTCATTTTACAGAGGAGGAAAACTAAGAACAAGGTCACAGAAGAAAACACAGTGCTAAGATGAACATTTGTGTCTGCTTCTCAAAGTGATGCCATTTCCATTCAGAAAGTCAGTAAACAAATTAGGAGCACAGTTCCCAAAAGGTGTAGACAAGCTGTTAGGGTTTTAAAAGTTCTGTTAAGCCAGTCAGTTAACAATGATGGTTGATTCACTCACTCACTCATTCACTAGGTACCTCCTAACTTACTGCCATGTGCCAGACAATTCTCTAAATTCTACGGACACCAGGCAGGGCAGGGACCTGTACGTGGACCCTGTCTTCCTGGTCAAGAGGTAGAGAAATATAGATTAAGTTCTTGGATTTCAAAGTTCTCTATAATGAGTTATTTTTTTTTAACAAGGCATACCTTTATTATAGCACTGCAAGTCGAATATAGTTTTCTTCCACTTAATCTGCAAATATCTACTAAAAAGAACAGGAATATTTTCAGAATATATGGTAGCCATACATAAGATTATTTTCCTTCTACTTTAACTTGACATCCATTTTATTTAATTCTTTATTTTGAGAGAGAGAGAGAGAGAGAGAGAGAGAGAGCGAGCGCACAGGAGAGGGGTAGAGAGAGAGGGAGAGTCCCAAACTGGCTCTGTGGACGATCTCACCTTAAGATCACAACCTGAGCAAAAATCAGGAGTCAGATGCTTAACCAAATGAGCCACCCAGGTGTCCCTTGACATATAATTTTTTTAGTGTTTATTATTTTTGAGAGAGAGAGAGAGAGAGCATGAGCAGGGGAGGGGCAGAGAGAGGGAGACACAGAATCCAAAACTGGTTCCAGGCTCTAAGCTATCAACACACAGCCCAACACGGGGCTTGAACCCGTGAACTATGAGATCATGACCTGAGCTGAAGTCAGACATTTAACTGACTGAGCTACCCAGATGCTCCTCCATTTTAAATAACCAAGGGTCGTTGTTTAAGAATTTATAATTAAGAAATATAAAAAATGTGCATGAAGACATATTATCTATTTTTTTTTTGAAGTTTATTTGTCTATTTTGAGAGAGACCGAGAGAGAGTGCAAGTGGGGTAGGGGCAGAGAGAGAGGGAGAATTCCAAGCAGGCTCTCTCTGGTCAGCGCAGAGCCTGATGTGGGCTCAAACTCATGAAATTGTGAGATCACGAAGTGAGCCAAGGCTTACCCAAATGAGCCACCCAGGCACCCCAAGCTGTATTATCTTAAGATGTTCCCATGGGGCTCAGGTCATGATCCTAAGCTCCTGGTATTGAGCCCCACGTCAGGCTCCATACTGAGTGTGGAGCCTGCTTAAGATTCTCTATCTCCCTCTGCCCTGCTTGCTCTCACACTCTCTCTCTCTCTCTCAAGGGTGGGGGGGGGGGGGAAGATGTTCCCTATAGCATTATTTATAAGATAGTAAAGTGAAAACTTCATTTCCTTATGATTTAGAGATCCATTAAACTATTATATAGCAATATGTTAGAGCACCCTGCCGTTAAAAAAAGTAATCTTAGAAAAATTCCCAGTGACAAACTTTCACATTATGATATGTGAAAATACAAGGTTATAAAATAATATTTATAACATAATTCTAATTATGTAGGACATATATACACAGTATGGTCTAACAACGGGCATTATTTTTGGATGTTATAATTATGAGTGATGTTTATTTTCTGCTTTTTGTTTTTTTGTATTTTCCCAATTTTGACAACAATGGTTGTCATTTTAGTGATCAGGGGGGAAAAAAAGCTGTCATTTAAATAAAAATTATGCCAATCTGCTTCCTATAATAGAAGTTATTTCAGTAAAAACTAAATTTCTGTAAAGGGAGGTGCAAATGATGACCTAACCATTTAACTTCTTCATAATTCTTCAACTAAATGTTAAACAATACCCCATCAGCAACTGCTAGGTTGAGTACTGCATTACTGCATGCTAGCTGGACCACTGTAAAAAAATGTAAATTACAGGGATTTCTTCCTTATTTAGTGACTGAATTACATGCCAGTGTTTATTTGAGACATCTTATAGATAAATAACAAGTGTTTTTCAAATACGATTTTCTTTGTTGACTTCAATACTGAAAATAGTTCTTACATGTGTGGTGATAGAAATAACATGGCATTACAAAATAAAAATATTTTTCCAAACCCTAAATTCATAGTCTGTGAAAATCTGACATTTATGATGTCTTGCATCAGGCTGAAATAGGTCTTCACCCTGCAAAGCTTTATGTCAGCCAAAAGAAATTTCCGGTGTTATATTGTATGCATGAAATAAGGGCTATCTCGTAAAAAAAAATCTTCTGTATTTCTCACCACACAATTCAGAAAAAAGACTACATTCTTGTAAACATTAAAATGTCTATTCATATCTTACTTTTCATGTGAACTTGTATATGAGGATTTCTATTAATTTTGAGAAGACTGTGCACCTTGTTCAAGAAGACCCAGACTGGAACCATGATGTCTTCAAGGCAATTCCACAAAGTTTAATCTCTAAATGTTTATAAGGTTGGCCCCAGATAAAACATTAGGTCAGCTTTTCTTCAACTGAAATGGCTTTAAAAATTAGGAAGATATTCATTCATTCATTCACTCATTCAATCAATATATGGTAATAGTATTTGGTACTCTGCTAGGCTCTGAGTACACATTAGTGATTAAAACAGAGTTTCTGGCCTTACAAAGTTTCTAAATTTGTGAGAGAGACAGAGAATGAACAATGGAACAAACCAGGAATCCAATAATGTCTATTGTGATCAGTGCTATGAAAGAAACAAGCATGGTTCTGGTGTAAAATCTATCGAGGTGAACAAGCATCCACAGAGACCATTAGAGAAGCTCTTGCAAAGAAAGGATATCTAAATGAAGATCTGAAGGACAGGAAGCAACATCCCTGGGAGAAGTGGAGAAAAGAGCATTCTAGGAGCAGGAACAAGGGCAGGAGTCCTAAGGCAGGGAAGCAGTCAGTCTGTTCAAAGAACTGAGAGGCTATTGGTCCTGGAGTGGGTAGAGCTTTTGGGAGCTCCGTACCAAAGACTTGCATTGAGCCATGCCATGGGGAAGAGGCAGGGATCCAGAGCACAAGTGGAAAGGTCAGGCATGAAAGGATAAGGAACATCGCTCATCATGTCAAGAAGGAAGGAGAAGAGGATGTGTGTGAACACTGGTAAGTTAGGTAAGCAGGTCTGGCCACAGGAAGTGGAAGGAAATGCCTTTACTTTTATCTGGAAGTAAGAAATGAGTGCATCTGCTGATAGGGAAGGGAGAGATGGCTGTAACAGAAGTTTAAGGAGACGTGGTCCAGTTTGAAATAGCCCCTCTGAAGAACAGCGGGAAGAAAGAGAGAGAGCTGACTAAGGAAACAGAGACTGCTGGGTGGCACCTAGGTCTCAGTTTGTGGATTTACAGTTTTAATAACAGCTAATTAAGTCTTTGGTCAGAAGGTTACAGAATAGGAAGTACAGTTGACCTTACTTACGTAGAATCATATGCATATATCTTTGGGCACATAGGCAGAGAGAGATGTCTAGGAGAAAATTAACCAATATGTCAAGCACCATTGGTTTATGGGGTGAGTGATTCTGATGTATATTTTATTCTTTATTGTTTGAATTACTTCGTATGACTCATTTCATTGTTAGATTTATTTCATATTTGCACACCACTGGAATTTATCAACTGCCAATGGTGGGAGGCATTTAGAGAACTGCAGAATTTTCTGTCTCAAAGGGATCATCTTGTCCTACTTTCTCCATTTAGTTAGTTAAATTTGAGAGAGAGAGTGCAAGGAAGGTAAAGGGGCAGAAGGAGAGGGGCAAAGGGAGAGGGAGAGAGAAAGAAAGAGAGAGACAGAGAGATCCCAAGCAGGCTCTGTACTGAGCATGGAGCCCCCCCATTACTCCTTCCCCCAACATGGGGCTCGATCTCACGACCCTGGGATCATGACCTGAGTCAAAATCAAGAGTTGGACACTTAATGGACTGAGCCACCCAGGTGCCCCATACCTTCTTCTAAATATGAGAAAAGTGAGGCCCAGAAAGAGGAAGTTCCTTTTTAAAAAGTATTTTAAGGATTTAACTACAGTCCTAGGTGGGTCCTAGGTGTCCTAACTCCTACCCGAGAGTCTTTCCTCTGCAAAATTCAGACATGGTATGAAATTTATTTACTTTTAAAAAATTTTTTAGGGGCGCCTGGGTGGCTTGGTCGGTTAAGCGTCCGACTTTGGCTCAGGTCATGATCTCACGGTCCGTGAGTTCAAGCCCCGCGTCGGGCTCTGTGCTGACAGCTCAGAGCCTGGAGCCTGTTTTGGATTCTTTGTCTCCCTCTCTCTCTGCTCCTCCCCTGTTCATGCTCCGTCTCTCTCTGTCTCAAAAATAAATAAACGTTAAAAAAAATTTTTTTTTAAATTTTTTTAGAGTATTAAATTTAAAATAACATATAGAAGACTGTCTAACCTGGGTGTTGAAGGCACTTTTTGGATAAAGACATATCCTGTTTGAGGATGATACTTCCATGTATGCATATATGTATATGTGTGTGTGTATATGTGTGTGTGTGTGTATGCGTACACATACATACACACACAACTTTGAATCTAGATTGCATACACACATTATCTATTTTTATCTTCCAGATTACATCTCTACAGATACCATATTGAGGACTTCTACAGAAGTCGATCAGGTCATTTCTTTACCACTATTATCCCATGGATAGCCAGTGGTTGTCAGGCGCACAGATAAAATTTCTCAAACTGACAACTGCGATTCATAAAATACAATTACACCTAATTGCCTTTTATAGTGATGTGTTAAGGGGAGAACCAGAAGTTAATTAAAAACACGAAAAAAAGCAGAGACTTTTAAATAAAACAAAACAAAAATACTACCGCCTTCTCTTGCCTTCCTTCTGTTCCTTCATGCACATTCAACTTTACACATCTGATTTTTGAAAGAATGTGGGAAGGACACCTGCATTAAATGGCATTTATGTATCTTCTAGATAGCCTTGAGCTAGCTAGAGGAGTTTGGAGTGAAGGGAACTCATCAGTGTCCCCTCTAATGCACTGGTCTTTACCAGTTTAACCCTAACATCCGAGGCAAGATACTCTCATGGTCTGAACACATCCCATGGGTCTCCTTCCTGATTTCTCTTTAAAAAAAAAAAAACAGCTCTGGGGCGCCTGGGTGGCGCAGTCGGTTAAGCGTCCGACTTCAGCCAGGTCACGATCTCGCGGTCTGTGAGTTCGAGCCCCGCGTCAGGCTCTGGGCTGATGGCTCAGAGCCTGGAGCCTGTTTCCGATTCTGTGTCTCCCCCTCTCTCTGCCCCTCCCCCGTTCATGCTCTGCCTCTCTCTGTCCCAAAAATAAATAAATGTTGAAAAAAAAAAAATTAAAAAAAAAAAAAACAAAAAAAAAAAAACAGCTCTCCTTGTAAGCCCACTGCTTGTTCCAGAGCTGGAACATGGACCAAGCCTAAGCTGGCCAGTGTGCCGCCAGTGGCCTCAAGATTGGCTCAGCATGGCACACGTCAGAGCCCGTGGGCCAGCATGAACCTTCTGCTGAGTCTTTAGAACAGAAGACTTGGACTTGAGAAGACACAAGCTGGGGGGGGGGGGGGGGGGGCTGTAACAAGAATCAGTCTGAGAGGGAGCCAACACAAGTGAAAGCAGAGCTGAGAGACAAAAAATTATGAGGTTAAAATTATGAGGTTTCCATTTTTTGAAAGTGAATATTGTCAAATAATATTAAGTTCATATGGTTAAATCTAATCAATTTGGATGACCATGAGTTGAACTTCTGACCTGAAGCCAGTTCTAACCATGGACTTGTCAGACACATAAGCCAGTAGGTTCCCTGTTTTATAAGCAAGTGTAGATGTTACTACTTTTTTTTTTAACTCGACAAAACAGAAAGAGTCCACCTTCTTCCTTAAAGTCAAGGTGTTCTGTGAAGAAACCAAATAAATAAGAGACTGATGGAGAGAGATGAGATAGATTCCATCTCAACTCCATCAAAGGGACAAAGAAGTGGATCTAGGATGGTAGGGTTGGGGAGGAGCTGGGGCTGAGCCTTGGAGGTAGAGGGTGGGACACGGAGAGGAGCTTTTCCCTAAACCCAGCTGGGCACTGGGTCTCTGCATGAGGAAACATTCACTCAGCAGAGCAGACCTAGGGGCAGGAGGTAGGTGGGTGCATAGAACAAAACTTTAAGGTATTGTCTATTGTCATACAAATCTCATCTTAGACAAAAATCTAGAAGCCATCAGGCAGCAGAAGAAGGCCACTTATTTGTGTCTCATACACATTGCACAGGAGAGTCTAGGGGACCAGAGTCTCTATAGTTTGCAGGAGTGGACCACCCTGGAATGGAAAGAGTGGCAGAAAGAATCATTGAGGGAGATCGGCAGAAGTCTCTCCTTGAATATTCAGTAGAGAACTCATCAACACGTGTATGTGAGTGAGCTGCCCATGGAGGAGAAAGGACCACCTCAAAGATTAAAGGAAAGAGGATCTGATGCCTACACAGGGCTGGGAACTGTACCTGAGCCTGCTGGCAGGAGTGGAAAAGCTGGCAGGCATTGTATAGAAGACTCAGAAGTGTCTTGCCTCAGAACTGGGGAATAATTAGCCCTAGACCAAATATCTCTCTGGTTCTAACTAACAAATCCTAAAAGCAAGACCTCAAAGGATTAAACTGATTCCAAATAACTTAACCCATTGCCAGAATAAAGTTCAATAATATTTATAGGAAAAAAAAAACCCATCATCAAACATGGTAAAATTCACAATATCTAGTATCCAAGCAAATATTACTAAACATGCAAACAGAATGGGAAATACAGTCCATGATGAAGAGAAAAATCTATTGAAATTGACAAAGAAGTGACACAGATGTTAGAATTAGCATACAGGGACATTGTAACAGCTGTAACTGTACTACAGATGTTCAAGAAGTTGAATGGAGACATAGAAGATTAAAAAAAAAAAAAAGACTCAACCTGAACTTCTAGGGATGAAAACTGTAGTGTCTGAAATGAAAACTATATTTGATAGAATTAATGGCAGGTTAGAATTGTAGAAGGAAAGATTGGTCAATTTAAAGACATAGGAAGAGAAACAACCCAAAATGCAACACAGAATAAAGAATTTTATAATGGACAGAACACCAGTGATCTGTGGGACCTCTGCAAGAGCCCTAACATAAGAATTGGAGTCCCCAGAGAAAGGAAGAGCAGAAAAGAAAATTGGAGAATTGTTGAAAATGTTCCAGATTTGCTCAAAATTATAAACCCATAGATCTAAAAAGCTTCATGAAGTCCTATGCACAATAAACATGAAGGAAACTACACCTAATATACACCACAATTAAGTTGCTCAAGTCATTACAACGAGGAATGTATTAAACACAGCCAGGGAGAAAAGACAAATTATGTAGAGAGGAAGGAGGATAAGGATTATGGAAATTTTCCAAAACAAGTGGAAGACAGTGGCACAATATCTTCGAAATGCTGAAAGCAAAAACCCTCACAACCTAGAATTTCATACATAGCAAAAATGTCTTTCAAAAAACAAAGATGACATAAAGACTTTTTCGGACAAAATGAAGCTGAAAACATTTATCACTAGCAGACCTGTGCCCCCCCCCACACACACACAAACAATATTAAAGTCTTTCAAACAGAAGAGAAATGATACCAGAAAGAAATGTGGATCTATGCACAGGAATGAGAAGCACGACAAACAGTAATAATATCATTTATTATATGTCAATTACACCTCAATAAAGTGCTAAAAAATAAAATACGTGTCAGTAAATAAAATTTGCCTAAGGAAATCGTTGTTGAAGATCTGTTATCTGTATGAAAACAACACTGATTGGATCGATTCCTTGTCCCAGAATGGCTTTCCAACTACAATGAGATCAGAGAGATCACAGTGAGGGGCTCATGGGTGGCTCAGTTGGTTAAGCGTTCAACTTTGGCTCAGGTCACAATCTCATGCTTAGTGAGTTTGAGCCCTGCACCAGGGTCTTTGCTGTCAGCACAGAACCTGCTTCAGATTCTCTTTCCCCTTCTCTCTCTGTCCCTCCCCTGCTCATTCTCTCTCTCTCTTTCTCTCTCTCTCTCTCTCTCTCTCTCTCTCAAATAAATAAATAAATAAATAAATAAATAAATAGGGACCACAGTGAAAAGCTCCAAAAATTAAAACACAAAAAAAATAGTTGCCTCTTTTATCTTTCAACTTAAATGCCAAAGCAAAATGAAGGATTTGGTTCTACTATTCCTCATATATGATGGATATTAAGATGCACTCTCTTCCTCTTCCTTAACATTTCCTAGGATTATTGAATATAATCTTCTTTTTCTGTGTCCTTCAAAATCCTTTACTTTGGTAAAAATCCTTATTCATTATTTTCCCCTAAAGTGAGCCAGATTAAAAGCTGTGAACTATGTCCTTCTCAAGTCTGATATCAGATCTCTATTAGTCTCTTAATACCAACTGCAATTAGACCAGAGTCTGTTTTTTTTTTTTTTTTTTTTTTTTCTTGAAAGTGAACTTTCTAAATAGGTTCCCTCCTGGGAATCTTATCAACACAGGATTGTTGATGAGGACCACTTCATCTCCATGTGTGACCTCTTTTTAAGACAACTTAATATATGAAAATCAAAATTTAAAGAACTTGTAAATTGAGAGCTGACTGTCTGCATTAGAAAAGATTTTCACGAAGAATTCCTTCAACTTGAAAAAAAAAAAATGATCAGACAGGGAGGCTGAGGTGAGGGGATGGCATGGAAAGGAAAGATCGTAAAACTGCTAGCTAACAGCTGAGGAAGCTGCTAATTAAAGGGCGGAGGAGGATGAAACATTTCTGAAATTATAATGTCAGTCAACGAGAAAATATGAATAAATTAGTATACAACTTCTGGGGAAACATACATATAATGAATGAAGGAATTAAAGTAAATTCAGCACTTTGTTATTAGTAACCATTTTTTAATTTTTTTTAATGTTTAGTTATTTTTTGAGAGAGAGAGAGGGAGGGAGACACAGAATCTGAAGCAGGCTCCAGGCTCTGAGCTGTCAGCACAGAGCCTGATGTGGGGCTCAAACTCACGAACTGCGAGATGATGACTTTAGCTGAAGCTGAAGTCGGGTGTTTAACTGACTTAGTCACCCAGGTGCCCCTAGTAACAATTTTTAAAGTGATTTTCCAAAAATAAAGTTGGTTTCAATAGAAAGCTCTTGTTTAAGAAGGTGGTGAAGGTGCTAGGAAAGGTAATACAGTGGTTATGAACTTGGATTGGAAGTCAGGCTTCCTGACTTTGAATCCTGCCTCACTCATGTAACTTGTGTGGGATCCCAGGTGAATTACTTAACTTTGGAGCCTCCATTTCCACATCTATAAAATGAAGACCTTAACAATATCTCCTCCTTTGTATGACTGGGAAAAGTAAGTTGGATAATGCAATATGCAACAATGGATAACGCACAAGATTACTTTAAATTCACACATACAGAAAGGGAGCATAATGAGAAACCCTACTAAAGAGAGATGCTTTCATTTAGCACAGAACCTTGCACAAAGTATTTAATATATGACAACTACTATTATTATCATCTAGAAACCTCCTCCAGTTATTCTGCCTTCACCATGGAGAGTATAAATTTTACAGTTTAGGAGAATAAGCGCAATAAAAATAATGACAGTTGAAAAGAAAACAATCCCTCCCTCCCTTCCCTAGATGAACTGAATGAATTGCCTTCCTCAAGTCTAAACTGACTTGGTGTGAAATCCCTCATTAAAATCACCTGTCCCCAAAAAGCAGTCTTCCATTTGTATGAATCGATCTGAAATTGGGCAAGGAAAACTGAATCATTTTCAAGGATGAGTGAGAGGGAGCTGTGATTGATTTCTTTGCATTTTGAAGTCCTAATTAAGCATATTGAGTTCCCTGCTACTTTGATCTTTATCGTTATAACGAACTCCTTGGCAAATATTAACGGGCCATCTACAAATTAATTTTATATTGTTTTTCATCATTGGTAAATCCGACAGATGTTAAGTATATATAAGTGAAAGTCCCTAGGAACCTGTCAGTCTGCTCTGCCAGTGGGGAACCATCAGGTGCCAGAAAAAAAGTCACCTGCCCTAGTGCAGAGTCCTATTTATAATGGCAACCTATTTAATGTTTCTAGAATCAGGAACACTGGATTGCGTTAAATTCAAACATACCAAAAGGGACCGTATTGAGAAACTTCACTGAAGAGAGATGCTTTCTCCCTTGCCCCAAAGGCTTGCTCCTCAGGGCTGCAGCAAGCTGGCACCTGAACTTAAATCGACATTTCAAATCAAGGAGGCTGACATTCAATTATGAGATGAATAAGACAGCAGTCTTTGCCCCGAAGGATTTACAAAGGATATAGAAGGTGCAAATGTTATTCTTATAAAATATAGTAAAAGAAATCATGCTTTGAGAATTCAAAGGTTCTCAGGACAATGGAGAAGAATATGAAAAGCTGTCTGGGATGGAGAAGGGGCATTTGCACTGGGCCTTGAATGTTGAGTTGGACACTGGCAGGAGGAGGTGCAGAAATCGGGGGTGAACAGGGCATTCTGGTGGCAGTGGTTATGGGAAGATGCTAAATGACCAATCATCTCAGTCTACCCAGCACTGAGGGGTTTCCCAGGACACAGGCCTTTCAGCGTTGGGATGGGGAAATACCATGCCAAACTGGGGGGAGTTGTCATCCCAGGATACACAAGAAGGGCGGGAGCTGGTTCTGAGAGTATCTAACAGCTTACTTTGACAAAGGACAGTCTCTGAGAGGTGATGTGTGAGTGAGTGACTGTATCTCAAAACCTAGGATGCTTGTTAAAAATAAAGATGCCTCGGGGCGCCTGGGTGGCGCAGTCGGTTAAGCGTCCGACTTCAGCCAGGTCACGATCTTGCGGTCCGTGAGTTCGAGCCCCGCGTCGGGCTCTGGGCTGATGGCTCAGAGCCTGGAGCCTGTTTCTGATTCTGTGTCTCCCTCTCTCTCTGCCTCTCCCCCGTTCATGCTCTGTCTCTCTCTGTCCCAAAAATAAATAAACGTATTTAAATTTAAAAAAACAAAAAAAAAAAAAAAGAGAAAAAAAATAAAGATGCCTCAGCCCTACCCCTGATTTAATCAGAATATAGGCTGGTGGGGCCTAGGTGTATGTGTTTTTTTTTTTTTTTTTTTCAATGTTTATTTATTTTTGGGACAGAGAGAGACAGAGCATGAATGGGGGAGGGGCAAAGAGAGAGGGAGACACAGAATCGGAAACAGGCTCCAGGCTCTGAGCCATCAGCCCAGAGCCCGACGCGGGGCTCGAACTCCCGGACCGCGAGATCGTGACCTGGCTGAAGTCGGACGCTTAACCGACTGCGCCACCCAGGCGCCCCTAGGTGTATGTGTTTTAAACAAGTTCTCCGGGAGGTTATTAATCATCATATAGTTTGAAAACCACAGAGAATATAGGGTTTGTATAAGGGAAAAAAATCTGAAACACATCTCATATACTCATTACTTAAATACTCAACAGGCTTTCAGTTGTTTATAGTATAAGGAATTCTCTTTTTCCTGTCATAATACCGACAGGAAATACTGGTTATCAACTGCTTTGTAACAAAACAGCTCAAAAATTAGCCACTTAAAACAACAAATATTTAGGGGCACCTGGGTGGCTCAGTGGGTTAAGCGTCTGATTCTTGATTTCAGCTCAGGTGATGCTTTCATGGTTTGTGAGTTCAAGCCCTGCGTTGGGCTCTGTGCGGACAGCACGGAGCCTGCTTGGGATTCTCTTTTTCTGCCCCTCTCCTGCTCTCTCGCTCTCTCTCTTAAAATAAATAATGAAAAACAATAACAACAACACCAATAATTATCTACCACTTTTTGTAATTTCTGAAGGTCAGGAACCCAGAAGGGCTCAGCTGGATGGTTCTGGCTCAGGGTGTCTCATGATATTGCAGTCAACTGTCAGCTATGGCTACGGTCATCTCAAGGCTCAACTCCAGCTAGAGAGGACATTCATGTGATTGTCTGAAGGCCTCATTTCTTCCCTGGCTGTTGGCTGAAGGCTTCTGATTCCTGCCTCCCAGGTCTCTCCATTGGGCAGACCAACTCAGGGAAGTGTGGGAGGGGGCCTACACAAAGAAAGATGTGACTACCAAGGAGGTAGGGGTCATTGGAAGCCATCTTGGAGGCTACTCTTGTAATTCTTAAACTGGACCCATTATATAGATCTGGAGACTGAGGCTCAGAAAGAGTATAACTTTCCCCATCATTCTACAGGTAATGTTATGGCAGAATGGGGACCAAAATCAAGACCTACCTGATGTTTAACTTGTCCAAAACCTTGTAATCACTACACTAATCTTCTTCACAAAAAACATTGAATAAAAATTATCAAATGAACTCATATTTACTAAGACACTGATTTGTCTCATCACTAAACAATAAAATTATACATTTAATGTTAAATAAAATTAAATAACATAAATTTAATTTCCAGAAAGGTGAACCCTTCGTTATGAATCCTCTCCTTTTCTTCCAGTAAGATACATGTGATATTTTTATTGGGAAAAAAAAGGTGGTGGGGTAGAAGGGGGAGATTGTGATACTGATACTCCCAAGAGGAAGAAAATGTTGAGTATTTTGCATGAGTCATTCATACGATTCTCACTTGTGATATTTTTAAATCAGAGAATTCCAGCTGGGAGGCACTGAGAGAAAGACAAAATCTTTTAACAAGAAATAAAAAACTGCAGCATGCCCTGCAATTTAGAGGATCAATTCCCTTGTAAATTATGCCATTTCTCTGGATTGGTCTTTCCTTTGCTGTTAGTAATTCTGATATTGTTTAGAGAGGAAAACTACATCCAAATGACCAGGAACTTAAGATTTCTTTTACACACACACACACACACACACACACACACACACACACACACACTCCTGTTTTTCTTATTCACCTGATTCTCAAGCTGATTGAAGGTCTTACTGTTTCAGGAGTTGGATTGGCCTTGGTGATGCCTTTTTGTCTCCCCTCAGTTCCCAAATGTTTTCCCCTGTTAGAGAACCCACTTGGAGAAAAGGATCTGCTAGAAGTCATTTACAATACAATATAAAATTAACCCAGCTGTTACTGTTTCTGAGAAAATTTGCCATTTAAACATTATCACCGACTGTGGAATGAATAGCTTTTTTGAACAGACCTAAACTAGGAAAAGAGTGCAGAAAAGCCATAAGCACTCTTTGGAGAATTCATGTGATGTTTCAAGGTTAAGTGGAAGCACGTTTTTATGTTGGATCAGTTTTACAGCCCTTGGTGACAGTATAGTTTTGCTCCTCAACTGCCCAGATGTACCCATTGAGAGGGTTTAATTAATTACATGGGACTTCCTTGGGACATGAACCCTATGTCCCTTAACCCTCACAGTAGATCATGATGGACAGTGTCTCCAGATAATTCAGCTTTCCCTTGGTCAACTCAAAAGAACCACTCTGCTTTATGGGAGAACACCAGGTAACACCAAACAGTGGTGTGGCTTCTTTAAAAACTTCAGGAAAAATTGCTGGTAGAGTCTAAAAGATCATGTCTGTGAAGTGATAATGAATTTTTTAAAGGGGGAAATAAATGAAACTAAAGTCTACATTCAGTGTTTTCATAACTCTTGATAGCAGCTACCCTCTGTACTTACCAAGAGTCAACCCTGTCCTTAGTTTTTTACAGTTTAAAATTCCACGCTCACAATAAATATATGACGTAGGTATTTGTATCCCAATTTGATGCATAAGATTAAAAATTCTTCCACACTTGGAAGTGATTGAGCTCAAACCTGAACATGAATTTCTCTGGCTCCAGAGGATTAAGTACCTTCTACGGATATAATGAGTTACCGCTTAGTAGGCATGCTCGCACGAAGGGCTCATATGCTATTTGATTTGCAACATCTGGCAAATTGGCTAAACAGATATTAATGAGTTTATTCTACATTTGAACACCTGCACAGTATGTACACTTGAAGCTTGTACATGGAACTGGTTTGCCCAGGATTTCACCAGTTAGTAAGTGGCCAAGACAGGACCCAGATCAAGGTCTTTTGAGGAATAAACTCAGGCTTCCTTCCCTCTACATCAACCTGCATTAAAGAGATGCTTGGACCAGGGCACCACGAACACAGCAGTGATGTTTACAAGTGTTAAGTTCATATAGAGTATTTTATTCTCAAGTTTTTTTCTGACTTCACAATTACAAGGTAGAATATCTCCAAAGCGAGTATTTCTACATGAATACTTTGCAAATTCTTATAACTAATAATCTTCACCTCTGAAAATATACATAAAATGCCTTCCTGTAACTCACTGTTAATTTCTAAGCTTGTTATGAGGACTACCCATTATATTTGTATCTAGAAAAACAACACACACACACACACACACACACACACACACACACACACACACATATATACATATATATACAAACATATATGTATGTTTGTTTATTTATTTTGACAGAGAGAATCTCAAGCAGACTCTAGACTCAGTGCTGAACCAGATGCAGGGCTCAATCCCACGACCCTGGGATCATGACCTGAGTTGAAATCAAGAGTCAGACATTTAACTGACTGAGGCTCCCCAGGGGTCCCTCCAAAATAGTTTTAAAGACACATTTGAAGAAAAGATGATAAAGTATGCACATTTATTCAGTGTGGCTGTTGAATACTACTGATGGTTTATTTCAATAATGAAAATAAACTCATTAAAATTTTGATAAAATAATCTCATTCACTGAAGAATGTAATATATCACATGCCTAGATAATTTGAAGACCATTGCAATAAAGCGGTATAGAGGGGAGTATAATCAACTCAGAGTCAGGCCCACTGAGATTTAAATTTTGTTCCTATAGTCACATGGCATTGGACATAATGGTATTTCCAAAATTCAGTCTCCTAATCTACAAAATAATGGCAACCTTTCAAGGAGTGATGAGGAAACATAAAGCCCCTCACATATTGCCTGCCATGAAGGAAATGCTCTAAAAAGTGTTGTTTCCCTCCCACTAATCTATATGAATGGTAAAAATAGGTTCCTGCGGCAAAAGCCCAGTTTATGGTGGGAAACACCAGCCTAACTCAAGAGTGCATACAGGAAAGCCATGAGTCTTCCAATATAGAAGACATTTCTTTTATGAAAGTTCAAAGAAGTAAAGGAACAACCTGGGAGTTTGAGATGGTTCTAGAAGGATGGGTAAAATTTCAACAGAGGAGAAAATAATGAAACAAGGGATGTTGATGAAAAATGGCATTCCAGGTGGAAAAATGACTAATTCATTTATTCATACATCCATTCATTTAGGAAATATTTGCATGCCTATCATGAAACAGGCACAGCTCTAGGTAATGGAATTGTAGAGGTGAAGTTGACAGACAAGCTCATCCTCATGGAGCATACATTCCAGTGAAGCTTATGTGTAACATTCAATATTAGAGTGAAGTTAATTCATTTGACATCAGGTGAGCATTTGAATCTTTTTGTGCTGTAGAGGGCAAGATGGGAACTTTACAAAATCCAGAAGTGTCAAGAAATGACATGAATTAATGCCATAAGCATACACCTGCTAGTTATTGCTAAGTTTCTACAGAGAATTTCCTAAAATAGTTCAGCTCTCCTCATTAAGTCATATGTATTTAAGCAAAACACTGCTGCAGAGAATTTAGAAGAATTGTATAAATTACAATATGTCATTTTCAGAAGATTCACATCGTAGCCTCAGGACAGAAAAATCTTACTTTGGTGAAGGAATATTATAGGAAATTTTAATTGTTCATATACTTCAGTACAAAAATATCTCTCAAAATAATGAATGCTGGTATGTGCATCAAACTCAATATGAGATGGCCAAACAATGTCCTGTATCTATTTCTTCCATACCAATCCAACTTAAAAAACAAAGGCTAAATCCTTGTATTGGAGCCTGTTAAAGAAAACCACAAAATGGAATCCTTTTATACTAGGGTAAGTCACCAAACTAGTACTTAATACCTAACCTAACTACAGCATCAACTTACCCCAGAAATGTAGTTTTAGGGAATTTCCTGGTCTGCCTCAATGAAATAATCTGTCAGTCCCCTCCTCCACCCAAGGAAGATGAGGTAATCCACCTAAAAAACCCAAAAAACACCCTTGTCCTCATCCCTAAGGGAAGGTGACCTTGCCTCAAACAATCCTTTCTTTTGGTTTGCTAATAACTTCCTTACCCTACCCTCTTTCCTATAAAAACCTTCATTTTGTATAATTCCTCAGGCTCCTTTCTACTTGCTAGATGAGATGTGCCCAATTCATGAATCATTGAATACAGCCAACTTGATCTTCAAATTTATTCAGTTGAATTTTGTTTTTTAACAAGACTTTTCTAGATTTTGTTGTATGGCTTGAGCTGTCTTTTAAGTCAGTCAATACTTACAAACATATGTCTTTTTAAGTGTAGATACTTAAAAATAAGTACTCAAAATTCACATTTTCTGAGGGCCCTCAATGTATATTAGGTACTATGCTAAGCGCATTTTGTTCATATACTTCAGTACAAAAATAAATTTCTCAAAATAATGAATGCCGGTATATGCATCAAATTCAGTATGAGGTGGCCAAACAATGTTCCATATCGATGTATATTAGGTCCTGTGCTAAGCACATTTCATACCTAAAGGTTATCCAAAACATCTAAATATCCAGATGTATTTCTCCAACTTGTCAGTGTAACACTACTGAAAAGAAAGTCTAGGTCTACAAAACGCCAGATTAATAACAGAGCATGAAAGTGAGACTAAGAGAAAAATTACCAGGTGTATTCACAACTGCAAAGAAAAGACTCCCCTCCTCCCCATGGCCCCGTTCCCGAAACCAGCCAGGGCGTGCCAGATTGTAGTCTGACATAAAGGCGGGAATCAGTCAAGTTCTGCTGAATGGTTTGAAATAAAGGCGGGAACCAATCAAGTTCTGCTGAGCGTTCAAATTTAAATGTTAACCAACAACAGCTCTATAACCTCTAAAAAAGGTCCCTAACTTGTTTGTGCGGGGCTATAAAAGAAGCTGTAAGATCCTTACTCGGGGCCTCTTAGCCTCACGGGCAACGAGTGCGCGGAAGACCGGGTTCGAACCTGCAATAAACGACCCTTGCCGCTTGGCTTTGATTCTGGACTCTGGTGGTTTGTTTTCGGGGGGTCTCTCGAATCGGGGCATATCAAAAGAATAGTATTCCTATTTTTCCAACAAGGGAGCTGACACTCAGAAAGTGATTTAAGGTCCTATGGGGAAACAAAGATTCAGGCCTCAATTTTCAAATCTAGTTCTCTTTTCACTAAATCATATTCCACTGCATTGAATAAAAGGATTTCATAGAAACAGACCCCTCTACAGCTTTATTTGCCAATACACTTTTTTATAAATGAGGTCTCTCTAGAGTAACATTCTTATCTTTGATCAGATTCCCTAGAGGCAGAACCTGAGAAAAAGATTTAGGTGCTCTTCATTTATTGGGGGTGTGCTCTTTAGGAAAAAGAAGGAGAGAGGAGGAGGAGGTGATCAAGGACATGATATCAGCTAGAAGTGAGCTATAGTCTGCCCTCACCAAGGGCTCCGAAGTGTGAGCCATACCAAAAGTGGTCCCTCCTTGAGGGAAGGGAACCAGCCTCTTGTACTCTGTATTAGACAGTTAGTGGCTGTACGTTTCCCTACAGAGTGTAAGTTCCCGGGTGTGATGACTTCCACTCAGTCAAAGGTAATTCTCTAGAGAAAAGGGCAGCTCTGACCTGTTGGCAGTCAACATTCACAACAGCAGAGGGAGGAGGAGAGGGCTGTGCACTAGCTCAATAAAGGGATCTGGGCAGAGGACAGAGTCCACCATAATTACTTGATCCTTAAAGCAACCTGAAGATTGGCACCAGGCTGGTGAATACCAGCACCATGACACTTTTTTTTTTTTAAACCAAAGCATTGGAATCAGCAGTTCTGTGCTGATGTAACCTTAGAATGAAGACATATAGGTAGGTGGGTGGGTGGGTGGGTGGGTGGATGGATGGATGGATGGTCAGGCAGACAGAAAGGGAGAGTAGGATAGCAGAATTCAGCACCTTAAAATATGTCTTTGGCAAAGCATCATTTTAGGCTGATTATTTTAAAGAAACTGCAAACACAGGAGAAGCTCTGAAAACTGAGTAGAAGTTATTTTGTAAGAAACATTCACATTTATAAGAGAAATCTTCATTTGTAAGGGAGTACAGGAAGAGGATGATGAGCCAATCTCTAGAAACTCTTATCAGTGCAGAAGGCATGGATTTAAATCTGCATGAAAACCTTATCTGTGCTTTTCCTGGCAACCTCCCAGAACCAGCTCCCCATCCTCAGCTTTTTTTTCTTGTCTTTAGCTGAAGATGGTATTTAAGGTAATGACTTCAGCCATTTTGGGAAGTTACTCAGTTTTCCTGGGTCTCTACCATGTATACAGTAGTTATACATGTGATTAGCTTTTGTCTGTGTTTCTCCTGTTAACCTCTTTCCTATCAACTTAATTCTTAGACCAGCCACAAGAACTTTGATAGGCAGGGAAAAATTTTTGTTCCCAACAATAGATAGATGCAATGTACCTTCCAGAATTCACACTCATAACTCCGAATATAAGTACGTTTTAAAAGGGGGCTCTGGGCAGTCAGAGTGGTTAAAACGAACAAATCAGGAGACTATAGATGCTGGCAAGGATATGGAGAAACGGGAACCCTCCTGCACTGTTGGTGGGAATGCAAACTGACACAGCCACTCTGGAAAACAGTGTGGAGGCTCCTCAGAAAATTAAAAATAGATCTACCCTATGACCCAGCAATAGCACTGCTAGGAATTTACCCAAGGGATACAGGAGTGCTGATTCATAGGGGCACTTGTAGCTCAATGTTTATAGCAGCACTTTCAACAATAGCCAAATTATGGAAAGAGCCTAAATGTCCATCAACTGATGAATGGATAAACAAGTTGTGCTTTATATATACAATGGAATACTACTTGGCAATGAGAAAGAATGAAATCTGGCCTTTGTAGCAACGTGGATGAAACTGGAGAGTTTATGCTAAGTGAAATAAGTCAGGCAGAGAAAGACAGATACCATATGTTTTCACTCTTATGTGGATCCTGAGAAACTTAACAGAAGACCAGGAGGAGGGGAAGGGGAAAAAAAAAGTCACAGAGAGGGAAGGAGGCAAACCATAAGAGACTCTTAAAAACTGAGAATAAACCGAGGGTTGATGGGGGGTGGGGGGGGGAGGGGAAAGTGGGTGATGAGCATTGAGGAAGGCACCTGTTGGGGTGAGCACTGGGTGTTGTATGGAAACCAATTTGACAATAAATTTCATATTAGAAAATAAAATAAAAGGGGGCTCTGGGTAACACATTTTATTAAATGCTAATTGACAAAGTAAAATTCAATCATTTGAAGCCAAGTCATAGTCCCTCTTTCCCCTGCCGCCCATCTCTGTTCACCCACTAGCTCTTTTCTGACAAGTTCTTCTGAAACTGGAAAAGAAACTTGGAAGAGTTAGCCAAAGAATATCCGAATCGCTCTTGAGCGCAGGTGAAAAACATATCCCGATTCTGCAATCAAGGACACTCAACATTTACTGCTAATTTTAATACCAAGCTCCTCTAATGATTAATGAATTCAATGAAGCTGAAGACAAGACATGGAAGTACCTCATCCTGCTGCACAGGAGATAAGTCTGAAGATTAGTATCCCCAACATCTAAATGACTGTCACCACCCACAGAGATACCTCCTTTGTGCTAGTTTCTCAATTATCATGAAACCACTACCATCAGTCTCCTGGGGGTTTGTGATTCAGCTTTGATTACCAAATTCCTGGGACTGTGCTTCCTTATCAACTTTGCATTTTATCATACTTGAAAAAAGTTAGTATTAGTAAGGTCGAGGTAGCAACAATTTTCTCCCTACCTCACTGTTCCTTCATGAAGAATTTCTCCCCGCCCCACCGCCAAAAAAAAAAAAAAAAAAAAAACCTGGCTAGCCTTGTATACTACATGGTCCTGCCCCTCACCCCAAATCTAGCAACAGGACCCTTGGGTGAACCATGCCATAGGTGGAGCTGAGTCAACCATTTTCCCTCTCTTGAGAATTTATGCCAAGAGCAAAAGCGTTGGACACCTGAACTGTGAGGTCAGAATCGGGCTTTGGGCAGATATGTCTTCTTTGAACACACAAAAAAGCAAAGCAAGATATTTACAGTAGAAAGTCAGAGAAATGGAGCCAAGACACAAAGAGAAGCAAAGAGAAGATACAACAAAGGCTCAGCAGGATGACTCAGAAAAACACTTCCCGCTAATTTTCCAGCTCCCAGGGCTTTTTCCCTCTCCCTCTCCCTCAGGAGGCCTGACTTACCTCTTACCTTTTGATAAATCTTATACCTTCCTATTCTACTTTTTCTTTCTAAGCCAGTTTGAATGGGTTGTTCCTTGCAGTCAAATGACTTCTGTGTGATGATCTCTGATACACTGAAGAACCAGCATGGAATCTTTTTGTGGTTGTTGTTGCTATTATTTTTATTGTCATTATTAGCTCAGCCAAAGCAAAGGGGTGAATGCAGCAACATTTAAAGAATATTTGAAGAACATCTATTGTGTATCTTGTCAGAGACTGGTAAATCTCTCCTCAAAATCCATTCTATCTCTATTAGTAATGGTTTTGTCATGGAGGCAACATGCCCAGCTAGAAAGTACATTTCCCAGCCTTTTTTTTTTTTTTTTCTTTTTTTGCACACAGGGTAGCCAGGTGGTACAATTAGAGCCAACAGGTGTTCCACACTGGTCCCCAGAGTCTCCCCTTGGGATTAACCTGCCGTTGCCAATAGTGGTAACATCTGAAATGTATTCTCTCTCTTGCCTTACTGTTCATTTTCAGTTTTACATCTCCACTCCCTTACCAGTGATTCCTAGGATTACCTCCCCAATAAACTACAGGAATCCTTCTCAGTCTGCTTTTGGGGAACAAAAGGAGTTAACAGGAGTTAACTTCCATAAAGCCACCCTTGACTAATGAGGGATGGAAGCCAAGGGGTTACTTTTGTCCCCTGGGGGTAGAAAGTCCTGAGATGTATTTCATGAGGCTACTCAGGAAGCCCCATGAGTTTATGCAACAACCTCTCCCAAGGAGGACCAACTCTATAATGCGCCCTTCAATTATTTTGCCGCTATCTCCATTTCCCTCTCCTGGTCTCTCATGCCTGCTCCCTGGTATCACGTCCCAATACACTACCTTCAGAGACGCCACCTTTGACTTGGGTTTTGCACACAGGGGAATCAAACTAGGATTCTGCAAAACTAGGATACTTGGGCCATCTCTACAGTTCCATACTCTCTCTGAGTGACTAAATGGGATGGGGTGTGTGATACACACGGGATTGTACATTCCCAGTTCTTGTCCATATGGCTGACACCACCACCTCGACGCAGCTGTACCACTGTCGCTCTCTTTAATCTGATTACCGTTCTCTTATTCCTCTTATATGTCCCCCTGAATGCTGATGGTACTGTTCATATGGCCACTGTGAAAACATTACCACACTACCTTGCTAATCGTAGAACAAATGTCTCAGCACGATTTCCTGCTAACTAAACCTTGAAGAAAATGTTTAATTTCTCTCTATCACATAATATTGAGCAGTCTTTGTAGTTTTTATCCTGCTCCCCAAATAAAATGCATAACCTCATTAAAAAATCCTAATATCCTGTGGGATATTCTTGTGCTGACAAATTAATGCAAACTTTGACAACTGTCATCTTGCTTCATTATCGGGGGCAAATAGGAAACTCTTTCATTTGTTTCATCTTTTTACTTCAATGTACAAAATATATGTATAAATGTAAAAAATTCATAAGCACATAAAAATAGGTAAAATGCATAAAAAGCATAAACTAAAGAACTGGTAAAATTTGGAGAATGTGTAGTCTAATAAATCTTTGCAAGTTGGTTTGAAAAACTCCTGGCGGTCAGCTTTATATGATGCGCACTAAACAATAAATGTAAAAATGAAATTTCTAAAGAGCAGAGCCACTTCACAATGAATATATTCTACTACCTAGCAGCCAGTCTCTATCTAAGTTATTTACTATAGTTCAACACAACCCCCCTCCTTGTAAACCAGATGGATGGGCTAATTCTCACCACTCTACCGTATAAGGTAGTAACCACCAGCTATTTAAAGGTAAATTAATTAAAAATAAATAAAATTGAAAACACAGTTCTTTAGTTCCAAGTACTTAGTAGCTACATGTGGCTATTAGTGATGACTACATAGAACAGTGAAGATAAAAACCTCTCCATTATTGCAGAATGTTCTATTGGACAGTCCTACTCTGCATAAATACCCAGAATCTTCTCCCATTAGGATTCATTCATTCGTTGATTCCTTAAGCTATAAATAATCAAACTGTACTTTTTATGAACAGAATTCTTTGAGATTATACTGGTTGACTGAGAAATTCAGTTCTTCTCAATGCCTCACCAAGTACCCAAATCTGTATTACCAACTTCCCCTACATTGTTGTTGCACGTCAACTGGGGAGACCCCCGGCTCTCCTGGTGGCTTGACCCAGACTGTCCCAAAAGTGTCACCAAAGGTTCTTGGTTTTGACGTGAGAAAGAATTCAAGGACAGACACACAACACAGTGGATGAGTGACACAAGCAGGAAAGTTTATTAACGCAAGAGTACACTCTCCAGAAGTGAGAGAGAGAGAGAGAGAGAGAACACCCTGGGGGTGGGGTTTCTATCTTTTCCTGACAGTTGTTAATCAGAGGGTGGATTATTCATTACTTGGGGTGGGAATGCAGGGTTTCCCACTTTTTCTTCCTAATTTGGTCAGGGGTCTCCTCTCCTGGCACCCACCAACTTGGGCCTGTCCGGTTTGACCTGGTTTCTTGTGGAGTGCTGCCAGGACAAGGTCTCTGACTTCCCTAACAGTTGTCCATGACTTCCTCACTGCTGGCCTCCAGGTATCCTATTAGAACCTAACTAACTGCCTACTCAAACAATACAAGCCACCACCTCAGTTCCATTAAGGTTTTGGCCCAAGAATAGTCCCGATATTTCTATGCTTTTGACACTTAGCGAAAAAAAATTATCTTCTCTGAAGAAAGGCAAAAGGGACCTGTGGACTCACTCATTCCATCATTTAAAAAACCAAGTTAGGATTAATCTCTGAACACCAGAAATGATGGAACATCAGACAAATTGCTCCTGAAAATCTCTTGTGCAAGAAGAGAACTTGGCTAGGTCCTTAGGGGTGCAGAGACAAAGCTCCCAGGATGCCAGAATGCTGTAGTGCAGTGGGAACAAGCTGGAGACTATGGGCCATATCCAGAATTCAGCCATGTTTTGTTTATTCTGCAAAGGATGGCTCTTATAACGTTTGAAAAATCGAAGATACTCCCTCTATTAAAACTTGCCAAGAATAGCACCAAAATCCTTATCTATTTTCTCAAGAAAAGTGGAATTATATGGAAACATTGGGTCTGTGGTCCCACTAAAGAATTGGCTGGCAAAGCAGATGTTCCTATAAGCAGAAATCCATGTTCCAGTGTGCCAATTCAAAGCAAATCAAAACTATCCTTTCCTTTATTGTTTTATCAAGTGGACTTCTAAAAAAAAACCACAAAAAAACAAAACAAAACAAAAAACAATTCCTGAAAAAAAGGCCTTGTCTTTGAACTGCAGAGAATTTAAGAACTTTGCTCTGTCTGCCCATCACAGAATCCACCTTGGTGGATATTTTTTCCCCCGAGAGGTACAAATGGCCTGGCTAGATGGTGGGGCTTGTCTTCAGGTATAACCTTGGTTCACTTACAGCTGTGGATGGCACACCTGTTGGCTACGATGGCTCTTCCTGTTAGGGATCTGGTCCCTGGGAGAGAATCAGAACTTTCTGTCTCTCTTACTGCTAGGTTAAGCACACATGGTCTTTTTTAAACACAGAAGACTTGGGTTCAAATTTCAGCTGTTCTATTATCTACTGTACACAATTAAACATTCCTTGTTTTTCTTTTTTCTTTTTTAAGTTTATTTATTTGAGAGAGACAGAGACAGCACAAGTCGGGGGGTGGGGGGTGCAGAGAGAGAGAGAGGAAGAGAGAGAGAATCCTAAGCAGGCTCCACACTGCCAGTGCAGAACCCAGTGCGGGGCTCGAACCCACGAAGCCATGAGATCATGACCTGAGCCAAAAGCAAGAGTCAGACGCTTAACTGACTGGGCCACCTAGGCGCTCCACACATTACTTGTTTTTCTAAGAGTCATGTCCCTTAAACATGGGAAAATAATGATGCATACGTTCTAAAAGAGCTGTTAGAATTAAATGGCATAACATGTAGAAAGCATTTCACACAGTGCCTAGAGCTCAGTAAGTATACAGTGAATGCTAACAGCTGTTATTTTAATTCACAGGGAGGCCAAGGTGGCCCAAAATAGCCATATGTAAGGCAGAGGCAGAGTGCATCCATAATGCTGATGCTGTTGATGATAGCAAGTGTGGTCAGGAATGTGATCCAAGAAAGAGAGGACATAAACGCCCGTGGCATCAGGCAGCTGCTGAATTTATTTTACTTCATCAAAGGGGAGTTCTGTAATCTCCAGCCAGATATGCCCCAGGATTCCTCACAGGGTATAGGGACACTATCCACTCTGCCTTTCCCTCAAAACAATTGTTAAAGTTCTAAATGTCTCAAACCTGAAGAAGGTATGGTATAAATTTGTATACATGAGTCACTATATATGAGTCACATATACATGAGTTTCACATTTCAGAAAGGTACTGAGCACTTATGAGTATCATTTAAAGTAAAATAAGTTGTTTGTGATAAGTAAGTTCAATATTAACAATATAAATAAAATGCAAATAGAATAGTAAATTTATATGATAAAACTACTCATAAAGGTTTTATAACAATAGTAATTACCTTTAGCATTCTAAAAATTACATAAATCTGTTCTTATATAATGAAATAGAGAAAGAATAGCTTAGTATTTCCTTTTCTACCCAAGTCAGAGTATAGCAATCTAAATAATTTCCAAACGGTGGAGTAGTACCATGACCCAGAAAGATTAAGACAGCAGCTTATATAAAAGTCTACGTGGATAGAACCATGAATTTGGCACCCTCAGCTACTTCTTTATAAATCCATTCTGTTCATTAAAATATTTCCAAAAGAAAGTAAAAATATATCCAACGTTATGAAAAAATGTGCAATTTCTTTGCACCATTAAGTACATACTCAGCCAAGATTTCACTTCCATCTGTAAAACTGGACATTTAAATGATAATAGGTGCACTGGTGCTACCTCATTCCTGACAATTGTTTCAAATACCTTAAAAACATATAACCTTTTTAACCAGAAATTCTACATCCAGAAATTAAGCAAGTAATAACAAAAGTACACTAACCAGTTATTTTGATGGAGGGATTGGTTCTTTGGAGGTTAAAATTATTACAAATATACATTTGAAAAGTACTTAAACTAGAAACAAGTTAAATAATTTCCAGGACAGGCATACAATATAATAATATATAGCCACAGAAATTATGGACAAAGACATTTTATCTAGTAGCCTGGAAATACACTCATATTAAGGGGAACGAAACAGGTGATAAAATAGTGCCTACCTATCAGTTATGGGTTGAATTGGGTCCATCCTGTCCTTCCTCCAAGATTCAAATGTTGAAGTCCTTTCTCCTGGTACCTCAGAATGTGGCCTTATTTGGGAACAGGGTCACTGCAGATGTAATTGGTTAAGATGAAGTCATACTGCAGCGGGATGGGCTGTAATGCCTTATGATTGGTGTCATATACAAAGGGGGAAATTTGGACACAGTCACACAAGAGAACATCATGTGAAAACAGAGGCTGAAATTGAGGCAACATATCATCTACTAGCTAAGGAATACCAAAGATTGTTAGCAAACCACCAGAAACTAGGAGAGAGGTATGGAACAGGTTGCCCATTGAGACTCTCAGAAGGAATCAACCCTATCCATACTTGGGTTGGATTTGTACCATCCAGAACTAGAAGACCCTAAGTGTCTGTGTTTAAGCTACCCAGTTGGTGGTGCTTTGTAATGGCAACCCTACCAAACGAATGTATCATTTTTGCAGGAAAAAAGATACATGAACATGAAAATGTCTGAAAGTATACTTTTCCAAATATCAGTGTTAGTTATCTCTCAGCAGAAGGACATTGGGTAATTTCTATTTACTAATGTTTGTGATTTTAAGTTAATAAACATTTTATTTCTACATAAAATGGCTCCAGATAACATGTCAAAAAAAATTCACCTCAGAATACATATATGCTCAGTATGTTTGGATCATGGCAGGCAGAGAAGGGGCAGGGGGTCCTACAGACATGGCTTGAAATCCTCCTTTGGTCATTTACTTATTTTGTGTACAAATGAGCCTTATAAGGTCATTCATTGTAAGGTATTAATGAGATTGTGTACATAATGTAGGTAGCACTGACATATACAACCTGACACACAGCAAGAGATCATTTCTTTACAGCCATTACAGTGAACTCCCACTATTTATGGGAACTTTGTCCTTTTTTAAAACAAAGAAGTATGTTATTCCTTTTGGAAAATAGCTTCACAAATGCATGGTCACCTTGCCAAAGCCTGTAGGCAGCCTGGGGCTCCAATGTGTCTGGGACACTGATCTAGGACTTGACAGTCCAGTCTAATCGTTCTTTCCTTTCAAACCACACCTGCCAAATTTTACTATCCCACTCAAACTCATTTGGGTTATGAAGACCTGATCTTTATGGCCTTTAATATGAAGAGTGTATGTGTGCATGTATGGGGGGAGGGGAAGGGAGGGAAGATATCTAGGAATGTCTAGGAAAAAAAAAATCACACTCGTGAATTTTCCAATTTATTATTTCTACACATTGGTGGTAAGAAAGAAAGAAAATAAGTATGTATTGAATGCTTGCTATGTGCCATTACTCTTTGTAAATATTATCTTGTTTAATGAACACAGTAATTCTGCCTGCTAGTTATCATGATTTTCACTGGTATAAATATGCAAGGACCAGAGAGGTTAAATAATACGTCCAAAGTCACATAGCTTCTCAGTCATAGGGCTGACAGTCAAGACCAGGTATTCTTTTTTAATGTTTATTTATTTTTGACAGAGAGAGAGAGACAGAGCATGAGCAGGGGAGGGGCAGAGAGAAGAGGGTGACACAGAATCCGAAGCAGGCTCCAGGCTCTGAGCTGCACAGAGCCCAACACAGGGCTCGAACTCACAGACCGCGAGATCATGACCTGAGCCGAAGTCGGATGCTCAACCAACTGAGCCACCCAGGCGCCCCAAGCCCAGGTATTCTGTCTGTACCAGATGAGGCAAAGGTAGCAAATAAAGCCAGACATGAAAAGACACACACAAATCAGTCTGCAATTTAAAATCATTTTAAAAGGAGAAAAAGTATAATACTTACACCTCAAATTTACCTACTGTGGCTGGTAAACTTGGTGTCTTCCCCTAAAATAGCTACAATACCACTAACAATTTCATACAGATTCTTTTTAACAAGTACATATCTTTTAAGATAAATTTCACATTCATATGTAATAATCATGCTTTTGCTTTCAACTGTTTCATAAGTAGAATTTGTAATGTTTTTCTGGCAATAGAAGTTCTTATATAAATTCTAGTGGAGGATTATGAAACATGCAAATAAGCCTCCCCCCTTTCCTCAAACAACTGCAGCCAGAGAAGAACATTAAAGGTATCACATCAGGCACTGCCCAAAGAGGAAAGATTCCCTGGATACCTGAGGTCTAGTGTTCTAGATTCAGGGTTAGTCAATATTTATTGAGCCCTCTGATAGGAACTTCATGCATGTTAATTCATTTTATTCCACAGCACTGTGTTAATGGATATTATCCTCATTTTATAGCTCAAGGAGATGAAGGGAATTGTCTAAACGTTGAGCCACTGATTCATTTTTATCTTTTAAACATATTTTTGCTGTAGGTAAAATCCCTAGAAATTGGAAGTTCAGCAAACCTGATTTGCCTATGAACTCATCCAAGTTCTGTGACTGAACTCAAGCTTGTGGCTCTAAGTGAGCACACTCTTAAGTCATCATGATAATCCCTACTTATCCAGCTACACCATTTTCCAGCTTAAATATCTCCCGGGATTTGCCATTCTTCACTCAGTTCATGGGTTCATACCTAGTAATTTCCTGGTATTGCTCTTTCTTTCAATCTAACCCTTCTGCCTTCTCAGTTCTTTTGGATCCCAGCTTCAGGAAGGAGCCCAGGGGGGATGCCAACTGTCTATCAGGTGCAGGCAAAACCATCAGGTGAATTAAGGGCATGAAAGCATAGCCAGGCAGTCTCATGGTAGACCAGATGGATATGTGAGCACTTCTTGTTAAAGCCATAGGGGGTATGTCTTTTTATTTGGCACACAAATCCTTCAAAATAACAAATCCAAAGACTGGCAGCCCACACACACACACACACACACACACACACACACACACACACGGGAAAGACAAAATTCATTTGCTCCTTCTGCCTCCACGATGGAACCTTTGGCTTGAGTAATTTATCAGGCACCAAAAAAGAATTTAAGTCTTCACATCTTGCTAAATATCCAGATCCTTTCTGAATTCTACAGAACTCTTCATAAGTATGTTTTCACAACACATTCCTGAACGTGATTTCTGTATACAATAGATCAGTGAATAAAGATTGTGTTAGAGGAGCTCCTGAGTGGTTCAGTCAGTTGAGTGTCCGACTTCAGCTCAGGTCATGACCTCACAATTCTTGAGTTCAAGCCCCGTATAAGGCTCTGCACTGACAGCTCAGAGCCTGGAGCCTGCTTCGGATTCTGTGTGTGTCTCTCTCTCTCTGCCCCTCCCCTGCTCACACTCTGTCTCAAAAATAAATAAACATTAAAAATTAAATAAAAAAAAGATTTTGTTAGAAAAGAGACCCAAGATCAGCAAATCTTTATCAGGGAATGGGAATATTTTTGAGGAGTAAAAAGGTCCCTAAGAGGGTTTGGACATCCCTAGTTATTATGGAGACATTTAAATTTTGTTTGTGCTCTGGTAGCATGATAGTGAAAAGGGACCTGAATTGGGATTGAGAAGACATGACTTTAAGAAGGAATGATATATATTGTTCCCACTGTTTTCACTGGAGAAATCATTTAATTTCAAGACCTAAGGGTAATGAGTAGTCGCTATTAATGCGAGCTAAGACGGAAAAAATGATTAAGATGAAGGAGTCTGCCATTCAATTGCCTGGGTTCAAATCCTGGCTCTAGTCACTTACTAGCTGTATGACTTTAGGCAAGTAGTTTGATCTCTCTAGGCCTCAGATTCTTCATCTGTAAAAAGGAATTATTGCTTGGTCCTTCAAAGGTGATTGTGAGATTAAATGAAATAATACATGTATAGCACTTATTAAAGTGCTTGTCTCTACGTATTAGTATTCATATTACTTGTATCTATTTTATGATCATCTCACAATCAATGTGCTCACAACAGAGAGATAATAACAGAAACAAAAGATAATACGGCAATAATAAATTGAGCAAACTTTATGTTTATACTGCGCTAGAAATGTTAAATTCATTTATAGGTAACATATCATCAAGTTTAACGATCTCTTCCTTAGTTACAGTTAGGAAGACTTAGTATGGACTAGACACTGTGCTGAAGGTTTTGCAAACATTATCTTACTTAACCCTTATAGTGACCAAAAGATGTGACACTTATATTCCTCCTTCGATGGCTGCAGACCCTGAAGAACAGCATGATTATGCAGTCACCTCCTCTTTCCATGGCTGGGAAGAAGAGCCAGTTTTCCAGCATAAGGCACATGCCAAAGCCCAGGCTCCTTCACCCACCATGCTGCCTTTTTTCATGGTGGTTCTTGCTTGTCAACCAATTTCTCTCCTCCTCTCCCTCAAACAAACAGCACCTATCACACCAGGCAAGCCAATGACTCTTTCATGAGTAGATATTCAGGACAAAAAAAAATTAAGTGGGATAAGAATCTTAAACTAAAAACAAACAAAAAACCACATTAGTGCGTTCCTGTTTTCTACCACAGGAATAAGCACAAGAACTAGTTAATGTAGTAATTAATGTAGTATTCTAACATTAAGGGCCAGAGCTCAATTAAAAAAAATGAAGTGTAGGGGCGCCTGGGTGGCGCAGTCGGTTAAGCATCCGACTTCAGCCAGGTCACGATCTCGCAGTCCGTGAGTTCGAGCCCCGCGTCAGGCTCTGGGCTGATGGCTCAGAGCCTGGAGCCTGTTTCCGATTCTGTGTCTCCCTCTCTCTCTGCCCCTCCCCCGTTCATGCTCTGTCTCTCTCTGTCCCAAAAATAAATAAACGTTGAAAAAAAATTAAAAAAAAAAAAAAATGAAGTGCACGTGGTTTGAAGGAATACATTTTCCTTCACAAACGGATTATCTAATCACAGACAAGACCTCATCATTCCTTTAAAGAAGAGGTGTTGAACAAGTTGGCCTAAGCTCTGGAGCCCTGTGAGCTGAAGAGCCAAAGGTACACCCCCTCGAATAACATTACCAATGTGAGTCCACCAAATGATCTCATCATAGAGAATTCCAGGATGCTGGTCCCAGATATCAAAGACGTAACATCTTGAGAAAACTGCCAGCACTACCTTAAAGGAAGGTGTACTCATAAAACAAATGATGTATTCTTCCACTAGACATGTAAACTTCTTACTATGCCGAACGTGCCGGTGACTTCAAGAATTATCCCTCCCACTCTTCCCCTGAAAGAACAATGTAGGGAGACATGTTTTGAGTCTCATGATCCTTTTCATTCAGGCTGTAAGGGACAGAGCCAACAGTGGGCATCTGATCCATGGGCAGCCAATCCATAGCCTGCCATGGCCTGGGGCTGATAGCAGTGTCCACACTGAAAGAAATATTAGCTGAACCGATCACATCCCTTCTCTTAGGACATTAGATTAGAATCAGGGAAAGAATGGGGTAAATGGGAAGAGACAGGGAACACAAAGAGATGAAGCAGGACAGTGGTCAAAACACAATAACGGCAACATTCTTGGTAAGGCAGTTGTCCTCATTGTCCTGAACACAAGACATGAGACCTACGCCTCTTTCCTTCCTCACACTTTTGTTGTGTTTTGGTTATTGCCCTCACACTTGTATTGCTATAAGAGTTCACCTCCTTTATTGTACAGTGAGGATGTCTACAGCTCCTGTCTTTCTTTTAATAGTTGACTCGGCCTAGGTGAGTTACTCTGCTCCACAACCAAAAGTAACAGCTGAACAATTATTCCTATAGGAGTCCTTAGGATTCCTCCTCACGATGAAAATCATGAAGGCGAATTTACACCACATCCAATGTGTTCTCAAGGATTCATTTATTCAGTCTTTATTCTCTTTCCTCCCTCTCTTCTTCCCCCCTCTTCCTTCACCTAATACTTACTGAGCACCTACTGTCTGATGTTTTGATGGGATTTGTAAACATCTCCATAGTAAGAGTTGTTCTTACTCTGTGTCAAGCACAGTGTTAGACACTTAGAATCTAGTAATGAACAAGACAACTTGTCTTCATGGAGCATTTAGTCTGCCTGAGAAGCTAAAATGCAAACAAGCCATTAAAGAATGTGCTTGGGATGGGGCACCTGGGGGGTTCAGTAGGTTAAGCATCCAACTCTTGATTTAGCCTTGGGTCATGATCTCACGGTTCATGGGTTTAAGCCCACATCGGGCTCTGCACTGACAGTACGAAGCCTCCTCTCTCTTTGCCTCTCTCTCTCTCAAAATAAACAAATAAACTTAAAAAGAAAAAAAGAATGTGCTTGGGGAGCCATCAGGAGCCTGACTTCTTCCAGTGGAACCAGCCTACTCAGAGAGGTCCTCCCAAGAGAAGTGACATCTAAGCTGACACCTCAAGGGACAAGAGGAATTTGTCATCTAAATAGGGCTGGGTTAGAAGAAAATGGTGGTATTCCATGCAGAGGAAGAGACATTTGCAAAAGTCCATCAGATCAGCAAGAAACCATCACCAAAACATCTAAGAAATGTGAAATGTGTACAGAGCAAGAAACTGGATTTCAATATGAGAGACTGGAGGGAGGTTGGTGGTTGGGAAGGACTCAACCACTCATAGAGAGAGATCAGGCGCTCACACTTTATGCCTCAACCTTCACACTAGGCCAGTTATCTTATGCTGCCCAGAGTCATTAAAAAAATTTTTTTAACATTTATTTATTTTTGAGAGAGACAGAGACATAGTGCCAGCTGGGGAGGGGCAGACAGAGAGAGACACAGAATCTGAAGCAGGCTCCAACTCTGAGCTGTCCGCACAGGACCCGATGCGGAACTCGAACTCACGAACCACGAGATTATGACCTGAGCTGAAGTCGTAACAGACTGAGCCACCCAGGCACTGCCCAGAGTCATTTAGACTGGAAAAAAGTATTTCTTTATCATTACCATCATGATGATTACAATTATCTTTACTTTTAGAGGACATTTAATAGTTTACAAAGTATTTTACATGCCTGATCTCACTTAAAATTTACAACACTGTGAGAAGCAAAGGGTATTGCCCCAGTATTCAGGTGAGGAAACTGAGGTTCTCAAAGAAAGGATACGATAATAGAATGAACAAGAATAATTACAAATATAGCCAAAGTCAAACACATGCCTGAAGAAGATGAAGACTCAAAGAAAAGTCATGTATTTCTACACATATTCCTTAGGGACTATTTTTTTTTCTCTTAACACGTGACCTTTTCTTTTCTTTTTGAAGTTTATTTACTTTGAGAGTGGGGAGAGGGAGAGAGAGGGAAGGAGAGAGAGAGAAAGTGAGAGAGAGAGAGAGAGAGAGAGAGAGAATCCTAGGTAGGCTCCACACTGTCAGCCCAGAGGCTGAATCGCGACTTGATCTTACAAACCGTGAAATCATGATCTGAGCCAAAATTGAGAATCGAACACCTAACCAACTGAGCCACCCAGGGGACGGGACTTTTTTGTTTGTTTGTTTCCCCCTTACCTGGATCAGGAAGAGACGTAAATCCTCTGGGGAACAGAGAACTAAGAACAATGTCTCTACTTGAGCGTGAAGGCAGGATCCCTACCCTGGGAGACTCCCAAATGCCAGGTATAGCTGGGTATCAGGGTGTGGTTAATAACTGCCTGAGGTTGATCCTATGAAAGCCTTCATCTACAACCTGGAGAATTCAGTTGGATACATGTAACTCTTCCAAACATAAGCAATGTCTACGGATTATGATTTAAGAAAAATGAGGAAGATTCTCTCCCTGTACCTCAACAAAAAACTCTGGAGAACCAACTGCCTGCAATTCTTTCAAGAGACCTTTTCCTGTAGGTTCCACACTGACCTCTCTGCAATGTTCTTTGAAATGCAGATACTCCAAGGGCAAGTTCCTGAAGAATCATTTATGCAATGATAAAAACAAATAAAGAAAACACAACAAAAAACCCCAACCATGACAGCATGGTATACAGAGAGAGGGGCTTAAAGAGGTACATGCAAGGTGAATACAGATTTTCTACTTCTGAATTTTGCCAAGATTCTAACTCGCAAGAGGTTTCCGTAATGTTCTAAATTACCTTCCAATGGATTTCTACTTTCTCCTTTTTCATCATCCCCAGAATCACCCAAATCATTATCATCATTATCATCATCATCACCACCTTCATAATTTGTTGAGCGCTTTTTATAGCCCAGGCACCGTGCAAGGTGGTTTACTTTCATTAAGTCATTTAATCATTATGGCAACCCTTTGAAGTAGGAGCCATTATCAATCCAATTTAGAGATGAGAAAAATAAAGTCTAGTGAAATTAAATAAATTGTCCCAGGTCACCATGCTAGTGAAAAATAAAATCAGGATTCAAATCCATAAGTAACATTTTTCTCTTTTTTTTCTGTATTTATGGGGCCAAACACCAACAGTCTTAATAAACTTGGAAGTGCATCAAGTGATGAATCCATTAGCATACTGGGGAGTTGCTCTTTTATGATAAGTGTATTTATTGATTCATATTCCAATCACACATGATTTTTGTCACTAATTGAGAGGCTAGAAAGTTATAATTAAATCCACATTAATGTAGCTTTGAAATTACATCAGGCCCTCAATGACAGATTGCTGCTCATAATTTAAATATCTCGCATGTTAGAATTCCCTGTCTTGTTTATACTTAGGAAAAAAAGAAAGACTTGTCTGACTCATGCACACAGATTTTTTTTAAGAAAATTGAAAAAAAAAAAAAAGGACCACAAAATGAGATTAAGTTATTGGCTTTATAATCATAGTCTTTTTCTATGTATTTTAAATGAAGAGATACTAATTTTTAATTAGAACCTATTCGACCTTGGTTAATTAATAACCAACGTAAAAAATAAAACAATATAAAAGACAACTGATGTCTGTTATATTCGTCTCTAAATGCAAACCCTCCTTGGCATTTTCAGAAAAGCCTTCAAAAATATATCTTAGTGGGTGAGATAAACACTGCAAATAGGACAGTATCTGCTTTTTAACATTTCTTTGAGGATTAGAGATAAGATACAGCAGGTGCCTGCCACACTGAAGAAGGCAGAAAAGTGCAGCATTTAAGAGAATACATTTGGGAGTGAGAGTGCTCAAATCTTGGCTTTGCCACTTCCCACAATTTTGTTCTTGATCAGTTAGTTAAGTCCCTGCGCTTCATGGTGAAATGGAAATATTAGTCATATAGATTTTAATGTGCTGAGGTATTAAAGCACTAAAATATAGCGCCTCACATGAAGCCTGCATGAGAAAGGTAGCTCTCGTTCCTTTTCTCATTAAGTGTTCAGAATGGTGATACATTATGTTAATTATATATATCTTATTAACTATATTATTGCTTTATTTTGTTACTACCAATCATGATTATAAACGCTATTAGTATCAAGTAAGCAGAATGTTGTCTTCTGTTTGTTTGGAAAACATATTTGAGAACTTAGATTCAGGGATGAAGTTTATGCAAAGCAGGTGCCTCCATTTACATGAAGTAGTAGCCCCTATGGCTCATCTGTCAGACACACTGCATCTCTGGATTGGCTGGCTTCCAGAAAGGAAAAGCAGAAATGGAAATGTGAAGTTCAGGGTTGTTGCAGAAATGGTATAGCACAGTTTGAGATGGGTGTCAAAGATTAAGGATTAGAGGAATCAGGCAATTTTACCTAGCAGTAATTTCTATAGGGACAGAATTTGGACTTGAGGATCATGATGCTGGAAGACTGTGCTGAATATCATTTGTGGAGCTGAAGTCCTTTTGATGCCCTTACATCTACACTAGTCCTGGGTGATGGAGATGTGTTGGGGTCTGCCACATTCTAGTACACATAAATCCACAGGTGTATATTCAGAGCTTTGTAAATAGTACAGGGAAGAAAGAATGTGCTGACGATACTTAAAAAAAAAAAAGACCAAAGTCCAACTAGCAAAGAACTGAAGTAGCAAAGTAAGAGTGATCAGTGGAAGGCAGGATTCTATTAACTTAGCTTTCAGAGTAAGACTGAGAAATGGGGTAAATGTAATATTTTTTTTTTTTTTTTTTTTTTTTTTTTTTTTTTTACCATTTCCAAATCAAAGTTTAAGAGATTTGCTGGATCTATTCTATCATCATGGAATAAATGAAACAGACCACTGGGATCAGTGTTATGTCCTGAATTTTGAGTTTGACTCAAAAGATAGTGAGAAGTCCTTGACCTCATTTAAGTAGAGATTAAGAATTGCAAGTTTTGCTTCAAAGTCTTTGAAATTGGCTAAAGCTTTCCCCTGAAGGCTTAGCTTTTATACATTATTTAAACTTTAAATCTACTATATCCATGAGCCTTTCCTAAGCAAAGAGCACATAAAGTGCATGTTTCACCCTAAGGCTATAAATCCAAAATCAGTGGATGTCTTTAGAAGTAACACAACTTCATATGGCCAATCCATAGGAAATCATTCATAATATAAGTTATTTTAAAAAATTACAGTTGTGCACAACTGCAGACAAGTGACATGCCTGTGGTTCTTCCTGTATGACATAGCTTTCCTTCACCCCCTCCTCTTCCCATTGCACCTCAAATTACACCCTTTGGAAAAAAATCAGCTTTAATGGTTCTGTGGTACACATCTATGCTTTTCTCTATGCTCAAACAAATCTGTTTCTCTTTCTCTCTCACACACAACTATATGTCCCTTTTTCTATTTTTTACAAAAATAGTATTATACTCTGCGCATTACTTTGAAATCTGATTGAATAAATTGTTGACTAAAAAAATGAAAGCCAGGGGCGCCTGGGTGGCGCAGTCGGTTAAGCGTCCGACTTCAGCCAGGTCACGATCTCGCGGTCCGTGAGTTCAAGCCCCGCGTCAGGCTCTGGGCTGATGGCTCAGAGCCTGGAGCCTGTTTCTCATTCTGTGTCTCCCTCTCTCTCTGCCCCTCCCTCCGTTCATGCTCTGTCTCTCTCTGTCCCAAAAAAATAAATAAAAGTTGAAAAAAAAATTAAAAAAAAAAAAAAATGAAAGCCACTTGTTTCCATTTAATGGAACTTAATTAAACTTGTTTAATTTAATTTTGTCAAATATTAAGAATGAAACCCTTTTTTTTTGCACTTGACAATTTTATCAAAGACAATTACATATACTGACCTTAAGGTCAATGCACATTAATTTAACTCATTCTTTTTAATGGCAGTATAATATTTCATAACATATACGAATCACACACTAATGATTTTCCTATGAATGGACTTACTGTTTCCAGCTCTTTCCTCTACAAATGATGTTGCAGTCAATATCCTTGAACATATATCTTTATACACACTTTTATTTATAAATACTGAAAAACAAAAGGATTATAGTTCAAAAATTTTAAGGAGCACCAACTTTAAAGCTGCTTTCCATAGAAAAGGAGAAACTGGGGTATTATTAGTGCTCTGTCATCATTGATTTTCACCTTTAGCTCATCACTTAACTATTTACCAAGAACTCTGAAAGGCACTAGGGGGGAACACAGAGACAAACAGAACAAGTTTCCTGCTAAGAGATCACACGCTCTCTCATTGTCACTATCTCCTACAGAAAAAGATGGCTCAGAGAGGCTCCTTCTACTAATGCATACGGTAACATAGATATTCCTTCTCTCTCTCCACTTTGTTAAACTTGCTCAGTAACTAACCTTCTTCTATTTCTCTGCTTTCACCTCTTCACCTTAGCACTTATAAAAGGTAGATCAAGGGGCACCTGGGTGGCTCAGTTGGTTAAGCATCTGATTTCGGCTCAGGTCATGATCTCGCTGGGTTTGTGAGTTCAAGCCCCACATCGGGCTCTGTGCTAACAGCTCAGAGCCTGGAGCCTCCATCAGATTCTGTGTCTCCTCCTCTCTCTGTCCCTCCCATGCTCATGCTCTGTCTCTTTCTGTCTCTCAATAATAAATAAACGTTAAAAAAGATTTTCAAAAAGGTAGATCAACTAACTTCTCTGACTTTTTAAGCTTTGTTTTGGTTTGTCCCCTTGTTTCTTTTTTGTTTGTCTTTGTCCCTTATTCAGGCTCTCTTCCACAAAGAGAATGTAGTAACTGATCTGCAAGCATAAGCTATTCCACCTTATAGCCTTAGAGGCCTAAAAGAGAGGAAAGACTATAAATATTTTAGGTGTAATAAATGTTCTACTAATCCTTTCCCTCTCCCTTTCTCTTTCCTTCTCCCTCCCTCTCTCTCTCTCTCTCTCTCTCACCACGCACATCAAGAAAAAAACAACTATAATGCAGTGTGATAAATTCTCATGAATAAAATGTAATGAAAGCCCAAAGAATGGGTTGAATCATTCTGTTTGGGGTAGAGGAAAGGAAAAGGAGGCAATATGAGAGACAACTTCGTGAAGGTAATATTTAAGCTGAGGTTAAAAGACACACATTTGTTTCCAGGCCTGGGGGTGTGAGGACGAAGGGAAACTTAGAGTGCTTTTGAGTTTTGGAAGAAAGCTGGATAGCTTAGGGTAGTGGTCCTCCAGCTTAAAAGTGCACAGGAATTATCTAGGGAGCTTGTTTAAAATGCAGATTCCCGGGCACCCATCTTCCCAATATTGTGAACTGATGTCCAGAAATCTGCATTTGAAACAAAGTCACCCAGGTTTACTGTACTTGGAAACATACTGGTAGAGGCTGTGTGGTGAGTAGTGACATGGAATGATGCTGTCACAGGACTGAAAAGAATACAGATCAATGTGTCAGGTAAATGACAATGTGAGACAATCAGAGATACCAGAAAATTGATGTCAACTCTTTGAATTTTGTTTTGAGACACAATGGCTTGGCAATGGAGTTCTGATTTTGATCAAAAAACCCTGCTTTTCCACAGGGAATGTTTATTGAATGTCTGAATGAATGAATGAGGGCAGAATTCTGAGAAAGCGACCGGAAGCCTCCCAGACCATGAGCCCTGCTGGCTTTGTTTAACCTGGCTGTAAGGGCCACTGTTTTATAATGGCCATCCTGAAACACTAGTTCAAGCTTTCCAAATGCTGTCTTGATGTATGTCAAACTGATACATTCCTGCATTTTAATGCAGGTCCACAAACAAGGCAAACGTGATTACCCTGTAGATCATCCGTGTAAACGCACCACAGTTGTGTAGCCAAAGCCACACGCTAGCCCTTGGAGCTAAGATCAGGGAGGACGGGGCACGCTCTTACATAATTTCCCAGCTAGTCAGTGGTAGGGCCTGTGATTAATGCTACATGACGGGCTTTGAACTTTCTGTCCAGATAGGTCCGCTTGCCTCTCAGAGCTTCTAGCAAGAGAGAATGTGCGACCTGCAGATTTCACTCTGAATAACCATCATCCCAGCCAACAACACCAACACTGCTCTGTGGCCCCGTGAGTAGCTGTTTCTGTGCCTCCCTGCTTGTCAACAGACAGGTTGCCAGAGGACTGGCAAAATGTTTTTTTAATAGGGGTACAAAGCCAAAGAGTAACAAAACTTCGGAGAGCCCAGTGGCTGAAGAAAGCTATACCAAGAAGGCTGGGGGCATCGGGGGAGGGGGGGGGTGGTAGGTTGTCCTGGGAAAAATCATTGGAGCCCTCGAGGAGTGGCTGGGGTAGAGAAATTATAACGTGGAAGGAAGAACTCCTGCTGCCTCCACCAACAGCATTGACAGCCTGGAAGCGCCTCGCTGGAGCTCCCGCAGGGAGGCTGACCGCAGGCTTCCAGCATCCCAGTCCGGGCGCAGAGCTGCCTCAGTGCTGAACAACTTTCGAGCTCCGCCAAGTGGAGGCCCAGCCTTCAGAGAGTCCCTCCTCTCCAGCCTTCACCGCCCCCCCCCCCAACCCCGCGAAGAAGTGCAGGTGAGGCCCGGAGCCTCACCTCCACCGGCTCCCCTTCCCACCTCTCCATCTCCCGGGGGCTCCCGACAGCAGCCCCTGCGCGCGTGCGAGCGGGAGGCGAGAGGACACCTCGGGGCGCCTGCAAAAGCCCGTCCACATTCCCGCGGCCAAGCTGGGTCCCTCCAGCAGGTCCCCGCCAGCCCAGAACGGCACCTGCGGAGTGGGGAGGTCTTTGCAGCGGGGGCCGAACCCCGGGCTCGCAGCGGAAGCCAGCGGAGGGCGCCCCTGCGGACCTCGCCTCACCTGACGGCTCGCCGCCCGGCCCCCCTCCGCGCACACAGCCCGCACTCACCAGCTCCAGCGCTCGCAGGAAGGCGAGGGGCTCCTTCAGCGCCCGGAACGTGCCCGCGGAGGCCAGCTTTGGACGGGCCAGACGAGAGAGAGAAAGAGAGAGCGTGAGGAAGGGGCTGGGGCGCCTCTCCGGACCGCGGGGCGCCCCCCCCCCTCCGCAACCCAGGTCCGCCCTACCTGACTCACGGGGTCCATCGTCTCCTCCCTTTCAGATGAAGTTCGGGGGCCGCCGCCGCGCGGTCCTCGGGGCCAGGAGCCCCGCGTCGGGAAGCGCCGGAGGGGCGAGGCCCGGGGCGTGCAGGAGCCGGCGGGGGCCGGGGAGAGCGGGGCCGGCGCGGGCTGGCTGACGCTCGGCCGGCCGTGCGCTCCGCCAAGCCTGCGAGCCCCGGCTGCGAGCGGAGGCAGCCGGGCGGCGGGGAGGGCGCGGGGAGGGGGAGAGGCGGCGGGAGGGGGAGCGCCCGGGGAGGGCCGCCATTGGCCAGCTGCCGCCGGGAGGGGAGGGCGGGGGGCGGGCGAGGCCGAGCGCCCCGCTCCGCCGTGCGTTCGCCGCGCGCGCCCGCTGCCCTCGGGGCGCGGGGAGAGCCGGCTGGCTCCGTCGGCAGCACGGTTCCCAGACTGAGGACGGGGGCTCCAGGTGAGAGAAGGGCACCCACCCCTTACCTGGGGAGGTGTGTGAGGTCCGGTGACTTCTGAACGCCGAAGAGAGCCTGTTGACTCGTTGGTCCGCACACGCCTTCCGGGGGCGCCGTCGGCGCGGCCAGGCAGCCCGGGTGCCGGAATGCAACCGAGAACGGGGTAACGCGGCCCCTTCCCCCAGCACCAGGAGAGGGTCGGGACCGACGCACGCAGCTGGAAGGGACGGGGGGGGGGGTTCAAAGTCAGCTTGAATAGGGGACTGTGCGCCAGCAGGCTAATTCTCGAGGCCACTGTGTGAGGTCATGCCCACGTTAAAGGTAGAAAATAGGCTTACAGAGGCCGAATCAGCCAAGGTAACACAGCTCGTGAGGGGCCAAACAGGGATGGAAATTCAAGTTCCTCTCAGCTCATGCTCTTCCACCGAGACCCTTTGGCGAACAGATAACCCCCAATGAAGCTCCTCCGAATTCATCCTGTAGTTGCTGAGTCCTTGCCTCCCAAACTCCTACCTTTTCCCTCCCATGGGCTGCTAACCTTGCCCGAAATAATAGCTAACAACAACCAAACGAGTTCCTTCTGTGAGTCAGAAATTGCGCAAAGGGCTTTATAAACAGCATTTCACATAGTCACAAAACCCCCATGGGTTACTACACTATTCTCATTTTAGAGGTGAGGAAATTGAGGGCCATGGAAGGGACGTGGTCTGCTGTAGTTTAAACAGTTGATAGATGACGAAGCCAGAGCTGAATTCAGAAGGGCAGTAAAAGAGAAGTGGGGTAAGGGGTAGAGGGGAGGAAGAAAAAAGGAGGAGGAGGAGAGGGCTTAACCACTCAGTCATGTTGCTGATAGGCCCCTTCCTTCTCACTCGCTTTGGACTGGATTCCACATATGAAGTGGTCTCCGAGCAACACAGATACCCCATCTGTTTACTACGAAGATTTGCCAAAAAGGTCTGGAGTTTGTGTGTGTTGGGGGGCGGGTGGGAGTGACTAATAGTTAAGAGTGGGGGATGAAAATGGAAATGAGTAGTTAGGAGTCTGCTAAGGGGAGCCCGCAGGCCAAATATGGGTAAGAAAGAGCACATCCAGAGTAGATGCCCCCCGCCCATGGATTTTGTTTGAGAAGACTAGAAATTTCGTAAGAACTCCCAAGGGCCAGTTGCACCATCTGCAGTCAGCCAGTTTTGTTCCTACTGCTCTTCCTACATACACAGTCTAAAACAATTGGAAACAGTTGTTTCAAAAATAAGCCATTATGCAACTTAACAAGGGGAGGGGGAGAGAAGGCAGTTATCAAGTACTTAGTATGTGACCTGACATTTGTGTATATAATCTTGTGTGTGAAGTTGCTTAGCCTCTTCAAGACCTCACTTGTCGTTTTAATCTGTAAAATGGAGCCAACAATATCTACCTCGGCTGTTTGTTACCAGGACTCAATGAGACTTCGTAGATAATGTATCTAAGGCAGTCTAGCACATCATAATCTCTCCACGTGTATTAGTTATATTTCTCAGTGCCCACACTAATTAAAAAAAAAAACAAAAAGCAAAGGTGAAAGTTCAGAGGTTCTCCATGGAGCTGTGGTCAGTTGTAGCACAGTCTTGCCACTCTCCACAGCACCCCTCCTTTACATAGCCCTGCCTTTTTGAACTCAGGAGCTGCCATTTTATTTGCTTTGGCCACTGAAATACGGGCAGAGGTGATGTGTGCATTCTGGGCAGGAGTTTTCAGAACCTTTAGAGATTTGCCATCTTGTTTGTTTCCTTATACCACCACGAATACAATTTATTACACAGAGGCTACTCTGACAGCCTGAGTCCTGGCATAAGACTGATGAAGACCAGGGGCACCTGGGTGGCTCGGTCTATGAAAGCATCCGACTCTTGATTTCAGCTCTAGGTCATGATCTCACCATTTGTGGGAGCGAGCCCTGCACGGGGCTCTGCGCTGACAGCACAGATCCTGCTTCATGTTTTTCTTCCTCTCTTCTCTGCCCCTCCCGTGCCTGTGCTCGCTGTCTCTCTCTTAAAAATAAGTAAATAAACTTAAAAAAAAAAAAAAAAACATATTGATGAAGAGCAGAGCAGCAGCTGGACGTTTTGAACATGGAACCGAACAAGAAATGCTTTTGGGGTTGCGAGTACCTGAGACTTTTAGGTCTTTTGTGACTGCAACGCAATACAACCTGGGGTGATTCATACGAGGATTCACACAGCTAGGAAGTAACTGAACCATGATTCTGCCTGAATCTGTATGACCTCATTGTCCTTGCATCCTTGCTCTTTCCATCACAGTCAACTAGCTTATGGCTATAACATCTCCTGCTTAATGATGATAATTATAATAGCTTATATTAATTCAGTTCTCAGTGCATGCCAGACATTGTGCTGAGTGTTTTAAATACATCATTTAAACCTCACCTCAATCCCCTCTTTTATGGATAGTGCATCCAGTCTTAGAAAGGCTAGCTACCTTGCCCAGGGTCATCTAAACATAAACATCTAAACGTGGCTCTTTCGACAGAGAGAGTGATCTATTTACGCTGTTGCCCACTAGCATTTCATTTGAGCTGGGGAGTGGACACAGCTGAAGTGTGATTATTGAGCCTGTCCCCCTAGGTCTTTCTTCACACCCAACATCTCTCCTCGCTAATATGGTGGCAGATTTTTCCAGTCCTCCAAACACTATGTGAAGGAAGCCAGAATTGTGGCAAATGGCAAATGTGTCATAGCTTAGACAACAATTACACATTGTCACAGGATGCTTTTCACGTTCCGTAAATGTATGAGCTTCCGACAGCTGTATCACCAAAATAACCCAGAGTTCGGTATCACATTTGCAATGTTAAATGTTTTGTAGACTTTGGGGTTAGAACCTCTGTCTTCAGACCCAGAGATAACAGTGGGTTCCCTAAAGAGGTAGGCTAGGAGAAGTAGGAGGGATGGAATAAACACTGCCACAATATCATTCTCAGTGGCTGAGGGTGCCACCTTCTCTTCTGCCACAAGAAGACAAAAGATAACTTCTTTCTTATTATAACAGATTTTTGCATTGGCTCAACAATCATGTTAAGTAGGGTGAGGCGTAAGCAATCCATTTTAGTGGCCTGTATTGGTTATGTAAATCAGTTTCCAAATTCTTCTTTTATTTTCGACCAGGGACTTAGGTTGATGAAGACTTCCTTTGATGTGCCAAGGCAATTCATTCATTTACTGCCGTGGTTCTCAACAGAGGGAGGTTTGGGTCCTTCCCTCCCCACGGAGACATTTGGCATTGTTTGGAGACACTTTAAGTTGTCACAACTGGGTGGGGGAAGGGGGGGTGGAAAGATGCTATTGGCACCTGCTGGCATCCAAAGTGTTGCGGCCAAGGATACTGCTCAACCTCCTACAATACAAAAGAAAGCTGCGCACAACAAAGATTTTTTCAAAAAGTGTCAATAGTGCCTCCGTTGAGAAACCTTGACTTAACAAGTTAGGACTTCAACAAGTAATTCAACAAGTAAGGACTGCATGCTTATTATGTGCTAGTACTGTTCTCGGTACTATAAAGAGCTTGACAAAATCCCTGCCTTCACAGAGTTTACACTGTAGTGGGATATATTACAAATCCAATATGTTCCAGGTCAACATGTGGTAAAACAAGCAAATAAACAAAATTTAAGTTATAAAAACGACCATTTTGACTCTCACAGGGGATCAACATTACAAAAACTGAAGTACCAAACTGCAGTAGATGAACTTGAATTATTCACGCAATTAAATCTTGCTCTCAATAACAGGGAATAAATAACATGCTTGGGTTTCATCTTCCTATATCTCTTCTGGCAAAGAGGAAAAAGTAATTTAAAATTTTATCCATAGCACCTTAATACAGGAGGAAATACTATCCATATGTTATGACCTTTAAAATACTGGAAGTAAGTAATGAGTGGAAGTCAAATGTCATATATTGAACTCTCTGCTTATGCTACTAACCTAAACTTTCCAAATCTTTCCTTGACTAGTGAGTACAAAAGCAAAGCCCAATAGCATGTCTCTGTAATTATTTGCTTATAAATTTGGCTTGCATGGGGCTGGTACACAGTCGAGGAGTTGGTGTGGAAATATTTTCAAGAATTCGAATTTTACAATAAGTGGCAGTATTATCTGTCAACACACAGATCAAGTAAAGCCATCTTTATTTATGTTTCAGTCTTACATGGCTGCAACATAGGGGCATTCGGGTGGCTCAGTCAGCTAAGTGTCTGACTCGTGATCTCAGCTCAGGTTTTGATCAAAGGGTTGTGAGTTCAAACCCTGCTTTGGGCTTTGTGCTGGGCTTGAAGCCTACTTTGAAAAAACTGGCTGAAATACAATATACAAGGATGTGTGCATGTTTACTTGGCTTGAAACTTCATCACAAAATAAGATTTCATAGGCGTCTATGGAATTACTAGCATTCAAATAAGATCATTCTTTTTTATGAAATATTTACTTATTTATTTTGACAGAGAACACGTGTGCATGCACATACACTCATTGGGGTAGGAACAGAGAGAGAGAGAGAGAGAAAGAGAGAGAGAAAGAAAGAGAATCCCAAGCAGGCTCCATGCTTAGCATAGAGCCCCATCAGACTCCATGTCAGGATCATGATATCATGACCTGAGTTGAAATCAAGAGTCAGATGCTTAAGTGACAGCCACCTAGGTGCCCCAGGATCATTCTTAATTAATAATCATAACTGATAGGGGCACCTGGGTGGCTCAGTTGGTTAAGCATCCGACTCTTGGTTTCACTTCAGGTCATGATCTCCCGGTTCGTGGGTTCGAGCCCCGCATCAGGCACTGTGCTGATGTTACGGAGCCTGCTTGGGATTGTCTCCTTCTCTCTCTGCCCTTCCCCTGCTTGTGCATGCTCTCTCTCTCTCTCTCTCTCAAAAATAAATAAACATTAAAAAAATAATCATAACTGATGCAAAAATTCAAATGTCAAGACCGATGTGGACTCACATCACAAAATGCCTTCACTATTTCTATTTGCATCTTTGTTTTGTTTTTTTTTTTAATTTTTTTTTTAACGTTTTATTTATTTTTGAGACAGAGAGAGACAGAGCATGAACGGGGCAGGGGCAGAGAGAGAGGGAGACACAGAATCGGAAGCAGGCTCCAGGCTCTGAGCCATCAGCCCAGAGCCCTACGCCGGGCCCGAACTCACAGACCACGAGATCGTGACCTGAGCTGAAGTCGGACACTCAACTGACTGAGCCACCCAGGCGCCCCTGCATCTTTGTTTTAAACAAAAGATGTCTGTGTAAATATGGCCTGGCTTGAACACGTGCAAATTTAGAAGACCAAAATGCATGTCCAAAGATTCACCATTGACCTCAGGGAATACGAATTGTAACAGTAATCATAATAATGACTCTCAGTATTAAGTAGATGTTGGATAGAATGCTGAGTGCCCCTATTGGCATAACTCAGTATCCTCATCAACCTCATAAGTCTGTATCACTTTCTTGCCTTGTGTAGACAAGAAAATACAGGCTCAGAGAAATGAAAAATCTCAGCTAAGCTTTTATAGACAGTAAACAGCAGAGTCATGATTTTTCTCCTATCCTTGTAACTTTCTAAGAAAAAAGATACTATGCAGTTTCCATTGCAAATTTGAAAATGTCACAAGCTTTAGGCAAAAATATTTTTCTTGCTGAAACATAAACGAAATGTCTCTGAAGAAATAAAGATGGGTACCATTGTCGACTCCACATACAACTTCTACCACTGTTTTTCCATGAACCTAATTAGAAGAAACTCCTCCCCTTCTCAAAGGCTCAATCATTCTAATTATTTTTATCTTTCATCATTAACTGCATTTTCCAAAATGCTTATCCTTCTTGACATTCTTCTTGGATCACTCCCATGTTTTCACAGACTCATAAATCACACCCGCCTTGCGTTAATCTCATGTCACCCACTGCAAGTTTTGAATGACGTAAATAAAGCCCAAAGAATGGATACATCTTGACTAAAGTGTTACTGCCTGAAAAAAGGGTCTAGCATAAGAGAGGATTACTCAAATTCTGGAAACAGATTGTGCTCCTCATATCCTGGCTCTACCACTCCCTTGTTATGTGACCTTGAGCAAGGCTCTTAAACTCTTTTCATTTAGCTTCCTTATAGCAAAATGGAGATTAACTGGACATCCACATTGCTTTGTAAGGAGGGATATATGAGTTTTCACAAGTAAAGGACCCTGAGTAGTACCTGGCATTAGAGAATCTGGTACAGAAAGCTGCTATAAAGCCAAGACATAAGACCTACCACAATGGTAGGGAGACAGCCTATGACATTGGCATCCCAAGTGACTATCATACACCACGACTTATAAACACTTAAAAATCATTTATTTTCTTCTATCTCCTTTTTTTCTTTTCAAAATTCTCATTTCTTTTTCCTTCAAATGTTTCTTGTTTTTTCCTTTCTCCTTAAACTCCAAGCTTGTCATTTAATCTTGGGAATTTTCTTCGGGAGGTTGATAAGAACATTGGTAACATTCTTTTTGGGAGGCTTCCCAATATACATACACTTTCCAAGAACATACAATTCAATGTGAAAGTCTTTTTTTATTTCTTTGATGTTTACAAGTAGAGCTTTGACAAGGGTTGTTAGGATGTTCTTAAAAAATAGTTTTACTTGGGAATATTTGCAATCTCCAATAATTTTATCCTTGTTTTAGGGAACAGTTACATACATATTCTTATAAAACCCTTACAGATGATAAAGATAGGAAAGATCAGATGAATTCTTTCCTATCTTTAATAAAAGTCTGTAATCCACATTAGACACTACATGCTTGTCATTTTAGTGAATTCTCCAGATGGTCTATAGACCTCATGCCTCAGTATGACAAAATGGCTTTTGTATCTACTCTAAATGAGTCCAAAGAAAACCCCATCCTATTCAACAATTATAACACATTTACTTATTCCTTACCAATATGAACCTTTAAGTCAAAAACAAACTCAGATTAATTCAAACACGAGACATTGGAAAATTGACCCTTTTGTCACTTCATGGTTGTAGTCTCTGCTGGCCAAGGTCCTTTCACACAGCTTGACGAGTGTGTGTGAGGGCACTGCTGGACCACTCACACAGACAAACACAATCCAATACCTAAAATTAGATCTTTACTAAATTACACTGCACTGCACTTTTGCACCTGCTTGGCAGATAATACCCAGAAGAAAGGTATAATTACATAGGTTCTTTGGCAGAAATAGAAGACAGGTTAAAACCCAAAAAGTCACTAAAAGAGAAGGAAGGAAGGAAAGACAAGAAACAGAGTGGGGAGGGAGAGAAAGAAGACAGAAAATGAAAGAATCCTTTCCCCAAATCATGGTCAGCAGATATCGACAGCTTTCTTAGAAGTGATTTCTAATGAGGATGTACTATGTGCCAGTCACTGTGGTAAGCTTCTTATACCACTACAAATTAGTTAGTATTATCCAGAGTTTGCAAATAATGGAACTGAGTCATGGATAAGTTGAAGACTTGCCCAAGTTCATACAGCTAAATGGAAGTGAAGCCAATAATTCTTTTTTTTTTTTAATGTTTATTTTAGAGAGAGAAAGAGAGAGCACGTGCACATGAGCAGGGGAGGTGCAGAGAGAGAGGGAGACAGGAAATCTGAAGCAGGCTCTGCACTGGCAGCAGAGATCCTGATGCGGGACTTGAACCCGTGAACTGCAAGATCATGACTTAAGCCGAAGTCGGATGCTCAACCTACTGAGCCACTCAGGTGGCCCTGTACCCAGTAACTCTTGAGAGCTTGGACTAATTTTATACCTTCTAATTATCCAAAATATAAAATATACATCGATTATCCACATTCTCTTCTTCTTTTTTTTAATTGTGGAAAGAACACGTGTGGATATTCAGGTTTCACAACATCATTTGCTGAAGAAACTGTCCTATCCCCATTGGGTATTCTTGATAATCTTGTCGAAGATCAGTTAAACATACATGCTTGGGTTTATTTCTGAGCTCTCTATGTTCCATTGATCTACATCTGTCTGTATGTCAGTGCAAACTATTTTGATTATTGTAACTTTATATTTTGAAATCAGGAAGTGTGATGCCTTCAGCTTTGTGCTTTCTCAAGATTATTTTGGCTATTCAAGGTCTCTGTGGTTCCATATGAATTTTAGGATTGTTTTTACTATTTCTGTGAAAAATTCTATTGGGATTTTTTAAAGTTTATTGTTTTGACAGAGAGAGAGAGAGAGAACATGAGTGGGGAAGGGTCAGAGAGAGAGGGAGAGAAAGGGAGAGAGAGAGAGAATCCGAAGCAGGCTCTGCACTGTCAGCATGGAGCCCAATGCAGGGCTTGAACCCATAAACTGTGAGATCAATGACCTGGAGCTGAAACCACTCATAGCCAGGAGTCAGGCTACTGAGCCACCCAGGCACCCTGCCATTGAGATTTTGATAGGCATTGCATTGATTGGAGATTGCCTTGGGCGCTACGGATATTGTTAACATTACTAAATATTCCAGTACGCAAATACACATTTCTTTCCATTCATTTATGTCTTCTTTAACTTCTTTCAGTGTTTTGTAATTTTCAATGTAAAAGTCTTTTACCTGCTTAAGTTTATTCCCAAGTATTCCACACTCTCAATCCTCGTATGTCCTACTAGTTTTCATCTCGCTACTAGTAATTTTTGCAATGTCATTTATTATTGAGCAGAGCACTTTTCCCATTTATTTTCAAGATTTCTAAAGGTTTTATTTTAAAGGATTCCTTATTTTACCATAGTGTTATAGGTTGTTAAGTACAAATGAGGTGATAGGAGCATGTTTGATTAAAAATATTAATCAAGCCATGAAGAGGCATGGGGGAAACTTAAATGCCTATTAAACATTGGAAGTCAATCGGAAAAGGCAGCACAGTATATGATTCTGGCTATATGACCTACCAGAAAAGGCAAAACTATGGGGACAGTAAAAATGACATTGTTTGCCAGAGATTGTGGTGGAGTAAGGGATGAATAAGTGACACACAGAGGGTTTTTCAAGCAGTGAAAATACTCCGTTTGATATCATGTGATGGATACATGTCACTTTACATTTGTCCAAACCTATGTTATATATAGTGCCAAGGATGACTGTAATGTAAACTCTGGACTTTTGGTGATTACAGTGTGTCAGTGTAATGTCATCAATTGTAAAAATTCTACCATTCAGGTAGTGGAAGGTGATAATAAAGGAAGCTATGCTTGTGTTGGGGTAGAGAGTATATAGGAAATCTCTGTCCCTTCTGTGCAATTTTGCTGTAACCTAAAACTTCCCTGAAGAGAAAATAGTCTTAATTAAAAAAAAAAATGATAGATCTAGCAACCATAGGTTAACATCCTGAAGTTAAAACAAAAAAAAGTCCATCATTACTTAGTGCCTTTATTTTACTAGCCAGGAACCCATCATACTCAATGATAGAATAACAACACAATTTTCTACAACTCTTCGAGTAGTGAAATGAATATGGGATTACTTTTTCCTTAGCATGATCTATAAATTAAGCAAGAGAAATGTAATTCTCTCTGCATGGCTTTATTTCTATATGAAGATTAATTAAAGGTAATGTTTTTTTTTTTTTGGTTTTATGTATATTTTGTGTGCATTTGTGTTCATGAGAGCTTATGAAGAGAAAACACATAATATGTTACACATATTTATAAAAGTAATACACATAAAACTTCAAATAATCTAGAACTACCTAAGGTAAGATTTTTTTTTCCCACCTCCTACTTCCATTGCTTACAGGAATATACAATTTTCTATATAGAAGTATATATGTGAATATATGTATATGCATATATATGAATATATTTTAAAAATATAATGTATATGTTATATCTATTTCAAATGACGCATATATGCTATCATTAATAAAAGTGAGTTAATACCATGTATATTATTACACAACCTACTTTTTTCACTTTAAATTTTAACAGGGTTTTTTCCTTGTCTCCACATACCAATCTGCGTCCTTTTTTTCTTGTGGCCAGGTGGGATCCATATGTGATGACAAGAGCTGTAGTGGCCACCTTGGAGTCAAGGATGAAGGTCATATCTGGAGGATGATAGCATCATCTGATCTTTGATCTGTTACAAGGTAGTACTTTGTTCATGCCATTATGTTTTGGAGTTTGTTAGATTGCCTTAGACTGTACCATAATAAAATGTCCCTCATTGCTCAGTTCCAGTGGCATCTATTCTGGGAAGCCTAGATTTCCACTTCCTTCAGTCATAAACCAATCAGAACTGGCCACTCATATCCCAGTGCTCTTTTCACTTTGAAAATGTTTCTTCCAGCTTATAATTCTCTGGTTTTGTTCTACTTCTTGTAATGTAATGTCTGATGTTAACAAAGAAGCCTATCTAATATTCCAGACTAAGTTAGGTGCCTTTGTCCTGTGCTATCTTAATACCCTCTACTTCTGTATAACAATTATGATCCAATTTACCTTGTCACTGTTTACCTGCCCACTATATTACGTAAGCTCCACATGGCAGAATCTTGGCTGCCTCCTGTATCTCCAACTTTGACAGGAAGTGTGGCACATCATAGGCTCACAGAAAATGCTTATTGGATAAATAAATGGTCTCCTTAAAGGTAGGAAATATAGATCAATCATATTTCTAGCCCATTCATTGCTAAGCCTGGTGTCTGGCACCCCTTTGGTGGCCTGTAAATGTAGAATGCAACAAACTAGGTTTGAATGGGATGCTACTGGAAAAGATAGGATGGGCTTAAAACATCAGTTCCTCGAAGGGCCGCGGGTAGGTATTTTTGGTGAACAGGATCTTCAAAAGTCTTGCAAAAAGTCTTACAAAAGACTTACCTGCCAGTGTTTCCATCAATAAATACGTTAACATTTCTTTATTTCTGAGAAATAACCACTGGAAGTAACAGTAAAAAAAAGAACCAGACAGGAATGGCTGTTACATAAATTCTAAGATGAGTCTTCTGTACCTTAAAAGCAGTTGTGTGACTTTTCATTTCAACTCGAAACCTCACACCCACCTTTCCATGGTCAAGCGTTTGTGAGCAAATTCATCATTAGTTAATTTCTTTAGGTATGGGGAAAGAGGTTCTACTTACACAAATGGGTTAGAATGGGATCATGAGTAACTTGTTATATCACCTGCAGGAAATTACTTCCCATCTGACGCCAATATACTATTGTACTTTGATCACAAACTCCACATGTCCCCCAGGCTCTTTGCTTCTTACACACACACATGTTAATGATTACTGTCTGATTGTTTTCTCCACATTCACATGTGTAGGATCTTGTTTTCTTCACATTCACCACGTGGGTAATATGTTGTGAGCTCAGTGAATATGGAGATGAAACCCCTATTTGGGGTTCTTGTCTCCTCCTGGACATTAGCCTCTCTCATATTCAGTTCTGCGTCAGCTCTCTTGCTGGACAAGAGAGAACTCCAAACTCATAGTCTGCAACACATAAGCAAATCATATCCTAGATTATTAAGAAAACAGAATTTATGCTTATATTTGGGGAAATAGATAAGTGGGATACTTAAATATGTAAATGGTTTCTCATTTATTATCATTAAAATTATTTGCAAAATACCTTCACAAATATGTTGTATATTAAAATTATATAGAAATTGAGAGAAGTACCTAGGGTTGATATGCTAAGTGAAATAAGTCACACAAAGACAAATACCACATGATTTCATTTATATGTGGAATCTAAAGAAATCAAGCAAACTAAAAAAAAACCCAGACTTTTAAATACAGAGAACAAACTGGTGGTTGCCAGAGGGGTGGGGTAGGGGATGGGCAAAATAGGTAAAGGGGCTTAAGAGCTACAGACTTCCAGCTATAGAATAAATAAGTCACAGAAATGAAAAGTACAGCATAGGAAATATAGTCAATAATATTGTAATAACTGTATGTGGCAGATGGTGAAAACATTTAAAAAAAAAAGAAATTTCTAGGTTGACACAGTGAAGAAACTTCAAAAAATAACATATTTGGGACATTTACTTTGAATCCTCAACAGTTCTATTCAACTCCCCCATATGAAAACAGGTTGATATTAAGTTCTCTAAATTTTCCATATTTTCCACAAATATTTGTATATAAACAGAAGTAATCACAAACACATGTGTTGTATGTATCCAGAATAGATTGACTGATGTGATCAGTACTCTGCAACATGAAATGGAAATTTCCTTAATATCACCCAGGCCTCTCCTTTTGCTGCCTGCATGTCATGTAGTCCTTGACCAGTATCTTCCTCTTTCAGAAGGCTCTGTGGGAGCTCTCAGCCCTCACTTATGACTTGGCATATAGAATCATGAATTAAATTCTATGCTCATTTTATTTGCTTATTTATATGAAGATTGATTATTCCACAGTGTGAAATAATGAACATTCAAGTGATGGGAAATCTGAATTTGTGAAACCATTTGTGGAGGTATTGACTGTTTGAGAATATTTCCACTGAAATGGATGATACTGAACAAATTGCCTTATTTTTTTGTCTCCCATGATTGCCCCAGGCCCCTGGAAGAAACCTCAGACATGATTTTGAATTGCTCTCTCAACAAAAAGTTATAGGTTATTTACAATTTTCTTGATTCTGAAATTTGTAATTTCCAATCTCATTTAATAATCAAAGTAGCAAAACTGAGTAAAAGTTAAATCTTTCCCTAAGCCCAAACCAACATGGCGGAGGATGCTGTGGATTGCTTCCCTCGCTCTTTCCTTGCTCCTCCTCTCTCCCTTGCTAACAGGTTTCTGGCAGAAATGAAGAGGGGTCAGTGTCAGTGAGTAGGAAGGCTCCTAGTTGACTGATACTGTTGTAAATTGGCTTCGTTCCCTCTCAGCCTGGAAGACTTTCTCTTTTTCAGAAGGACACTCCCGATCTCTACTATCAGGGACCACTCACCTGGCTGTCATTGACCTAAGGTGTGTGCTCCTGCCTCCACTGGTAACGTATTCTCTTTGCAGCTTCTTAGGAAACTGGCAGCGGACCAGGCTAAGAGGATCCATTACATGTAATGTAACATGTAATGTACATGTAACTGATCCATTACATGTGGCTTATGGGTGGTCCACAGAAAAAAACTTGTGAATCCTTTTCCCCAATAAACTTTGAGAGAGCAGCTCACCCCAGAGTTTCCATCTTTGACTTTAACATCTCTACCATTAGTTAACCCAGTATATTTCTCAGCAAGTAGCCAGACACCAGCTCACTTTCTCCAACTGCTGGGTACACACATTGAGCTCCACGTTCATGTCTGTAGGTTTTCAGTGAGCTCAGTGCAGGTCTGTAGTTTCATGCATCAGCTCTTAAAGCATCCCAGGAGAGCCCGGGGCCATAGTATAACTTTTGTGGGCCCTAAGCGACTTGCCTTCCTGGCTCTTTCTTTTCAAAAACATACTAAAATTTGTATTTTATAACTGCATTGGCGTAAAGATGAATATAATCCAGACTGGATCATATAAATTTTTTCTTCTAATTTTTAAAGGATACTGAAACATTTTTATGAGCCTCTTCATGCTTCCTAGGCATTGTGCCCCTGGCCTGAGTGGAGAAGCCAGCCCTGGGTAAACCTGCATAGATTTAACCAATATATTGAACAAGTGAGACTCAGGAGGATGTTGTAACATAATTTTATTTTTTTATTTCCTCCTACTAACAATTTATTGAGCACCTATCACGTACTAGGCACTGTATTAATAAACACAACAGGCACCTGTTGTTTTCAGCATTTGAATGTTGTCAGATAGGTGATATAAAGGTAGTGAAAAAAATAACAGGGCAATAGTGCTGAAAAAAAAAAGAAGAAAGAAAAGAAAGAAAAAGAAAAAGAAACCACAAATGCTTGGACACATTTATGTAATAGATTCTACTCTTGTCTGGGCCAAGCCCCACCTGGGGGAACATGGGCATGTACTTGATAAGATATAGTTGGTATAGTTGGTAAGATATAGTTGTGTTTCCTTTCGCATTAATAATGAGTATGGCGGGGCGCCTGGGTGGCGCAGTTGGTTAAGCGTCCGACTTCAGCCAGGTCACGATCTCGCGGTCCGTGAGTTCGAGCCCCGCGTCGGGCTCTGGGCTGATGGCTCAGAGCCTGGAGCCTGTTTCCGATTCTGTGTCTCCCTCTCTCTCTGCCCCTCCCCCGTTCATGCTCTGTCTCTCTCTGTCCCAGAAATAAATAAACGTTGAAAAAAAAATTAAAAAAAAAAATAAATAATAATGAGTATGGCAAGGGGCGCCTGGGTGGCTCAGTCAGTTGAGCATCCGACATCGGCTCAGGTCGTGATCTCACAGTTTGTGAGTTCAAGCCCCACGTCGGGCTCTGTGCTGACAGCTCAGAGCCTGGAGTCTGCTTCGGATTCTGTGTCTCCCTCTCTCTGCCCCTTTCCCACTCATGCTCTGTCTCTCAGAAAATGAATAAACGTTAAAAAAATGAGTATGGCAAAGTCTGTGTCCACTTGGATGGGGAGCTCTGGTTTGGGTCTCTGCAGTATCTGTGAACTTTGGCCCTGTACGCTAGAGTCCGTGTTTCTAGACTCAGTTTCTTCATTAGAAAAAAAAAAAAAAGAAAAAAAAAAAGAGAAAGAAAGAAAAAAAGAAAGAAAGACTAGAAGAGAAAAGAAAAGAAAAGTTTAAGGGCACCTGGGTGTCTCAGTTGGTTGAGTGTCCAACTCTTTTTTTTTTTTTTTTTTTTTCAACGTTTATTTATTTTTGGGACAGAGAGAGACAGAGCATGAACGGGGGAGGGGCAGAGAGAGAGAGACACAGAATCGGAAACAGGCTCCAGGCTCTGAGCCATCAGCCCAGAGCCCGACGCGGGGCTCGAACTCACGGACCGCGAGATCGTGACCTGGCTGAAGTCGGACGCTTAACCGACTGCGCCACCCAGGCGCCCCGAGTGTCCAACTCTTAATTTTAGCTCAGGTCATGATCCCAGTGTCGTGGGATCAAACCTTGCGTCCAGCTCCATGCCAAGCGTAGAGCCTGCGTAAGATTCTCTCTCTCTTTCTCTCTCTCTTTCTCTCCCTCTCTCTCTCCCTTCCTGCCTCCTTCTCTCTCTCTTTCTCTGCCCCTCACCCATGTGTGTGTCCGGTCTCTTTCTCAAAATAAAGTAAAATAATTTTTTAAAAATTTTAAGAGAAGTTGTCTCTAATGCCCCTGCTGCTCCATAACAATTAAGGAAGTGAGGTAAAATATATTTTTAAGTATTGATAAATCTGATTTAAGTCCATTAAGTGGACACGCACTCTGACTAAATATTATTTCTTGGAGCAAAAGAAACATCTCATTTATTCAGGAACTGTCTGTTGAATGTCTACTCCACACAAATGTACTAGGGAGTGGGGTTACAAGAGTGAATGCATCAGGCAGGTTCCCAGCCCACGTGGAATGTAGAAGTTCAGTGATCAAATACCTTGTCCTCTTCTCTACTTGCTGGTATACTGAATATCATGGACGCAGAAGTATTTATCACTGGCTAGAAAATAATCATTGTTCTTACACCGATTCTTCAGGTTAAAAAGGAAAGGAAATTTTGTTTTGTTTTGTTTTTTCAACGTTTTATTTTTATTTTTGGGACAGAGAGAGACAGAGCATGAACGGGGGAGGGGCAGAGAGAGAGGGAGACACAGAATCGGAAACAGGCTCCAGGCTCCGAGCCATCAGCCCAGAGCCTGACGCGGGGCTCTAACTCACGGACCGCGAGATCGTGACCTGGCTGAAGTCGGACGCTTAACCGACTGCGCCACCCAGGCGCCCCTGTTTTGTTTTGTTTTAAACAGCACAAATTTCAATTGAAGAGTGTCATTGGAAACCAAACTGCCGCTGTACACTGTATACTTAAGAATGCATTTGAATTATATCTATGAGTTTGAATAGCTCCTGTGTCTTCCTTGGAGGAAGATACCTGTTTGGTCAATAAGCCAGTAATGTGCCCTCCACTGAATTTTAAACATTTCTATATTTTCTGTTAGAGAGGAAGGGCTTTTCTTACAGGGCAGAACTGGGTTTTGTGTTAAATGGCTAAGTACCACTTACATTTACATTACAAAAAAATACTAGACTCTATTTAGCATTCAGTTCTGAGACACAATAAAAAAATACGCATACTCCTGCTATGTGCTGATAGGAGTTGCTTTGGCTTTTAATAAAATTACTTTTTACTTAGAGCACTTCCTCGTAAAAGCTCAAAGATTCGCTGCATGCTTAATGGGCATATGCAACTTTGGAATAATTTTTTCAAAAAGACCTCAGGTCCGGAGAGACTTTCTAATGTATTATTATTTTGCTTAAATTCAAGCATCGTGTTGATCACATATCTTCTAATCGTTCCATATTTGTTGCACAGATTACTGAGTTCCTTCACCTTTTAATCTGCCCACCATCAGATAAAATCTCTATTCATATTTTTCTCATTTTATGGAACCCCTGTGTCTTTTGCCCTCAAACAGCTATTCCAGGCTCTAAATTATGAAGGATGTGGAGTGGTTTTTTTTTGTTTTTAGGTTTACTTATGAACAAGAGACAGTGTGTGCTTGTGCATGAGGAGGGAAGGGGCAGAGAGAGAGGGAGAGAGAGAATCCCAAACAGGCTCTGTGCTGTCAGTGCAGAGCCCAATGTGGGGCTTGACACGGGCTCGACGTGGGTTGTGATCCCACCAACTGTGAGATCATGACCTGAGCCTAAATCCAGAGTGGGAGGCCCAACTGACTGAGCCACCAAGGCACCCCTGAAGGATGTGGAGTTTCATATGTGCTAATCGCAAGTAGAGACAGAACAGCGGAATTGCTGTGGTTTGTCTTTGAAGACCAAAAGATAACATGTAAAAGCTATGTGACTTTGGGCAAATTACTTAATCTCTCTTTGTTTTAGTTGTCTGTAAGATTAGGACATATTAATAGAAAATACACCTCATGTGGTTGTTTGAAGATGTGGCAGTTTTGAAACACGACCCCCAAATTCTTTGACACTTTTCTCATCAAAGTGTGAAGCTGATGTTCCCTCCTATTTAATTTAGCTTTAGGGCTACCTTGTCAATGGGATACATTGTGTCACGTTCTGGACTCTTAAGAAACTAGAAGCTTCTGCTTCTCTCTTGTTCTACTAACCAACCCAGCTGCCCATGCAAGTGAGAAGTCCTAGAAGCTCATGGCCAAACTCACCTGGAGAGGAGTGATCATGAAATATGGGGGACATAGTTCAGCCCATAACACCTAGGTTGCTTCCACATATCCTACAATGCAAAGGACAATCTCCTCCTTGCTAGACATACACACAATAAAGGAGTACCTGGCCCAAAATTTGAACAAGGGCAAGACTCTGGTCTAGAGCCCTGGGTTAGCACAAAACAGGGGCTCAATAAATTTTTACTGAATAACGAATGTGTGGCTAAAAATACGTAACTGAAACAAAGTTTGATAAAATGGTGCTTCCCTGACTACATATCATAAACTCTGATATTTTCTTTTCTATATTCTTAATATTGGTTGCACCCACTAAATTGGTTTTTAAAATCCTGTAGTTCCATATTTGAAAAGTTATGATATATAGAATGCTACCACCATGAGTCATTAGACTGATTTTTAACAGAGAGGCTAAAATTCATTCACCAAAATTATTATTTTAAAGTAGCCTGGTAGGAAGGCAATACAGTTGTTCAAATGATGCTGCAGACATTCAAGAGTTTCAGGGCACCTGAGTGGCTCAGTTGGTTGAGTCCGACTTTCGATTTCAGCTCAGGTCATGAAACTCATGGTTTGTGAGATTGAGCCCCAGTGACAATGTGGAGCCTGCTTGGGACTCTCTCTCTCTCTCTCTCTCTCTCTCTCTCTCTCTCTCTCTCCCCCACCCCAACTCATGTGTGCACTTGAGTGCACTCTCTCAAAATAAATAAATAAACATTTAAAAAAGAGTTTATTTGGGGGAATAGACATTCTTTCCTTCAGAGTTTGTGGAACAATCATGTTATTTTATAGTACCCCACTTGTTTTTTAATTGTAAATTTATTATCTCAATTGAACAACTGTCCTACCATACTTGACTCTAAATGGCCTTTAGCTGCTATTAAAATTTAAATCCACCCTCAAATGGTGATTACTTGGCACCTGTTACAACAATCAAAATAATATGCTATCCGCTCTAACAGCAATTCAAAACAATGGCTTACAAAATAGTTTTCATGGCTTAGAATAACTGCAGGATGACTTTGAAGGTAGCCATTCTTTTCTGCATATTTAAGTTCTGGTGATATGTTCAGTGTCTATTACCTACATGTATGACCATAGGCTAGGGCATATGAAAATGTATGACTTCGCCCAGTTCTTCAAATCATATGTCCTTGTTCTGATTATCAACACATTTTAAGAAAAACTTTTTGTAGTTTTGTGGTGAGAAAAATTGCGTGTTGACTTTTACAGAAACGATGGAGAAAGAGTTGTTTTCCTTAAAGGCACATTGCAACACCCTTTGTCACTGAAAAAAGAAAACCAAATGAGTTCTCTTTGACAGCTTTATGCCACACTCAAAAGATATTTAAGACCCATATTTTCATCCGTTATTCTGAAATTATTGAAATAAATGCTACATAAATGGAATTCTAATTCAATGTAATGGATCACAAAGCATGGTATAAAGATGAAAAGGATATTTTATTATGCATTATAAATATGTTTTATAACAGTAATATATGCTCTTGGTTTAAAAGAAATCTTTAGAAAATGGTATAAAATGAAAAGTCTCAGTGTCTAGAGGAAATCAGTTACTCATTTCTTTCATATCCTTGAAACATTTAGCACATACAACATTTTTATGCAAATGAATGCGTACTTTCAAATTGTTTTTTCCCTCTTTTAATGTAAAATTTATCTTGCAGATCTCACATTGGAGCATATTTGCTTGCCTCATTATTTTCCATACGTATTACTCCATGGTATGTGAAGTGAGAGACTGTCTCATTCCAATAACTAAGGTAAGGAAGACGTTCAATTATCTTTATTTCTCTTTAGCTCAACTTAATTTCATCTCAAGATTCAATTCCCATGGGTGGTCAAAAACGGAATCTCTGCTACTTCAGGGTTTTTCCGCATGGCATTTATCTGAGTTCCATGAGACGTATGTAGAGCAGAAGTCCTAAGACATGAGTATGGCATCTAACAAGATGTCTTGTTATTGTCATTCTGTGCTGGCAGATGCTAAGATGTCTTCTGTTCCTCCTGGTCCTCAAGCACTGCTCCATGTAGATCTCTGTTGATCATCCCTGACTCCTACTCCAATTCCCTTAGATTCTTTGGATCTCCCTGATGTGTCTACGCCACTCTCAGACACACGGGATTACTGAACCATGCTGGCATTTGGGAGCCATTCCTTCCTATTCTGTTTTTTCAGCACTATGTCAGGATGCTGTCAAAATTGGTGGTCATGGGAGTTGGCTGGGGGTGGGGGTAGATTCTAGTCCCATGCAGGCCTCTATCTAAGAGGCAGGTTTTCTTTTCTCTTAGACTCAGCAAAATGATCTGTAGCTTTTGTTACTAACCGTCCCTGGATTCAGCCTGAAATGGAAGGCTCCTTTCTAGTGCACATACATGCTCCTCCTGTAACTCCTTCCCTTTTCCCAACCCAGGAAGTTTTTATCTTGGAGGGCAGATAAATAGGTTTCTCTTGTTTACTGCACAAGCTTCTAAATATCAGGGTCTAGGCATTTGAAACTCAAAAGCCAAGTGTTCTCTACGTATTTGTCATTTGCATTCTGCTGTGCCATTTGTCCCCTGAAGCAAGGGACCCACCACACCAGGTGAAAAAGATAATCAGTCTTACCCCCAAAACAGGTAATATTACAAAATGTTATCTCATCACATGTATATATGTCCTATTTGTGAAATATAGGTAGTAATTTCTGTTGTTCCATTGATTGCTGTTGCTGTTGTTATAAGCCACATTAACCATCTTTGTCCATCAGCTTGAAAATTTATGGAAGAATATTGACAATAAAAGTCCTAGCTTTGGAATTCCCAGGAGAAAGTGCAAGGGAAAGTATCATTTAAATACTGATGGATAGGACAACATTTCCCCTCTGGAAAGGTTATACCACCACAATCTTGTACAGAAGTGCATACTTCTCAAAAATAAATAAAATAAAATAAAATAAAATAAAATAAAATAAAATAAAATAAAAAGTTCTGCTTCTCCATAGCTTTAGCCACTAGGATTTTATCACATATTTAAATTTTTTCAGTCTGTTAACTGCAAGTATTATTTCCTGATTTTCTGATTTTCCACCTTTAATTCAAAGAGAGTTTGGGGCGCCTGGGTGGCTCAGTCTCTTGAGTATCCAACTTGGCTCAGGTCATGATCTCACCATTTGTGAGTTTGAGCCCTGTGTCGGGCTCTGTTCTGACAGCTCAGAGCCTGGAGCCTGCTTCAGATTCTGTGTCTCCCTCTGTCTCTCTGCTCCTCCCCAGCTCATGGTCTGTCTCTCAAAAATGAATAAACATTAAAAAAATTATTAAAAAACCAAAAACAAAAGAAATTGAACCTATTCTCACATTGTTTTAGCCCTTTGCACCTTATGTTCCCTAAAATGCTTATTGACATGAAAAAGATTGTGTTAAATAATCCTCAGGTGGTTTAAATAGAATCTTTTTAAGAGTTATATATTTGTTTATTTTTGTTTTGGGAAATGGATTACATAGAATTTAATGCAACTATTTCCCAGTCTCTACTTCATTTGACAGCAAATAAATATTATATAGGGTTAAGAACAAAAGAAAAGTGAAAATGAAAAACTGAGTCACCAACACACAGCTAATAATTATGCTCTGACTGTGTTGTAATATCGCCACACTGGAAAGAAAAAGCTAGTTCTTACCAGGATGGTATTTGTCCCAAGGGTCACATGTTAGCAGCCACGAGAGCTAACAAAGTCAGTAAATGTCCCATGAGCATGTGTAATTATGCAAAGACCCCAGTAACTGATTAGTACAATGGATTTTGGTCTCAATGCAGGTGATTGCATAGTGTCCATTTCACATGTCCTGTGCTGTCACTGCTTCCGAGTTTCCACTAGAGTAGATTTGGTGCCATGTAGGAACTTCAGGAGGAATAAATGAGGCCTGATTGCCAACTGCATGATTAGTTTTTCCACACCTTAATTATGTAACATCCAAAATATCTGACTTTTCAGTCTTCAGATCTTCTTCATGCCCATTTTGTATATTTCTTATTTCATACTTACTTGTATCTTACCAAAATTAGCATACTGTCTTCCAGCTAGCAAGTGCCTTACAATATGCATAACTCCTTAGAACCACCATGCTGCCCCTTTATCTTGATAATCGCTACCATGCCCTGAAGCCATACTGTGTGCCAGGCAACTCTCCTGGCTAATTGTCATCCACCCCCATTTTACAAACAGAGCCGGAGGCTCAGAAAAGGCTGAACAACTTGCCCAGAGTCAAAATCCAGTAAATTCCAGAATCAGCTTTAACAGCTTCTGGGGGTTCTGATAAATTCTGCAAGGAAAAAGGAGGGAGATTTTTAACATGAGCTGGGCAATTTCTCGAATAGACTTTGCTACTTAACAGCTAGCCACACCAAGGCCTCCTCTACGTTACTTTGCCTCTGGGCAGCTAGCTGTTCCTTCAATGCTCTGACCAGTTCTGTTTAATCCTGTTTAAAATTTCTAAGGATGAGTAAGGCAGCCTGCGTTACCTGACCCTCTGACAATTTTTCAAACTTGGACAAAGACGCCTTAGGAGGAATAGACTGGATTCCTGATTCTCCACCACATCTTTTGGACTCATTTCCCCCATGGAAATGGTTCTGGAGGGATCATTTCTCTGCTTTCTGCTTCTTCAGTCACCCCTCACAGTCTTCAGACACTTCATCTCACCGTATTTAGCTGACTTACAGAGTGAGCTTGGAAAGGGGCTTTCCCTCAAGAGGCAGAAAGAGAAAGAATGGAATTTGGGAAGAAGGGATTGAGAGAGAATTAATCCTGTGAAGGAGGCTCATTGGTAGTGGAGATGTTGAGTTAGATCTGGATAATGGAGCCCTTGAAAATATCTGAAGAACACAGGAGTTTGAGGAAAGCAATGCTCTTCAGGTAAATGTAAATTGAACAACTTTTCGGGATAGCACTTTGGCCAGATTGTCACAATCCATAGCCAGAGATCTCAGCCACTGAATTCCATGCCTCATAACTCAGCCCAAAGCAAGCCTGAACATCTAGCCCCTCATTATCCTTATGAAAAGTAATTTTATTTGGGGGTTTAAAACAGGGAGAGTAGCCCTCATATGACCTGGAGGCTTTAGACTGCAGTGACTGATTTAATATCCTCGTTTTGCAAAACCTAAGGTTCACGAAGGTAAAGCAGCTTGTCCAGGACAACCCAGAAAAAGAAATATTTCTGCTTACATTATGATTTTTGACTACTATTAGAAGAACATTCCAGTTTAACATTTGTGATCCATTTAATACATAAATGTTGCAGAAAATTCAAGTGTCCCTGAGAAGCATTTTCCCGTTTGAGAGCTAACACTTCCTGAACTAAGCACAGTGCCAGGAGCAGTGCTATACCTGTCTGCAATATTTCACTTAATTTTTACAATATCCCTGGGAAGAAAGAAATTGTAGAAATCCCCATTTTATAGCAGAGAAAACAAAAACTCAGAGATTTTAAGTAATTTGTCAATTGCTAATATGTAGCATCTTACCCAAGTTTTTGAATTCCAAAGCTCAAGCAGGCTCATAACTTGTGTTACATGCTGAGTTGCTACACAGCATTGGCAATATTTAAAAGGAATCCAGGGCCACACCTCAGAGGGGCTTACATTTGCTGTTCCTTCTCCTGGATTGCTGTTTCTCTGATACCCACAAGGTTTAAACTTGCACTTAACTCATGTCTCTGCTCAAATGTCACCTTATCAATAGTACTTTCTGACCACTTTGTATAAAATACGCCCCCCACCACCTACCAACACTTCTTATTCCACTTACTCTGTCTCATTTTCCTACATAGAAATTATTATCATGTGACATACCACGTTTGTACTTCTGCATTGTATCTCTCTTCGCTCAGAAATGTAGTCTCCATGAAGTCGGGAGCTGGAGTCTGTTCCCCAGATCTCCAGGACCTAGAAGAGTGCTTGCCACACAGTAGATGCACACTAAATATTTGTAGAATGAATAAGTGAGTGAGTGAGTGAGTGAGTGAATGAATGAATCAAGCAAGTACATCCCATCTCCATCACCAGTCTCATACGATATCTATCACAGAAGCATCTGGGGAATTCCAGGCAGTGTGATTGAAAAGGTATCTGATTTTTTTTAAAAGTCCAGTTGAATAAAAGATTATTGCATTATGTCAGTGGCTGGTATTAAAGCATAGGAGGGCATAAACTTGCTCTTCAAGTACTGACAGCTGGCAGAAGAATGCTCAAGCCTGCTCTCCTTGTCTGTCCTTCTGCTCCTTCCTCCTTGCATAGCTATGTATATTCAAAAGTCACTGGGGACACTCAATCTGAGAAATGTAGAAACAGCATTTTTTTTTTTCCTTTTCGTAAGCCAAACACTTATTCCCAGTGGGTAACATTTAGCAATGAAGTGTTTTTTTTGATGCTAGCACTTATCAGTGTTTCAGAAATATATCGTGTAATTAAATTACTCAAAGGTTGTGCTTTAATCAGGAGCAAATTTAATGAACAATTCAAGCTGTTCATTGTTAGGAAATGGGAAGAGATTGACAGAATATTTTCATTACAGCCTCCAGAGTCATCCAGAAGAGGGTGCTAATGTTCCTTATGAAATATACCAAACACAAATACACTCACACTCACTCCACAAAGCTTTCTTACATAACTGATCAAGTGATACTAACTATATATATGCACTGAACGTTAAAAAGAAAATGTATACACATAGGCAGCTCAAGAGTCGAAATAATTGCTTATTGATAGCACAAAAATTTCTTACTTTAAAGTTTTATTTAGAGAGAAAGCAGGCGAGAGGCAGAGAGAGAAGGAGAGAGAGAATCCCAAGCAGTCTCCGTGCTTACAGCAGGACTCGAACTCACAAATCGTGACATTGTGACCTGAGCCGAGATCAGGAGTTGGATGCTAAACCAACTGAGCCACCCAGGCACCCCGATAGCACAAAAGTTTTTAAAAGTTAGAACAGTTTTTTTTAATTTTTTTTGTTTTTTTTCCATTTTTATTTAAATTCCAGTTAACATACAGTGTAATATTAGTTTCAGGTGTACAATATAGTGATTTAACACTTACATACAACACCTGGTGCTCATCCCAGCGCGTGAACTTCTTCATCTCTATCACCTAGTTAACTTATCTGCCCTCCCAACTCCCATCTGGTAACTATCAGATTGCTCTCTATAATTAAGAGTTTGCCTCTTGGTTTGCCTCTCTGTTTTTTTCCTTATGTCCGTTCGTTTTGTTTCTTAAGTTCCACATATGAGTGAAATCATACGGTATTTGTCTTTCTCTGACTGACTTATTTCGCTTAGCATAATACTGTCTAACACCATCACTTTGTTGTAAGTGGCAAGATTTCATTATTTTTTATGGCTGAATAATATTGTATTATATATATACACCATTTCTTCTTTATCCATTCATCAATCAGTGGACATTTGGGCTGTTTCCATAATTTGGCTGTTGTAGCTAATGCCGTTATAAGCATTGGGGTGAATGTATCCCTTTGAATTAGTGTTTTTGTATTCTTTGGGTAAATACCTAATAGTGCAATTGCTGGATTGTGGGGTAGTTCTATTTGTTTTTAAATGTTTATTTATTTATTTTGAGAGAGAGAGAGAGAGAGAGCGAGCATGAGTGGAGGAGGTTGCAGAGAGAGAGGGAGAGAGAGAATCCCAAGCAGGCTCCATGCTGTCAGCACAGAGCCCTATACAGGGCGCAATCTCAGTTTCAAAATTAGGACAGTTTATAAAATCTACCTCAGTTCTGGACACAGTAGTTAACAATTGACTACACTACCACCAAAAATACTTTCTATCACCAAAAAATGCCCAACAGAGTTAATACTGTAATATTTCATTAAACCATTAATCTCTATGAAAGCTAATAGATGAATAAAAATATTATGGCTAAAATTTAATATTATAGATAATTATATATTTAAAATGAAAGTTAACAAACACTCTTCATTTGATCAATAGCATATTCTTCTTTCAGATGCTTTTCTTTTGATGGTAGATAAAGATGACTAGTAGTTATTGCTTAACTGTAATTCAAGAAAAATTATATAGATTCTGGTTATCTACGTTAGATAAAAACAGATTTAACATTGACATCTTTTCTGGTTCACTTGGTCAAAAATAAGATTTCAGAGAAGATGAAGTTTCTGTGAACTAAGTAATTCTCAAAATTCTTTTCTGCTTGTGCTTTACAGATAGAAGTTGAAGATAGCCATGGCAAAAACACCTTTCACTCATGTTTAAAACGTGCCCTAATTTTTCTTCCTTATCCTAGGTTTTCTGAGCTGCTGTCTTTACAGTTCAAGCAATTTGTATTTTGATTATTTCTATGACATGAAGCAGTGGCAAACTGTGAATTTTCTGTGGGCAAAACAAATGCAAATAAGAAGCTTTCTAGGTCTGCCCAAATGAGTTACTTAGAATACAAATAAGAAAATCCGTGCTGAAAGACCGCTAAAGCTATTTTTACATTCCTCTATTAGCTTCTGGGCAGAGTAGCTTTGAGAGGACGTAGGCATTGCAAAAAAGCTCGATAGGTAGATGGTCTTAAGTAAAGTTCGAGCTTGTAGAACAGGACGCTGACTGGAAAGAAGCACTGCCTTTGCACGAAAGAGGGGTCAGCTCAGTCATTGCCACACAAAGCGTACCTGCCGCTTTCAGGCCTACGTTGACTAGCGAACTGAAGTGGAGGAACTCAGGCAGACGGAAGAGTTGGAGAACCATGCATCCTCTGCCTGTTGTGTGCATTGCAGGATGCTACATTTCCTGTGCTCTCTTGCCGTCTGTCTAGATGGGTTTCACTAATGGAACGCTCTACTGGAAGCCTGGAGAGCTAGGGAAGGATAAAAGCCAGGATATCCCCCACTGCTCCTGGCTCTGTTTCAGGTGGCAACGCCGAGAGTTGCTGCAATACCAGTGTGGCTCCAGTTCCTAGAGGATGTCGCTCCCTTCGATGATCTCAGTTCCCATTAGACAGGCCCACCAGGTGACCCTGACTCCTAAACTCTGGTATAGCCACCTCCTGCTTTTGTCACTCCAGCCCTAGGTGAGTGGGAGCCACCTTGCTTTTGCTAAACGTAAGGTCACTTCATAGTGCTCTTTGGTTCTTTAGCTCTTCCATCAGTAAATAAGCAATTCCTCGTACTGGATTTCTTTGTGTGTTTGAAATACTTAAAGGGCTCTTGTTTTACTGATACAGAAGACCATCTTTTGTGCTGTAGACATATTTGGAAAGGAATCACTGTGCCAGTTTAACTTGCATATTTTATTTTGCAGCTTCTGAAACTCAGTCTGGTTTGGCATTGAAAAACCAAGATTTGGTTAAAAACTATCTGCTCTACCAGTTTCTGCTGTGCTCACCACACACAAAATGACCACATACATAACTCTGAGGAACTTATGACAATGTGACATGTCTGGTGTGGCTATTTTTAACACATATTCTGTATTATTATTCAACTCTTTAAATGTTTATGGATTATTAAATGCATCTGTCAGGAAAGAAATAAACAAACCCCAGCTTCATTCTTGATGAAGAGACCTCTGGATAGAATTATGTCTCACCATTTTGAATACATTATTCCATTGTCTTTTATCCATTATTCCATATCTGTTTGTGAAATGGGGTTAGCAACAGCATCTTCCCCATCAAACTGCTGTGAACATTAAGTAAGAGAGTAACAGATACTTAAAACTGTGTCCAGGGGTGCCTGGGTGGCTCAGTCAGTTGAGCATCTGACTCTTGACTTCAGCTCAGGTCATGATCTCAGGGTTGTAGGATTAAGCTCTGCCTGGGCCTTCTCAAGATTCTCTCTCACTCGACCCCTCTCCCCCACACATGAGCTCTCTCTCTCTCAAATAAAATTCAAACAAACAAACAAAAAACAATGTCCATCCCACATCAGTCACTGAGTAAATATCAGCTATTATGCTGACTATAAGTCTTTGTCGATATAATTGTTTTTCCTTCGTAGGAATGTGTATTTTAATCTCTAGTAGCATTTAAGAATTTTGCTTCTGTTTAATATTCTGCAGTTTTGCTAACAATGATTCTTTTAGATATGAATTTGTTTTTAGCTGTCCTATTTAGGTCCTGGGGTGATCCTTAAATCTTAGGATTGATGACTTTTTTTTCAATTCTGGAAAATTCTCAGCCATTTTCTTTTGTAACATCAGGTCTCCCATGTTCATTTAATTTTATCTTAGAATTCCTGTCAGACATAGTTTAGACCCTGTCTTCCTATTTTCCATGACTCAACTTCTCTTATTTCTCTGTTACACATTCTGGGTCATTTCCTTAGATCTATGTTCCAATATATACAGTATTTTTTTCCTGTGTATTTGTTTTGTTGTTTAGTTAGTTGCTTTTTTTAAATTGTAGTAAGTTATGATTTTCATTTTAAGATTTTCATTGTATTCTTTTCCATTTTCCATATCTGTTCTTTTTTTATACTGTTTTGTGCTTGCTTTATCCTTTCTATTTTCTCTTTACCTATTTAAATATTTTAAAAATAATCATTTTAGGGGTGCCTGGGTGGCTCAGTCAGTTGAGTGGCCAACTTCAGCTCAGGTCATGATCTCGCGGTCCGTGAGTTTGAGCCCCGCGTCAGGCTCTGTGCTGACAGCTCAGAGCGTGGAGCCTGTTTCAGATTCTGTGTCTCCCTCTGTCTGACCCTCCCCTGTTCGTGCTCTGTCTCTCTCTGTCTCAAAAATAAATAAACATTAAAAAAAAATTTAAAAATAATCTTTTTAAAGTCCCTTTCAGATGATTTTCTATTTCTTGTTCTTAATGTGTAAATTCTTCTTTTTGTTATACCATCTAACACTCCATCCCAGTAATTCACTCCCTCCTGTGGTTTGAATCTTCAACTGAGAGCTCATCTTCAGCTGAGACTGATTTCCATGGCATTCCGGGTTCCCTGAGCTATGAAAATAACCCTGTTGGGGGATATTGGCTTTGCCTTTTCTGAGAGTTCATGGTTTCACTCTTTCTGGGTCCATTTCTTAAAATTAATTAATTAATTTTTAAATTTGCATCCAAGTTAGCATATAGTGCAACAATGATTTCAGGAGTGGATTCCTTAATGCCCCTTACCCATGTAGCCCATCTCCCTGCCCGCCCCCCACCACAACCCCTCCAACAACCCTTTGTTCTCTATATTTAAGAGTTTCTTATGTTTTGTCCCCGCTCCCTGTTTTTGTATTATTTTTGCTTCCCTTCCCTTATGTTCATCTGTTTTGTTTCTTAAATTCCTCATACGAGTGAAGTCATATATTTGTCTTTCTCTCACTAATTTCACTTAGCATAATAATCTCTAGTTCCATCCACGTGGTTGCAAATGGCAAGATTTCATTCTTTTTAATGGTCCAGTAATACTCCATTGTAAATATATACCACATCTTCTTTATCCATTCATCCATACATGGACATTTGGACCGTTTCTATACTTTGGCTATTGTCAATAGTGCTGCTAAAACATTGGGGTGCATGTGCCCCTTCGAAACAGCACGCCTGTATCCCTTGGGTAAATATCTAGTCATGCAGTTGCTGGGTTGTAGGGTAGTTCTATTTTTAATTTTTTGAGTAACCTCCATTCTGTTTTCCAGTGGCTGCACCAGCTTGCATTCCCACCAACAATGCAGAAGAGATCCTCTTTCTCCGCATCCTCACCAACATCTGTTGTTGCCTGAGTTGTTAATGTTAGCCGTTCTGACAGGTGTGAGGTGGTATCTCATTGTGGTTTTGATTTGTATTTCCCTGATGAGTGATGTTGAGTACTTTTTCATGTGTCAGTTGGACATCTGGATGTCTTCTTTGGAGAAGTGTCTTTTCATGTCTTCTGCCCATTTCTTCACTGGATTATTTGCTTTTGGGTGTTGAGTTTGATAAGTTCTTCATAGATTTTGGATACTAACCCCTTTATCTGATATGTCATTTGCAACCCATTCCATTGGTTGCCTTTTAGTTTTGCTGATTGTTTCCTTCACTGTGCAGAAGCTTTTTATTTTGATGAGGTCCCAATAGTTCATTTTTGCTTTTGTTTCTCTTGCCTATGGAGACACATTGAGTAAGAAGTTGCTGAGGCTGAAGTCAAAGAGGTTTTTGCCTGCTCTCCTCGAGGATCTTGATGGCTTCCTGTCTTAATGTTTAGGTCTTTCATCCATTTTGAGTTTATTTTTGTGTATGGTGTAAGAAAGTGTCCCACGTTCATTTTTCTGCATGTCGCTGTCCAGTTTCCCAGCATCATTTGCCGAAGAGACTGTCTTTTATTCCATTTGATATTCTTTCCTGCTTTGTCAAAGATTAGTTGGCCATGTTTGTGGGTCCATTTCTGGATTCTCTGTTCTGTTCCATTGATCTGAGTGTCTGTTTTTTTGTGCCAGTATCATACTGTCTTGATGATTACAGCTTTGTAAAGCAGCTTGCAGTCTGGGATTGTGATGCGTCCAGCTTTGGTTTTCTTTTTCAAGACTGCTTTTTCTATTCAGGATCTATTCTGGTTCCATACAAATTTTAGGATTGTTTGTTCTAGCTCCATGAAGAATGCAGGTGTTACTTTGATAAGGATTGCTCTGGGTCAATTTTTATGTTGATTTCTCCATTAGGAGCTTTTGCTGCCTACTGTTGGTGTGAATTTGGACCTGCTCATTCACATGATGGGGGGCTTGCATTTGAGGAAGTTACTTTTTTCTATCTCAACCCTAGATATACAAGAAGCTTCTTTGCTGCTTTCCCCACCTGGCAGAGGTGGTGTCTTCCCTGTGACTCATGGCTTATTGTAGGTATCTCAACTCTAGTTCCATGAATGAATAGGTCCTCTGTCCTAGACTGCCTTCTCTGCACTGGCATCCAAACACCCAAATCCAGCTATTAGAACCTGTATCTGCTTCTTATAATACTCAAATATATTTTAACCTAACATCCTTCCCACCTCTCTGATCTGAATTTGCTTTGCAAACTCTCAAAATGAGTAGTTTCTTCTTGTGGTTTTAAACTTGCATATATATTCACATATCTTTTATTTTCTTAAATAATATTTTATGAGTTCATTCTAATTAAGGGTTCTAATTACGGGTGCCCTTTCCTCAGTTTTATTCTGCATATTGACCATGTTGAAAGAAATTTTACTTAATAATTATAGAAAGATTCTTGCAAAGAGTATAGTGTATGCACTCTCAGAAACATCTGGAAGGGGATGTAGTATAACCCATTACCAGAAAGAAAGTTATATGATTCTTAGCTGATCATGAATCCACAAGGAGTTCATGAAATGATGCAAAATATTTCTTTTTCCATCAGATTATTTATTCATTTGGTATGCTTTTTGGCTGAGGTAACAGAAAATTCAACTATAATTGGCTTAACCAATAGGAAAGAATTATTTTCTGATCTATCCAGAAGCTACAAATAGAGCCTTTTCAGAGTTGGTTAACTGAGTGGCTAACCCTCATTTTTGTTCCAGTTCAAATTCCTCATGAAATCTCTTAGCTTCTCCTCATGGTTATAAGATTACTGTGGCAGTTCCAGGCATGTCAACCTTAATATATATCAAGATGTAGGAAAGGGGATAATAAAATTTCTTTCTTCCTTAGGCCTCTATTTTTGACAGGAAGAATTTCCAGAAGTCCTAGGGGTGTATATATATCATTGATTAAAATATATATCATATATCATTGATTAAAAATATATATCATATATTTTGATATATATATATCAAAATATAGATCATATATTTTGATATATCAAAGTATATATATCATTGATTAAAATATATATCATATATCATTGATTAAAAATATGTCATATGCCCACACTCAAACCAATGATCAGGAAGGGAAATAGATTTACCACAAATGGCAAAGATCAAGTTAGACTCATTCTGGGGTTGGTAATGAGTCCAGGCTTCCCTGAAATGCAAGGTTACCCAATGACTGAACAATATGAGGAATCTATGACCTTGGAGAGCAGCAAATAGCTGTGGGACAAAGTCCGATCACTCAGAGACAGTGTTAGGAGAGAACCTGGAGGTCCATACTCTGGGGTCCTTTACTCCTCCGGTTGCCATCCCTCTTTCCTTTTCCAACCCCAGCCTCTGGTAAAGCACAAGTAATCTTGGAGGCCACCATTATTTCTGTGTCTCTCCTGTAAGAGTGAACGTGGATCCTGATAGTTGGTACCTCCTTGCAGCCTGTGAAAAGCCTACATTAAAAAAAAAATCTTCATACTGAACCACCGCTGAGATAAATAGGGGCCATACTCATCACTGTCCTGTTTTAGAAACTTGGTCTATCAGAAGTCCCGTGGCATTGTTGAGAGGTGCATGCATGGGCATAATTGGATGGGAGCAGTATAGAATATTACAGCATAGTGGAATGTTGTCACCACAGGGCAGTTAGTTCGTGATGTGCTCGTATGAGTTGAATAGGGTTTCCTCCTGGTACAGACTGGAGTCCCAACGGGCAAAGGCTGTGTGGGTAACTGGCAGTGACTCCAAGGCATTGTGGATCATAGACAATGTTTGTTGCATTGTTCTTTCCGTTGTTTCACTCACCGGGCATGTCATGGGTTATGGGACAGTGCCTTCTTGGACAAGTATCCCAAGGTGAGGTCACTCGTATTTGTCAGTCATGTCATTTATTTCTCCACCTGCAGACACACCTCCACACTGTCTTTATAACCTCCACACAAAAGATTCGTCTCCTCTTTTATTTCCTTCTAGACTTCAGAAGACCATATATCCAGAGCACAAATCAGAAGCCACAAGAAAATCTGTGTCTCCTTTCATGAATGCAGGGAAAACTGCCTTTAACATTTTCTAGATGGTGAGGGAAAACATTTGCTTTTTCTGTCGGAGTGTCGACTGTGGAGGTGACTGTTCTGCTCAGATGGATGAGTGCTGTGAATACAGGAAAAAAGCACTAATGAACATTTTTATTTTCATAAATAAATTCTTCTCTTGTCAATATTGATTGTTTTGCATGTTATGGATGTAATGTGTTTTATATATTTTTTTTTTATTTAAAAATTTTTTTTAATGTTTATTTATTTTTGAGACAGAGACAGAGCATGAACGGGGGAGGGGCAGAGAGAGAGGGAACATAGAATCTGAAACAGACTCCAGGCTCTGAGCTGTCAGCACAGAGCCCGACGCGGGGCTCGAACTCACGGATCACGAGATCATGACCTGAGCTGAAGTGGGACGCTCAACTGACTGAGCCACCCAGGCGCCCCTGTGTTTTATATATTTTTAAAAAAACTCAAAAAAGAAAACTGTGAAGAGTGAGGAGATAAAATACAAAGGGAGAGAAGGAGTGCAGTAGGTCAGACATTTGCCCCATCTCACACATGACCCCAGCCTAATTAACCTGAATTTCCTTAGCTCAACAGGGATATAAAGAGATAAATAAGATAATCAAGGACCTAAGTCCATCTCATAACCTTCTTCTATCTCATAAGTCTTTTAAACATTAAACAGTTGCTTGACAATGGTAGAACAGGTGCATGACACCTGTCACACTTCCCCTGTCAAGGGGGAGCAAAGGTGGGTTTTGAAGGAATAGCGTCAGAGCGTTAAATGTGAATGTCCGCAAAGACACACGTGGAGGTCGCATTTGCAAAGAGAGCTGGAAACCAGTACCACAGTTCCTACTCCACGTACAAGAGCCTGTACCTTACAGCCTAATTAACGGTCATCCCCATAGTAAGCTGGAGTTTGTGTCATGTTATTCTTTAAAACAGTACTGCTCATTCTTGGTTTTGATCCAGCCTAAATATCTTCATTCCACTTTAATTTTTTAAAGTTCAAAGTAAATGAAATATTGTGATTAAAAACAAAGCAGTGATAATTTTAGAATCCGTTCTTTTTTAAAAATTTGTTTATTTATTTTTGAGAGAGAGACAGACAGAGAGAGAGAGACAGAGACAGAGTATGAGCAGGGGAGGGGCAGAGAGAGAGGGAGACACAGAATGTGAAACAGGTTCCAGGCTCTGAGCCGTCAGCACAGAGCCCAATGTGGGGCTCAAACCCATGAACCACGAGATCATGAGGTGAGCTGAAGTCGGATGCTTAACTGACTGAGCCACCCAGGCACCCCTAGAATCTGTTCTTTAAAGAAAATACAACTTCCTCCAAAATGAGTGTACTGAATTACCCTCAACCACACTTCACAATTTGCTGCTTTGAAATAACTTCCTCACATAGCTCTCTGAAATTATGCCTTTAAGGCTAATCTGTTTTGTTTCACTTTGATCTGTATTAAATACAAATAACCTCTAAGAATGTTGAAACATAGAAGCCCCATCAGTCATTAAATTAATTGAATTAACATCAAATCTCTTCTTATTTTAAACCACAGTATTAATTTAATAGCACTCGAAAACCACTGATGCTGTCACCTCTGTTTTACAGCTCCCTTTGTGTTTAACCTAACACGAAGGCCATTCCATTTTTTGTCTTCATTCCCTGCCATTGGTTTTTCATTTGTTTGAAAGTCACTCCAAAATTATCCCTCAGCAGATGGGAGGAGATCCGGGGGGGAAGGGGGGGGCGGGGGCTGGAGGGATGAGGGGAACTGATGACGGAGACAGAAAAAGAGAGACTGTTGAAGGGAAAAGTAAGCCCAAACCAGTAAGGCCAATGTTGTGTCTTCTCTATGGCAGGTAGCAACTGACTCACAGAAACAAAAAAAAAAATTTTTGGAATTACTTGTTTAAACAGGAATCTCTTTAAAAGGAAAAGACGTTGGGGCACCTGGGTGGCTCAGTCGTGTAAGCATCCAACTTCAGCTCATGTCATGATCTTGCAGTTCCTGGGTTTGAGCCCGCATCAGGCTCTCTCACAGCTCAGAGTCTAGAGTCTACTTTGGATTCTGCATTTCCCTCTCTCTATGCTCCTCTCCCACTCATGCTCACCAGTGCTCTCTCTTTCTCTCTCTCTCTCTCTCATAAATAAATATTTAAAAAATAAATGAAATGAAAAGAGATTGATTGACTTCTGGTCAGGACAAGATGGTGTAGGTGAGTTCCTTCTTGCTCTTCCTCACTAGGCACAAATATTAACTCTGGACATGAGGCAGGGGGCAACAAAGGAGAAGGCTAAAAGGTTGTAAGAGGAAAGTGAGATGGTTTCCCCAGGAGTTAAGGCACAAAATAGTGGCAGGCTTTCACCCAAAAGGGGCAGATGACTAGGACTCATCATTGACCAACCCCTGACCTAACAAAATAAGGCAGCCTTGTAGACTCATTCTCCCCCCAGATAGAAAAAGAGTTCTGCTGGCAACATCAGGCAAACCCAAGTCCACCGGCAAGGAGGGTCCCCTGGGAACCCCACCAAAAATAAGCAGCCCTTTTCTGCCGAGTCTGAGACTCTTCAGCCTTCCCTGAGCCACCTGAGGCCTTAGGCAGCACCAGCAGGAGTTAGTGGGAGTTTGAGGAGGATCATACAAACCAAGCAGACCAAAAGTAACACCACAAAGGCTGTGAAAATTAAACTACCATGAAACCACAGCCCACAAAAGTAGGCCAAGACCTATAAATTAAACCCGAACAGGTATTTAAAATGAAAGATTTAAATAAGATGTAGAGTCTCTTAATATAATAAATAAAGTGTCCACAATACATTGTGAAATCACCCATCATACGCAAAGAAAAATCACAACTTGGAGAGAAGGCAGTCCACAGATGCCAACATCCACAAACATAAATCAGATGTTAGAATTATCTCACAAGGGTTTCAAAGCAGCCATCATAAAAATGCTTCAGTAATCAATTATAAATTTACTTGAAAGAAGTGAAAAAAATAGCAAACTTCAGCAGAGTAATCAAATTGATTATTTTTTAAAAGCGGAAACTAGAGATCTCAAAAATACAACAACGCTAATAAATCAGTCACTGGACGGGCTCAAGAATAAAGTTGGCAGAGGATAGAACTAGTAAACCTGAGGACACAAAAGTAGAATTTAGCCAATCTAAGGTTTTTTTTTTTAATGTTTATTTATTTTTGAGAGAGCAGAGCATGAGCAGGGGAGGGGCAGAGAGAGAGGGAGACACAGAATGTGAAGCAGGCTCCAGGCTCTGAGCTGTCAGCGCAGAGCCCGACATGGGGCTCAAACTCACAAACTGTGAGATCCTGACCTGAGCTGAAGTCAGACGTTTAACTGACTGAGCCACCAAGGCACCCTAGAATTGAGCTGGTCTAAATAAGAGAGAAAATAGACTGAGAAACGTGAACAGAACATCAGGAATTTGTGAAACAATAGCAAAAAAACAAAACAACAACAAAAAACAAAAACAAAAGAAAAAACCCAAGCCAACCCATATATCACCATATTAACAAGTTAAAGGAATTGTATGATCATAGCAACTGACATAGAAAAAGCATTTGACAAAATCCAACACCGATTCATAAGAAACACTCTCAGCATTTAGGAGTAGAAGGGAATTAAGTTGATAAAGAGCATCTGCAAAAAAAAATCCACAGCTAACATCGTGTTTATTGGTGAAATACCAAATGCTTTCCCCCTAATATCAGGAATAAAGCAAATGTCTATGCTCACCACTCCTATTGAATGTAATATTGGAAAGTCTAGCTACCAGGGTAAAGAAGTAAAATGCCTAAAGATCAGGAAAGGAAGAAATAAAACAATCTCTATTGCAGATGACAGGATTGTTTAAATAAAAACTCCCAAAAACCTACAAAATACTTCTAGAATTGATAAGTGAGTTTAGCACGCTTTCAGGTTATAAGATCAACATGTACAAATCAATCACATTTATATATATTAACAATTAACATGGGGAAATTTAAATTTAAAGCACAATAACATTGCAGTCACTCCAAATAAAATTAAATACTTAGATATACACTTAACACAACCATGTATGGGATCTATATGCTGAAAATTACAGAATGCTAATGAAAGGAATGAAAGAAGACTTAAATGGAAAGACATACCCTATTTATGAATTAGAAAACTGAACATAGTGAAGATGTCAGTTTTTCCCATGTTGACCTACAGACTTATAGATACAATTCTGTCAAAATTCCAGCAAGGTTTTTGTAGACACAGACAAGTTGATTGTAATATTTATATACATGGTCCCTAGAATACTTAAAGCATGGTCCCTAGAATACTTAAAGCAATTAGACCAAAAAAAAAAGAGGTGGGAGACATTACTCTTCTCAGTATTAAGAATTACTGTATAGCTACAGTAATCGGAACAGTGTTGTGTTGGCAGAGGGATAGAGGCATAGGTCAATGGAACAGAGTGGAGAGTCCAAATACAAAATCAAACACCCAGCTAATTATTGATGAAGATGAAAAAAACAATTCAGTGGAAAAGAGACAGCTTTTTCAACAAATGGCACCAGAACAATTGGATATCCATAGTCTAAAAATAAATTTTGGGGTGCCTGGATGGCTCAGTCACTTAAGCGTCTGACTCTTGATTTCTGCTTGGGTCATGATCTCATGGTTCATGGATTCAAGCCCTGCATCGGGCTCTGAGCTGACAGTGTGGAACCTGCATGGGATTCTCTCCCCCCCCCCCCCCGCCCCCAGTTCTCACATGCATGCTCTCTTTCTCTCTCTCTCTCAAAATAAAATAAATATACTAAAAAAATTTTTTTTCGAAAGGAACTTCAGATTAATATGCCTTATAAAAAACATAACTCAAAATGGATCACGGGCCGAAATATAGTACATAAAACTATGAAACTTTTAGAAAAAAATATGAGAAAATCTTCAGGGTCTAGATTTTATAGACTTTAACACCAAAAAGCATGATTGGTAAAAGGAAAAATCAGTAGATTTGACCTCGTCAAAATTAAAAACCTGTGCTCTGTGAAAAAGCCCATATGAAGAGAATGAAAAGACAAGCCAAGCTACACATTGGGAGAAAATATTTGCAAACCACATATAACAAAAGACTAGTATTTAGCATATAAAGATCTCTTAATACAAAATTTTAGAAATGGAGAATCAATTAGTAGTTGACAGGGTTTAGGGGTAGAGGGAGCATCTAGGGGAAAAGAGAGAGGTGAATGTGGTTTTAAAAAGGAAACATGATGCGTATTTGTGATGTTGGAAGTGTTTAGTATCTCGATTGATGGTAGACACAGATGAGTATACTTTGACAAAGAGGATCTACATAGGTGATAAAATTGTAACGAACTTAGTACACACATATATACATTTATAAGCACATACAAATGGGTACAAGTATAACTGGAGAAATCTGAATAAGATCAGTGGATTGTATCAATGTCAATATCCTGACCGAGGTGTTACTTATAGTTTTGCAGACTTCCTCCATTGGGTGGAACTAGGCAAAGTATACAAGATTGCTCAGTATTATTTCTTACAGTCACATGTGAATCTACAATTATCTCAGTAAAACTGCATTAAGGAAATAGCCTCTCACTATCACATTAATACTTGAAGTCTTTACTATCACATGTAACTATCTCCCGTAACGTACAAAACAGCATCTTTACTAGAAACAACCAGATTGGCCCAGGCCAACTGGCTCAGAGCAGAACGTACTGAACTCTGTTAAGTTCAGTCAAGAATCCTTGAATAGATAATGAAAAATATATTTTAGAGCTTAAAAAGTCTGCTTCTCTCTTCTAACAGTGTCACAGAGGGGCAACTCCAGAGTATCTACAGAGCTGGGGTTTCTTAGAGGAAACTCTTGTTCATTTTTTAAATTGGGGAGAGCTAATCTACAACCAGAATGTGATTCCTTTTCTTCCATTGTTGACCCCAAAACAATGCAGGCCAGAAGTTCTTGGTTAGTGTGCTTGTTCGATAGTCCCAAACCTTCCCTTCATTGGTCTCCAGAGATCTAGTCTTCAACCAAGCTTTTGTCAGAAATAAAGTTGACATTTCAATCTTTGTTTATATTTGTCCTGGGTCTACTTCACAGGTATTTCTAAACTCAGTAAAGAAGAAAGGGGCTTTAGGGTCAGCCAGATGATTGGAAGGGGGAATGGCCATTGGCACCGTTTCTGTAGGCTGTCTTTGCATAGCAATAAACCCCACACGTACTTGGGAAAAGCAGCGTATGAAGATGGGAGAGTCTAAATACAGCCTACAGGACAATTCTTGATGCTCCTGCCATTGATATTGACTTCAAGGAGCACTCTCCTTTCAATTCTATTAATGATAACCAAAAATGATACGATTATTAAATTTAAGTTGGGAGAAAGCATATTCCATGCAGAGTGAATAGCATGTTTAAAAATGTAAAGTCAGGGAGCCTGGGTGGCTCAGTTGGTTAAGTGCCTGACTCTTGATCTTGGCTCAGGTCATGCTCTCACAGTTTCATGGGTTTGAGCCCCGCATTGGGTTCTGTGCTGACAGCATGGAGCCTCCCTGCTCATGTGCTGTCTCTCTCAAAATAAATAACCTTTAAAAAAATGTAGAATCAATTTCATAGATTATTAAAGAGTTCCATATGGAATTTAGTGGTGGCAGTGGTGTCAATATGGGGCAGAGACAAAGAAACTAATGGAAGTACCAGGGCCTGGTGGCTGGGAAAGTAGGGTCTGGACTGTAAAGAGCCTTGTGTACTGTGCTAAGGAACATGATCCTTATTCCTTTCCTTTCCTTTCCTTTCCTTTCCTTTCCTTTCCTTTCCTTTCCTTTCCTTTCCTTTCCTTTCCGTCCCGTCCTGTCCCGTCCCTTCTTTGCCACTCTAGCGGGAGAGGAGCAGAGAGAGGAAGCCACACAACCTGAAGCATGCTCCAGGCTCTGAGCTGTCAGCACACGGTGAGATCATGACCTGTGCCAAAGTCGGACACCCAACTGACTGAGGTGCCCCCATGATCCTTATTCTTAAATCTATATGAAACCGATGGAGTATTTACTTTCTACTTATTTTAAACCCTGGAACAAAGAAAAGAGAATTTTAATATATATGTCCCCTCAAGATGTAGAGATTTGCACCCTCGCTAGACACTAGATTTATGATAATGCCTACAGTTATACCACGCCTCTCAAGAAGCTAGATCATTGGTTTTCAAATTCCAGTGGGCTCAAATCATGTAGATTCCTAGGCCTCATTCTCATGGGCTCTAGGAAACTGTGTGTTTAACCACTTAATTCCAGGTCATTAGATTATACTTTGAGAAGGACTAAAAATGATTGCAGTAAGCAAAACTCCTCTTCTATCTTACGAACAAAAGATCTGAATGCACTTTCAGACAGAACTAATAGAGTAGGTTCTAGTCTCCACTAGAGGGTAGCATATAAAAACTTTGAGTTTTGAACAATATTTGTTTAAATTGTGTGACTCTTAAGAAAAGGATCAGAGGTTTAAAACCTTTTTTAATGTGGTATTTCTTTCACATGAAAATGTTACAAAAGACGTTATTTAGAAAACTGATGTATTCCCTCTTTGTTTGTTTTCTAGTTTAATCAAATGACTTGCTCACATTAAAATACTTTCTCAGTTGCCAACACACTGCCATTCTGGGTGATGCCACTGTAGGATGCTTAGCCATAATGGAGCCCACCCTCCCTGTTTTAGAAATAAGGGACATGAGCCCCAGGAGGAAGCTAGTTCAAGGTCGCTATACTTAGTAGCAGAGTTGAGACTAGATCCTAGGTGGCCTGCCCATCAATTCAACATCATTTCCTATAAAGCATCTTATTAACAAGTTAATTTGGGGGGAGCCAAAGGTGGAAAAAGGAATACTACGTTATCACATTGTAGTTCCTGTAGCTACAGTGCCAACAAAACCTGAATCCGAAAGATTCATTTGAAACATCTTTGAGAGCTCTGAAGTAACCCTATTTAATGACTATAAATCTCATATACCCTCTGTTAGATGAAGTTCCTCATTTTTATTTTTCTGTTTTCCAGTGATCTAGACTAAGTTCCAAGTTATGACTCTTTGATTTGTGTCAGTTCATCTTACACACGTTTTGGTTGTTGTTTTAAATGGTAGAACCATTGCTTCCCAAGTAGGGACCACATGAATTAGGATTAAAAAGAGCAGGGTGAGCCTCCTTTGTTCATCTTGTTAAAATAAGAGAAACAGATCCAAATGCTCCAGTTAATCAGCCAGTTTATATTTTAAGTGGTCTTGGTGTTAAAAAAAAAAATCTGTGCATAAGGGTTGAATTTTCCCTTCCCTTCCTCATCCTCCACATCCTCCTCCTCCCCTGCCCCCTCTCCCTTCCCCTCTCCCCCTCCTCCCTCCCCTCTCCCCCTCCTCCCTCCCCTCTCCCCCTCCTCCCTCCCCTTTCCCCCTCCTCCCTCCCCTCTCCGCCTCCTCCCTCCCCTTTCCCCCTCCACCTTCCCCTCTCCCCCTCCTCCTCTTCTTCCACCTCCCTCTTCTTTTTTTCTGACATGTGGCATTTGCCTTACCGACTGGCTTAATGTCTAGTGGAACCCTGTGCTTTTTTTTGGCATGGTTCTCTCCCCCCAAGATCTGCTAAAAGAAAAAAGTGGCCTTTTCTTAGAAGGCTGTGGGCCACTTTTGATCTAGGGCCTAGTGTTTGGCAGGCCCAACAGTGGTATTATCCCTGTGAGGAAATAGCAATCCTGTTATTTCCTTATTGTGATGGAGATGATTTCCTAAGATGAAAGACTTAGGAATTTAATTGGAGCATAAAGAGTCACTAGGCAGTAATCTGTATTTTCCCCTTTTTAACGAGAATTCACCAGTCATTTCATGCCCTCTAAAATGGCATCTCTTAAGCATCCCACTTATGTATAACATGGGTTGTAAAACTCCAAATTCCTAAATGTGCAAACCAGCCTTGACTATTCTAATAACTAAATTTGCCAAGGTCCTGGTAAGTGTCAAGCATCAGGCTACGATGTTTATCCATAAGATCTTATTTATCCTTCATAGTAACCCTATGAGGTAGTTACTGGTATCGTCCCCACTTTAAGATGATGAAATTGAGACTCAGGTAGGGTAAGGAGCTAATAGTAAAAAACTAGAGGGGCACCTGGGTGGCTCAGTCGGTTAAGGTTAAGCTTCCCGCTCTTGATTTCTGTTCAGGTCACGATCTCACGGTTTGTGAGACCGAGCCCTGTGATGGGCTCTGCGCTGTCAATACAGAACCTGCTTGGGATTCTCTCTCTCCCCCTCTCTCTGCCCCTACTCTACTTGTGTGTGTGCTCGCTCTCTCTTTCTCAAAATAAATAAATAAACATTAAAAAAAACCGGTGAATGAGCCAGCCCCCATGCTTCACTTACATACAGCCCCTAGTAAGACAACACAGAGAGAAATGTATCCAGTGAATACTTATGTGGATGACCCCATTTAGTGTTTTAAAACATGATGCATATCAATCTTCTCTGTATGGTTAAGGGCTTCTCAGAAGGGGAAAAGGATTAATCATGAACCATACCTTAGCCAGTAAGAATAAGCCTACAAAAGCTGAGATAGGGTTAATGTCTAGGATAAAATTCAAGCCAGACCTGATTTTCATGCTCTATTTACTGTAGCAGACCAGATTCCTTCCTTCACAATCTCTGGGAACAGAAAGAATAAATAGCAAATGTATTTAAAGAACCCAAACCTAGACATGCTGTGCACATTCATATTAGAGACAGATGTTTTTTTCAGATATATATTAAAGCACATTTGTGGGGGGGCATCAGGGCAGGTGCCTCAATTCCTAATACTTTAAAGCTCCATCTTTAATGATTATCCTGAGCACTGACTGAAACATGCAAGAGGGAAAAGAAAATCATTGGAAAGAAAGAGAAACAATGAAATTCCTGGGCCGGGGAGACAGTAGGGCATTTGTGTACTAGGTGGTCCGTATACCACTGGTGGTGTCTGGGATGATTCTAGATGGTACATAAATTCATTTTTATAAAGAAATTTCAACAGTTGTATATTAATTTAATAGGGATTAAGGGAAAACCTAGCATCTAAAACCAGTGATTGTGTGGATATTATTTCTCAGGACAAGGCCAAGTTTTAAGAAATGAGAAAATTTAAATTTGATACAAAAGTATTAAGTGAATAGTATTAATAGTGATAAAAAGATACGGACAGGGGGCGCCTGGGTGGCTCAGTCGGTTAAGCGTCCGACTTCGGCTCAGGTCATGATCTCGCGGTCCGTGAGTTCGAGCCCCGCGTTGGGCTCTGTGCTGACCGCTCAGAGCCTGGAGCCTGTTTCAGATTCTGTGTCTCCCTCTCTCTGACCCTCCCCCATTCATGCTCTATCTCTGTCTCAAAAATAAACGTTAAAAAAAGTAAAAAAAAAAAAAAAAGATACGGACAGAATTTTGAAGGTGCTGTACAAGAGTGATTGGAGTTTAGGAAACTTCACTCTGGCACAACCAGCATCTGACAGAAAGGCTCCAGCCCTTGGGTCTAATTTCTGGCTCTGAAATGGACTATCCACATGAACTTTGGTAAGCCATTTTCATACCTCTAATCCAGAGCAGTTTTGACCATAAATTGAGAGGGGGAGAACAGATCAGGGGGTGCCTTCCCGGGACAGTGGACACCTAGAAGACCTTGGAGTTATCACAAAGGATCTGAGAACACATACACTTGATAAGCAGTGAGGACTGAATTAATACCTCTTACCAGTAAACATATGACCAATTTACAAAAGTACATAAATGCTGTCACGATTATGAACTTAGTTGATTTGAACTACCCCAAGTGAAAGCTCTTCTGAATGCATCAGTACTTGAGCTAAAAAAATAGATCATAAAGGTACAATTACAATGGATATTTTTTTTTTATTTTTTTTCAACGTTTATTTATTTTTGGGACAGAGAGAGACAGAGCATGAACGGGGGAGGGGCAGAGAGAGAGGGAGACACAGAATCGGAAACAGGCTCCAGGCTCTGAGCCATCAGCCCAGAGCCTGATGCGGGGCTCGAACTCCCGGACCGCGAGATCGTGACCTGGCTGAAGTCGGACGCTTAACCGACTGCGCCACCCAGGCGCCCCTACAATGGATATTTTTGATAGCAGCAAGCATTCGTGCAGATTTTCACTAGTAACACTGTTTACACTTGCACATTGTGAGAAAACTGCACATTACAGAAGAGTGGTCCAAAGGATCATGAACAGAAACCAGTTAGTTCCTGTTACGTGATAGTGCAGAGAGGCGCAATACCCTCATTTGATCTTTTACCTGGTGTACAGTATCCGCACCCAGAGAACCACATTCCTCCTAATGACCCTACATACCCAGGCCAACTTAGAACAAGTAGATTTGTAAACAGCTGTTTTTGGTGATTATATTAATGATAACAATAGTGATAATGATGTGGATTGCTCCCATTTATTTAACACTTAGTGTGTGTCTCCATATGTATGTGTGTGTATACATCAGATGCTGTACTTTATCTCTAATTTTTCAGTGTCTCTGAAAATTAGATATGAGTACTCCTAATTTGTAGTTGATGAAACTGAAGGTCAGGGAGGTTGAGGTTTTGCCCAAGGCCACAAATTCATTCAGGGGTAATACCAGGATTCAAATCCAGAACACTTTGGTTCCAATACGCCAATCATTTCTACTATGCCGCCATGTCTTCTGATACAATAAAAGTGGGGAATTCTAAACAGACATAGGCATAGAAGAAAGAATTGTAGGTGTAAGTTCAGCACGATTTTCTTTAATGAGGATAAAGGCTGTCAGGTTAAAAGAAATGATGATGTAATACCCATTGGTGGTCAATGTTAGGATTTGGCCAAGTTTGAGAGGAAGTATTAAATTTTCACGGCTAAGGTCCCATCACTGTATCTCCTGCCAATTACTGGAAAGGATTTCTCAAAAGTTAAGCTACTGAGATAATCCCAGGGTTCTGAATAGTTGTTCCCACACATCTATAACTGTTCAGACATTTTCTGCAGTATCGATTGGTATCATGCAACAACTTGACAATTTGACACAGTAAGCTGATATAGAAAGCCTATGGCTGATTGCTTAAATCAAACATAATTGTCATATTTCCATAGTTCTCCTGCATCAAGGAATTGCCTATGAGACAAACCCAATGGGAAGGGAGTTAAATACTATTTTGGGTACATGATCACCTGAATGCTTCTCAGGTGTGAACTGTCACCATTTAGATAAAATGGCTTGAGGCAGGGTTTGTTTTCACTTCATCTACTATGAATGGAAAAGAAACTTATTCATAAATTCATTCCAAATATATTTTGTGAGCTCTTATCATGTAGAGGTTAGTAATGGCTGGAGAATGCCAGTAAATGGTGCAGGAATCAAGGCCAGAGGAGTCCTCAATGGCAATTTAGATTGTATCCATCATCATTGCATAGGCTGATTTTATGCTTGAAAGTGCACAATTTGTTCTTGCCACTATTGTCTATATATAACAGTAATTTTACTATATCATAGGTGTCAGAACACTGGACAAAGAGCCACAGAGAAGTGATCAAATCCCAGTTTTCTTGCTTGCTAGCTGTAGGACCTTAGATAAGTCATGGAAACTGTCTGGGATTCGGTATATATGGGGATAAGAATACAGCAAATCAAAGACATCTAAAGCAATGATCCTTTCCCTCATCATATAAAGAGTGCTTGCTCTCCTCTATACACGAGAGGATCCCAGCGTTCAGGAAACTTATGTAATAATAACATCACTCCAGGATGGATGCACTCAAATTATGATCTGCTTTTTTTTTTCTTTTTTCTTTTTTTTTTTTTTTTTCAACGTTTATTTATTTTTGGGACAGAGAGAGACAGAGCATGAACGGGGGAGGGGCAGAGAGAGAGGGAGACACAGAATCAGAAACAGGCTCCAGGCTCTGAGCCGTCAGCCCAGAGCCTGATGCGGGGCTCGAACTCACCCCAGAGCCTGATGCGGGGCTCGAACTCACGGACCGCGAGATCGTGACCTGAGCTGAAGTCGGACGCTTAACCGACTGCGCCACCCAGGCGCCCCTATGATCTGCTTTTTTACCAGAGTCTCAGGTGGACAGAAAGCAAAACCCAGTTTTACTCTTTTCCATATGCAATTTTCATAGTGGCCACTTGGTGGTGCCAGATGGTCTATTTTTGTTTATGTGAAGCCAGAAAACAGTCCAGAAATGTTTTTTCTATGTAAGACTACCAGAGAGTTCTCTCCTCTTTGTTGTTTATAAATATTTGCAATTTTGGCTTAACGCATAAAAAGTTTTTGAGAACAGTCTGGAAATCTTGAAAATGCAGTCAACTGAGGAGAAAATAAACAAAGGAAAAATGAAACTGAGGAGAAAGCTAGAGATTGTATGGATAGAGGAAGGAAACAGATGTGATACCCAGCAAAGTTTCACAAATGTCAGATTGAGAAACAAATTCAACTAATTGCCTTTACTTACAAATTAAAGAGGTGGTACAGTCGCTTGCAATTTCAACGGTTTCATCTATAAAATGAAGATAATGACTCCTTACTTGCCTGAGGGTAAGGATGATGTGATCACTTAGGCTAGCTTCCCCTTCCAAGACCACAGATTCCATTAAAGCGGCCAATCAAGTGGATATTATATTTACATATCAGGATCCTCTCTTCCCACATGGTAGAAGGATTCTGAGCTGGAGGGATGGATGTAGCCAAGATGGCAGTTGCATGTTGAAGTTCAGAATCTCCTTAACACCCCCCCCCCCCGCCCCCCGTGCTCTGCTACCCAGTCTTCTCAGCCATTTCATCTGTCTCTTGACCTGCTACAATAGCATCCATGCTGGCTTCCCTTCTTTCTCTCTTCCTCTCTATAACTCATCCTGCCTCCCACCATCTGAGTACATTAAGTCGCATCACTCACCCCTAAAAACCTTTCAATGGGCATCCATTGCATTCAGGATAAAATCTAAACTCTTTCCTTTAAATGTATACAAATGATCCTACATGATATGGTGTCCACCGGCCTCTGGTCAACACTGCTGGTTGACCATCCAGTATCGTGTCAATTTTCCCTTTTTTCTTTTGAACCAGAACTCCAATTTTCTTATGAACCAGAGCTTATGACAGCAGGAGCTCAATTACAGACCCTCAACTCTGTAGACTCATTTGGCATTAGGAGTACCTGTATGACTCCTTTCTGGCTAATGAAATATAAGTGGAAGACTTTTGGTGGGATCCTTCTGAAAAAACTACTCTTTCCCATCATTTCAGAAAAGGAAAGACTCAGCTTACGTAGGTCTTCTATCCTTCACTTGTCTTTTTCCTGCCTTGAATAGGAATATAATAACTGCAGGTAGAGTGGCTGTTTCATGACCATGAGGATGAAACATGCATGCTGAATATAGAGGAGCAAAAGTTAAAAGGATCTTGAGGCCCCGATAGCATGAAATGTGATATTAGCTTGGAGTACCTACTTCTAGATTTTTGCTAATGTGTTAAAAATACATCTATATTTGGTGAAGTGACTGTTGTCTTTTTGTCTCAAGTTGCTAACTGTAATTTTTTATACTATAGTATCTCTCTGGTTTTATCTTTTTAAAAAAGTTTATTTGTTTTGAGAGAGAAAGAGAAAACACGAGCGGAGGAGGGGCTGAGAGAGAGGGAGAGAGAGAATCCCAAGCAGGCTCTGTGCTGTCTGCACAGAGCCCAATGCAGGGCTTGATCCCATGAACTGTGAGATCATAACCTGAGCTGAAATCAAGACTCAGATGCTTAACTGACTGAGCCACCCAGGCGCTCCTGGTTTTATCTTTTGCTTTGTCCTCTTAATCATCCTGCATGTTGTAGATATAGTGTGCTGTGCATCCCAGATCCTCCTTTTAAAGTGGAAAGACATTTTCCCAGCTTTTGGGATGATTGTTAACTGACAGCTTTCAGCTCTTAGACTTCTCAGAGGATGCCCTTACTTGAAGAAAGCCATCTTTCCCCAAGTAGCATCCTCTTTCCAGCACACATGCAGTGACATAAAGACTCAGGGATATAAATGCCCTACCCCCTTCTAAAAGGAGATAGCCACGAAGGACTTTCCCAATTTCAGAATTACTGTGGGGTTGGATGAGGCTTTTGATGAGACTGTATCATAGGCCAAGTACTCTCTCTTCCCAGTTCTGCTTTGTTCCTTCCCTTCCCTTCTATTTCATTTCAAAGGTATTAAACCCCAAAGCTGTCTCTAATAAACTTCCTGAATGCTAATCACCATCTCAGAATTTTCCTCTTAGGGAGACCAACTTTCAAGAGTTAGTGCCATGTGTGGTCTGAAAAATGGATGCTAAGATGAGACCCTGGAAATGGATCCTCCACCAACCAGTGAGAATCCTGTCACTGTTGGTGAATGGAAGACAGATAGCCATTGGTCATATCACATGCTGCATCACCATGAACTACTGGTTTGACAGAACAATGGAATGACCTGTAGAAGGCATAGCAGAGATTACAGGTCAGAGACCATCCTCTCAATGAGGGCTCACCATCCCCCAGGTTACAGTGTACATCCTAAATAATAGACACTTCCTTTTCTGTTGATGTATAGTTGACATACAATATTAGTTTGAGGTGTATAACGTAGTGATTTGTCATTTCTATACATTACCAAATGATCACCATGCTAAGTGTAATTCCCATCTGTTACCATACATGGCTATTACAGTGTTATTGACTATATTCCCTGTGGTGTACTTTTCATCTCTGTGACTTATTTCTCTTGTAACTGGAAGTTTGTACAACTCAATCCCCTGTACCTATTTTGCCCATCACCTCACCCACCTCCCCTCTGGCACCTACCGGTTTGTTCTCTGTATTTATGGGTCTCTTTCTACTTGTTTTGGTTTTTAGATTCCACATATAAGTGAAATTATATGATATATGTCTTTCTCTGTCTGATTGTTTTCACTTACCATAGTACTCTCAAGGTCCATCCATGTTGTCACAAATGGCAAGATTGTCTTCTTTTTATGGCTGAGTAATTCTCCATTGTGTGTGTGTGTGTGTGTGTGTGTGTGTGTGTGTGTGTGTGTGATCATCTTCTTTATCCATCTCGCAATGAAAACAAGTGGCACTTATTGATGCTATGTCAACAACATATAGAGTACATGGATCCCTAGCTTCGATCACTCCCAGTGACCCCATTGGGGGAAATTATGCTTCACTCTCCCATATCCCTGGCATTTGAAGGTTTATAGGTTTGGTTCCAAAAGGTGGAACTCTTCTGTGAAGAGACATAGTGAGACTCTCATTGAGCAAAAGTTATGGATACAGTCAAGGAACATCAGAATCCTCATGACAAGAGATCAATAGAAAGAACAGATGTCACTATCCTAACAGGGTAAGCACTCTGTTTATCAGGAAGAGGTAGGGTTGTTACACAGTGGGAACAAGGAGGGGTATGTTTGGCATCTAGTCTAACTTGAGGGCCACTTGACATTCCATTGCTCAATCTGTGCAATCAGAAAGTACAGCAGACAAGCCTGAGAAAAGCATTGGCCCCCAAGGGCTCAGAGTTCTTGAAGTGGCAGTCTGGGTCCTGCCACCATATCATCCTTCCCACCTCAGTTTTTGTAACGTTCTGAATTGCTTCAAGAATAAAGCCCAGATTCCTTGGCATGGTAGTCAAGGACCTCATAACCTTGTTCCTGGTTATGTCTCAGGCCCCACACCCTGACGAAGTGCTCTACAGACTCTATGCTGTGGCCACAATGGACAACCTGAAGTTTGTGAAAGTTTCCAAGAACTTCCATGTCTTCTTTTAAAATTCAAGGCTATTCCTCTGTTCTGCTTTTTCTGCCTAACAAATATTTCTTGGTTCAACCATCATCTATACTGAACTTGTTTTTTTTTCTAACCTTCCTTTCCCAATAAAGATGAGTCACATCTTCTACCATACTCCTGCACTAGAAGACACTCATTTCTTTCAGTTTTGAACCATGATTAATTTACATGTCTAGCATCCCTAACAGATGGTAAACTTTTTTGAAGGCAAGGACTGTATTTTTTGAAGTAAAGAAAAAATTCACTTACTCAACAAAAATATATTAAATATCTGCCACAGGCAAGGCACTATGACAGGTGTCATGGGGTGTGCAAAAATTAACAAATTCAGACATGAATTGTGCTCTCCAGGAACTCATCCTAATTCTAGCAGAGAGACATTGTATACAAAAAAACACTACCGTCGAGAGAAGAAAAAGTGATGTAGTGAGAGGAAATAAAATTCCATGGGAATATAAAGAAGGGGATAGTCCTTTTGGCTGGATGGTCTCTCTTGGCAGGATATCTAGAACGTTGCTTTGCTAGTCAAGTTCTTGAAAGCGAGCAACATAATCCAGCTGTCAACTCTTTTTTTTTTGTTTGCTTGTTTGTTTGTTTGTTTGTTTGTTTGTTTTTAAAGGGGGGTTGGCTCACAGAATTTCCAGGAAGACCAGAAAATGAGTTTTAGAAAACAAAGAGGGTCCGTGTCTCAGCAAAAATCATGGCAGCGCCTGATGACAACGCTGTTGTGGTCGCCACGTACTATGAGAGCCATGGCTGGTACCATGTCCTCCTCTCATGGTGGCCTATCAGTTGGAAAACTCTCAAACATGGGAGAGGTCAAGAGGCCATGCAATCAAAATGTCACCAATACCAGGGCACAGCAGAGTAACTTTACAAGAATTGTTAAACAAAGGAATAAATTAAGAGGATCTAGGAACTGGGAACTGGTACCTGAAATCACCTCAGGGTCTCTAGCGGGGCTTACTACGGCTTGCTCATGTCATGGTGCTCCTGCCTTCTTGGGCCACAGAAGAACACATATCCTATCTATGGGGATTTGGCAGCGTGATGTGACCAATACCGGCCAATGAAATGGAGGACAGAGGTCCCTGTGTTCCTTCCAGGCTCAAGCAGTAAAATCTCCCTATGCATCTCTTGAGTCTTTCTCTTTCCTTTCCATGAGGAATATGGAGGGCAGGTGTTGAGATGATGAGGGACACAAGATTGCTGAGTCACTGAATGGGGTGTAGCAGCCTAAGATAGTGCCCGATTCCCATCAGATTTTGGCCGATCCAGAAATACACTTTTATGTGTTAAACCACTCAGATTTGGGAGTTGTTATTACGATGCCTAAAGCTAGCCTAACCTGCTTAATACGGGGCTCTGACCACACACAGAATGTCATTTTGGCACTTATTTCAAATGCTCTTTGCTCATCAAGATACAAATAAGGTGACTGGTCTCTTTTAAGCCAAGTATTGACTCCCCACTACAGCTTTAGTTAAAACTCACAGAAGTTAGGAGGCATTTTATAAAGAATGAGAATCACTTTAAACTTTGAAATAGACCCTTCAACTCAAACTCAAGGCAAACACCAATTCTTCCTTCCTCTGAATCAGTCTTTCTAAATTTTCATGATATTATTCTATTCTTAGGTTCTGTCATTTATCACCTTGGCTGAGCCATGAATCATCTGGAGACTTTGCAGGAGATTGTATCATGAGTTGACCTCTTTGATTTGGAAGCCAAAGCCATGCTCACAGGTCTTCATTGCTCTTCTCTTTATCAGGAAGGATATTTTGCTTAAAGGGTCTTTAAAATGGCAGATGCTTGACACATACCTGCCATTAAACAAGAAGATTATATTAAGTAGCCACTCCCCTCAGCATGTTGCTAGAAACAATTGGTAGGATGTCTCACCCAGCCATATAAGATGTTCTTCCACTACTGCATTGATTGCTGCCTCAACCACTACCATCAGCTACCATTTATTGCCCATCAACAATATGCTTGGCCCAATGCTAACTAAGTCTTCAGAGATATTCTCTAATTTATTTATCCCTACAGCATTTTGTGGTTCAAATTCTTATATCTATTTTCCAAGCAAGGAAACTGAGGCTCAGAAAAGGTAAACTTTCCTAAACGTTTACAGCTAGGTAATGTCAATGCCGGGATTCAAACCTGGTTTTGCTGACTAAGGAGTCCATACATTTCATCACAGAAGTCTACTGACTTCCAGCTGGGGAAACAGAGTCACAAATGCAGTGCTGAGATATTCCTCCCCTTAGCCCATCTGTATATGTCTTAGCTGCCTAGTGCTTTGCTTGGGTCCTAGAAGGCCCAACACAGGAGATGCTTTTATAGTTTGGAAGGTGCATTTTAAGTAAATTAAAAAAAAAAAAAAAGTAACTCAGTAGTCTTTTCTTTCAGGAAGAAAATGGCATTTTAAAGCTAGTACATCACAGTTAAGTTTCCCCCTTGATTTCAATGTTAAATGGCTCTTGCAGCAACTTCCTCAAAGATATCCCCCCCCCATCAGCCAGGTTTTAGCTGACAGTTTACAACTGTGCCTGAGAAGATGCCAAGCTAACCTCCTTTACATCAGCAATTCTTTGGGCCATTGGCCTGTTGTGAGGGATGAGGGTGCAGCCCGCACACCTGCAAGAGGGTAAGGGTGAGTCATACAGGTGACCAGTGGTGCCCTCAAGCCCACTGAACTGCCTTGTGATCCTCCCAGTGACCCCCTTTCACACTACAGAAGAATTTCCGCTTTCTGTAAGAAGACTCTCCATCAGGGACTGGCGTTCATCTATGTCTGTCTTTCTTTCTTTTTTAATTTTTTAATGTTTATTTATTTTTGAGAGAGAGAGAGAGTGAGCAGGGGAGGGGCAGAGAGAGAGGGAGACACAGAATCCAAAGAAGGCTCCAGGCTCTGAGCTGTCAGCACAGAGCCCGACACAAGACTCAAACTCACAAACCGTGAGATCATGACCTGAGCCGAAGCTGGGCACTTAACTGACTGAGCCACCCAGGCGCCCCGCACCCCCACACCCCCAACCTATGTCTTTCTTAAATTGCCAAACTGCAGAGAAGACTGGAAGACTGGACTTGGGTGGGGTCAAGTGGTGCTAATGTCTGCTGTATTTCACAGCCAGGGGATCATTTCTTCCAGCTGACAGCTAAATGTCTTCACACGGTGCACATGGGGTTCTTCTCCCTGCTTTCCTTTCGTGGGGTGCTGTCCTTCGGCATCTGGATCCAAGAATGCAGTTAGTCCAAGATAGCCCTCAAGGGGGAGCGTTTTCTCAGGGGTGCAGAGGATACCCGAGGACCTGGTTGCCCACTGGACTGCCTTCCCTGCAGAGTCCCTTGCATGGACAAGGGAGCACAGGATTAGACCAATTTTTCCTAAAATGTATTCAGCTCTTTCCCTTAACAATTGTAGATTCATAATGAATATAAGCCTAGTAAATGCAGTCCTCCAGCCCCTTTTTCTTCTCTAAGTCCAATCTTGTATCTCTTTATGTTCTCTCCCAAGGTAAAATCACCCCACCCTGTGGCTTTAAAAACTAAGTTCTTGGGGCGCCTGGGTGGCGCAGTCGGTTAAGCGTCCGACTTCAGCCAGGTCACGATCTCGCGGTCCGTGAGTTCGAGCCCCGCGTCGGGCTCTGGGCTGATGGCTCAGAGCCTGGAGCCTGTTTCCGATTCTGTGTCTCCCTCTCTCTGCCCCTCCCCCGCTCATGCTCTGTCTCTCTCTGTCCCAAAAATAAAATAAATGTTGGAAAAAAAAATTATAAAAAAAAAAAAAAACAACTAAGTTCTTGAATTCACAAATTATATTTCAGGTTTAAGCTTCTCCTTGGAGTGCTAAACTTACTTACCCAAATGCCTGCCTGGCATCTCCACTTAACAGTTATTGTGGGCATCTCAAAATTAAGACCTTCAAATCTAGTTTTTTTCATTTCTTCATTCTGCACTTGATTCATGTATCTTCCAGTCTTTCCCATGGTCATGTAATCAAATCAGAATCCGAGTGCACTGATCAAGGTCTCTTTGGGAGAGAGAAACCAATCAGTTATTTGAACAGAGAATTGATCAAATATAAAGAATTAGCTAGATATAAAGTTGCTGGCTAGATAACTGAAAAGACGACGGAACACTAAGTTGTTACCTAAGTAGCAGTCAAAGGAACAGCCACCAGCTGTAGGCCTGGAGAACAAAGAGAAAAGGTCGGAGTTCATTAATATGCGACGCTGGAAAAGGTGGCACCTGCAGAGATGAGGCTCAGACATCTGAGAAGAGAGCAGCAGTTAGTGCTGGTGCCTCAGAGGAACGCAGTGAAGCTGTCAGCGTGGGAAACTGCAAACTAGATTTAACCTCTGCTATGGGAAGAAGGAGGCTAGGGTAAAGAGCAGGGAGGCTGGGGGTGACTTTCATGGGAACAGAAGCCTCACAGAAAGTGATCAGGAGGGACTAAGTCCCTTCTTCCTGCTGTTCAGTCTGTGGCACCCCTAATGGCAGAGGTGCACAGGGAGCAGCTGGAAAGCAGGAACTTGGTTTGCTTATCCCAAGCCCAGTGTCATTCTGCTGACTGCTGAGAGTGGACTTACAGAGAGACAATACCCTAATAATCAGCCCTTTGGTTTTTAACGACTTAGGCACTGAAGTGTCCCTCGTTCTTTCTTTCTGCCTAATTCCAGTACCAAACCCACTCAGAAGTTTTAATATTGCTGTCTCTGAAGTAGTCCTTAATTTTGTTCGCCTTTTCCTCTCTTTCCCATCCTAAACGTGATCCAAGGCTCTATCACCTATACCCCGGATTGTGGCAATATTTGTCTTACTGGACTTGTTCATTTTACCTTATGCTTACCTCCAGACTATACATTCATTCGACAAATGTTTATTGGGCACTTGCACGACAATAGTAAACAAAATAGCGAAGTCCTTTCTTTATGGAGCTTCAATTTTAGCCACTCACATGACTACAAAGCCGCTATTAAAGTATACTTTAAATTGGGTACCTGCTTAAACCCTTCCTGTTCCAAATAGAACAAAAGCCAAAGGATAAAGCTAGGTTCAATCTGACGTCTTTCAGCCTCTCCAGACTTCTTGGTGGTGTCATTTTCCTTCCCTCATATATTCTGACACACTGGCAACTTTTAGTTTCTTGGACATTCCAAAATCTTTTCCTGCTCGGGGCCTTCACACATTCATTTCTCTTTGGCTAAAAAGATCTTCAACTCACTCTGCAAGTCTTTATCCCACTATTCAAGTACCTGCTAAAATATGAATTCCCAATTCTGACTACTATAGGTGTAGATATGGATATAGAGATAGAGATAGAGATAGAGGTAGAGATAGATAGATATAGATAGATACAGATATATCTCCTCTACCTCATTAGTCTCTATCATTTCTTCCTCTTCAGTCTCTTCATAGAATTTGCCCTCATTTATAATCTCAAGTAAATAGTTGATTGCTTATTAAACATGTCTTTTCCATCAGACTAAGTTGCAGAAGAGCAGTGGTGGGATCATGTTTATATTCCAGCATAAAGCAGTGTCAAGTGCTCCATAAATATTTATAGAATGAATTAGTCAATTAAAAGTTCTTAGAATTCAGTTTAATGTTGTTTAGCCCAGCAATGCCTAACTTATTTGGTCACAGATCATTCTCGATACCTCTCAACCCTCCTGAGGAGTTCATGTTCCAGTGTCAGTACACATTGGGTAACACAAGCTTTCATTTGGGATCCTCTCTGACCCTGTTTAACTCCAGGAATAAGACCTTTGAAGCAGAAGATACATAGAGTTAAGTTTTACTCTCTCAGGGCAAAGGGCAAAGGATTTACAGGTCCTTTTTATGAGACCCCAGGCGGCATCCAAAGTTAGAGACAAGGTATGGTGTGAGTTCTAAAGAGATTAGATTCCAATGATAACTCTTATCTGTCAAATCAAGGTTATAATTCTGATATTTCAGGATTGTTGGGAGGAGATCATGAAATTAACACACACAAGATACTAGATACCATATGCAGCCTATAGTAGGTTCTCAATAAATGTTAGCTCCCATATTTTTACTTACTCCCTTTGTCTATCTTTTGGAGAAATAAATTGCTAACAGCCTGCAGAGAATAATGGAAAAATATTGACAGCATAACTCTGGCATAGACTATATTAACCACTAGTGGATGGGGTTATCGACGAATAAAATATGTATCATTTTTCATCTCTCCATCTCTCATGTGCTTAGCCTGCCAGTAGATATTAGTCCTGGTCCTGCCCTTGAGAATACTAAAACTAATTGTGGAAAAATAACCAGCCCAAATGAAATAACTAGAGAGAAATAAGATGCTAAGAGGCAATAAGAGATGTAAGAAAGGCATAAGGATTGAAGTAGCTGAGGCTTCTCTCATAAAGGATAGTGGGGGCATGGACCCGCCATTTGTCTTAGGCAGCCTCCCATAACTGAGCAGTTTAAGAAATGTTTTGGGTTGGAGTTGACGAAGTCTACCGCAAATAAAATGAAATTTGATTTAGCAGTGTGCCCTTCCAAGACCACAGCACATTTTAAGGAATCTGTCCTCATAAATTTCAAACGAAAGAAAAGATCCAAGCCACTTTCTAAAACCTGACTTCTCAGCAGAGTGCTTCATTATAGACCCTGGGAGGCTTAAATGGCAGGCTAATTTTTCTTCTCCCCTAAAATTGAAAACAGCTTGAGCTCTCGAAAGTCCTTGTCATCTACCAAAGCAGATGGAAACTAAGGAAGAGAACAACCTACAACAAAATAACAGCAGGATTAACCTATGGAGAGACAGTGATTTCCACAGAATACTGTTTTTGCAGAAGACTGTAACCTTGGATCTCCTTGCTCTAGGACCACAGCACCATTCTAAAGGATGGAGACAAATTTAAAATACAGGAAGGCCTTGTGGTACCTTTCCCACCAGCCTAATTTATGAAAGTAAATCTCATTAGATTTGCAAAGTCTAGGGAGGAGGCTGAACAGTGGCAGCAAGAATATATTTGTTACATATTGGGTTTGAGGTTATCAGTGAAGCACACATAAAGATGTCAAGTGTGAAGTTAGATTAGCAGAAGTGTTAGTCATCTACAATTAGTATAAAATCAAACGAGTGGTTTTTAGAATGGGATCTGTGGAATTTACAATTTATCTAGGGGACAAGGGAGAAGAAGAATGGGCAGAGGACGTATCCTGCACCCCTCAGCCAGCCCAAGCAGCTCCAATCTGTCATTTTAATATTGTAATTTCCTGTCTGAAAAATGGGTTCCACTGCTTTAAAAAGAGTGAAAATCACAGTTCTAGGTGATTTATGACTATGTCTCCAGATTCTAAGTGTGACTCTTTGGAATTTGGAATTGGGAGAGTTTCCAATGCAAAACGAACCATGCCTAAGATTCCTCTAAAGATGGTTACCATCTGGAATTAGGGCTTTTTTTTTTTTTTTTTTTGTGAAGTGGTATTTTTCCCCATTACATTTGTTAACTTCCCTATAGCCTCATGGCTTGATTACAGCTTTCAGTATTAGGCAGAGATTTTGATATTAAAAAGACAGCAATAATAAAGAGAAATTTTTACATGTGATTTGACAGATGGAATATAAATGAAATCCTCAGTTAGCTAATAATTCATCTTTAATACTCAGTTTTTGATCGGAACATCTCTTGGGCATATAGGCACTTGAGAATCCACAAAAGCAATATTCATAGTGTTGGTGAGAGGCATCAGCTATAACACACATCCAGTATATACTAAGAAGATCAAAAGGAAGGACTTATGGAAATATGGAAAGAAAGATAAAAGAAAGAAAAGGGTAGGAAGAAAGGGAGGAAGGAAAGACGGGAGGGAAGAAGGGAGGGAATAAAAGAGGGAAGGAAGAAGGAAGAGTAAAGAACAATGGAAATAGCTTATAGAAAATCAATATGGATGACATAATTTTTTTACTAATACCTGCTAAGTGGTTTTACCTCCTTCTTTCCATTCACGCCATTCTTCAGCCATTCTTTTGTTTCTCAGTTCTTTGGACAGGGACATCAGAAGGCATTGTGAGAAAAGAGAAGGAAAGAAAATGGAAAATAAGTAAGGTCTCTAGGAAACCAGACCAACCAAATCCACTTTGCTTGTAGTGAACATAATTTAGTTGCAACTTTAGAGCAACTGATGATTCTGAGATAAAGAGAAAAAGGGGGATTAAAAGGAAAGACCTTGTATAAGACCACTTTTGTCCACAATATATTTCACTTCAATTGAATGAAATTTCTCTTGGATGCTAATCAGCCCTAGTTTCATAGGAACTCTTCCATTTTAGCCATATTGACCTATTCCTTGAGGAAGAGGACTGCTAACATCATTTTCATTATCCTCAGCATCCAGCACATAATAGATCCTGCAGTTGAATTAAATACAACTATTTAATAACTAATGCTGGCCAGAGATATAGAAATCAAGAAAAGAATAATTTTCATAGTGAATAAAAGGTACAAGTGAACTGAATCTCCACGTTGGTTATTCAAAATTAACACTCATAATGTACTTAAATATGCGAATGGTTTCTACAGTTATGTTTGTTCTTTTAGTAAGAACAATGTCCTGTTAGAGAAAAAGGCGTGTGAGCTAACATGTGGTCTGTGAAGTTTTCTAAGGCCTATTTAGTTGCAAAATAAGGTCTAAATTAATCTGACAAATATTTATCGAGTGCCCGAACACATGATTTTGGGTCACACTGATCCAAGACCAACATTTTCCATGTCTCCAGGAGCTTCCAATGTAAAGAGGAGATGGTTATTAAACAACTCATTACCTAATTAATTGAGTAAGATTATGATGAATGCTACAATGGACAAGTTTAGAATGCATTGAAGTTACAGATTCAGAAATTCTTCCCTGAAAAATAAATTATGCTTGAACCCATATATGAAAGCTAAGGAAAATTTACCTAGGTGAATAGGGAGGACAGTGGTTTTCAAGCAGCTTGTGTGAAGATACCAACGTGAAAAGGAGTAGAACAAAATGGTGGAACCAAAGGAGGGCAGTGTGGCTAAACCCCCACAGGAAGGGAGACGTAGCCCAAGTAGTCTGAGAGAATGACTGAAGCCTGTAAGAGTATGAGCAGCTTTCCATGGCTATGTTTTGTTTTCAAGCTGGATGCCCAGATTACTCAGAAGTTTCTGTGTTTCACTGTCTATGAAAATTATCAAAGTCTTGGACATGTGGCATAGCTGATTCTGGGGTATGAGAACTTAGCCATTTCAAATTCTTTCCCATTGTTTCCTTTTTCCTTAACTTTAAAATATAAAATGTGTAAATGTATCTTTTTAAATAATGGCTCAGTTCTACACTTTTTAAATTCTTTACTGAAGGGAGCAGGTAAACCTTAGGAAAACATGGAGGGATGATGATGGAGGCCACCATTTGCCAAATTGTGATCTGTGGGTATAATGTGGTGTTGCCTTAAAAACAGAAGAGTTCTGTGATCAAACCTTTGGGGGAAATAGTAGGTTAAATAAAGGTAAACAGATTCTTATTCAAGGATTCCTCCGAAACTTTACTATGCCATCTAATGAATGGGTTTTGTTTTTTTTTTGCACGAATACTCCAGTCTTATACTGAACACAGGGATATGAAAAGACTATGAAAGATACAGTCCCTGACATCACGGAGTTTACAGTTCTATGCAGCATAGATTGTGATTTGCCAAGAGGTAAATAGAGCTTCCGGGACTTCCCAATCTTAGCTGAGTACAGAATTCTCTTTCAAGTGCAACCTCTCACCTAATTGTATTTAAGACATGCCTGTTAGTTCTGTCTAGAAGAATCAGTACTAGGTATCCCCAAAACACTTAGATTGCATTATATGGAAACACACTTTAAACAACGCCGGACCAGACTGTGTTTCCTGGAGGACAAACCAGATGATATGTGGTAGGATGCCCTTTTCAAAAAATGTAGGAGAAGCATCATTAAAAGACCCTGTGTGCCCCACAGTGAGAAATGTGCTGGATTTGACAGCAATATCAGACAGTTCTCATGACAAGCATCAGAAACCCACATCTTTCCTCATACCAACTCTGGAGACAGGTCAGTTAATGCTTCCCAAGCAATCTAAAACTCATGCCAATTATGCAATAATTGAGTCCTGTTGTGGTGTCTATTTTGATGCAATTTTAATTCAAAGAAGCCTGTCACTCTAGTTGTGAGGCTAATTAAGACAACCATCTCTTCATTCTGAAAACAAATGTACATCCTGGAAGTTGATGGCTCTGAGAGAGAGAAAGAGTAGAACTAATGAAAAATTTCCCTTATCTTCTGACCATTTCCAACCCAAGATCTTGTCTGAAGTGTTCTTCCAGGAGAACAAACGTCAAAAATAACAGAAGATAATGGGAATTTGTCTGGGGTAGAGCAGTGGAAAAGGCCTTATTACTATTACTTTAGGCTCATTAAATTTCATCATGCTTGATGTTGGGATTTGAATAGATACTTTTCTTTGATGTTTTTTTTCTAAAATGCTACAGACAATAATTAGGAAATTTCCTGATACAGGATTAAGAGAGACGAGACGATCATCACTTGTCTTTCAATTCTGGCCTCTCAGAGTTTTCCTTTCTGATGAACTTTTTTTCTTTTTCTCAAGAGCTCTCTTTTTTGTAGATTCTCATGATTCACACCACACTGAGTTATGGGGATTGTTTTGTGATTTCATTTAGAAGGATACCAAAGATGACCTAATTCAGATAAATCTGTATAACGAAGATGTGCTGGTACATAAAACATACTCAAGAATGTTTATTAAAATGTGTAATCTTGTTAGTGACAAATGTTTCCTATGAGTCATTTTCCCTTAGGTGACAATGCCATAAAGTAGTCAAAGGTTATATCCACTTACTCTGGTCCCTGATTGCAAATCCACTTTTAAGAATAGTAGCGTTGTCAGATAATATGACAGGAGAAACCAGATCAGAACACATTATAGAAGAAAATTAATATTGAGTCAGAACATGTAAATATGTGTCAGGCTGACCCATGTCCTGGAACATATCATTGAGTAAAAAATCTCAATGAAAAGTGATACTCCTCCATAGTCTCTCTGCATCGTTCATCACTGAGTACCTTCTGCATTTTTATTGACAATAACCTTTGTTATAAGGATGACAAGAGTCCAAAAACTAAATGTCATTTCTTTACCAGAAAATACTGTGCATTGCCAATAGGAGCTGGTACCTAGAACTGGACGACCAGTAACTAAATTTCCTCCCTGAAAGACCAGTGCTTCCTCTCATGAATGCATGTCAACTTCATTCTGTCTTCCTTCTAACACTTCCTCTACTCCACCATGCAGTTAGACAAGATGACAGCCATGACTCCAAGTCCAGCCACAGCCCTAGATCTGCATCACCTCCTAATCCTATTCTTGGGGCTAATTTCGATTTTGTAAAATAGAGAATCTGATTGGCCCAGCTCAGGTCATGTGCTTCTAGTGCCATCAGCTGTAGTCAAGATCAATGGCCCATCTGCTCTGCTGTTCACACAAGGGGAGGCATAGTACACGAGATGATTGCCATTACACTTTTCATGCTTTTTTGAATCTAAATGTACATACATCTCTGTTACATTCAAAAAGTTTTAGCTGAAACAGTAATATTTAAATAATTAAATAACATAAAACCTAAATATTATGTGATTTTTCTATTGGGATTTATTTATGAATGTTCATTGGAGAACTCTTACCATAGATTGCCAATCTAAGCAAGTGGTACTTGAATGTTAGGGTACGTAAGAATTCCCCCATAGATTTTGTTTGAAATAAGGATTCCTCGGGGCACCTGGGTGGCTCAGTCGGTTAAGCATCTCACTTCTGCTCAGGTCATGATCTTGCAGTCCGTGAGTTCAGGCCCTGCATCAGGCTCTGTGCTGACAGCTCAGAACCTGGAGCCTGCTTTGGGTTCTGTGTCTCCCTCTCTGTCTGCCCCTCCCCCACTTACACTCTGTCTCTCTCTCTCAAAAAATAATAAATACATATTTTTTTAATTTTTAATGAAAAAAAAGTAAGTACTCCTCTGTCCTACCTTGGAAAGTCTAAGTAAGCCTGGGGAGAAATAAGGATTTGTCCATGCTCTTTTTAGGTGATTCCATTGTCAGTGGGCCACAGTTTGAGAAACATGGGTCTAGATTAAATAAAAGGGAAACAAAAGGAACAGGGCTAAGATTTTAGAGAAGGGTATTCAATAGAGAGGAGAACAGAAGAAAGCCAGTTGTTATTTGCAGGGAATCCTTTCCCTGCTATAAACTTTTTCAACCACCAGGAGAACCATGAAACCCTTGTTCCCAAACCAAACTTTCTTGGAGGATTTTCACTGTATTTAACATGCTCCTTGGATCTGTGGCTAGCAATGTCCGATTATTCTCATGAAACTAGATGCAGCATCCCACTTCGGATAAGACTTTCTAACGGAGGAAGGTAACGTGCTCCCTGCTTCTGCCAGGCTGACGCTAGAGACACCTGCTGCTCTTTCAGGCTTTGAAGGCAAAGCCAGCTTTGCAATCAGGCAGAGAGCTCAGTTCTCCTCTGAGATTGGCTGAATGAAAATGGCACAGACTCTCTTTTCAAGCACCTGTCAGGGGAAGAACATACACACTCCACAAAGCGGCTACATAAATGATCTTGCACTCAGAGTCAGCAGCGCGATGATCGTTACATTGTTTTGCAAGAGTCAGCTTTCACAATGACAGGAGTTTCAGAGCAACTGCAAAATTTCACAGGCACAACCCGCCATGAGTGAGGAGGAACATGCCACACAGGGAGTTTCTGTTCCCCTCCCTTTCCGCCCTAGGCTACGTGTCTTTTGGCAGTCATGAAAAGGTAGCAGAGATGCCTTTCTGGAACATTTGTTCAGAAAGGTTTTAATTTCATTGATTGATCTAGTGATTCATTTGTCTATTTTAAAATATTGTTCTAAAAATATTAAGGCACAGTTTGTTTTAAGCTGGGCCAGGAACTATGCTAAGTGCTAGGGATACACCTGAATGCGAAACTGACGTAGCACCTGTCCATGAAAAGGGAAAATGGAGAAGACAAATGTGAAGACAATAGTTACAGACATCATATAAAATTACCAGTGAGCTCAGTGCCTGGAATACATTGTGAGATGCTAGAAGATGGAGAAACGACCCTGTCAGAAAGGTCAGAGGTGGTGAAATTGTTCGGTGGAGTAAGGTGGAATAACAAAAGGAGGAGTACTTATTTGTCTTGGGATGAGGAGCTTGGGGGAGAGATCTAGGCAATTAAAGAAGTTGATGAAGGAGAGAGCAAGGGTATAGTTCTGGGTTGGATTGTATCCTTCAAAAAAATGTGTTGATTCCTAACCTCCAATACCTCAAAATGTGGCCTTACTTGGAAATAGGGTCATTGAAGATGGAAGTGGTTAGTGTGAGGTCACACTGGTGTAGAGTGGTTCCTTAATCCAATGTGACTGGTATCTTTTTTTTTTTTAATGTTTGTTTATTTTTGAGAGAAAGGGAGGAAGAGAGAGAGAGAGAGAGCACAAGCAGGGAGGGGCAGAAAGAGGGGGAGACACAGAATCCCAAGCACCTCCAGGCTCTGAGCTGTCAGCACAGAGCCCAGGGTGGGCTCAAAGTCACGGACTGCGAGATCATCACCTGAGCAGAAGTCAGACGCTTAATCGATTGAACCACGCAGGTTCCCTGTGACTGGTGTCTATATAAGAGTTGGAAACAGGCACACAGAGAGAAGATGGCCATGTGAGGACAAAGGCAGGACTTGGCGTTAGGCTGCCGTGAGGCAAGGAACACCTGGGTCCACCAGAAGCTGGAAGAGGCAAGGGCTTCAGAGGGAATATGGCCCTACCATCACTTTGTGGTAACTTGTTATACAGCCCCCGGAAACGTGTGTGCAGTAGATGGCATTAAACCAAGCTGAAGTGCAGGGCAGGCCAGACCACACAGGGCCTTGAAGATCTTGTTAAAGGTCTTACTTTTAAAAACAATGGGGAGCAGATAAATGTTTTGAACCAATATAGCAATAATGGCTGGGTCCTGTGAGAGAGGATAAGCTTACTTTTTGGTCACTTGTTTTGGTCACTTGAATTGCTCAGCAAATGAAGGAAGGTGGCAAGAATTATACTTACCCAGCATTCCGAGTCATTGATATTTCAAATGGCAACCTAATTAGATCACAGTTTTCTCTCCCATTACACCCGATTACAGGAATCGAGTTTTCTGTACTGGCTAATACTGGACAGCTGAAACATATTTTCTTTTTTTTTTTTTTTTTCAACGTTTATTTATTTTTGGGACAGAGAGAGAGCATGAACGGGGGAGGGGCAGAGAGAGAGGGAGACACAGAATCGGAAACAGGCTCCAGGCTCTGAGCCATCGCCCAGAGCCCGACGCGGGGCTCGAACTCCCGGACCGTGAGATCGTGACCTGGCTGAAGTCGGACGCTTAACCGACTGCGCCACCCAGGCGCCCCTGAAACATATTTTCAAATTGTGTTCCAGGGAACACTAGTTCTGAGAATACATTATAGAAAATATTCCATGGTCAAAGAAGTTTTGGAAGTTCTAAGTTTCTTGGGGTGTTTCTTCTTGCTTGCAGAATCATAATATGCGTTAACGTATTATCGTCTCTCGGAAGTTCTGTAGTAAAGAAAGACTTCAACCTCAGTTTCCAAATATGTTGGACCATGAAATATCCTTGGGCTGAATCAAAACCTGAAGTAGGTAAGAAGTACCTGTTAACTTTTCAAGGGATTCACTTTTGGAAATGCTGAGAGGTTTTTAAAAATAATATTTTTGTGCCCTCGCTCCACTTTCCAAACCAAGAAATGCTACCCAACACTTAGTTTAAATTCCGCCCTGCAGTTTTTCTCTTCCCTGCGTGCATGGCCTGCTGGGGGAATAGCTGCTTTCAATCTGTGAAGCTCAAATCTTCCTTCCCCTTCTCTTCTCCCATCGGAGCCTCATTTGAGAGATCTGCCCTCAAGCAATTCTACTGGCAGAGTGTGGAAAAAGTATTTCTGAACAAACAAAAAAAAGAAGTTGTAATGCTTTTTCAAATGGCATATTCAAATGTGACTTGAAATGGGTAGCCCCAGACTTCAAAATGTAACCAAGAAAGATAGTGCTATACCTGGAAAGGATTCTGGTCATTTGGTACAAAATGATCATTTTGTTTATAAATAAATGAAGGCCGGGGCATCTGGGTGGCTGAGTCAGTCTCAACCATCCGACTTCGGCTCAGGTCATGATCTGGCAGTTTGTGAGTTCGAGCCCCACGTCGGGCTCTGGGCTGACAGCTCAGAGCCTGGAACCTGCTTCCGATTCTGTGTCTCCCTCTCTTGCCCCTCCCCCACTCATGCTCTGTCTCTCTCACTCTCTGTCAAAAATAAACATTAAAAAAATATATAAATAAATGACGGCCTAGATGGCCAGAGATTGAACCAAAGCCACAGAGAAGATGAGATAGCACAGCAGGAGGGAGAGCCAAGGTATTTCCTCTCAGCCCTGCCTCCTCTTGAAATATGTCTTTCAAGGCTTTTAAAAAACTTACATTAACTGTTTTTTTCTAGTATTTTTTTTAATTTTTTTTTTCTCAACATTTATTTATTTTTGACAGAGAGAGAGAGAGAGAGAGAGAGAGAGAGAGAGAGAGCATGAACGGGGGAGGGTCAGAGAGAGAGGGAGACACAGAATCTGAAACAGGCTCCAGGCTCTGAGCTGTCAGCACAGAGCCCCACGTGGGGCTCGAACTCACGGACTGCGAGATCATGACCTGAGCCGAAGTGGGAGGCTTAACGGACTGAGCCACCCAGGCGCCCCTTTACATTAACTCTTGATAGCATTTGAATCCAGACATTAATCACTAATATAAAAAAGATCCCCCATAAATGCTCAACGAATTCAAGCATCTCAGTAGCACATAGCAGTTCTTTGTGAGTGCAACTAATTCAATAAACCAATTCAATAAAATGGGGAGGGAAAATCCACAAATAGTAAATACCTTGTAAAGTTGTATGCTTTGGTTATCCATGTAACACATAAATTACTTAAGTGACCACAAAAAATCTCTTTTGACACGTTCATATATTCATTGTAAGTTCTCTATTCTTGGTGGAGGAATTTCTTTTTCCTTTAAACAATAAAATGTTAAGAAAATTACTCTGGAAAATATCTGGTTTGGCTCTTTTTTGTTCTCTCTCCTTCCCTTCTGCAGTCTTTGGTCGTAGGTAAAAAGACATCTCCCGATCCATACCACCCATTTAAGAGAGGAGAGGTGTCTTTTGCTATCTCTGCCCTTTTTACTATCCAGGCTGCTAAAAATCCTTCCTGATGCATCTATGGAAATAAGTCTTAGGTTGTTCTGTCGTTCCTGCTCCACACAATACATGTCTTGCATACCTGATTCTGCCCCCAAGCATCAGCCTTGCAGGCAAGATGTTGGGACACAGCAGAAAGGAAGATGGCAGTAGTGTGTTGACTCTGCCCCATCATGAGTTGAGCCCGGGAGAGATGCATATGGGGTTTCTCCTCGTGTACACATCTTACAGACGCTTCAAGAGAAGTGGTGGTCATGCCACATGACACCTTCCCACAAACCAGCTTCTCACCTCGTGCTCCACTGAAGACACAGCAATCTGTTCTAACATTGGAACATCATCAGCCTGAGAAAACGCTTAAGACAATTGTTCGGTCTCCATGTCTCCTTACTCAGGAATTTTTAGGGATAATTTTGTCTCTTTGCAATTTTCTTCTTCCCAGTTAGTTCTGAGAACCTAATCCACACTTAAAACGTATACTTCCAGATATAATTTCATCGACGTTACGTAGGAGCGATACCGCCTGGACACATCTAGATTTACTCATTTGCACCCACCTCCTACTGGCCCATTTTGCCTCTTCTGTTGAGACGGGACATTGATGTCGTCCCGCTTCGGCCAAAGTAAAAGCACAACCGGTTCCCAATGTTCTCTTATCTCAGAAAGATAGACCTTTCAGTGTGCTTAAGGAGCTGCCTTCACACTGTCACCACCACCCTGGCAGTAAACGGCACAAAGAAATTAGGGTCCGTATCCTTTCTCCAATTCAGGAAGCAGCTCAATGAAGGGAAAGTCTGAAATTTTTAAAAAAGAAACAAGTCTAAATTAAGCCCCCCACTGCTTATTTGCCAAGGGACCTTGGACAAGTTTCTTCATCTTTCTGAGCTTCTGTTTCCTCATCTGTAAAATAAAGGATGATATTCACTCAAATTTTAGTTGGGAAGCAACTGAGGTTTTACATCATATCGTTATGGCTGCTGGCCCATCAAAGCTCTCAGCCTGTACACTTAACCTTCCTTTCTCTGGCTCCTTTGCACTTCCGCATCCAACCTAAGGTAGCTTCAGAAATCAAATGCCACCTGTGTATCCAAAAGACAGTTAGCTATGAAAACTTAATCTAAAAAAAAACCCTGTCCTCCATGGTCTTTCTAATATCTGGAGATAAATGAAGTATCATTAAGCAATACGTTGGGAAAATATGGAGTAGATAACAAATGGACTCCACAGAAGGCATCATGGGGCACAGGTCCGTGAATAATCGCTTAAGAAAATCCAATTATTCAGTCCAGCATATAGGCCATATCAATTCCACTATTACCAACAGATGAAAGAGTCAGGGGATATTGGACAGACCTAGAGGCAATTAAAGGTTAGTCATTAATAAGCATAAATTTGGAGTCAATGCAACTATATTCCAAACCCAGCTCTGCCATATACTGGCTGTGTCATCTTAAGCAAGCCATTGACCTCTGTAAGCTTCAGTGTTTTCATCTACAAAAAGGGGGTAATATAAAAGCATTTACTATATGGGGTTATTTCTGCGAGTAATAAATACTGTAATGAATATATAGGACTCTGCACAGTATCAGCCGAGTAGCACACGATCAATAAATGACATCAATTATTATTGCTGTTTACGGGTTTTTTTCCCCATTTTTTTCTGGACACTTAACCTCAAATCTGATTCACTCATAATCACAGAGCTTCAGCCTTCTTCTTTTTTTTTAATGTTTATTTATTTTGAGGGAGAGAGAGAGTGTGTGTTTGTGTGTGCACATACGCACACACACACACAAGTGAAGGAGGGACAGAGAGAGAGGGAGAGAAAACCCCAAGTAGGCTCTGCACTGTCAGCACAGAGCCTGATGCCCGTGCACTGTGAGATCATGACCTGAGTTGAAATCAAGAGCCAGATTATTAACCAACTGAGGCACCCAGGCACCCCAGAGTTTCAGCCTTCTGATACTTGAAAGTGTGCAACAAGAAACCCAGTCCTTGGGTATAGAAATAAAAGAAGAAAAGGCTCTTCTCTGATAAATCTTCCTCCTCCCTTAAACAGTCAGGAAATAATATGGTAAGCATCAAGAAGGCAAGGCAAAAGAATTATTTTTAGCCATCAAGAAATATCCAATAACTTGGAGTCCATGCTTTACAGATGTCACATACAAGGTGTGAAGTTTGCAAAGCATGCTCATTTTAACTCAATTGCCAGCTTCTCTTCTAGAGCAAAACTAAGATACTTAACCATGCAGCCAATGGGGAAGCTTTAATCTTTGTCCTAGCCAGTTGTCTAGCATGACAGTTGAGATCATAGCACTTGTCAAGGCCATTCTTTTTAGGATTCTGGGAAAGATTGGAAATCTGGATCTCTGAATTCAATGGCAAGTAGTAAAAGTGAAATCCACCAGATGTACCAAGAGTTTCCTGGTCAATAGCAAAATAACATTTTCAGAAGGATCTCATTTTTCTTTACTTCTTGGGCACACTGACAGGCAGTTGTAAATCATCATGTTGCCAACGATTGAAGATCTCAGCCCCAGTCCAGAGCAGTGCAGGGGGTTAGCAAATAAGGTCAGTGTGATGTGGAACAAAAACAAAGGGAAATATTTATTATATTACTGCTGTGTGTGAATACCAGTCAGTAAGAGAATATATGGGGGGAAACATAAGCTCAATATCTCAAATGGATAGCTCTTGTTGATCCTGAACTGGATGTTCCAGGAGTCAACAACTGAAAATATTTGACTAATTTTACATTTTTTAAAGTAGCAAGTATATATGGCTACTTATATTGTGTATTTTTTGATGTTTGAGAGAGAGAGAGAGAGAGAGAGAGAGTCCAGGAAGGATAGAGAAAGAGGGGGACAGTGTCGGGCTCCGCTTTGACAGCAGTGAGCCTGATGCAGGGCTCTAACTCAAGAACTGTGAGATCATGACCTGAGCTGAAGTTGGACACTTAACCAACTGAGTCACCCAGGTGCCCTGGCTATTTATGTTATTTAAATATTGTGTGTGTGTGTGTGTGTGTGTGTGTGTACATGTATATGATTTAACATCTTGGGGAGGCCAACATAGCATGTGGTTGAAGTACTGTGTAATTATAAAACTTATACAGTTCAAATAAAAATGCCTCTAGGTTTTGTATACAAATGTTTATAACAGTTTTATTTGTGATCTGTAAAGCTAGAACAATCCAGATATCTTTCAGCTAATAAACGGCTAAAAAAAATGTAACATATCCATACTGCGGAATATTAAGCAGTAGTAAATGGATAAATCTCAAAAGCATGATGTTGAGTGAAAGAGGCAGAATCAAATGGCTGCTCTACAGTCCTCTATAAATATGTTTTTAGGACTTTCTGGAATAGGCAGAAAAACTGAACTAATTGCTAGAGGCATGAGTGGGGTTAGGGATTATCTGCACAGGGGCATGAGAATTTGGGGAGGAGATATTATGTGTCTTAATTGGGGTGGTGCTTATGATAACTCATAGGACCATGCGCTGAAAAGGATGAATTTTACTGTGTGTAAATTATATCTTGATAAAAATAAAATTTAGGGGCACCTGGATGGCTCAATTGGTTAAGTGTCTGACTCTTGATCTCAGCTCAGGTCTTGATCATAGGGTCGTGACTTCAACCACCTTGTTGGGTTCCATATGAGGTATGAAACTTACTTAAAAAAATTTTTTTAATACCTCTGGGTTTTTTTAAAATATAATTTATTGTTAAGTTGGCTAATATACAGTGTATACAGTGTGCTCTTGGTTTTGGGGGTAGATTCCCGTGATTCATCTCTTACATACAACACCCAGTGCTTATCCCAACAAGTGCCCACCTCAATGCCCATCATCCATTTTCCCCTCTCCCTACCCCCCCTCCCCATCAACCTTCAGTTTGTTCTCTGTATTTAAGAGTCTCTTATGGTTTGCCTCCCTCCCTCTCTGTTTGTAACTATTTTTTTACCCTTCCCTTCCCCCATGATGTTAAGTTTCTCAAGTTCCACATAGGAGTGGATATGATATCTGTCTTTCTCTGACTTATTTCACTTAGCATAATACCCTCCAGTTCCATCCACGTTGCTGCAAATGGCAGGATATCATTCTTTTGGATTGCCAAGTAACACTCCATTGTATATATATACAACATCTTCTTTATCCATTCATCTGTCAATGGACATTTGGGCTCTTTCCATAATTTGGCTATTGTTGATAGCACTGCTATAAACACAGGGGTATGTGTGTCCCTATGAATCAGCATTTCTATATCTCTTGGGTAAATTCCTAGTAGTGTAATTGCTGGGTTGTAGGGTAGTTCTGTTTTTAATTTTTTGAGGAACCTCCATACTGTTTTCCAAAGGGGCTGCCCCAGTTTGCATTCCCATCAGCAGTGCAAAAGAGATCCTCTTTCTCTGCATCCTTGCCGACATCTGTTGTTGCCTGAGTTGTTAATGTTGGCCATTCTGGCAGGTGTGAGGTGGTATCTCAATGTGTTTTGATTTGTATTTCCCTGATGATGAGTGAGGTTGAGTGTCTTTTCATGTGTCTGTTGGCCATCTGGATGTCTTCTTTGGAAAAGTCTCTATTCATGTCTTCTGCCCATTTTTTCACTGGATTATTTGTTTTTCAGGTGTTGAGTTTGCTAAGTTCTTTATACATTTTTGGATATTAACCCTTTATCCGATATGTCATTTGCAAATATCTTTTCCCAATCCGTCGGCTGCCTTTTAGTTTTGTTGATTGTTTCCTTAAATACGAAGTTTAACAAAATTCCATGAAAGAGTACAGCATCTCAGACATAGCTATAAAGAGCTGGGCTCCTTCCTGAGGCAACCTCACTGACTAAGCAAGGCCTTATTGAATCATAATTACCCACTGGCTGGCCAGGCTTTAGTTAACTTCTGCTTGGCCTCAGTGCACAGCAGAGGAGCTCTGGTAAAAGTGGCAACAACAGATAGAGCGGTAATATTATATCTCAGTATATTAGTATGTGCTTTGTATATCTTTTCTTCCCCTTCTAGAATACCAAGGCCATTGTGTTTCCTCTCCTAGTCCATAAAGAAACAAAAGCAAAGACCAAAAATTCCATTGGCCTAAGCATGGGCAGAATTCTTTATTTATTTGTTTTTTGGTTTTGGTCGGTTGGTTTCTATTGAGATATAATCGACATATAAGATTATATTAGTTTCAGGCATACAATATAATGATTTGATATTTGTATATACTGGGAAATGATTACCCCTATAATTCTAGTTCACATCCATCTCCCACCTGTAGTTACAATTTTTCTACTTGTGATGAGATCTACTTACAATATGGTATTACTGACTATAGTCACAATGCTGTACATGACATCCCCAGGACTTATTTGTTTTATAACTGGAAATTTGTACCTTTTGGCCACCTTTACTCATTTTGCCCACTCTCGACCCCTGTCACTGGCAACCACCAACCAATCTGTTCTCTGTATCTCTGAGTTCATCTTTATTTTTGTTTTTCTTTAAGATATCCCATATAAACGAGATCATGCAGTGTCTTTCTCTGACTTATTTCACTTAGCATAATGCCCTCAAAGTCTGTCCATGTTGTGGCAAATGACAAGATATCCTTCTTTTTTATGGTTGAATAATGGTCCGTTGTATATATACCACATCTTCTTTATCCATTCATCCACTCATAGACACTTAGCTTGCTTGCATATCTTATCTATTGTAAATGATGCTTTAATAATACTAATAATAATAATTTTTCAAATTAGGTTTTGTTTTCTTCGGGTATATACCCAGTAGTGGAATTAATGGATCGCATGGTAGTTCTATTTTTAATTTTTTGAGGAACTTCCATCCCATTTTTGTAGTGGCTATACCAATTTACTTTCCCACCAACAGTGCATATCCTTGTCAATACCTTTTATCTCTTGTCTTTTTGATAATAGCCACTCTAACAGGTGTGAGGTGATATCTCCTTGTGGTTTTGATTTACATGTCCCTGATGATTAGTAATGATGAGGTAGAACTATTTAGCTGAAGTTTTCATCATCTAGTCCGCATTGCAATGTGCTGTCCATGAAAAATACACACTGCATATTTGAAAACTTAGTGTAAAAAATGTAAAATAGCTCATCAAGTTTTATATTGGTTTTAAAAATAATCTTTTAGATATGTTGAGTTAAAACATGTTAAAATTAATTTTTCTTTTTATACATTTTAATAAGCTCTAGAAGATTTTAAATTACCTATGAAATTTAAAACTTCTCATTATAAGTGAAACTTTGTGACTCACATTATATTTCTATTTGATAATACAACTATAACCTTGGTAAATGACTGAATTGCCCATAGGTCAATTGTGGTAAGGATCAAAACTAATGAAGGTTAAGAAATTAGCATAGTGCCTGGATCATAAGGGACTTTCAAAAATGGTTGCTATAAATAACACGAAACTATAGATTTAAGTAATTATTTACATACTGTACATACACTCAAGAACTGTCAAATTATTAAATGACCATACTATAAAGAAGTAGGTTTAGGTAGAGTACAGCCAGATTTAATTATTATAGAGGCTGCTTTTAGGCAACAGGCTTCAACAGTGGACACTTGAGCAAGGGAAGAGGGCCCACAGTGAATATGGACCCGGATGCAAAGAGGCTCATTAGGCCACAGGCCCTCACTTACCGATGGGCTACTTAAAACCAGGCACAGTAATAAAAAAGAGAAAATTCCATAGATCCCCATACTGCCTCACTGCACCCTATAGTTGCAGCCTCTCATCACCACCTCATGGTAGACAGTCTCTCCTTTGCTGTGCTGCTGCCCTGCATTGTATTCAGTAACTTTGTCTCCTTTGTTCTGCCTCAGGTGAATTCTTTGACCACCAATCCTGCTGGCCCCCATGCTATTGGGTTACCCCACAGTTACCTGCAGTTGTGGTTCATTCAAAGGCAAATTCCTTCAGGAGGTCATATGGTGGCAAGTTAGAATTGATACCCAAAGGTAGCAGCGGTGCTGTGGGGGTTAGGGGCTTATCTGAAGGGGCTTTGAGGAAGAAAGTCAGTTCTCTGGAGTTTGGGAGAATTGAAGCATTAAATGGTTCTAGGAATGGTAACGACCCTGTGAAGCACTCACAGGTCCCATGAAAGGGCAAAGCAGCATAAACTGAAGCCCAGGGAGCTGGTCTGGGGCATGGAGCTTGGGAACCTCAACCCCAGACTTGGCACAGAAAGCATGGAGATCAAGCTGAGAACCCAAGGAGAGCGACTCTAGTGGACTGAAGACCAGAAACCTTTCCCCGTATTTCTGTATGCAGAAATATGTATGCATATTTCTACACCTACACACATGTATGCACACACATCAAAATGTCTGAGGAGATGTTGTACCAAACCCTGGCAAGTGACTGGATTGGTTTAGAAAAACTTGAGGTTCCTGCACCTCAAGTTCTGTCTTATGTCATCACGGTGGATTCTCATATACGAATTCATTTACTCAAAGGAAAATATTTCGGTATTATTATTTTTTTAAATGTTTTTTAACATTTATTTATTTTTTGAGAAACAGAGAGAGACAGAGCATGAGCAGGGGATGGGCAGAGAGAGAGGGAGACACAGAATCTGAAGCAGGCTCCAGGCTCCAAGCTGTCAGCCCAGAGCCTGACGCGGGGCTCGAACTCACCGACTGTGAGATCATGACCTGAGCGGAAGTCAGATGCTTAACTGACTGAGCCACCCAGGTGCCCCAAATATTTCAGTATTATTAAAAAGCAAACTTCCACTGGGTGAATTTGAAGATCTAATTGGCTTTATTCAATGATCTGCGAATTGGGCACATCCCATCTAGCAAGTAGAAAGGAGTTCTGAGGAATTGTGCAAAATGGAAGATTTTTATAAGAAGGAAGATGGGGCAACAAGTTATTTGCAAAAGAAAAGAAAGGTCACCTTCCCTTAGAGGAAGGACTCACCCTGTGGATTACCTGACTAGTGCAGATTGGGAAATTCCAGAAAGATTGGTTTAAAATTCCATTCCTGGAAGAGGCTGAAACTGCAGTTAGGTTAGGTAGGCTTGGTGAGGCTTAACATAAGTGACTCCATTTTGGGCCTGTTTCTTTGTAAGAGTATGATATATTTTCAAGTGTTATCATGAGGTGTTTCTTGGGATAGGGCAGAAACTAGAGGGGGTTTCAATGGCTGTTGTGTTACTTGTCCATAGGGTTTGGGGACAGTGAAAAATATGTATTGCTTTAATAACAATAATAATAACAACAACAATAATGTATTACCATTTCACCGAAAAAGCACTCTCTATTGGAGTAATGCTTCTAATGTTGCAGGTTTTTTTTTTTTTTACTCCACACCTAGGATTCATTGTCTCACTGCTTCGAAGAATGAAGAGGTGGACACAAAATGAGCAGTGGGCAAAAGTGTATTAGAGTATAAGATTAGAAAGTAAGAATAGTAGGAAAGCTCTCTTTACGGAGAGAGGACATTCAAAAGTGAATGCCCATGGACTATCAGCAAGTGTCCTTGTTTTATAAGGTTCTGGTCAGCCCTCCCTCTTCCCTTCCCCCTTGTTCCTTCTCAGGTTCTAACCTTATTGGCTTGATAGGTCTAGGCGCCAGGTTGTCCATTCCGGATTGGCTTGTTTCTATTGTATGAGGGGTAGGGGTGATCTATGGCCATACTTAGGTCTTCTGTCAAATTCCTGAGGGGAAATCAGAGTGGGGAGTTGGTGGGGTCTGTTACATTCTTAAGAGGAACATTATGCCTTGAGAGGGTTTGCTGTGGTCAGGCATTCCTAGCATTTTCCCCAAATAGGTTCATTTCCCCACCCAGGGACCTCTGGCCCTAATCTTTCCCTGTCTGCCTACTGAATCCTACCTTCTCCTATCATACTAGGAGCTTTCCAGACTTAGGTAAGAGCTTATTTGTTATTCTCCTGAGGGTTCTAGGAATATGTCCTTAGATATTTGGTTTGTGGCTGCTGATTACAGAGGACATCCCTATCTCTGGCCTTGCCCTTAGTGGCCTCACTGATCAGGATGTTGCCACTCTGAATGGGGAAGGGCTTGGCTATAAGCTTCAGAAATTCCTCCTGGAGCAACAGAATATACTTAAGCCCAACTCCGGCTTCTAGTCAGTTGTTGAAGTAGCTCAGGCATCAGTTTTTGATTGAAGAACTCTTTCTCACAACTATGCAGGAGTGAGTTCCGTGTTTCTGCTGAGTTCCACGTATGCTGCTCCTCTGGCCATATTGGTTCAGGGCCAGACACCAGACTCAAACAAGGGCTCTCTGATTCTCTGTCTCCCAGTAATTTGTGACTGAGATGAAAAGTGTCGGTCTCTGAGAGTCCCCAAAGTCACAGACATACAGACATAAAACCCAGAGGCATCAGAAGAAACTAAAAAGCAGAAAGATGGGCAGATGGAATCTGAGTGAGAAATAGCAGAGAGTAGAATGTCAGTCCTGGTGGCTCAGCCGTGTCAAGTTCCAGTCTCTGCCGGAGACGCCTTTGTCTTTGGCTTCCCTGAGACACCCTTGTATCTTGTGCCAGGAAGCAAAAATTCCTCTCCTCTCAAAGGTCTTTCTAGCTGGACTAAGAATCAAATTGACATGAGACAGATTAACAGGAAAAAAAATCAAAATTCAATAGTGTACATATGGAGAATCCACACACACATGGAAATTCCAACGACAGGCAAAATGAGATGTATACATCATTCTGAACTGAGCAGGGAGGTAGGGTCTGAGACTTCAGAGGGAAAGAATATTAATTCACAAGAAGATGAAAAAGAGTAAATGTTTGGTAAACAAATATTTGCCCTGCCATATAGATGAGTTACTTAGATAAAATTTATCTCTGATAATAACCCTTATCCTGAAAAGAGCTTCGAATTTAGATTCTTCTATGTAGTTAAGGGAGTGGCAGAAATTTCTCTTGAGCCCACAGGGTATCAGTTGCCTTCAGCTCTAAGTAATCCACATACCAAAATGGCCCTTCTTGGGGCCTGTCCTTGGATCCTACACTTGTAATAATTTCCCTCCTTTTGCTCAAATTAAATTCCATTGGTGTCATCTACTTACAATCAAACAGTCCTAAGAAGGAAGGAAAATATCCACCTACTTACATCTTTTTTTTAAATGTTTATTTATTTTTGAGAGAGAGACAGAGAGGGAGAGGGAGACAGCGTGAGTGGGGGAGGGGCAGAGAGCGAGGGAGACAGAATCTGAAGCAGGATCCAGTCTCTGAGCTGTCAACACAGAGCTCAATGAGGGGCTCTAACTTACAAACTGCAAGATCATGACCTGAGCTGAAGTCAGATGCTTAACCAACGGAGCCACCAAGGCACCCCCTCCAACTACTTACATCTTAAACAACCAAGGAATAATTCTCTCTTGGGAGAGTCCATAAATAGTAGGAAAAATTTTTCTCCCATTTCTCACCTGTACTAAGGGATCATAATACCTCATTTCTCTGCAAACATTGTGAATTTATAGAAAAGACACAAGAAATTTGCTAGAGAGTTTTGACAAGCAGTGTGATTGTTACAATGCTCTGACAACCCTACGTAGACTGTCCGGTCTCCTCTCTGCCTCCTTTGGCTTCACTGCCAGCTAGAGGTGATGCTAACACTACCCTACTTTCCCCACATCAGAATAATTGCATCTGATTTTTCAGCCTAAAAGAAGATAATCATTTGCAGTATTACTGTTAGGAAACAGAAGAGGGCGCCCTAAGAATATTTAAGAAGCGACAAAGAGCATCTCTTACACCTTTAAATACTACAATGAACGCTTCCTCTCAGGCATAGAAAAGCAGAGCATGGTCGGTTTTGCAACTCATATTATTCTGTGGAGCCACATGACTAGGGATAAAGATCAAGCGTGCCTAAGTCAGTCTCTCAGAAAAAGGCAAGGCCTAAAAAAAATAGTATCTGTTAAAATGTTTGTATTCCCAAATAATAATCTGATTGTCACATGGCATCATAAAAAAAGGATGATCAGAAATTACTTCTTTTGATGGATATGGAGAAAGAAATAACAAAACTAGTGTATAGAGGAATTTTCCATATATCAAATACATGTTTATGACCATAATTTTTTTTTTTTTTTTTTTATATTCTACAACAACTCCTAGAGATAAGTACTCAAATCCCCCCCTCCCAAACCTTTGGTAAACTAAGGGAACGTTTTAACTAGTACCTCTTTCACTTGCTCCAGTCTTCTCCATCATGATATATGGCCTGAAATAAACAGGTAGATTATTTAAGAAATTGTTTTTGAATTAAGCAGATAGAGAAAGAAGAAGGAGAGGACCAGGAGGGTGTGGGGGAGAAGGTGAGGGGAAGGAGGGAGAGGAAAGAGAGGGTCTGAGTGACCCGCTTTCCTTGTATTTTCATGCACCCTAACAGCCCCAATATACATATTTCAGAGGCCCCAACTAGGCATAAGACAATGTCAACAGAGGCTACAAGTCCACCCAGGAGTGAATATTTAGGGGAGAGCCAAATGCAGCTACTGGAAGGGAGAACAATCAAGGGAGGGGTATTGATTTAGCACACTCTGAAAGCAGCGTTCACAGAAAGGCTTTACCGGCCTCCAGCTGTTCATTAGTTAATGAATATGAAATATTGACTCAAGGATGGCCCCACAGGTGTTCAGGAAAACAATCTCATTTGTAGCCAGTCAACTGCACAAAGCCTAAGGATAGATGGGTGGGGGCAGGGAGAGAGTCCTTTACCCCTCGCTTCCCAGAACCTCAGGCTAAGGTGGATCCCTGTGTCCAGATTCTCTGCCCACCTCAAACTGCGGGGTGGGTCCTGAAATAAAGACAATGGGGTACATCTGTTCCTCTCCTCTTTCTAACACTTGAGGATGGCCAAACTGAATCCCAAGGTTTGGTACCTTTGAGAAGTAAAATACTTAAAAAAAATTAACTCGTGAATTTATTTCCAAATATATTTGGAGAAAAATAAACTTCTATATAAAGCTCTCAAATTCACAAATATTAGAGTAAACTCAAATGAGGCATTTATATTTTCTAAAGTTTATTATTTTTAAAATGTATTTAGAGAGAGAGATAGAGAGCAAGCAGGGAGGGGCAGAGCAAGAGGGAGACAGAATCCCAAGCAGGCTTCGTACTGCTGTCTACACAGAGCCCAATGCGGGGCTTGATCTCAGGAACCATGAGATATGGCCCCAGCTGAAGTGAGGAGTCAGATGCTTAACTGAGCCACCTAGGCACTCCTATATTTTTTAAAGTAAAGTAGATATTTTAAAAAATTATAATAGAGGGGTACCTAGCAGGCTCAATAGGTAGAATGTGTGACTCTTGATCTCAGAGTTGTGAGTTTGAGCCCCACATTGTATGTAGAGATCACTTAAAATCTTTAAATAAATCATAATTGAATAAGTAGTATATAGATATGACTATAGATACTGAGGCCAGAGTGTTAACGCCTGGTGTTTGAGAAACAGGAATTGAGGGCAGGTGAACCAGGAAGATTAGAAAAATGGATGGATGGATGGATGTGTAGTTGAGTCAGGAGTGTTGGATGGATGAATGAGTTCAGGGATGGATGGCTGGCCAGTTGGATAGTTGGATGTGTGACAAATCAGGAGAGTCATGTTCCTTTAGCTTAATTATTTGCTAGTGCAAAGTGGAAGTCACTGGATTGAAAGGAAATGGAGGTAGAAATGAGTTCATCTGGTTCCCAACCAGTGTACCACAACAAATAGATGTGGGCCAATCCCTTCACAGGTGAGCTGGCAACCTGTGTTAAATTGTTTATTTTCCTTATGATTCAGGATCTCACCAAAATTAAGAGTGTGGGCTCTGGAGTCAGATTTTTTTTTTTATGTTAAATTGTAATTACTGCTCGCAGTTGACCTTGGGCAAGTTGCCTTACTGTGCTGTCTGTCCCCCTAGTTGTCGAATGAGGGCAATTGTAGCACCTATTCTGTGAGGTTTACAAATAAAGGCAGCCAGAACAGTCGGTCTATAAAATCCAAATTGACATTAATGGATGAATGATTTTGTTTTCCTGGAATTAAATTCATGATGTTGAATATAATAAAATGAAAAGATGTTTACATGTTTTAAGTTTCACTTGTCAGTCTGAATCTTTCGATTTCAGGCTAGCATTATTATCAATGCTGGTTTGTTTGTTTTTTTTTCCATTTTAACAATGAAGTTATTTTTAATCTCTAATCATTGGTTTGATGAGGTATTCAATTTAATCATGTCCACCAAAATATAATATTGAATTTTTAAATAGCTGTCTAATGAAAAATTTATTTTGACTTATAGACTTCTTTAAAAATAACCCTTTTTGTAGGCAGCCTCAAAATAGTTCCCAATTATCCTCCTTGTACCCATGCCTTTTGTATTTTTTTTTTCCTTTAGGTGTGGGTTGGACTCAGTGACTCAGATCTAATAAATAGATTGTGGTAAAAGTGATGGGATATCACTAACATGATTAGGTTACCGAAAACTCTGGTTTCCATCTTGTTTGCTTTCTCTTATGCTCCTTCTGTCCCTCTCTCTCTCTCTTTTCTCTCTCCCTCTCTCTCTTTCTCTCTTTCTCTCATATCCTTGCTCTGAAGGAATTGAACCACCATATTGTGAACAGCCCTATGGAGAGACTTACGTGGCAGGAACTGAGACCTCTGGCCACAGCCCATGAGGGCCTGAGAGCTGCCAACTGCCAAGAGAGTGATGGTGGAAGTGAATCCTTCTCCAGTCAAGCCTTGAGGTGCCCACAGCCCTGCTGATGCTGTGATGACAATCTTGTGAGACACTGAGTCAGAGGCTGTGCCTCACAGAAACTGTGAGGTAATGTTTGTTGTTAAAAGCTGCTAAATTTGGGGATAATTTGTCACGTAGCAAAGGAGAACGAATACATCATCAAAATGGAAGAACTATTTTGCAACCGAAACACGGTACTAAGACACCAAGTTTCGTCTATCTTTTGCACATATGAGCTTTGCCAGTGAACTCACTTAACCTTTCTGACTTCCATTTCCTCATCTGTCATATGGGGATAGTAAACCCCAAAACCCCATACAATTGTTCATTTATTTAACCTTTCCTATAAGACTAGTTAGAGAGTGTCCTACTCCACAAAGTGGCTCCATTTCTTGCTTGTGGAAAGAAAGCACCTTTGTGAGGCTGTGGAAGATAAAATACCAGGTTTTGAAATGCAGATTTTGTTTTGGGAAGACTCAAATTAGATCAGTGTGCTCATCCTGACTTTGTTAAATAAGAATTCGAGGCCAAATATGTGTAAGTGTTGCAGGATTTTTTTTTTTTTTTTACCTCATTACCCCGGATTCATTGTCTCTCCACTTCAAAGAATGAAGATGTGGATACAAAATAAAGGAGCAGCCGGCAAAACTTTGTTAGAACATAATAAGATCAGAGGTAGGAATAGTAGGAAAGCTCTCTTTACAGAATGGGAGCATTCGAAAGTGAATGGCCCTGGAGTGTAGGCAAGGGACTCTGTTTTATAGGATTTGGGTCCGCCCCTTACCTTCCCCCTTGTTCCTTCTCCGGTTTTACCCTTATTGGCTAGGTAACTCTAAATCCCTACTCTCTCCTTTTTGATTGGCTCGCTTCCATTGTAGGAGAGGTGGTCAGTAGCCTTCCCATTCCTCATGGGTCATACATTTTATGGTTCAGTACTTATTTTTATTTGGGTCCTTTGTCACATTCCTGAGGGAAACCTGAGGGGGTCTAGGTGGTGTTTATTACATTCTTAAGAGAAACTTTACGCCTGAGGGAATTTGCTCAAGGTCAGACATTCCCAGCATAGTTTTAAAATGTGTGTTTCCCCCACCCAGGGACCTCAGGTCCTAACCTTTCCCTCTCTGCCTAGTTTATCCTAGGTTTCCCTGTCAAGTAAGTCCTACTCGCCTGTTACCTCCTCCGCAAGGTCTTCCCTGATAAGCCCCCCCCTACTCCCAACCCCTATTTCTGCTCCCATCTTTTCATTGCGCTAAGCAGTAATGGAATTTATTGCAGTCGTTTGTTTCTGTTCTGCTCCTCCCTCGATTTTGTGAGGGCAGGAACCTCTCTGCCTTAGTCACTGCCAGAACACTGCCAGCATGAAGTCGGAGCTCTATATATGTGTTGCCTGCCTGAAAGGGGTGGGAAGTGTGTTTGCTGCCTTCATTATCTTGCCAAGAGCTAGTTGCTGAGCGTTTCAGGTAAAGTACTTGGTTAAAAGTAAAGAAATCATCGTTATGTTCAATTTAGGATTTTTCTGGTTTTCATAGGATTCAGGATTGAGAAATTGCAGAAGGCTCTGGATAGAAGCCAGTGAAGAGTTACAAAAATCATTGCAAAATCTTAGCCCCAGAAGCTTTAGAGAATGAGAGATGGACCAACAGTCTTGAGGCCCTTCTAGCAACACCCTTTGAAACATTCCAAAGCATTTGTTATTTCAAGGGGGGCACTTGCCCTATTCTCCCCTCACCCCATTTTTTTTTTTTGTCATTGTTACCATTTGTTCTGGAAATAGACCTATTACTGGTTTATGGTGGCTAAATACAGACTTTCAGAGCCTTCAACTGAGAAAATGAAAGCCTAACTTCCAAAATTCTTCTTTGGATGCATTAATTTTCTTCCACTGAACCTTCATTTATCCTCCTCCTACTAGAACACATCCTTTGTTTAGTGAGTATGTGTGTGTGATGGGGGTGGTTAGGGAGCTGTGAAAGGAAGAATGAAGGGAAGTGTGGATATATTCAGATTTTTATTTAAGTACCATAGTTAAAAAGTATTCTCATGTAACATTCTGGAAAAAGTGCAGGACTTAATGTCACTTCATTGGAGGCTCCAAAAGGATGGCATATAGTTGTATTAAATGAATTGCTTCAGAAAGAAGGCTTAAAAAATAACCTCAACCCTTCTTAATCTCAGGGACTTCATTAAGCCTTTAGCCTTTAAAAAAAAAAAAAAAAAGTCTAGCCTTTTCATTTATTTTCCTTCTAAAGTAAACATCACAAGATGAAAAATTAATTTCAACTTTTCATAGAGGTGGCAAGGGGGGCTGTCTTCCTTCGTCCTTAACCCTTCTTCCCTCAGGCATGATTCTGGAGCTGAATAAAGACAATATGTTCCAAATTGCCAATCACATTAGTCTCTGTGTGGGCTGCTTAAAACATGCAAATGGCTCTGAAAAATGTCTCTCATCCTACAAAGATAAATGAAGGTGTGTATCACCATCAATTGCAATAGAAGTCAAAGGAGGACAGAAAGCACTGATAAACGAGACGTCTTTGCCTTTCCCCATAGACAAACATTCTGTGAGGAAACATGAGTGTTGATGGATTACATCAGCCTCCTGACTTTACACATACCTGTAGCCTTCACTGCAGCCTATCCTCCCCAGCACTGCGGACACATCTTCCTAAAGGATAGTTTTGTTTACTTAACTCCTATGCTCAAACACCTTCACTGGCTCCCTATTGTCCATTAAGAAAATAAAGAAAGCCCTCACCTTTTCATACCAGTGTTCAAGGCCTCATTAACCTTGCCATCCTTATTACCCACAGCCTCTCAAAGTAGATCTTACAGGGGTGCCTGGGTGGCTCAGTCGGTTAAGCGTCCGACTTTGGCTCAGGTCATGATCTCCCGGCTCATGGGTTTGAGCCCCACGTCAGGCACTGTGCTGACAGCTCAGAGCCTAGAGCCTGCTTCAGATTCTGTGTCTCCCTCTCTCTGCCCTGCCCTGACTCGGGCTCTGTCTTTCTCTCTCAAAAATAAACATTAAAAAAAAAAAAAGTAGATCTTACATTCTAGCCAAAGTCAATTATCAGGGATCCTTATAACCTGAGTATTTGTCAGAATCTCCATAGTAATGATATTCCAAAAGAAAGTCAAAGCTATAAGAATAGGAAAAATATTTACCAAGGAAAAAAAACATATAAAGTTAAGACCTCCTCTAGCGTCTCTGCCCTTTGAGTTATCTGCCCTTGATTTCTCATTGATTATCAGACACTGTCAACTTCCTTCAGTACAAGGTAAATACAACATGAACTGATTGCCAAAGGACCTATGAACATGACAAGAAATGAAACATTTTATGAGGTTCATAAAAATGATATAGGAGAAATTAATTGAGTTCTCAAATATTTTTGCAGGTATGACCTCTTCATGGCCAATCTGTGAAACTCAAATATAAGGTGCAAGAGGTCATCTCATGTTACCATAAAATTTGGTCAAAAGTACACACACACATACACCCCAGCCTTGATCCATTGTTTAAAATTCAGTGATGATAATTGACACATCCTAATATATAAATATATCATTATAAGCTAACCTTATTTTTAAAAATTTTTATTTTATTTTTGGAATACATTTTCGATCAAATTTCCCTACATTACATATGAGATTTTGGTTCCCACTACAAGTGGATTCCCTGTTATGACATAGCAGCTTCCTTTGGTCCTTGCTCATACCTCAAAATATTCTTCACTTTTCTAGTCCTGCTGATTTGCACATCGTCCTGTTGTGACTCTCCTTATCCTTCCAGGTGCAGCTCAAATACCACTTCCTCTAAAAATCTTTCCCAAAGCCCTCTAATAAAAAGAAAACTTCCCCCTCCAAACACACAGCAGATTTCATTTGCAGCAACTTTGGGGCATTTCCTTGAGGAATAGAGATTTGAGTATACAGGGCTAGACTGAGGGTAAGTTCTATATAGTTCCCATTCATTCATTCAGCTAATATTCCTTGAATTCTTTAATGTATCAATTAGTGCTCTGAGGCCCGTGGGGAGACAACGTTGTCTCTGTAAACCATGTCTTTACTGAATTCTATTTGTTGAACAAAGGGCTGCCAAGACAGTGAAGATTTACATTTCCTTTTCTGTGGGCTTTTCAAAGTGAAAGTAACAGTTACAAACTTCCCTGTCACTTACACAAGGGGGAGATTTATTACTTTTCACTGTGGACCTCTTTTCAAAAGGAAAAGGTTTCATGCAGGAAATAATGGGTCCTCCTTGCACAGGGCCAGCACCCTGGCTAGCTCCCCTCTATCTTAGCCCTGTGGGGTAGCTGTTGATGATCTGCCACCCAGCTTTCGTGTGGCCAGAAGCAGAACTTGGCAGCTGGTACTCTGATAGAGTGATGTCAGATGGAGCTACAGGTCCTGTCCCTGGTGAATTCTGTAATTTGTTTGGGTTCATTTCTGCAAAGCTTGAAAGCTGTTTCTCAGAGCAGCCCTGACCAGTGAGTCACAAGTTGGTCCAAGTTTGTGTCCAAGATCCTTCACAGAGAGGAGAGAGAAGATGGTTCTTGACTGGAACCTCTGTAACACAGTTAGGGTTACCTGCTAATCTTTGTGGAGAATGTAGAATTTAAGATACCAAAGAACACAAAGTTTCAAAGTTAAGATACCATAAAACACAAAGTTTTATGTGTACATAAAATGAACACAAAGTTTCTATAACCTTGGGCAAGTCCCTCCTCTTCTGGGACTCAATTTTCCCATCTTTAAAATGGCCATTCATAAAATGGTCATGAATCAAACACTGGATGATGGCAGAGATCAATCATGTGACACAGATGGTTCAAGTGGCCTTGGCATAGTAGTGAGAATTGTGGTGGGATGAGCTGAAATTGCACACCCCCTTTAAAGGGATTCACATTCAAATATTTTGTAAACGTGTGTGCTTCACACCATACAATTTTGGGTTTGATGTGGCCTAGGGATGCCAGTTTGCAAGTCCCAGTTTAGGGGAACAGTGAATTTTTATTTTAAAATTATTTTTAGGGAAGCTTGGGTGGCTCAGTCGGCTGAGTGTCTGGCTCTTGATTTTGGCTCACATCATGATCTCACAGTTCATGAGATCAAGCCCCACGTGGGATTCCTTGTGCTGATAGCATGGAGCCTGCTTCGGATTCTCCCCCTCTTGCTTCGTCTCCCCCACTCATGTTCATGCTTTCTCAAATAAACTTAAAAAAATAATTGTTAGGTTCATTCATGCATTTTGCAGCTGAGGCATCTTTCAGATCTCTTTGTGATGGGCCATCTTTCCTTCTGACCGATATCCAAATCTTCTACTAAAGCAAAGGGCAAAGTGGATATGTTTTCCTGGAGTTTTAAATGTTGAATTCCAAGCTTGTGTATATACTTGAACCAGCCTTAAGACTACAAACTGATTCTTGTAAATCTTCTAACATAATAGGAAATATATCGACTACTGATCAGTGCTTCTGTAACCCAATGGCAGTCTGCAGCTGGAACTTTGGGCTGACTGACCAGGGTGTGCCTTTAGCTGCCTTTGGGAGAAGACTGTAGAAAAGATCTTCCTGGGCCATCATCCAGTCCCCTGTCGGGACAAGGGGCTTCTAGAGGGGAGCCCACAGGACACCTCCACTCCTGTCTTTCCTGGAACAAAGTTTGTTGCAAGTTTAAGCAGTTATTCACTGATAGGTTTAGGGAATAGTTTCAAAGCTCTACTGAGGGCACAGGAGGGTGGAGGGAGAAAAGAAACATTAAATGCCATGACTTAATCATTCTCTTTTGTACTACACAAGGGGTAAGCTCCCAGTGTTAACTGTCTTTAATCAGATTTCTAATTTGGCCACACATAGCATCACCTAAGAAGCTAAAACACACACACACACACACACACACACACACACACACATGCCTGGGTCCTAACTACTGGAGATTCTGACTCTATGGGCTTGATACAGAACCTGAGCATCAGGATTTTTAAGATGACTATGATGTGAAGCCAAGGTGGAAAAACACTAGTCTAGACCTTTAGATGTGTGTGTGTGCTAGGATAGGGGTAGAGGGTGGTTTCTGAGTGTTCAATCTAGTACCTAATGCTTTTCTTTCCTCACTTCCCACTGTGTTTCCTTTAACCGTTTTGCACTTTCTCTCCAGTTCATGCCTCACTCCTCCTATTAAGTAAACAAAATCCAGCTTCCTTTTTAGATGTCTTTTACTATGTCTAGCAAATTTGGTAGCTTTAGGCATCCCTTGGGTGTGAAAGCTTTTGTGTCAGCATTAGATGGTACAACATTTTCTCACTTGCCACTAAGTATGTTACAAATGTAATTATAATGGCTCCATAATATGTTGTCATGTGAATACATGATCATTTATTGATACAGTTTCCTATAGTTATGCATTTTGGTTATTTCCCACTTTGTGATAGCATAAATGCCATCACCTATTTTAAATACAAATATTTGTCCACTTCTCAGATTATTTCCTTAGAGGACTTTCTTAGCAGTGAAAATTATTGGTGCAAAGATAGTAAATATTTTTAAGACTCTTGGTATATATGACCAAACCACTTTCCAAAGGTGCTGTACTGATTTAGGAAGCCAATCAAAATGATGTTCTATAATTAATGCTTCCTTTGTTGCTGATATGGGTGCATTTTAATTGCCTGGCATAATTTAAACAGAATTCGATTAAGGCCTGTGTTGTAGGCTGTACCATTCAATAACAAGTATTAAACATGTTGTAATACTAATGAATATTTATTGTACATTCCAAGGAGAGCTGCATTTTATTTGTTCACTTGCAAAACTTGCTTAGTTCACGGTACCCTTCAAATTAGTAAAGCCTTTATTTATTTTCATCTTGAGTAATTTCCTTTATAATCATAACAAAATAGAATATACTCATAAATTATAAACTGAGTCTTTGGACATACTGCAGGAAAATCATCAAGAGAGATTTTGAACATTGAGGGTTCCTGGATTCCATCCACAGGAGACTCATGTTTATTAGATTTGATCTAGAGTCTGACAAGCTATATGTGTATAGGCTGCCCACGTGAGGCATCCATGTTCAGGCTTGGGTACCGCTGCAGTCTGGTATTATGAGAAAGTTTTTATGACTTGCCCAGCCCTATGTATCACCACCCTTCTTAAACGTTGCACTTCTTATTTATAGCCAACAATTCAAGAATTGTTTGATCATACTGCTTTTAAGTTTATAGTAGATTGATGGAGCATATAAAGTTCTAAGAATTAAAATTAATAATAAGATTAAAGTAAAATGTACTTGTAGATGAAGTAATTGTGGCAAGAAATGGTTAACATTTTATTATTTTCTTTAATATATGTGCAAATTAAATAATATCACAAATATGTCCCCATGATAAGGCTTAAGATATATAACAGAGACCAATGATCATCAACAGGATGGTTTACAGCTCCAGGGTTAGCTGGCAAATGTGTCTCAGGCTTCATTTTACAGATTATTATCATGCACTCATGAATTGGTTGGAGCCTCTCAAGTTCTTTTTGTTCCTGGGAATGGCATATTATTTCCCAAGTCACTTTTCTATGTTTATTATGACATACATAATACATACATGCACACATACACTTACACATATTAAAGAAACTTTGGAGGAAAGAAATCAATGATGCTATCTTTCTATAGAAATAATTTGGGGAGGGGGGTGGTACAGGATGGCAGAGCAGCATGGAAGTTCTCTGTTTCTCTCATCCCTGAAATCCAGCTAGATCAGAACCAAACTATTTTTGACACCTAGAAAATTGATCTGAGGATTCACACAACAATCTGAATAACTTGAGCCACAGAACTCAGCAGGTATGTGGTACAGAGAGATGAATTGGGGGAGAGAGAAGTTAGGGCAGAGAGCTGTTTTCGCAGAGAGAGGACAGAGACAAGGGGGAGAGTACAGGGAAAGTATTCCCCCCAAAAGTAGCTGTTGTGAAAGAGTGGAAACACCCACAAGTGACTGAACAAGAAAGGGAGAAATGAGAAAGGAGAGGGTTTCAGTATCATTAGGACTCTACAAACAGGAGATACCAGACTGGGAAATTCCGCAGCTCAATACCTAGCAGGGATGTGGTAGGAAGGGCAAATCCCTAGGAGCAGACAGTGAGGTCCAAAGGGTCCACTGGCCACACAGGGAGAAGTGGTTGCCTGCTAGGAGTGCATTTGGTACAGGCTGTACGGCATCCCCACAGGCGAAGGTTCCAGCAGACCCCAGAGAACAGCCACATTTGCTCGTATTGGAACAAAGATGCTAAGGTGCGGTGAAACCTGGTGCTGCTTGTGTATTATGATTTACCATAACCCCTCAACTGCTGCTTTATGAGATTGCATGGACTTTTTCTCAGACAAGCCCACATCCAGCCACAATCTCTGAGCCTCTGCAGCAGTGTGATTGCATTCACGTTCCCCGGAGGCAAGCAAGCACCCAGCCATTCCTCGGCAAGACCCACCCCTAGAGGGTCAGAGCAGGTCCAAGCCACAGAGCCCTCAGAAGTGAGGGGTTTGAGGGGTGCCTGGCTGGCTCAGTCAGTTAAGCATCCAACTTTGACTCAGGTCATGATCTTGCAGGTCATGAGTTCAAGCCCCACATCGGGCTCTGTGCTGACAGCTCAGAGCCTGGAACCTGCTTCAGATTATGTGTCTCCTCTCTTTCTGCCCCTCCCCTGCTCACACACTCTCTCTCAAAAATAAATAGACATTAAAATTTAAAAAAAAGGGAGGTGTTTGGATACACAGTCCCGTCTGAGATAAAATTTGGGAGGGAGGTGCTGCCTGGCAGGCTGATGGCTTGGACACAGACAGTGTATAAGTGGTGTGTGGACAGGAGTGGGAGACAAAGGAGAGGTGCTTGATTGCTGGTTGGTGAGAGCTCAGAGTTCTGGTGCAAGAGACTGGGAAACTGGGTGATGCCATTTTCACCCCTGTTGTGCAGGTACATACACGCCTATACCCATGTCACACCGATCCACCCCAGTAAGCTAAGAAGTGCCACCTAGTGGAAAATGGAGCTGTTACACTAAGCCCCATCCAACTGTGCCAATCAAGCTCCAGAGGACCACCACAAGTCTCTACACCTGCTTAGTTTGCGGACTGTAAAGTGCTTCAGATTTCATTCTGTTCATTGGCCATCTATTCATTTTTTTTTCTTTTTCTTTTCTTATTCATGGATACAGAAAGAGAAATAATTTATTTTTATGTTCCATTTTTATAAAAATATTTTTAAAAATTTACTGTATTTTTCATTTTTTGTAATTTTTTAAATTCTATTTTACTTTATTCATTTCAGTTTATTCTATTTTATTGTATACATTTTTTAAATTGTTAAAAGTTTTCTTACTTATTTTTCTTTTCTTTCCCTTGTTTCTCTTTTCTATCAAGCTTCTTTCAACAACCATACCAAAGCACACCTAGGATCTAATTTTCTTTATTTCATTTTTTGTGTTGTTTTTAATTTTTTAATTTTAATTTTATTAATTCTTTTTCTTCCTCCAAAATGACAAAACAAAGGAATTCATCCCAAAAGAAAGAACAGGAAGAAATGACAGTCAGGGACTTAATCAATACTAATATAAGCAAGATGTCTGAGGGAGAATTTAGAATAACGATAATAAGGATACTACCTGAGGTTGAAAAACGCATAGAATTTCCTTCTGTGGAGATAGAAGTAAAATCTAGTCAGGATGGTATTAAAAATGCTGTAACTGAGATGAGATGCAATCTCGAATAGATGCCACAGCAGCAAGGGCGGATAAAGCAGAGCAGCAAATCAGTGATATAGAAGAAAAAATTATGGAGAATAATGAAGCAGAAAATAAAAGAGGGAAAGTAAGGCAAAAGTGCACGATTTAAGAATCGGTGACTCATTAAAAAGGAATAACATCCGAATCATAGGGGTCCCAGAAGATGAAGAGAAGAAAAAGAGGTAGAAAGTTTATGTGAGCAAATCATAGTGGAAAACTTTCCTAACCTGGGGAAAGACACAGACATCAAAATCTTAGAAGCAAAAAGAACTGCCATTACATTAAACAAAAACTAGCCATCAGTAAGGCATATCATAGTCAAATTCACAGAATACACAGACAAGGAAAGAATTATGAAAGCAGCAAGGGGGGAAAAAGTCCTTAACTTATAAGGAAAGACAGATCAGGTTCACAGCAGACCTATCCACAGAAACTTGGCAGGCCAGAAAGGAGTAGCAGGATATATTCAATGTGCTGAATCAGAAAAATATGCAGCCAAGAATTATTTATCCAGGAAGGCTTTCATTCAAAACAGGAAGAAAGATAAAGAGTTTCCCAGACACACAAAAACTAAAGGAGTTCATGACCACTAAACCAACCCTGTAAGAAGTTTTAAGGGGGACATGCTGAAGGAAGAAAAGATGAAATAAAACAAAAAAGACCAAAAGCAGCAAAGACTAGAAAGGACCAGAGAACACTACCAGAAACTCCAACTCTACAGGCAACACGATGGCAATAAATTAATATCTTTCAGTACTCACTCTAAATGTCAGTGGATTAAACTCTCCAATCAAAAGACATAGGGTAACAGAATGGAAAGAAAACAAGATCCATCTATATGCTGTTTACAAGAGACCCATTTTAGACCTAAAGATACCTTCTGATTGAAAGTGAGGGGTTGGAGAACCATCTATCATGCTAATGGTCACCAAAAGAAATCTGGAGTAGTCATACTTATTTAAGACCATTTAGATTTTAAAATAAAGACTGTAATAAGAGATGAAGGGCATTATATCATTAAGGGGTTTATCCACCAAGAAGATCTAACAATTACAAACATTTATGTCCCCAATGTGAGAGCACCCAAATACATAAATCAATTAATCACAAACATAAACTCATTGATAATAATAGTAGGGAACTTCAACACCCCACTTACAACAATGGACAGATCTTCTAAGCAGAAAATCAACAAGGAAACAATGTCTTTGAATGACACCCTGGACTAGATGGACTTAACACATATATTCAGAACATTTCATCCTAAAGCAGCAGAATACACATTCTTCTTGAGTGAACACGGAACATTCTCCAGGATAGATAACATACTGGGACACAATCAGCCCTCAACAAGTACAAAAAGATGGAGATCATACCATGCATATATTCAGACCACAATACTTGAAGCTCAAAATCAACCACAAGAAAAATTTGGAAAGACAGCAAATATTTGGAGATTAAAGAACATCCTACTAAAGAACAAATGGGTTAACCAAGAAGTTAAAGAGGAAATTAAAAGTACACGGAACCCAATGGAAATGATAACACTACAGCCCAAACTTCTGAGATGCAGCAAAGGCAATCGTAAGAAGAGAGTATATAGCAATCTAGGCCTTCCTAAAGAAGGAAGAAATATCTCAGATACACAACCTAACCTTACACCTTAAAGAGCTGGAAAAAGAACAGCAAATCAAACCAAAAACCAGCAGAATATGGGAAGTAATAAAGATTAGAGTAGAAATCAATGCTATTGAAATCAAAAGAACAGTAGAACAGATAAATAGAAACAGGAGCTGGTTCTTTGAAAGAATTAACAAATTTGATAACACCCTAGCCAGATATATCAAAAAGAAAAAGGAAAGGACCCAAATAAATAAAATCAACAATGAAAGAAGAGAGGTCACAACCAACACTGCAGAAATACAGACAATAATAAGAGAATATTATGAGCAATTATAAGCCAATAAATTGGGCAATCTGGAAGAAATGGACAAATTTCTAGAAACATATAAACTAAAACTGAAACAGAAAGAAATAGAAAATTTGAACAGACCCATAACCAGTAAAGAAATCGAATCAGTAATCAAAAATCTCCCAAAAAACAAGAGTCCAGAGCCGGATGACTTTCCAGGGGGATTCTACCAAACATTTAAAGAAGATTTAACAACTATTCTTTTGAAGCTGTTCCAAAAAATAGAAATGGAAGGAAAACTTCCAAATTCATTGTATGAAGCCAGCATTACCTTGATTCCAAAACCAAAGACCCCACTAAAACAGAAAATTATAGACCAATTTCCCTGATGAACACGGATGCAAAAATTCTCAACAAGATACTAGCCAACAAGATCCAACAATACATTAAAAGAATTATTCACCACAATCAAGTGGGATTTACACCTGGGACACAGGGCTGGTACAATCTCTGCAAATCAATCAATGTGATACAATACATAAATAAAATTGATCCTCTCAATAGATACAGAGAAAGCATTTGACAAAATACATCATCCCTTCTTGATAAAAACCCTCAAGAAAGTAGAGATAAAAGGACCCTACATCATTATCATAAAAGCCATATATGAAAGATCCACTGCTAATATCGTTATCAATGGGGAAAACCTGGGAGCTTCCCCTAAGGTCAGGAACATGACAGGGATGTCCACTTTCGCCACTGTTATGCAACATAGTATTGGAATCCTAGCCTCAGCGATCAGGCAACACAAAGAAATAAAAGGCATGCAAATTGGCAAGGAGGAAGTCAAACTTCAACTCTTCACAGACGACATGATACTCTCTATGGAAAACCCTAAGATTCCACCAAAAAACTGCTAGAACTGATCCATGAACTCAGCAAAGTCACAGTACATAAAATCAATGCACAGAAATTGGTTGCATTTATATACACCAATAATGAAACAGCAGAAAGAGAAATCAAGCGATAAATCCCATTTACGATTGCACAAAAAATCCATAAAATACCTAGGAATAAACCTACAAAGAGATGAAAAACCTATACGCTGAAAACTGTAGAAAGCTTATGAAAGAAACTGAAGAAGACACACACACAAAAGGAAAAATGTTGCATGCTCCTGGATTGGAAAAACAAATATTGTTAAAATGTCAATACTCCCCAAAGCAATCTACATATTCAATACAATCCCTATCAAAATAATACCAGCATTCTTCAGAGAGCTAGACATACAATCCTAAAATTTATATGGAGCCAGAAAAAAACCCAAGTAGCCAAACCTGAAAAAGAAAACCAAAGCTGGAGACATCACAATTCCAGACGTCAAGATGTATTACAAAGCTGTAATCATCAAGACGGTATGGTACTGGCACAAAAACATACACATAGATCAATGGAACAGAAGAGAAAACCCAGAAATAGACCCACAAACGTATGGCCAACTAATCTTTGACAAAGCAGGAAAGAATATCCAAAAGAATAAAAACAGTCTGTTCAGCAAATGGTGTTGGGAAAAATGGACAGCAACATGCAGAAGACTGAACCTGGATCACTTTGTTATACCATACACAAAAATAAACTCAAAATGGATGAAACACCTGAACATAAGACAGGAAGCCATCAACATCTTAGAGGAGAGAGCAGGCAAAAGCCTTTTTTTTTTTTTTTAATTTTTTTGGTAACGTTTATTTATTTTTGAGACAGAGAGAGACAGAGCATGAACGGGGGAGGGGCAGAGAGAGAGGGAGACACAGACTCGGAAGCATGCTCCAGGCTCTGAGCCATCAGCGCAGAGCCCGACGCGGGGCTCGAACTCAAGGACCATGAGATCGTGACCTGAGCCAAAGTCGGACGCCCTACCGACTGAGCCACCCAGGCGCCCCGGCAAAAGCCTTTTTGACCTTGGCCACAGAAACTTCTTGCTAGACATGTCTCTGGAGGCAAGGGAAACAAAAGCAAAAATGAACTATTGGGACCTCATCAAAATAAAAAGCTTCTGCACAGCAAAAGAAACAATCAGCAAAACTAAAAGACAACCAATGGAATGGGATAAGATTTTTGCAAATGACATATCAGATAAAGGGTTAGTATCTAAACTCTATAAAGAACTTATCAAATTCAACACCCAAAAAACAAATAATCCAGTGAAGAAATGGGCAAAAGACATGAATAGACACTTCTCCAAAGAAGACATCCAGATGGCCAACTGACACATGAAAAGATGCTCAACATCACTCATCATCAGGGAAATACAAATCAAAACAACAATAAGATACCACCTCACACCTGTCAGAATGGCTAACATTAACAACTCAGGCAATGACAGTTGTTGGCGAGGATGCGGAGGAAGAGGATCTCTTCTGCACTGCTGGTGGGAATGCAAACTGGTGCAGCCACTCTGGAAAACAGTATGGAGGTTCCTCAAAAATTAAAAAATAGAACTACCCTATGACCCAGCAATTGCAATACTAGGTATTTATTAAGAGGACACAGGTGTGCTGTTTTGAAGGGGCACATGTACCCCAATGTTTATAGCAGCACTATTGACAATAGCCAAAGTGTGGGAAGAGCCCAAATGTCCATGGATGCGCACACACACACACACACACACACACACACACACACAAGTATTACTCAGCAATCAAAAACAACGAAATCTTGCCATTTGCAACAATGTGGATGGAACTAGAGTGTATTATGCTAAGTGAAATAAAAGAGAAGGAGAAATATCACATGACTTCATTCATATGTGGAATTTAAGATACCAAACAGATGAACATAAGGGAAAGGAAGTTAATATAAAAATAGGGAGGGGGACAAAACGTAAGAGACTCTTAAATATAGAGAACAAACTGAGGGTTGCTGAAGGGATTGTGGGTGGGGGAAATGGGCCAAATGAGCAAGGGGCATTAAGGAAGACTTTTTGGGGTGAACACTGGGTGTTATACATAGGGGTTGAATCACTGGAATCTATTCCTGAAATCTTTATTGCACTATGTACTAACTAACTTGGATGTAAATTTGGAATATAAATAATTTAAAAAATAATAAATTAAAAATATTAAAAAAAAAAAACTTTCTGGAGCCCCTGGGTAGCACAGTCAGTTAAGCATCCGACTTTGGCTCTGGTCATGATCTTGCCTTTTGTGAGTCTGAGCCCTACAACAGGGTCTCAATTACTAAAAATTAATAAATTAATTATTTAAAAAATAAATTTTAAAAAATTAAAAAAGAGAAATAATTTACTATACACCCCACAGGGAGTACCAGTACTGAAAAAAGCAATTTGGGACATGCTGACTCTCTTAATTAGGGCATATCCTGTTGCAAAGGGAAATACACTCTAAATCATGCAACAAAGGAAAGGATATTCTTTAAGGAATGAATACAGGAAACATCTCAAATGAATAAAGTACACAAATGACAGCAAGGCTTCAGCAGACCTGACTGTCACTTTCTCCTGTGTATGATGATCTCTAATGTGCCTGCTTGAAATTCACCAACTTGTTCAGATCACATCTCTTTCAACAACTCGCCCCCAAAGACAGCACCTGCCTGCTGTAAACCACAACTGGCACATTGTAGGCTCTTACGAAGTTTTGGTAGTTGACAGGGCATCTGTCTGTAGACACTTGGAATTCAGTGTTAAACAATCTACCTCATAGGTGAGAAATGACTAAATGAACTCCGAGGTTCTGGGTGGAATGAGCTCTGAAATATTAGGATGGCAAATGGAAACAGCATGTAGATGATTATAAAACAAAATTAAAAGAGTGAGATAATTAAAGTGGCAAAATCATGATTTGTACGTGATTTTTGAATGCAAACAGACACACACACACACAATGCCTCATAGTAGTGCGCCTTGTTTTTCTTTTAGACTCTATTATTCAAATCCCAAGTGGAAAAGAAGGATGTCCTCAGTAGAAGTACCTATTGAATAATACAGATATGGTAAAATAGTTTACAACACTGAAGTTGTTCTTCCTAAAGGACATAGCTTAATTTTACTCTGATAATATCTAATTACTCTAAAAAGTGCCAATATCTAATGAAAAATTCGTATGTTCCAAATCTACCTCTCCAGAAATAATGACCATTAATAGTTCAGTGTATGTATATGCGTGCATTATGTTTGCACATATATTTTGTATTGTTGGGATAATATCATATAAGTATCCTACAATCTGCTTTTGTCACTGGATATACTGTTGACACCATTCATATCAGAAAATAGGTATGGCTGCAGAGTTTTGCATCAGATGGATGAGCTATGATTTGTTTCAGCACCAGCCTTTTCATAGACCTTGATTTTCCTTCTCAATTTTTGCTATTCTAAATGTCTACACAACAAATTACAGTGCATATATACTTATTGTCTTATTAATTTCTTGGATAGTTCCTAAAAGTAGACTTTCTGGATTGATCTCCTGTTAGCTTGTGCCAACATCCACATGGAAGTCATAGTCATGCAGCCCTCTCCTCAAAGATATTAGTGCCCTAATTCCCATAACCTGTGAAAACATCAGGGTATATGGCAAAGAAGAATTAACATCGCAGATAGAATAAAGTGTGTTACTCAGATAAATTTAAAATAGAGAGATTATCCTGGATCATTTAGGTAGGCCCATGTAATCATGGAAGTCTTTATAAGAATAAGGAGGCAAAAGCCAATCAGGGGAGGGTCTGACTACAGAAGAAAGGCACAGAGAGATGCATTGTTGTTGGCTTGCATGTCATCTTGCAAGTAATGATATGTGGTATGTTTATTTGTTTTTTACGGCAAAATAAATAAATAAATAAATAAATAATCTTTATTGAAATAAGTTAATCTAGCAGATAGGTCTGAGAAACCACAAATCAGGTAGTTAGGGCAAGAAGAGCCTCTACCATGTTGCCCTTGTGTTCCCTCAAGCTCCGTTGTGCTACATGAGATCTCAGTCTCTAATTATCAGCTGCAGATCTTCCTTCTTGATGGTGACTTTTGCCCACTCCTTCTCTTGCTCCTATTTGGCTTTCTGCTGCCAGGACCATGTGTCTCCAATCATGGCCATGGCCATTTCCAGATTGGAACTCAACCTTCTCTGGCCAATGAACGGAAACCTGCCAGCACACCTTCTTTCCTTTTTTTCTGCATTTATTGAAGATACAAAGGCTGGATCTTCAACATTCAACTTCCAATAATTAGGGAAAGGCCACGAGAATCTCAGAGATGCTGGCCCTGACATCACTGAGTCCCTGAACCAAAGTCAGATTTCGTGTTAGGTAAGAAACTTAAACTTCTCCTTGCTTAAGCTACAATTAATTGTTCATTTTATAATTTGCTAACAATGCATTTCTAACACTATCCTCCTTCTTTCCTTACTCATACCTTGCCCTTTTCCTCTGTTCTACTATAATCCTATCCATCCTTAGTCTAGCTCCATCATAACGCTTTCTTTGCTGTCATGGGAATTGTATCCTCCTCAACCTCCGTATCACTACCCAAGCCAATTGGTTGGTATTTTATGTTGATTTTCCTCTGTTTCGGGTGTGTCAGCTCTGGTTGCTCTCTAGAGCAGCATTGTCCAATGGAACTTTCTGCCATGAGGGAAATATTTATATCTCTGTAGCTCAATATGGTAGCCACTAGCCACATGTGGCCACTGGGCACTTAAAATGTGGCTAGTGCAACTGAGGACCTGAAATTTTAATTTTAATTCATTTAATTTTATTATTTATTTTTATTTTTTAATTTCATTTCATTTTAAATAGCTACATGTGGCAAGTGGCCATGTTGTTCAGCCCAGTGCTAGAGTGGCAGTTCCTTAAAGAAAACAACAATGATTAATACATTTCTTTGCTTCTAGCAGAGAGGTAGATGACATTAGATGACCTTTAATTACTCCACATTGCCCACAGCTGTGGTTGCCTATCCACGTGCTTATAGGAAATAGACAGGTAAGGTAGAGGAAAGAAGTTTCCTGAGTGCAACAACAGGGAAAAGTGAGCTGCCGGGCAGGGCGGGGCAGTGACTTTTCAGCCCTAGATGTCATGTTGAAAGGAGAATCAATAGAGCCAAATATTCCCAAGTTTTAAGAAAATCTGGAAATTGGGATATTTGGTTGAAAACATCAGATGTCTAAATGTTGATAATTAATTCAAATTAAAAGAAAATAGCTCTGGGTAGCACACATAAAAGATACGTTGGCCAGATATGGCCAGTGGGCCACCAGTTTGAGGTCTGTGACCACAAGGTAAATTTCAGAGTCTTCCCGGCCTGAGAGACCTGCTGACATCCTGGCTGGTCTCCTGTTGTTCATCCCTGGTGCAGTCTGCTCCAGCAGCCTTGGACCACTTGCAGTTTCTAAACACATCCTGTATTCTTACGCCTTTATGCCTTTGTTTCTGCCTTTTCTCGTTGCTTGTATAACACCCTCCCCATACACCGTTAATGCTCTTGTCTTCATAGGAGACCCTATTTACTTGTCAAGGTCAGTTCAGATGTCTTTTCTTCAATAATGTCTTCACTGAATCTGCACAAAATCAAAAGTCTAACATAACCTATTGCACAGATAGCTGCTATTTTATTTCTTATATGATATTAGAGTAAATTACTTACCAACCAGTTTAGTAATAATTACTGCCAGTTTCCAAGCACTATGCTAGGTGTATAAGAAACTGTGCTAAGGGGTTTATATAACTTACGATCTATTCTTCCCAGGGTTAAATAAGTCTCTGCTGCTCTGTCCTTCTCTGTAAAGGGTGGATGATGATAGTAAAGAGATACTGCATGTCAAGTGCTGAGTACAATGTCTGAAGCACAGTAAACACCCAGTGAGTGATTGCCCTCATTATCATTTCTTACCCTGGAATATGCCATGTATAAATGCCCATATGGTCACATGGTCAAATTTTAAGTCAGGCAATCCAACTAACATAGATCCAAATTCGGTGGAAAACCCACGCAAGTGTTTTAACCTGAAACAGCAAGTGACAAAACAGTTTTGTTTATAGAATTTTCCTTTATAACAACAGTGCTGTGATGTAGTATTCTGACTTTTATCTTACAGAAGAAAAAACTGAAACACAAACAGGCAACATTGTCTGTCCAAAGTCACATGGATGTTGGAGCAAGGATTTAAATTCAGGTCTGTTTTAAATGCTCAAGCCCTAGAGATGGGCCGATTATCTATTTTCCAGGCTAGGAAAGTGACTAAAACCAGGATCGGCTACATGAGTTGGTGAGGGTTACACTGGCAGAGCAGGGATCCAAGTCCGGGTCTCTTAACTCCCGGGGCTTCTTTCATTCTAGCCAGATGCCTCTCCCTGCCTAAAGAAGCAGTTTGCATTCTAAAGGAGGGATGGAGCTTTGGAGTGGCCTTTGCATTTCCTTAGGACATAGTATTTTGAAATAATAGCCTGGAGCAGACCCAAGGATCATCCTGGGCAGTACTTAGCCTGTAAAGATGCTGCAGGGAATGGCTGCCCTCCAAGACAGCCAGGCCAAGGGGAAGAATCCCTGGCTTGTCTTCAGAGACTACCAGCAGACTTCTTGAGAGGCAGCCTAGCCCTTTGTTTCTTCATGGGCCTTTGAAAAGCCTAGACTATCCAGAAGGATCTGTTTCATGTCAAAGATAGCAGGCCCTATGCTTCCCAGATAGCAGGCCCTATGCTTCCCAGAAGAATATTTCCATTTCTTAGAAGGATAGTGCTCATAATGTTGTGAGGTTTTTGGCTTCTGAGAATTCTTAAGAGTGGTAGAAAGTAAGAATAAATCATTTTTTATTTTCTCCGGAGAAAATGGACTTACTTTATTTTTTTACTGTGGTAAGAACACTTAAGACAAGATTTACTTTCAACAAATTTTAAGTTGTGACACACAATTTTGTTAACTGTAGGCACAGTGTTGTAAGACAACAGATTTCTAGAACATATTTGTCTTGGATGACTGAAACTTTATATACCCAGTGAAAAGCAACTCCTCAGTTTCTCTGCTGCCCTTGGCAATCACCATTCTACTCTCTGTTTCTATGAGTTTCACTATTTTAGCTACTTCATGTAAATTGAACAATGCAGAATTTGTTCTTCTGTGATGGGCTAATTTCACACAGCATAATGTCCTCATCCATATTGTCACATATGGCAAGATTTCCTTCTTTTTAAGGCCAAATAATATTCCATTGTGTGTATATACCTTAGTTTCTCCATTCATTTGTTGATAGAAATGTAGGTGGTTTCCACATCTTGGTTATTGTGAATAATACTGCAGTGAACACAGGAGTGCTAATATCTCTTAAAGATCCCAGTTTTAGTTCTTTTGGGTATAAACCCAAGTGTGGGATTGCTACTGTACTATTTTTAATTTTTTGAGGAGCTCAGGTTACTATTTTTCATTGTGAGCAAATCATTTTACTTTTCCTCTAACAGTGTACAAGAATTCTAATTTCTGTACATTCTCACCAACACTTATTATCTTTTGTTCTTTGATCATTGCCATCCTAACTGGTATGAAATGATATTTCATTGTGGTCTTGATTTGTATCTCCTTGATGATTAGTGATGTTGAACATTTTTTCATATACCTGTTGGGTATTGGTATGCTTCTTTCCCCCCATTTTTTAAATGAGTTATTTGTTCTTATGCTATTGAGTTATAAGAGTTCCTTATATTTGGGGGATATTAACCGTTATCAGATGTGTGGTTAGAAAATCTTCACCCCTCCATAGGTTACATTTTCACCTCATTGATTGTTTCCTTTGCTGTGCAGAAGCTATTTAGTTTGATGTAGTCCTACTTGACAATTTTTGCTTTTGTTGCTTGTTCTTTTGGTATCATATCAAAGAAATCACTGCCTACGCTATTAACATGGAGCTTTTCCCTCATACTTTCTTCTAAGAATTTTATCAAAAGCTGAACACAATATATAAAAATTTATGGGATACAGCCAAAACAGCCATAAGAAATAATTTAATAGTGATAAATGCCTACATTTTTAAAAAAGAAGAAAGATTCCAAATAAATAACCTAACTTTATACCCCAAGAAACTAGAAAAAGAACAAACTAAGACTACAGTTAGCGGAAGGAAGGAAATCATGAAAATTAGAACAGAAATAAATAAAATACAGAATAGAAAGAGAGAAAAATCACCAAAATAATGAGTTGGTTTTTTGAAAGATAAACAAATTGATAAATGGTTAGTTAACTAAGAAAAAATAAGGAGTCAAAAAATAAAAATTGAATTAGAAGACATTTCAACTGATGACCCAGAAATAAAAAGGATTGTAAGAGTCTGTTATGAACAATTATACCAACAAATGGTTAAACTACAAGATATGGATAGATTCCTAGCAACATACAGCCTACTGAGACTGAATCAGGAAGAAACAGAAAATATGAACAGACCAATGATGAGTAAGGAGATTGAATCAGTAATCAAATTCTCCCCAGGGCTAGATGACTTCACTGGTGAATTCTCTCAAACATTTAAAGGAGAATTAGCACCAATTGTTCTCAAACTTTTCCAAAAAATTGAAAAGAAGGAACTTCCAAACTCAGTTTATGATGCCAGCATGATCCTGACATGAAAGCCAGATTTTAAAAAACTGCAAGTAAAGAAAACTAAAGCCAGTATTACTGATGAAGATAGATGAGGACATCCTCAACAAAATACTAGCAAACCAAATTTAACCATACATTGAATAGGATTGTCGTCCATGACCAAGTGGGAGTTATCTCTGGAATGCAAGGATGGTTCAACTGTAAAAATCAATTAACATGGTAGACCACATTAACAGAATGAAGGATAAAATTCTCTTGATCATTTCAATAGATGCAGAAAGAGCATTTGAGAAAATTCAAATTCCTTTCATGAGAAAACTTTCAACAAATTAGATATAGAAGGATTTACTTCAAATGTTTATACAGCTACATGGAAAAGAAAATCTGGAGAAGTAAAGAGATAATGGCCAATGCCTTTGATACGTGTATATATTGAACATTTTTCTTTTTCTTTTTTTTTTTTTTGGTGGGGGGGGGGAGTTGTACAGCACTCAAAATCCATTCTTGTGCCTGGGGAAATCATTCCCCTTGTGGCAAAGTCTTTTCTCAAAGTTATCTGAAAACATCAGATCCTGGCTTTCCTAGCCTTTCTTGTAGCTGGGACACAGGCAGTACTTAGACTCCACCAATCAGATGGATAACCCAGGCTCAAAATTGAAAAGATTGATATTAAAAAGTAGAACTGCTCTAATTCCTTTCCAGGAAAGTGGTGTAGATATGGCAGCTCTTGCTGGAGGCCTCAGTGACAGTCGTAGAGGAAATGTCCAGTGGTACAAGCTCTGTGGTGTCCACGAGACAATGTAGTGTGTGTACCCAGTAGAAACAATTGCAGCACCTTCATGGAATCAGTTCTGTGGACTGATTTTGAGCACTGTTCCTGTGTGCTGGCATTCAAGCTTTGTTCTCTTAGTGATTATCTGAGCTTTGCAATATCATTTAACAAATTTTAATTCTACTTAGATTAGCCAGAATTGCTTTATGTTTCTTAAATGGGGAAGTCAGTGGAGGCAATAGGATTGGGGTGTATATTTTTATGTATCTGCAATGTTTATATCATAACATTTATTTATGATAACAAGCACACAAATGCTCAAGCATTTGATGTTCAATAGTGGGTAAGCAAGAGAAAGAAAATATAGAGTATAACATGGTGATGAATATTCTATCCCTATCCATTTGCTCTCTCAAACATACCATACACTTTGCTTATGCTAGTTCTTACAAATGGAATGTCTTCCTTACTTTCCAGCCATGAAAATCCTAAATCCAGAAATGCCCATCACATCTCTGTCAGCACCACTACCTTTATCCAGGTCTCATCTGGGCTCCAGGAGTAGACATAAATGGAAATAAACTGTCAAGAAGGGAGATCAGGAGGGAACATAGATAATCCCAACCACAACCCCAGACTGATGTTCATATGTTGGTCAGCCTGTCTTTCCTTTCAGGAGGGTGACCCATGTGTCTATATTCCTGCTTCCCCAGCATCTGCGGGAGCCCTAAATGAACATGCAAGAGCTAGAATACACAAGGTACTCAATGAGCATTTGTTGAATGAATGAAGAAAGGGAGGGACAAAATTAAAGATGTCTTCTCACTGACAGCATCTCCATTCCTTTTCCATCTTTATTTTTCCATTCTCTACAAAATGCCCGGATGAATCTTAAACAGTTTGGTCATTACCAGGTGAAACCTTTTACACCTAATCTCACCACCACTGCATTGGACTTTGTCCATGGCTCTGGGGTTCTCATACTGACAGATCCTACAAAAGAGAGCTGAATGCTTGGGCAGCACCTCCACTGTTAACAGCTGGGAAAAGGGACCCAGGGGTTTGTGCCCAGAGGTTCAAGCACCATTCAGAGCTCTGCCTTGAGAGATTAAAAAAGTAACCACAGTCCCTGGGAGCTGAAAGTCTTTGGCTCAAAGTCTGAAAAATCTCTCCTTTGAGAAGCAGACATCTGACAGGAGCTGCAAAGTCGGCAAATCTAATTTCAGACTACCTAGAAAATAAAAATAGGATCCCAAGTTCAGCTGTAATGGCTTTGAGGAGGATTCAGAAGGCTTGGCAAGCACAAGTGTTTATGTGAGCTGTGATTAGGCAGGCAGCTCCTTCCCCAAGCAGTCCAGACCTCGAGGGGTCTCTTTTGCCTCCATTGGGAGTCTCAGCATATCTGAACTAAAGGAAACACAAATCATCACATATTATTGTCTTTTTCTCTGGCCTTTGGTGATGTCAAAAGGCTGTTGACCTAGGAACCTGAACTGTACAAATCTGCAAAATGGTTCAACGTTCAAAAGTTTGATCAATTTTCGCAAAAAGGATCCACGAGTGCTAACTTTCCTTATAGTATCTCTCATCAAGCTTTCTTCATCAACTCACATTAGTTTAAAAAGAACATTAATACATCTGTCAATATTCATCCAAACTTTGTGATTGAAGGTAGCAGACACCTTTTAGATTGTATGTTGAACTCACAAATACTCCTTGAAGAATATTCTTCTCCTTACCCCACAGGAATGCTGTGCCCCCCACTCTCTAGGCATGCTTGTATCATGTGGCTGTTTTCCTGCTCACAGTTAGTTGGACCAAGGATGATACCTCGTTTAAGCTAGACCAATCAGCTCTCTTTTCTATGGATTGTGAAATCTGAGAGATTTAGGGAGTTAGCCAGTCATCTGAGCTGGTCTCTTATGTGAAGGCAGTATAATCTGGAGAATTGTTAGGGAAGGCTTTGCTATGAATATGGAAAAGTAAAGAAAGCCTGTTGGAGGGGGAATAATGAGAGGAGAGAATGATAAAGACAGTGAGTGATAGGCCAATGGAGGGAGAAACTGCAAGTGGAGGGAAACAGGAACAATAGAGAAAGAGACAGAAAGGAATGTGAGACAGAGCCAGAGGCAAAGGTGAGAGAGAGCTAGCAGCAGGGAAGGAGAGACAGAGCAAGAGATTAAGAGATTAAAAACTGCTTGGGGCGCCCGGGTGGCTCAGTCAGTTGAGCGACCCACTTCACGCAGGTCTTGATCTCACGGTGGGTGAGTTCGGCCCCGCGTCGGGCTCTGTGCTGACAGCTCAGAGCCTGGAGACTGTTTCTGATTCTGTGTCTCCCTCTCTCTCTGTCCCTCCCCCACATGCGCTCTGTCTCTCTCTGCCTTGCAAAAATAAAGAAAACTAATAAAAAAAAATGTTTTTAAGAGATTAAAAACTGCCTAAGTTTCACATTTCTTTTTGAAGTCATTTGAGAGGCCCAGCTGCTTTGGGGTTGCATGGATAACACAGTGTTCTCTCAATAATTCCCCCTTTTATGACTTGAGCTTTGTTGTGCTCTGTTAATTGTGACTAAGAATTTTAACTCTAAACAGCTTGGCACTCATTCAAAAAGCAGTGCTAGTGAAAAGAAAAAAGAAAAAAAAAAAGTACAAGCCAAACAGTGACACATTATGGATTTTGACACATAGGGAGAATACTTATGCTTCTCCATATCCTTTCAAGGACTGCCTAGTTATCTGAGGTTAATGAAACCTTCACCATCAAAAGCAATTTAATTCAGTTCTGAGACTAGGAATGTCAACTGAAAGTTCTGATATAATCGTATGATGAGTAGAGCAAGTAAATGTATCCAAGTTTGAAGGAAGTAGAATGGAGATTGCCAAAGAGAACCGCGTGCTTAGTTAACATAGGAGAGCCCAGCCAAAGGTGTTGAAAGCTCCCTTGAGAGAGTGAGTACTTTTGGAAACCAAAGTGGGAGTAGGGGAAGTGGGTGGTGCCTAGCCAGGTGGGAGCAGGTGAATGGGGATTAACACATTGTATCATTGCTGTATATTGGATGTGGCCTCACCTGGCCATGCTATATATTGTTTACAGTCACTCCCCTAGACTCAGTTTTTACAACTAAAGGTGACTACCTAAACGCATCATGCAATTTCATGCATCTTTCCATTTCTACCTTTCCTTTTGCTGGCAATGCTCTTACCCAACTCCTCCACAGATAAACCCTTCTGCACCTTCCAGCACCCTTCTTGAAACACTGCCCGCTCTGGTGCCTTCCTCAGCCCACTCTGGACAAATCTGAACACCTCCTCCTCTGTTGTGTCTATTGCATTTGGCACTGATGTTTATTATATGCCGGGAACTGTTCTAGATGTTGGAAACAGTAACAAGCAAAATCCTTGATTCACTGGTGCTTACATTCTACTTCGGGCAATGGGACATTGGACAGTGGGCAAATAAGCAAATAAATACATAATCTGTATTGATTAATACTCTGAAAAAAAAAAAAAAAGCAGTGTAAGGTAGTGATTGATGGGGAAGGGAATGGGATCTTATTCTAGTAGTTTTCATATGTAGATCTATTTGTCCCTGTGTCTCTTCGGCCAACTATGAGCTTTGAGAAGAACCTTTGCCTGCCACATAGCAAGTGCTCAACAAACTTGTAAAACAAGAAGGACATATCAAGACCACAAATTCAGTGTTTCACAGTCAACAGAATGCTCTTCCAGGTTTTACAGACAGCAGATAAGCTAGATAGAGTTAACCAATTTCCCAGTGAATGACAGAAAATTATTTTGTCAAATATATAAGTATCATATTTTTCTGACTTCACCCAGGAATGTAATTAACCAAAAAGCTCTCAGTACTGGTACCAAACATCAATATTCCGTTTCTCAGTTTCATAAATAGCTGTGTAGACTTGGCCCCACATTCCACTTTCACTGGCTTCAATTATTTAATGCCATGCTTTCCCATCCAAAATCTGCTGTTTATTATCTGTGTGTCTCGTATTATTTTTTCAGCCACCAACCCAGCTAGGTTGTAATTTTCAATCCACTACAGTGGGATTTGTTGTCTTACTTCCATTCCAAATACTGCTTAATTTGGCTATGGGGAACCCTGAAGGCTGAACTACTTGGCTGGAATACTATGCATTTTGTTCAGTAAGAATATCCAACTCATTTCTGATTATAGGCATAAGGATGGAGGTATAGAAAATGCTCTGTAAGTTGGAGCACAACAATAAAAAAGCCAGAGTCTTGGATTTGGAAGGCAATAAAAAGCATAGGCTTTGGGACCAGCTAGGGCTTGGTTTGTATTTCTGTTTTGCATCTTATTATTATAGTGTTTTTGGACAAATCAGTCCAGGTTCCTCCTCTGAAAATGAGGACAATAATACCTCTTTTGCAGTGTTGCCACAACAATCAAATGTAGTGTCTGCAAAACACCCAGAAAATAAAATTATCAATAGAGCTTGATCAAAGGGAGCCATATTGTTAGAAGGAAACCCATATTTAATAGATTCTTCCCTCTGTCTCATATCTCAAAACTAACCGTGTGCAGACAAACTCATGCTCTTGGAATCAAAGTAGGGATTTGTGTTTAAGAACACAATACGGGACCGCATAGTCTGGGTTTAAACCTCTTCTAGTTGTATGGCCTTGGGCAAATTACTTACCCTTGTAGTGCCTGTCTCATCTGTAAAAAGGAAATAGTCATAGTGCCTTTTGCACAGGATTATTGTGAAGTTGAGTTGACACACTAATCAGAAGTAGGATCTTAGACAGAGTTAGCTTCCTTGTGTCTTGGTGTTTCTTGTGGGAAATGAAGGAACTGGCCTCTAAGATCCTTTTTACCTCTGGAATGCAAGCATTCTGATGCTGCTTGAGTTGAAGCTAGTTTTATTGTATCTCTGTGTTTAGCACCATTAGGAAGCTTTGCGTGACCCATTCATTCTGTGTTGAACGGATCTGACCACTTCGTACTGCTCAGAAATTTCCTGGGTGCGTAATGCCCTCATCTCAGTGAGACGGACACTTATTTAAGGGCAGGATTGGTGTTCGTCTTGTCTTCCTGTTAGTGCCAGATTGTGAAAAGACTTGATGATTTTATCTACTTGATCTAAATAGGATGTCCAGCAATATTTACTTTTATGTTAGAACAGTGGGGGACAGAGAGAAGAGGAAGTATTGACAGAAGTGAAATCTTGTCACTCTGGAAGAATATCTCTGAGACCCATGCATAACCCTAGGTTCACAATATGAAAATGTTTGTACAGATTTAGGATCTTCCAATATGGAAAGCTCAGGATTCCTAGGATTAACCTATACCATTGATAAACCCTGTTTTAATAATTTTCAAAGACTGTTTTTTAAACAGTTTAAATCTTTCTCTTGACTCTTAAAAAAAATCTCTTTGGAACACTTACTAAAGCTATGTTATCAACTTACCACTTATTTTTTTCATTATAAAATACTTATTCAAGTCATTGAATTGAACCACTTATAAACTCAACATCCTATTTTTAAATATATCCTAAACATCTGACTCAGCACCATCTTTTTTGTAGATTCTTCACTTCTCCTTTGTTTATATCCTCAGACCTAGCTCTTTTTCACCAAGACACTGTTCTAGCAATTGCTTCTCAATTGTTATTCCATACACTAGTGGAGGCGTAAAGAGAAAGCCCCAAGGGTATGTGAATGCTGGGCAGTAAACCAGACTCACTCATCAGCCAAGAGAGTCACTCTACATCAGTAGAGTTCTTTGGTGTCAAGCAACATAAATTAACTCTACCAACATTAAATAGAGAAAGGAATTTATTTAGAAGTGGGGCGATCACAGGATAAAAAGGAAAAGTTGTGAGTCAAGTAATTGAGACAAAGACCAAATGGCCCACAAATCCTAAAATATTTCCTAGCTAGCCTTTTACAGAAAAAGCTTGGCAATCTCTACTCAAAATAATGGGAATGAATGGACAGTATTTTCAGGATATCATGGCAGGGCTGGATCTTCCCCAGTCACTTTCAATTCTTGTATCTCTTGTTTCAAAGATTCAAATTCCTTGGAGAGAGGGTTGATGAACTGAGGGTTGATATGCCCGGACCTTTTCCAGGGTTGAGCTGGGTTCCTCGGCTAACATTCCCACTAAGGGGGTATCCAAAGGGTGACGCACAGAGCCCCAAAGTAAACCCAAGGAGTTGTTGCTAAAGAATGGAAAATACATGCCAGTCAGGCAAAAATAACAGATGTCCAGTACGCACACTCCCACATAGCAGCCTTGCAGCAATTCAGATTCGTGCTTCAAAAAATTAAAATATATACCACACATGCACACACACACACACACACACATACACACACACACCACATGCTGCAAGTCAGAAGCTTCAGGTTGCTCACAAATAGTCAAAACCAGGAATGATAATGAATTTAGGATCTACTATATTCCAATTCTCCTAGTCCCAAAGGCATTAGAAATAGCACTGAGGGTAAAACCAAAATAACAGGACTGATATTTATGAGCACATCATGTCACCTACCCCAGCCTCAGTATCCCCAACCTTCCCTGCCTACCTAACAGAGCTGTGGTGAGGTTCAGGCTCAAGTATGGAATAGGTGCTTTAGGCTAGGTGTTCAACAGAACTTAACCTAGCCCTGTACAACTAGCCACTAATTTTACCACTTCTTAAAACAGTGTCTTTGGGTTCTGAAAAACAAACAGGAAGGAAGGAAGGAAGGAAGGAAGGAAGGAAGGAAGGAAGGAAGGAAGGGAGGGAGGGAGGGAGGGAGGGAGGGAGGGAGGAGAAGTTTCACCAATTGCTTTTTCCACAAGAAGGGCAATATTATATCTGTCTGAAAACTACATCCTATCTTCAGGTCATTGGATAAAACTTGCAACTTGGATGGGGATGGATATTCAAGAGGAAGCGGGGAAGGCTTGATCCTGGTCTGACAAGCACTTACCCAGCCAGTCACAGGCATGGCATGCAATATGATAAGCTGATGGCTTTTCCCTCAGTCTGCACCAGAGGACATTTGGAAGCAGGAATCAGTACTCTTATGACCTACATATTTCTCTAGCCCATATCTTGATTCTCCAGCCATCTTGGTAGTTGCATGTGACTGTCCATTTCAACCTGCCGCAGTGGTATATTTTTATTTCCCTTACAAGCTTATTCCAGTTTCTCCACTTCTGTGAATAGCGGAACCATTCTTCTAACTGCTCAAGCCAGAAGTCTTGGAGTCTCCTTTTTCTCTGCACTGACAATTATCCTATCAACAAATCCTGTCAATTTTACCTCCAAAATATATTTTGAATTAATCTAATCCCCACAATTTCTACTGCTTGTCCCCGCCTAAGCCATCATCTTCACTCTCCTGCTCTGCAGCAGGTCAAGGCCCATCCTTGACCTTTACAGCCCAGCGGCAAAATGACCTTTGTGAAGCGAAAGCCTCAATCCCATCAATCTCCTGCTTAGAAGCCGTCAGTCCCTTTCCATGGCTTTTATGATCCAAGGCAAACCCTTTCATGGCTTATGTGTTTCTCACCTCGTGTGACTATCTCTCTCCCTCTCTTCCTCAGAATCCTCAAGGCATACTTGTGTTTTTTCAGTTGCTTTTTGCTTTGCACCTGCCTATGTACCCCTTTATCTGTTGATCTGACTTTATACCGCCCAACAGACTTAATTTTCCATACCAGGAAAGTTTACCAAGTTAGCTCTCCCTGTTTGTTTCTCTTAAAGCGTCCTGTTTCCTCCACTGTAGCACTTAGAGATATTCGCTGTCTGCTTACTTGTTTAATACACGTCTTCCCTGTCAGGCTGCAAGGTCCACAGAGATGGAGGGGGAAGGGGGACCTCACCCATCTTATTCATTATTAATCTCCAGCCCTGAACATGATGCCTAGCACATACTAGACACTCGATAAATACTAAATTACAAAATAATGAATGCCCAAATTGGCCTTTGATTCTTTATAGTTTCCAATATCTCATTTATTGTTTCATCAATTTCTTTCCTCCCATCTGCTTAGAGATTTGCAGTTTGCAAAGCTCTTTCTTTGTCTTTCTCTGTGAAGGAAGCAGAAAAGCTGAGCTCATCCTTTTTATACACTTGAAGAAAACAAGAGTCAGGTTGTTTAAGGGACTTGGCTAAGACTTAAGAGCAGCTCATGTGTGGCAAAACCAAAACCAGAACCCAGGATATCAGATGCCTTGACTCTCCTGTCCTAGGTGGTTAGTTGTTATCAACAAAGGATTAAAAATACACTGAAATGCAAGAAGAGGATAGTCCTGTAGAATAGAAAAAGAGACAAGTCCTAGTTAGTCTTAATGTTATTGTTTGTCTTCTCAGGTTAACTAGCAAATAAGGCTTATTTTTGCATTCTGCTCCAAGCAAAGCCAGACAGAAAAGGCTGTCTCTGGAATTTTGTAATTGGAAACTCTTTTCAGGTTTTATGAAGATTTATTATAAGTGAGGCATTATAGTGGGTAATAAAGCTAGCTTCATTGACTGCAGCAATGATGGAAAGTAATTAAAAACCTGTGGTCATACTAGATTGTAATTAGTGTAATGGACGTGTCTAAAATGCAGGTATATGCATTCATTATTCTGTTAGAATTCCATATCCCCTAAAACATTAATATGTAAAAGTATGTCTCAAAACAATAACTCCATATAATGGATTATTTTAAACATGGACATTATTTTAAATATTGTCGGAGGGCAGTTAATATTTTCAGAAATATTATCTAGGTAATTTTTCATGAAAATTTCCTGCTATCGTAGAGCCACATTAGCCCCTTCCGTCTCAATTAGCTTTCTACAAATGCAACTTATCACTTTATAATTTGTAGAAAACTGCATCAGAAAACTGTGTCTGGGGGCGCCTGGGTGGCTCAGTCGGTTGAGTGTCCGACTTCGGCCCAGGTCATGATCTCATAGTCCATGAGTTCGTGCCCCGCGTCGGGCTCTGTGCTGACAGCTCAGAGCCTGGAGCCTGCTTCACATTCTGTGTCTCCCTCTCTCTCTGACCCTCCCCCGTTCATGCTCTGTCTCTCTCTGTCTCAAAAATTAAAAAAAAAAAAAGGAAAGAAATCTGTGTCTGAGCATGGCTATTCAGATATCATGAATGATCGATCTGTTTTTATCTTCGTAATTAAAATAACGTATGTAAAACAATTTGCTTCCTCCCCAGTCACACTTCTTGACTTATTCAAGGATAAAATAATCCACAAAAATAAGTATTTTGGTTTAGACATGTAAGAATGAGATTATCTGGCTTAGCTACCCATAGCAAGTAATTAACAAATGTGGCTTATCTATAAATATGGACGCCAACAATTTTCCCCATCCTTGTATGCACATGTCTCTACTCCCACCAAGAGGTGGGACCTATTCTCCCTCTCTTAAGCTGAAGTGGATCTGCCACTTGCTTTGACTGATGGGATGTAACAAAAGTGGCACTGTGAACCCCAAACAATGAGCCCTTAAAACTATTAGCAGCTTTCGGTTGTGTCCTCTTAGGATCTAGTTCCCCTGTAAAGAATCTCAGGTGCTACTACTAAACGATGAGAGACCTCATGAAGAGAGGCCCAGCCAGTCCCAGCCATTGCTATCACCCCCAATAAGGCACCAGACATATGAATGAATCTTCGGTTTTCCAGCTCTCGCTTGAAGGCATGTGTGTGACTCAGTCAGTAACACATAAAGTAGTGACAAACTGTAACCAAGTGTCATGCTCACATTTCAGAATCATAAGAAAATAAGTGGCTATTGTTTCAAGCTACTGTATTTAGGAGTGATATTTTATGTAGCAATAGATAACCGAAATATCAAGATAATCACACTTGTCTTGCTCCATGTGGTCATAAGCTAAGTTGTTCAGTTCAATACACATTTATTGAGCAACTACTATGAGTACTGGTTATGATTAATACACAGGTATAGCCTTTAAGGAGCTTCTTCTCTAAAGGAAGATACAGAAGTAGAATCACAGAATTACAACATATTTTAAGTGCTCTTACTAAGCTGTGCAGTTGAGGAATATTAAGGCCAATCTACTAAATCAGAGAAGGTTGAGGGAGGGAACAGCTGATCTGAGTCTTTAAGAGTAAATAAGCATTATTCAGATGTAAAAAGAACAGGAGGTATGAAAAGCATCGGAGGAGAATGTGTAAGGGGAGGGAAGTAGGGGTCATAGTGGGGGAACTGAAAGAAGTTTGGTATTGACTAGAGTGTGGTGTGAAACAGAGGGATGTTGGGAGGTAAATCTGGGGAAGATGCCAGATGTCATAATAAGGAGCTTGGTCTTTTCAGTAAACATTTGGAACAGATTATACGTTGGGCATAGATCAGAACTAGTTTATTAAAGCGAGTTAGTCAGGATACGTGCATTAATGGGATCCACATCTATCATTGTAACAGCCTGGACTCTTTGAGTTGTGGCAGAATCTTAATTCAGGGTGGATTAAGTAAGAAAGAATATGTTTTGAATTACATGGCAAGGGAGAAAACTGAGGCAGCTCACAGAATTGGAAGAAGACCTGGAGAAATCTGGGACTCAAGGAACAGAACCAGAACCTCAGATCACCAGGAAGCATTCAATCCCCCAAAACACATCACTTATTGTCTCTTGATCTCTCAGGGGCGACTACCATAATCCCGTTAGCTAATTCATGTGGTTATTTCCCTATATTTCTTTTATTTTTTAAATTTTTTTAACGTTTATTTATTTTTGAGACAGAGAGAGACAGAGCATGAATGGGGGAGGGGCAGAGAGAGAGGGAGACACAGAATCGGAAGCAGGCTCCAGGCTCTGAGCCATCAGCCCAGAACCCGACGCCGGGCTCGAACTCATGGACCGCGAGATCCTGACCTGAGCTGAAGTCAGATGCTTAACCGACTGAGCCACCCAGGCGCCCCTATTTCCCTATATTTCTAAAAACTAAGCCTAACCTATTTTTTTCTCAAAATCTCCAATGTAGACACTGTCCACTCACTTCCTCTTTTTTTTTTTTTTTTTTAACGTTTTATTTATTTTTGAGACAGAGAGAGACAGAGCATGAACAGGGGAGGGTCACAGAGAGGGAGACACAGAATCTGAAACAGGCTCCAGGCTCTGAGCTGTCAGCACAGAGCCCGACGCGGGGCTCGAACTCATGGACCGTGAGATCATGACCTGAGCCAAAGTCGGCCGCTTAACCGACTGAGCCACCCAGGCGCACCAACTCACTTCCTCTTTAGGTAGATGAAGAGTTTAGTTCTATCACATTCCATTTCCCTTGCCTCTACCCCTTACAGTAGAATTATATCACAATTTTTGATTACCTATACATCAGTGCTTTTATTATTATGACTATGTAAATATTTCTCACTGCTCAATGACGTGGTGTACCATCATTACATTTAATTTCTTATATTACTTTTGTCTTACCTGAAGTTAAAATGGACTCCTTTTTATTGCTCAGTTTTATGTAAATCAATGAACTCTTGCCACACATTCTAATAAACCTTCAAAACACTTTCAATACATTTTTTCCAATATAAAATTTTAATCTCTTGATTTCAATATTTTTATGAAGACATTTCTCCACCGTTCTACTCCAAGCTGGACCACCATCCCTCTAGAGCCACTTGAGCCCTGAGTTTTCTGTTAGCCACACTTGGGGGATTCCCTTAGCCTGGGTTGTGGTTCATCTTTTCTGGATTCCATTCTTCGTAGTCCATTTTTATATTTTACTGAAATAAAGCCAAAGAGTGCATTGAAGGTAATTACTTTGAAATACAAAAACCCGAAAACTGTTTTTCCCCCATTCTCATACTTGATTGATAGTTTGGAAGACACAGAATTCTAGGCTGAAAATAATTTCCCCCCAGAATTTGAAGCTATTATTTCCTTGTCTCTTAGCTTTCAACCTTGTTATTGAGAACCCTGATGCCATTTGGATTCCTGATTTTTTTTTTATGTGAAGTGTACCATTACTCACTCTGGAAAATTGTATGTTCTTCTCTTCATCCAGACCTTCTGAAATGTCATAATGATGCTTCACCCTGGGTCTGTCTACTTCCATTGTGATGTGTACTTAGTGGGGTATTTGAGCCTGGACACTCATGTTTTTAAGTCCTTGAAAATTTCATAAAATTCTTTCTTTATTACTGCCAAACTTCAGGCAGTGAATTCTACACTTTGATCATTTTATCGCTTATTGCTTATTGTTTTGTGCCACTCTTTTATTGTTTCATGTGTGTTACTGCACTGGGAGCTTCCTCACTCTAAGCACTGTTTTCGAATATCTTGTGTGGTCCTCACGGTAGCCTCACATATTCTTTCGCGAAAATTCTAAGTGGAATGATACTTTGTTACTTTAAAATCTGGACAGACCAATGAGTGATGCACATTCATTTTACCCAACTTTAAACTCTACTGCTTTTTTTTTTTTGAGATTAAAATCTAGATCTGTTTTGTTCCAAAGTATACAACATTCCTCAGTCATTTCTGAAGAGAGGCTAGTTCCTTGTCCATGTCCATATCTCCTTAACATCAGCCTCTATGCAAAAGGTTGCTATAATCAATTGAATGGTGTCCCCTCGAAATTCGTGTTCACCTGGGATGCCTGGGTGGCTCAGTTGGTTAGGTGTCCGACTTCGGCTCAGGTCATGATCTCTCAGTTTGTGAGTTCAAGCCCCGCGTCAGGCTCTGTGCTGACAGCTTGCTTAGAGCCTGGAGGCTGCTCCAGATTCTGTCTCCCTTTCTCTCTGCCCCTCCCCCGCTCACACTCTGTCTCTCTCAAAAATCAATAAACATTAAAAAAAAATTAAATTCATGTCTACCTGGAAGCTCAGAATGTGACATTGTTTGGAAGCAAGGTATTTGAACATGGATTTAGTTAAGGATTGAGATGAGCTTATACTGGATTAGGGTGGTCTGTAAATCCAGTGACTGCTGTCTTTATGGAAAGAGGAGAGGACACACAAAGACACAGGCACAAAGAGAAGGTGATGTGACAGTGGAGGCAGAGTTAAAGTGATAGGTCTACGAGCAAAGGAATGCCTAAGATTGCCAACAACCACTAACATCAAGGAGAGAGGCATGAGGAATGGTTTCTTCCTCAGAGACGTCAGAGAGAACCAATCTTGCTCAAACCTTGATTTTGTACCTCTGGTGTCCTGAACCATGAGAAAATAAATTTCTGTTGTTTTAAGCCAATCAGATTGTGGCAATTTGTTACAGTAGTTCTGGAAAACTTAGACAGCTACGTATTGTGGACCTCTGTCAGGAGGGATTTTTTTTTTTTTTTTTTTTCCACATCATGGGAGGACATTTGGCTTGCATACGAACAAACCAAATATGCCTGGAATCCACCATCCATCAGTGGTGTAAGAGGAATGGTGGGTTAATATCCCAAATTACTCACCTTTGTTTTGACAACTCTCGAGGGTGTTCTATACTACCCTCCAGACTCTCCCAAATGGACTGAGTTCCAGTTGCCTATCATAGTGATTAGCTTGATAACACATACAGATCTTCCTCAACTTACAGTGGGGTAAGTCCTGATAAACACACCATAAGTTAAAAATATCATAAGTCAGAAGTGCATTTAATACACCTCACTTACCAAACATCATAGTGTAGCCTAGCCTACCTTACTGCTTACCTTAGCCTACAGTTGGACAAAATCATTTCGCACAAAGCCTCATTTATAAAAGGTATTGTGCAACTCATGTAATTGACTGAGTACTGTACTGAAAATGAAAACTAGAAAGGCTGTATGGGTACAGAATGGTTGTGTTCTTTGACCCTTGTGATCGCAGGGCTGGCTGTGAGCTGCCACGCCGCAGCTGCCCAACCTCACCAGAGAGCATTGTGCCATATATCGCCAGCCCAGAGAAAGGTCCACATTCAAAATTTGAGGTTTGGTTCCTACTGAATGTGTATCGCTTTAACACCATCATAAAATCGAAAAATCTGAAGTTAAAAGTTGGGGACCATCTGTACTTTAACAGCTTTCTTTCCTTCCCTGCTTCCCCATCCCACAACCCTACTGTTGTTCTGAGATCACCTCCCAAATTAACAACTTCAGCTCTAATCCGCATCTGAGTCAGCTTCTGAGGGATCCCAAACCAAGCCGTCTCTTCTGTTCTCAGTACTCTTTCTCTAGAATTCTAGTGAATCAACTAATGAGCTTACCTGAGAAAGCTTCTAATTTTCTTATTGTTTACCTCCAATACCTCCAACTGTCCACCCCTTTGTTGTTTGCTACCATTGTTGTTGTTTTACTTTTTGGAGGAAGAGATTTCCTTGTATATATCTCCTATTTTTCCACCATCATACTTTTTATTTCCAATAAATGTTCCTTTTATATAGGCATTTCTTCTTGTTTCATGAATGCACTGTCTTACCTATTTGGAGATATTTTAAAAATTTGTTTTAAGTTTTCTTCCTCTCTTTGCATTGTCTCTGTTTATTCTAGTATCTTTTACTTTATTTTTCCCTTTCTCTTATAGATTAATGGCTTCTGTCAAATATTTGCTTCATTTCTTGAGTTAGGTACGAAAATGGTGAGTGGAAAGTTTCTGTGTAGGGTTAGGGCTTGTTACCTAATGGGCTCATTTTAAATTTCACGGCCAGCTGGGTATTTTGTTTGGGATTTTATTTGAGATCCCCAAGCAGACCTTTTGTGAGGGGGAGTTCAGTTTCTCCAGAGAAGGATCCCTCAATCTTATACATGGAGCAAGGTTAAGCCAGTAGAGGCCTGCTTGTTAGAACTTTGGATGGGACAGAGCTATGAGGTATGTATCTTATTGCAGTGAGTAGGTTTTACTCAGGTCTCTGTTTTCTATTCATACCTCTCTCACTTTCCTCTGTGCTTGTTTGAGTTCCTGGGTTTGAAGCCTCTTTGGTTCACTGCCCTCAGGGACCTTTCTTTCTATTTTGTGAGGGGTCATAGAAGTAGCGGTCTAGGTACCTAGAAGTACAATTGTTGTTGTTGTTTTAATTTTTAAATGTTTATTTTTGAGAGAGAGAGACAGAGCACGAACGGAAGAGGGGCAGAGAGGGAAGGAGACACAGAACCTGAAGTGGGCTCCAGTCTCTGAGCTGTCAGCACAGACATCAGGCTTGAACCCACAAACCCTGAGATCATGACCTGAGTCGAAGTCGGACACTTAACCGACTGAGCCATTCAGGTGCCCCAACTGGTTTTTATACCGACTTTCAAAGCCACCTCCCTGTTTTCAGCCTGATTGTCACCATCTGAAAAATCAGGTGCCCTCAATTCTTGAGCTTTTATGAAGTTCTTCATTACAATCTAACATCATTCTTACAACTGCCTTCTGTCTTCATATATTATGTTTTGGGAGTTATACATTTAATTTAATCAAACATGATGTAATCCAAGATGGAGTTTATGTCTCTGTATTCCTTCATGTTCTGGGGGTGATTTTCAAAAGGAGGAAGCTGACTTTATATTATTACCTTAAAACTGGAAGTCCAGGAAATAGATTTTAAGTGGCCAACGCAACTGATTTACAACCAGGTGATTTTTACATTAATTAGATACATATGAAAACTAAAATTAAGAGCGTTTAAATAAAATGTTACTCCTGTCTTATTTCTTCTTTCATGTAAACTTACAGATATAAAGCCTTTGAGGGCAGAAAGCCCCCACAGTTACATTATTTTCTATACTATCCAGAGCTGTTTGACAGACCTATAAAGTCAATTGAGAATGGATGAAAGAAACCATGCATGCCTGCAATTTGCCTCTAGCCTTAAACATTCCCAGATTGTCATTCATATTCAAAACCTTTGCAAACCCATTTTTTCCATTTCTTTCTCACCTACAAGCACTTCTACAATGTACACAATGGAAAGCTCACTTCACCTCCTTGTTTCAAACCTAAGCTCGACATCTCCTCAGGAAATAGACAGCCACTGTCTAACTCATATGTTAAGTCCAACTATCAGTGACTCAGTTCTCTATAAAAAGAAATTCACACTTCCCTCTACCCCTCTCAGAGTCCATAAACATGAAGAGCTTCTGGGAAAGGAAAAAAAATGTGGCTCTTCAAGGTGAACAGATAGGGAACAGCATGAGCAGAAGGCATGAGCTCTGCTTGCCCAGGGAGAGCAGACAACCTAGCCATCAAAGAAGGGTAGAATTTCCCAAAAGATCTCCAATAGAGAAAGCAACTCATGCCATATACATTAGGCAATCACTGAATAGGTCTTCCCTTCTTGGAGAACCTCAGAGTCCATTAAGTCTCTGAGAAGTCCTGTAGTAAGCAGACCAGCTTAACTTGGTTTAATTAAAGAGTTTAAAAATGTAGTTGAGAGAATAACTTATTTTTTCTCATATTAATAATTAATCATGTCAAGACTTGGTTTCTTCACATGTAAAAAAAAAGATAATAGTATCTAGGTCAAACGAACATTTTAAGTATTTAGTAAGATAGTGTATTTAAAGCATTTCAGTTGTGCCTTGGCTTAGAAGTCCTCAGTAAATTGGAATTATAGTTGTTTGTTTAATTGTAGTTTAATTGTGGTAGTTACAGTTTTTGTTGATGTTACTGATGATAATAATACAATATTAATACAATATTTTATGGGATCTACCTTGGGAAATGGTATATAAGTATGTCAATATTTGCACACCACAATCAATGAAATTTGCTAAGTGAGCAATTCTAAGACTATTCCAAGGCTCCCACTGGATCGGAAGTTCTAATATATCGCCTAAAGTTCTCTGCCTTAATGATTTAAGCATGCTATTAGATCCTGTTGATGTGCAGGCTAACCTTGGTCTCAGAAGAGTCACAGAATCAGAAAACTGGACTTCAGGGATACATTGTGGATGCATGGAAAGAGCCTTGCTTTTGGACCCAGAATACATCTGGACTCTTCCCTGTCTGTGTGATCTTGGATAGTTTACTTAACCTCTCTGGGCCTCAATTTTCTCTGCTAGAAAACAAGGAAAGTGATTTCTAGTTCACAAGGTTGTTGGAAAGATTAATTGGGATTATCTGGGAAAGTGTGTGGCTTAGTGCCTGGAACATACGAAGTTAATCCCTGCTTAGTTCCCTGTATGTTCAGGCTTTTATATTACTTATGCTGATGCTCCTATGCTACTGTTGGAATCCAGAAGCTTAGTCCTGCTTTTTACACAGGAGGACATCAATTGTCTGCTGATTGCACTCTCCCCTACCCTTTCATCACCTCCCTACCTTGTGTCTACTGAGCTCAACCCTATGGGACATTATCCATGAGGTCCAAAGTGCTAAAACTTCACCACCTTAACACAACTCATTGATGAATGTGCCATCCACTGAGGCAGGCAAACAGGGAAGAAAAATGGGAATATTGGGGCCATTTTACATAACCAGAAAAATTTATATTCTAATGAACTCCAAACATAACATTTTTATATAACAGCCTTGTCTCATTTGGTGTATATAACAGCCCTATAAAGTAGATGCTTCACTTTTTATTATCCTCTTTGTGTTGAAGGAGGAACAACCTCAGAATTGGTTTAGGATTTCTCCAAGGTCATATTATGTAACGGAGCCAGGACTAGAATCCAGCCTTCTGGGCCCAAATAATATGTATCAACGATGCATAACTATTATGACAAGGTCCAGCTTGGGTTATTCAAGCCCCTTACCTGCATTTCACATTTACTCTGGGAAAGATTTCTGGAAGGAGGGTAACATTATCTCCCTTGCACAGGCCAAGAAGCAGGGGCAGCTGGAAAGTGGCAGAGCCAGGGTTTAAAATGAGGTCTGGGTGACTCCAAGGCCCTTGCCCTGCCCACTAAATTACCCAGACTCCTGGTAGAACCCTTGGATCCTCTTAACAGCATAAAGGCCTTCAGTAAGATGTGTTCTAGTGAACTAGCAACCAGGGCTGCAAATGAGTTTTAATGAATACTTACTGTACACAAACACCTAGTTGGCTGTTCTTTAAACACAGGTTTTGCCATGTCTGGGAAGACTGACAGAGTGAACAAGCCTTTCATCAGAATTGAGTTTAGCCACATTGCAAAGATCTGCCAACAGCCGAGTCAGTTACCTGCTTAACACCCTCTGTTTCCTGGATTCCACTCTGCCTCTGATTATCCTACTGTGCCCACCCTCTCATAGGACACTCCCCATGCTGGGCTGCTTTGATTCTTTCTTTCATTTCTTCCAGATCAGAAATGGGGAATGCAAAACAGTTAACATTTCTGAAGAATTTATCATGAGCCAGGCACCATGTGAAGCCCTTTACCTTCATTATTTTGTTTAACATCCTGAAGCGTTCACGGAGCTGTTCTTATCAGCCCACTTTTGTCTATGAGAAAAGGCTTGGGGATGCTGTATAACTTGCAAAAGGTCACACGGGGTGTAAGTGGTAGGGGTACAATTTTAACCTTGTCAGTCTAATTGCAAATGGTCCTCTTGCCATTTTGCTACGCTGCCTTTTCTTTAGAGAGAGTGGGAAAAAAAAAAAAAAACACATTGAAACCAACTCATAAGAAACACCAGCTGGCGTGCTATTTATCCTCAAACATTGATTCCAGTAAACCTAAGGACAGGGCCAAGAGCAGTTTGGATGACTTTAGAAGCATACACTAGAAGTGAAATGGGTGATGATGTTTTTACCAATGTTTACCTCTCAAGACTCCACCTCTGTGTCTTCTGTGGATTACAATGCCCCAGGGCAATGCTGGAGATGCCTCCATCAAATGCCATGCCTTAAAATCTTAAAAGGCTCACTCTCAGACTGCCCAGAGAAATAGGAGTAAACACTCTGCCTCCCAGTGAGTAATTGCTTCCCCTCCCGTGACAATCCTGTGTATTTTTCTTGCTGAATTGTTTTGATTATAGAATGTATTCATTTTCTATTGCTGCTAGAAAAAATTATCACAAACATGATGGCTTAAAACAACACAAATTATCTTATGGTTCTGGAGGTCAGATGTCTCAAATGGGTCTCAGTGAACTAAAATCAAGGTGTCACCAGAGCTACATTGCCTTCTGATGGCTCTAAAGGGGATCCGTTTCCTTTCCCAGCTTCTGGGGGCTTTCTCCACATTCCTTGGTTATGCCTCTTCCTCCATCTTCAAAGCCATCAATGGCGGGTCACACCTTTCTCATGCTGCATCACCCTGACACTGCCTCTACTGCCTCCCTCTTCCACATTTAAGGACCCTTGTTAATGACAGCTGATTATCCACTTTATTCCATCTGCACATTGAATTCACCTTTTCCATCTATCACAATGTAAGGACAAGTTCTAGAGATTAGGACATGGACATCTTTAAGGCCCATTCTTCTGCTTTCCACACAGAGCAATTTATAAGTTCTTAGTCTTTGGATGGAATCCTTCAAAAGAGTGCGTAGTTAAAAACAGAATGAGAACCTAGCTAGAAAGATACCGATTTCAAGATGTGATAAAAAAAAATCATCAGTAGCAGCATCCATTTTATTCAGGAACATTTCAGCGTACAAAGCGCTGTTGTATGTTAAAGCATTAATCTGCACTGCAGAGCTCTAAAGGGGTCACTACCCACTGTATCCTCTGGAATAGGGAAATCAAGGCCCAGGGGTAATACAGGAGTTGTGGCCAAGCTGGGTGCAAACCTAAGATTTCTGATTCCATGACCTGCTGTCTACTACCCATAGTTACTCCAAAAAAAAAAAAAAAGGTCCTCACCTCGTAAGGTGCTTTAATTGGCAAAGGCCACAGCCTCCCAGCACTGAAGGTGCTGATTAGCTAAGTATATCTTGGAGGCTCAGACTACCTTCAACACTGGAACATCCTGGGTTCAGCCTTCCAAACTTATCCTGTGGATGAACGGCTAAGGGAGCCCAGCACCTTCTGCTTTCTTAACTTTTCTTGAATCCTGAAGCCAGGTCTGGTCTCTCTGGGGATTGGGTGGCAAGGAGTCTCAGTCCCAATTCCCTTTTCTGTATACAAGCCAAGGACAAACAGCCTAGTCTTTTTATTTGCCACTGTCTGTGGAAGGTAGAGAGACCAGCCTACCTCTCAGTTTTAAAGATGGGAAAGTCCTAGGGAAGCCAAGATGTGTTGGTCACTCTAATGGAAGAAGAGAAAATGTTTTTCAAATATCCTGAATTGCACCCTGGTGTTCTTTCTAAAATATCCATGGATTCTATTAATTGTCAAATCTTCACTGGAATTAAAGTAAATATGTGTGGATTCTCATCAAGTATAGTTTGGTAAAAACTTAGTTCTACTACTTACTAATTATCGGGAGAGGTCATTGAAAAGATGTGACCACTGATTGACCACTGAGCTATGTCCCGGCTATCAGAGGCTCCTCATCCCCTCCCCTGTCCTTGGAATGGGGCTTCCACCTGTCTTTCCCACCGTCAGAGGCTGCTTCCGGGACATAGCTTTGAGATAGTGATGTGGTGTTGAAAACACCAACGCAGTATATTTGACTGAACCCAGTCAAGTTTATAAAAGCCACTTTATAAACTTTAAAGATTTGTTGGGTGAGTGTGGGGATCCATTCATCTTGCTGCTACCCAAGACAAGCCTTGTTTGTAAATTCTATTTGCTTATTAAAACTGCCACCAATTAATCTGGAGTGACTTGCCTCTTTCTTAGGCCTCCCCCTGCCCTCTGAGGACAGGAGCTGGTTTAAGATTCTACGCAGGAAGCTCCTGAGAGATCTGCAAACCAACACTAGCTCTGTAACCTTGGACAAATCACCTGTTCTGGGCCTCACCTTTCTCATCTGTGCAATGGGCATGGCAGAATTTCCATCCTAAAACCAATGAGAGGATTGAATTAAACAATGGATGCAAGTTTAGTATAGCACCAGGCTCTGAATAGCTGGTAGTAATTACTACTCTTACCTAACCAATTGGCTCAGTAAATTTAAAAAAATATATGTATGTATGTATGTATGTATGTATATCTATATCTATATCTATATCTATATATCTATAGATATATATAGATATCTATAGATATAGATATATAGATATAGATATAGATATAGATATAGATAGATATAGATATTTATCTATAATTTAAAATATAATTTAAATTTAAATTTATAATATAAATTTAAAATATAATTTAAAAAATATATGTATGTATGTATATCTATATCTATATCTATATATCTATATCTATAGATATATCTATATCTATCTATAGATATCTATAGATATATCTATATCTATCTATAGATATCTATAGATATATCTATATCATCTATATCTATATCTATATCTCTATCTATATCTATATATCTATATATATATAGATAGATATAGATATAGATAGAGATAGAGATAGAGATATCTATATAGATATCTATATCTCTATCTCTATCTCTATCTCTATCTCTATCTCTATCTATATCTATATAGATATCTCTATCTCTATCTCTATCTCTATCTCTATCTCTATCTCTATCTATATCTATATATCTATATAGATATAGATAGAGATAGAGATAGAGATAGAGATAGAGATAGAGATAGAGATATAGATATAGATGATAGATATAGATATATCTATAGATATATCTATAGATAGATATAGATATAGATAGATAGATAGATAGATAGATAGATAGATAGATAGATAGATATAGAGAGAGAAAGCAGGGCAGCACAGTGCCAGGATTATGGTTGCCTAGTCACACAAGTCTTAGTTCGAATCCAAACTTCTCTGCTCCTCAGGGGGGTGACCAATGATACATTTATTACCCTTACTGACCCTCATCTATAAAGAGAATAATAGTATCTCCCTCAAAATGTTATTATTTTAAGAAATAGAAGATACTAAGGTCCTAGCACAGCACGTGTGCTGGTATATAATAAATATTCTATAAGAAATAGGTATTACTACTTGAAATAGTATATTAAGACTTTCTGATTGCAGCTAAAATAACCAAAGATTTTATTGGCTTGTGGCTTAAAAAGTCCAGGGATAGAGCTAGCCTGAATCATGCTGGATTTTCTAGATGCAAATAATAATATTATCAAAATCTCTCTCTCTCTCTCTCTCTCTCTCTCTCTCTCTCTCTCTCTCTCTCTCTCTCCATGTTTTGGTATCATTTCCCTCTGTGCTGATTTCATCCACAAACAAACTCTCCCCATATGATGGAAGAAGCCTAGCAAACCCTGTAGAAAGAAAACTCCTCCCCATAGTTCCAACAAAATGTGGGTATTGACTATCACTGAACCCATTTGATTTCTGTCTCAAAACAAATCTTTGTCGTTAGGGTAGTAGAATATACCAGTTGGCCTGGGTCACATGGCCATCTCTGGAACTGAAGGAAATGCCTTCAAATCACTAGTTCCACTCTGACTAGAAGTGAATGGGGGTTCCCAAGGTAAGATTAGAGGAATGAGAATGGATTCTGGACAGGCAAAAACTAGAGATGTTCCCCATCATTGCATTATTATTATAGTATTGTCTGAATTTTTTTAGAAGCCAATTCTGGCCAAGGAATAAAGGGCTATCAAACTGCCATTTAATGTGACACCGAAAAAACTTCCCATGCAGTAAAATTTTGGTTCCCTGGTTCATTCTGATGGCTTGAATTTCCTGGGGGAAACAACACTGCCCCCGTTAATAAGGAATTTTTAATCCAAAGAACAGGACTGGGATAGTTTTAACATCTGCCCATAAATTCCTTTACACTTCCTTTCAAGATCTGGAGCTGAATTCCACTCCTCTTGAATATGGGTTGGATTTAATAAATCATGACAAATGAATGGAATATGGCAAGGATAGTTGTATGTAACTTCTGAGCTAGGTTATAAAAGGCACTCTAGCTTCCTTCTTGCTCTCCCTCTTGAAACGTTCATTTTGGGGGAGGTTGCCTGCCATGTTGTGAGGACACTCAAGCAGTCTATGGCAAGGACCATGTGGTGAAGAATCAAGGCTACCTGTCAATAACCAGGGAGAAATGAAGGCCTCCAGTCAATAGCCAAGGGAATGCATCATCTTTGAAGTGGACTTTATAGTTCCACTCAAGCCTTCATGAACGTAGTCCCAGCTGACATCCCTACTACAACCTTATGAGAGCCTCAGAGCCAGAACCATCCAGCTCAGCCTCTCCCTGACTTTCAGAAACTGTGGGAAATTAGTAATGTTTGTTGCTGTAAGTCAGTAAGTGTTAAGGTAATTTGTTGTGCAGTAATGGACAACTAATACAAGGCTAGAGAGAATTAGTGTAATAGTATGGGATTAGTATTAGAAAAGTATCAGGAAACCTGAGTCTGTGTTCTGGATCTAAAATTAAGCAGCAGTATCTTTGCACTAATAAATTATTTTCTCCCAGCCTGAGTTTCTCTAAATGTGAGTTGGGAAAGCAGTACACCCCTGCATATTTCATGAGGTACTAGAGATAATCCAAGTATATGATGTAGGCATTGCTTAAGGAAGTAAAACTGATCTTGCAACTACCTCATTAATTGCATATAACCCTATAACAATGAACACAGGAAAATACTTTAAAATTATTAATTCTATACAGAATTGAGTTCTTAAAATTGTAAAAGATTTCAATGTTTAGTTCATTTCCTTGCATTGTTGGCATTTAAGATTTGTCTTTCAGCCATGAAATCCAAGAAAGTTGAATGAAAACTCAAGGTCACACAGAAACAAAATGGATCCTAGAAGGTAGCCTCTCTTGCCTCAGTTTCTTTATCTATAAAATGGAAAGAATAATACATAACACTGAAGGTTGTTGTCATTGTAACCCTGTTGACCCACACAGCCAAGATTACAAGTAGCACCGTGACCCAAGAACACACTCCTCTGGAAATTGAAAAATAACTTCAAAACAATAAGCCATTTGTTTGTATTTTAAGCAACTATGGAAATATGTGGGGGAGAAGATATCCTCATCCTTTACAGTTTCCGGGTCTTCTCCAGTCACCTACCACCAGCCTGCAGCATCCTGAATCCTCTTATCCCCCTTTCTTCCCAATGGTTTCTTCCTCCTGCGTATTTATGGGATTCTTCTGAGGAGAGGAGACTGAATGAGCAAGTCCAGAATCCTTTTTGGTGGGCATGGGGCAAGTCATGTGTTGATTCTTTTAACCCGCCATTGCTGTCACAGGTCAGATTCTCCTTGAAGTGGACTCTGAGGCAGAGTTTAACATGTAAGTAAGGTTTTTTATTTTTTTATTTTTTTTTTCAACGTTTATTTATTTTTGGGACAGAGAGAGAGACAGAGCATGAACGGGGGAGGGGCAGAGAGAGAGGGAGACACAGAATCAGAAACAGGCTCCAGGCTCTGAGCCATCAGCCCAGAGCCTGACACGGGGCTCGAACCCACGGACCGCGAGATCGTGACCTGGCTGAAGTCGGACGCTTAACCGATTGCGCCACCCAGGCGCCCCTAAGTAAGGTTTTTTAAAGAAGGGTGTTTGGGACAAACACCTAATGAAGGGAGGGGAAGGAAGCAGGATTGGGCAGAGGGAAAAGTCAAACTGCCGTGCAAGTCCAGTGACAGCCTCAGCCGACCCCAAGGGAGCTCTGGAGTCAAAATGGCCCGTCAGAGCCGTCCTGATGGCCCAGCCTTTATAGATTCACCTTGATCCGTCATGCTTGTGCGTCACTGGGGAAAGGCGGCTCTCTGCTGCTGGGGCAAGTCACAAAGGGCAGATGAGAAAAGGCTGCCTGCCAGCAGCACATCCAGCAGCAGCAGCAGCTTGAAGGGGGATCTGGGTGGCTCATCACCGTGTTTGCCACAATCACACGTGATGTATGTGCCTGGCACCTCACGGGCAATGAATAAATAATAGTCACTAGCTGGCTGTGGCTCCAGGCCTCTTCCTATGGCATTCCTGTGATCTCTCTTACAGTAATCATGACAAGTTTACTGTCTGAATCTTCAGACTGCAGAGAACCCAGACTGAAACCAGCGGACACAGAGCGAACCTCAGGAAACCCAGACAATCAGAGGAGACTCTGCCCTTTTCATTGTACTATTGTTTACCAGGCAGGGGGTCTTGTCCTCAGTGGGCCATTTCCAGGAGCTCTAGATCATGCAGAGATTTTGCTGGAATACCTGGGATCTGGTCCAGGGCAGGAAGCACTAGAGGAAGAATGTACTGCCAGGCACTCTGCTTCCTTGCTCAGCTTTTCTTCTTGGCTGCTCACAGCACAGAGCTCTCTACTGGCGGCATCAGACAATGCCCATGACTGTGCAATGCTCTGTACTCTGAGCCAATAAAGTGAGTGCATGTTTATGCTGGAGGTAGGGATCTCCACAGGCAAAGTCTCCTTTGGGTCTTCAAAAGCAGGCAAGGGCAAGCCTGCTAATCATCAGTCGTAACACTGTGCAGGGAAAATCAGGTCAAATGAAGATCACAGGCAGCCTTGAAGGAAAAGAGAAATGACCAGAGCTGAGCCTCAGGGAGACACAAAGGGAGCGAGGGCAGCTGATTTCCCTTCCCCGGGAATGAAGGGCTTATGGGCTGATTATACTTAGGATCTCATTACTTCTTTTTCTCTGCCTCTCTCAGTCATTACCAGGAATATATGGACACAATCAGGAAATCTCCATTTTGCAACAGCTGAGGGCCAGTTTTGAGCAGACCACCAGAGCAGAAGCTTTTGTTTATTCTTTCATTAAATGCATATTTATTGCAGAGCCAGGTGTTGTTCTAAGGCCTGGAGTATAGCCGTAAACAAATAAGAGCCCATATGCTTAGCTACCAGACTGTAATATTATAGGTCATCGATCTAGAAACTGGAATTTGAACCCCACGTGAAAAGCATTGACCTCAAGTCTATAATCTTCACCGCCACACCATCTACGCCCCTTTATCCACCACCGTACGTCTCTCCCCCTTTCACCATTTTATTTATTTTTTGTTGTTTACAACATCTAAAGCCCCAAGGTTTGTTGCATGTGAAGTTTACTATAGGTAGACAGGCAACCTGGGAATTTCTCAAAAATTCATACGGCCACATTGGATATTTGTTGGAATAATGGAATTATAGACCTTCAGCCCTGGAAGAGACCTGATACATCATGTGACCCAGTCCACTCCCCCTCCTTCCACCCTGTCTCACATTTCATTTCTTTAACCTGTGTTCTCTTTGAGGATCACCCAGCTTCTTCTACATCCTTGTTCATCAGAAGCCCTGTCCATTTTTGGACAGAGCTGTGTGCTAGAATTATATTTTTTACACTCAGCTAACATTGATTTGCTTTATCATGGCCTGCCTCTGTGGTCTGCTTTCTGCGTCATTCTGCTCTCTCTTCCAAGGATCCCCCTTGTTATGTAAGCTACCGGCTTTCATTGGTCTCCTTGAAAGTACCAAGTTCTTTGCACTTTTCCACTTACCTCTGCTTGGAATGCGTGTACCTGCTCTTCATTTGGCTATGACAAAGGCCTCCTTCAGGAGTCAATTTTAATGTCATTTCCTTAGGAAAGTCTTTAATGAGTCTACAATTAGATTAAAATACTGATTTTGGGGACTCTTCTTTCAGAGTTTGTTGGATGGATGAGTGGATGGAATGGCTTGTGATTTCTATTCATGGCTTTTGATTCCACCTTTTAGGCTTTACCAAAAAGACTTGGTTCTGATGTTTGGTGAGCTCCCTTTCATTGTTTGCAGAATGAGTTTATACCCTGTCTGGCTCTTTTGTAGTTTCAACAGCCTCAGTTCCTTCTGTGTTTCATTGCAAATCAAAGCATGGGCATGGCCTCGGTATTCTCCATAAGGCACGTCTCCTGGTTATATTTGATTCAAGATGATTCTGAATGGAATGGAATTTAATGCATGGGAGGAAAAAGAATCCTTGACAGAAGCCAGCTGTGAATGAAGGGAACAGTGAATGGAAACAGTGACAGGAAATCAGTAGTGATCTTGCCAGGAGGAGCTAAGTATAGAAAAGATTCACATTTATGTTATTTATACCATTCTTGCAAATATCTACAGACATTTTACCAGCCAGCCCTTTCCCCAAGAGGTCCAAAGTTCCTCCTGATATGGGGATGAGTCTATCTATAAGACTAACTTACTCTAGATAATAATGGTTATAACCACTTCCCACTTCTTTACTTCTAGTTTTCGTAAAAGTGTTGAAATCGTTATACTCCTGCTGGCCCTACCCTTCTTAGATGTAGAATCTTGCTTGAAAGAATCATTTATCTCTTTGAGAGTCAGATTCCTTATCTGTTAAGAGGATGATAGTGCCTGTGTTAGTTGTCCCTAAAAGGTCAAATGATATAAAGTAAAAGTATTTTGCAAGCTGCAAAGCACTATACTAATATAAGGTATGTTTAAGGAGATGACTATTTTTCTTAGGGAATAAGATGGAACATGTTTCAAACGAACCACAAATCTACCTCTGGGAAGAGTTTAGTGTCATGCTAAGCAAGTCACATTTCACCAGTGGGATATTGAGGGATATCTCTAGGGATGTTGAGGTTTGTCTTCTTATGACACAGGAACTTGTGGTTTGGTTTCAGAAGGCAGCCAGTGTGTGGTAAGATCAGCAAGAAGAAACTTCAGACGGCGAATTCCAGTTTATGGAGACAGGCCCCTCACACATGGAAGCGTGCCTTTTCCTAATGCAGACAGAATTGGATTTGGGCAAAGGAATCCTTTAAAAACTTGTGGTGTTTCCATGTTGACATAAAAAGCTCTCCTTCCTACACTTTAAGGTAAACAAGGATGCAAAATGATCTGTAGGCCATATTTTTAGTAGTTCAAAACAAGCTTTTGAAAGGTAGGCAAGGGTTCCAATCCTAGTTCTGTAGCATGTAAGTGATATGATCTTGGACATTTCCTCAATTGTTCAGGGCTGATTTTCCTTACCTCTTCGTCTGTCTCTATCTGTATCTATACCTATATATCTTCATATAGTGCCTTGCATATAGTAGGAACTCAATAAATTATAGTGTTTCTTTTTTGTTTGCAACATAGAGCTAATATCACAAGCAATTACAAACACTGAAATATAAAGTGTTATCTACTAAAAAATATCTAACTCAAGTTATACTGTAAAAAATCAAGATCAAAAAATGAGTTTAACACATTATAATGGGAAGCATTTTTAATCTGTAAAAGAACTCATAGATGTTATTTTTTAGTGCTGCCCTCAAATGCACTCTGGAACTGATATCTTACTATGTTTTAAACCTGGTTGCTCTCAAAGCTACTGAGATATTCTATAGAAAAATGATATTGGAGGAATTTAATGTGCTCCCACTGCCTCTGGGCCATCTACCTAATACCACATCTCAAGATTCAGTCTGCTAACTGGTTCCTCTTCTTCCCTCTTTCCCCCTTATCCATTCCCACAAACCAAAGTAATCCCCCTAAAACAGATAGATCATGTTACCTCTAATCTCACTGACATTGCTGTATTACTTAGAATCCTGCCATGACTTTTTCTTGCGTTTAAAATACAATTCAGACTTCCTATTATAGCCCATGAGGTCTGTATGACTTCCTCACGTCTCCAAAATCACTGTTCACCAAGTTCCTATTAATCATTGTGCTCTAGTCACAGCGGATTTAGAACAACACTTAGAGCAAACCCAAGATTTCCTCTGTATCAGGAACACTACCCTCCCTCCTCCCTGTCCTACCGTGATCCCCAGAGTTCAAGTTTCTATTTATTTTTTTTAAATGTTTATTTATTTTTGAGACAGAGAGAGACAGAGCATGAACGGGGGAGGGGCAGAGAGAGAGGGAGACACAGAATCTGAAGCAGGCTCCAGGCTCTGAGCCATCAGCCCAGAGCCCGACGCCGGGCTCGAACTCACGGACAGCGAGATCGTGACCTGAGCCGAAGTTGGCCGCTTAACAGACTGAGCCACCCGGGCGCCCCAATTCAAGTTTCTATTTAAATGTCCCCTATTTCAGTGAGGTTTTCTCTAATGAGCTTATCTAAAATAGCTCCCCATCCCATTAGTCTCTGTCAAAACACTTTGTATCCTTATTAACACTTTTGTTATGAGCTGTAATCATTTTATTTATTTATATATTCATTGGTTTTGGTCCATCTCTCTTACCAAGATATAAGTTTCATGAGAACAAGAACCAGATTTTGTATCCTGAACACCCAGCATCACATAGTGTTTGTCATCTAGAAAACACCTAGGGAAAACTGTTGTGTGACTAACTGAATGAATAAATCCAAGTTTCACCTGTTTTCCTAAATGGCAGGTCCCTAAAGACAACAGGCTGACAGATTGATCACCACCTTGGTGGTGTTTAGTCACTTAACGTTTATTCACTGAAGAGAAAACACTTGCACATCACAGCTAAGCTTTCTCAGTGAATTTTTTTTTTTAACAAAGAAAGAAAAAGGTTGTATATGCAGCCCATGAATTGTTAGTGCAAAGTCTCAAAATTAACCATGGTGCTGTCAGATCAATGCCTTCCTTCCTGAAGTGACAATCCAGAAAAAGGGGAGGATCTAGATGTGGGGGTATGAAGCTTCTACAGATGGGAGTGTGGTGGCTATGGACGAGTGCCACTTAGATATCCCTTCAAGGGAAACTGCAGGAGGTATCGTAATGGGCTGACAGCATCTCAGATCTGCTGTGACATCCTTGCTGAGGTCTGGCTGTTCCAGCTAGGGACTGAGCACAAGAGAGGCGCCAAAGCCATACTATTCCTGCTCCATGCCACACCCATCTAACTAGTAACCGTGTTCAGGGATGGCCCATTGGCCAAGACCATCCATACCTTTCTATGTTCTGAGGCTCTTCCTACCCAATCCTGATTCTCCTGCCTTCCATCCCAGTCCCGGTTCTTCCTTATTCTCTCCCTTCACAAGGGGTAGACCTGCGCTGAGATCTGAAGCCTCTGCCTACCTATTCCCACTGCCCCCACCCCCACTCTTCCCTCAGGGAACATGTTGCACATCTCTTTGTGTTTGCTTCTCAGAGAACCCCAACTGGAACCTCAGCTGACACAAGGAGCCTTTGTGGAGAAAAATAAAGTCATAAATACAATTTTAAATATGCATCCTTGTAAGCAATCCATGAGGAAATGAAAACCTGTAAGGCTGAAGCTCTGTTAAATCCACAGCAAATCTACCTCTGGCGAGGTTCTTTCTCGAGGATTTTTGGCCTGGGCTGCACATTGGAATTGCTTGGGGAGCTTTTTAAAAATACAGATACTGTTTCCTATCTGATTCTGGAGTGTGGTTTTGGCATCAGGATTTTTAAGAGCTCTCAAGGTGATTCTGACATTAGCTGTGGTTGAGAACCACAGATCTTCAGGGATACCCAGAGGGGTGACTGACCATAAGAATTTCTGGTTCCTTGGGGCACCTGGGTGGCTCAGTTGGTTAAGCATATGACTCTTGATTTTGGCTCAGGTCATCATCTTGCAGTTTGTGAGTTCAAGCCCCATGTCAGGCTCCATGCTGATGGCACAGAGCTTGCTTGGGGTCCTCTGTCTCCCTATCTCTCTCCCCCCACACCCTCCTCTTTCTCCTCCCCCCCTCTCAAAATAAATAAATAAACTTAAAAGAATTTCTGGTTCCTTGTCTTCCTTGCTTTGAGGATGTGGCAAAATTCTAATGTACTGTTTCTACCTTTAACTGGCTTTGTGATGCTGAGAAAGACCCGTACTGTTTCTGAGGTTCTTCTACCCAGATCTGGAAAGTAAGAATTTCATTATTTAATTCACAGAATCAAATAAAACAGTGAATATTAGAACACTCTGAAGTTGCTTTTGGGTTATTAATGATGGTTATGTAATGCGGGCCTTTCCAAATGCAAGAGTCTTTATAAGCATGGTGTGGGAATAATGATCTTGGTTAGAGATATAAAATGTCCTGATCACCCAACTCATTGAGAAAATAAACTCTTAGGAGAAGAGTCCATCTTGTCTGTGTATTTGGTATATTAGTCAGTAACGAGTAAAGACAACACAATATAGGAAGGCAGTTAGTTTCTCCACAACGAGCTAGACTGGTATTTCTCAATTTCTCCTGGATATTTCACCTGCATTGGATTCTGTTGAGGATGCTCTTAAAAATGCAGCTGTCTGGGCCCAAGTAAGGCATACAAAATAAGGATGGGGGAAAGTAAAGAGGGGAGGAAGAGTCTGCATTTTTAATAATCATTCTAGGTGATTCTTATGCAAACCAAGATGCCACCTCATCCCTGGTGTGCTTGGAGCCAGAATTTGTCCCTAGTTAAAATGACAACACCCTCCTTTTCCCTGTCGAAGAATTCATTTCATCACAAACCCATTTTAGCACCAAATCTAGCCCACTTGAAAAAACCACTTGATTGCAAATTACCGAGTGGATTTTGTAAGTTAAAATGAGAACAATTTTAAAATGGGTTTTAAGAATGCAATGGATAAAAAAATAAACAATGAACATATTGTGCAATTTAATAACATAAATCTAAAATTAATTATTCTGTAGCATAAGTCCAGACAGAATCAGGAAAAAAAAAGGGGATAGCTCTTCTTAACTTCTAACTCTGCATACTAAGTAAACCTGAGTAATTCCTCTCTTCATCATTTCTCATGTGGATCTTAAAATATCTTCCTAACTGCTCTCCTGCCTAAGTCTTCCTCACCTCCTATGTCTAATATGACCATCCCAGTACAGCAGGGTGACTTTCTGGAATACCATATTATTCTCCACTTCATAGCCTTCAGTATCCTATCGCTTAAAGCCTTGTTACTCTAAGTTCAGTCTATGCACCAGCAACACAGACATGGCCATAGAGTCTGTTAGAAAGTGCAGACACTCAAGTCTCACCCCAGGTGTGCTGAATCAGAATCTACATTCTCTCGAGATGCCAGATGATTTGTATCTTATTGCAATTTGAGAAGCCTTAGTCTACAGTATAATACACAGCTGCTTAGCCTGGTAGGCAAAACTCCTTGTGGTTTGGCACCCACTCCTCTCTCTAGCTCTGCACCATACTTGACTCTCCTTCTACCTTCAGGAACTGGAAACCATCCAGAGTTCTGTACACATATCATGCTATTCCACTTATTTATACTTTTACACCTGCTGTTCCCACTACTGGAACTTGCCTAGGCATTCCTCCTCTATGAAGCCTCCCCTGATCCTTTCTGAGGCAGTCATTGACTTTTCCCTGTGAAATTCTTCTGTGTCATCTATATCACGTTGAGTTGTGACCACTTTTCATTGGTCTGCTTTCCTAGATTATGACCCTGGGGACCCATTTTTATTTTTATTAAAAAAATTTTTTTTGAACATGTATTTATTTTCGAGAGAGACAGAGAGACAGAGCATGAGTGGGGGAGGGGCAGAGAGAGAGGGAGACACAGAATCTGAAGCAGGCTCCAGGCTCTGAGCTGTCAGCACAGAGCCCAATGTGGGCCCTGAACCCATAAGCCATGAGATCATGACCTGAGTCGAAGTCAGGTGCTCAACCAACTGAGCCACCCAGGTGCCCCATGGACCCATTTTTATTTTTATCTTTGTATCTTAAACCTAGCACAGTCTCTGGCATAGAATAAGTACTCAATAAATCTATGATAAATTGAGTTGAACACAGGAAATATATTGCTCAAGGACTCAGTCACCTTGAAGGTCAGTGTCTCTGCCTGTGGTTATATAATGCAAACTAGGAGGTAACTAACACCCCTAATGTTGGGCAATATTTTAAGTGTACATGGCAGCTCTGGTGAAGATTAAGTTTGGTCCTCTGCACTGTCAGTGATGACAAGTGACAGAAACCAACTCAAGCTAGCTTATGCCCAGAAATGGGAATTTATTGTAAGAATAAAGGAATGATTTGGGGACTGTAACCAGAATTTAGAAAAACAAACAGAAACCAGAAATTCAAACACTTTCATCACTTTCTCTCCATTTCTCCTGGCAATTTCCCTTCACATCAGTAGTATTTGTCTTCTAGAAGCAGACAGGTTTTCTTTGCTCCTTGTCACATACAAATGTATGGCCACCCCGTGGCCCCCAAGTTTCGGTGTTACTGGTTCAGCCACTCACAAGGATAAGGTATACAAAAAATTCCAGGGAAAATAATCTGATTGGCTCAGCTTGTATTATTGTTGATTCATTGACTAACAAATTATGGCTTGGATAGGACTATGCAGTTCAAATATGACTGCTAGGGGCATATTTTCTGCAAGGCAGCGTCCCCTGAATGATCGGGCTGATCAAATGGTGATTGGAACCATATCACAAAGGAAATCGTGTCCATTATAGTGTAATCATGTAATGGACTGGCTTTGCCTCCTTAATACTAATAGTATGATTGAGGCAGAGGCCTTGAGTTCCATTTTCATATAAGCCAGGGAGATTTATTATTTATTTATTTCTTTGCCAAATATCACACTGAGTCCTGAACTGTTGTCTCAGCTTTAAGTGAGTCTCTTTCATTCCCTTCCTGGTCTAGCTTCTATAGAGAAGGAATTAGAAATGGGGAGTACAGACTCCAAGATGATAAAGACTAAAATCCCCTGATAGACTCTTACTCACTGAGGGCAAGAAATGTGTCTTATTCACCTTTGTCTTCCTCTCCCTCCCTAGAAACTGAAGCACTCCATGGGCCATATGAATCTTCTAATGGATTGAATTAAAATGGACTGGACTGGGCCATTTTTTTACTCTAGACATAGAGGCCGATTAAACAGTATTGCAAGCAGTATATAAACAGGATGTCATTAGTTGCTGAATATGGAACAATTACATTAGAAACTTTGATTTGGTGGCTTCCAAATGAATAGGACCTTACTTTATTATGAACGTGACAGTGGTTTTGGAATCAGGCACACTAAGATCTCATATTGGCATTGCTGTGTACTAGCTATATGTTCTAGGTAAATTATTTAACCTATCCAAACTTCATTTTTGTCCTCTATAAAATGAAGATGATGATTATACCTACCATATAGGATATTTGTGAGGATCGAGTGGGCAAGTGTATGTATCATGTGGTTGGCACAGTGCTCAGCATATAGTAAGCATTCAATAGTGGTTAACTATTATTATTATTTATGTATTTATTTCAAACATTGGCTAGCTAGGGTAAACTTTGCCGAGACTCTAAGCACCCACATGAGGGCGTTAATATTTCTGGGTTACATCATAAACCCAAAGCATCCATGATGGCTTGGATGCAATAATAACTCTTCAAAACTAGCTAATTTGCCACTAGGGAGCTTACAAAGATAACACTTAATGAGAAAATGTACAACTAATCTGCATGTGTTCTTTCTGGAGCCTGCCCAATTCCCAAGGGACAAAAAGTCCAACTCAATTAAAGTGTTTTTGGAAGCAAAAAACATTGCAGAGTAGAAGCTAATGGCAGAATAACCAATTTTCTCTCCAGTATGCCCCAAGCATCCACCTCTCTCTCTCTAATCTTTAAATCACCTTGACTAAAACCTTGCCACTGTTTGAGTCAGTAGGAAATAAATAACTATCTCTTGTAATTAGAAACTCTGGTATTCCAGAAACCTTGACCCAGCTACCTTGGCTTCATTTTCAGCATCTATCAGGCAAAAGGTCCTCAGTGCATTCTTTAGTCTTTTCAATTATGTCCCCAGACTAGATGCTCCAGTTGCCAGTGGGGATGTCTAAAACTAGAAAGCTGAAGTCTGAATGATTTTCTTAATGAAGAATAAGGAGGCAGAGAGAAAAGTCATTGAGCTGAAAAAAGAAAAGTGATAACTGGTTGTCCAACATTCCATCAGCGAGTTCTGTCCAAAGATTCAAAGCAAGTTGGCTTCGGTCAATTTACTGAAGGTATACATAATATTAACCAGTCAACCACAACATAAATGGAAACACTTCTTTCATTCACCCACCTATGCTTATTCATTTGTTTGTGTTTTTTGTCTGTTTCTTCCACCAGACCTCAAGCTCCATGGGGCAGAAACCACAGATAAATTGGTTTACTACTATAACACCACTACTAAGTATAATGTCTGACATAAAATAGGGACTCAAGAATGTGCTGAATAAATATAGATTATTTTATTTTAATGGGAATATAAATCTGTCAAAGGTTGTAATCTCTGGAAGCAGATTCTGAGTCACAGTTTAGTGTGCAAGACTTTTATGAGGGATTAACACCTCTGAAGAGAAGAGAAAGGACCATGTTGGGCAGAGGTATAAGTCAAACTGTGATGCAAGCCTAACAAAACTTGCCAACTTGGCACGGAATTTTGGGAGCAAATTTTGCCTATTGAGAATGCCTTGAATCACTAAGATGGCTGGCTCTTCCTCTTGCCACCTTGCTGAATCTTTCGATGTAGGCTTCCCCAGGCAGGGCATGATCTCAGGTAGGGAGGCTTTCTACAACTGACGGCAACCTTGTCTGCTGACCTTGTTCTCCCACAGCTGGACAGCAAGTCCTTCTTTGATAGGCTAATCGGGCAATGCATCTTTGTGGATGCCACAGTCTATGTTACTTATCTCTCTGGAGAACAAGGCTCTCTGTTAAATGAGTACATTAATGAATCTCTGGATGTGCAAAGGGAGATTCCAAACTGAATTTAGAAGTTAACCTACAGAGAGATGAACTACTCTTTATAATAAAGTAGGAGGTTTTTTTTATTTGTTTTGTTTTTGTTTGTTTGTTTGTTTTTTTCATTTGTTAGAGGTCAGTGAGTCAACAATGGATGAAAACAGAGTCAAGAAATTGAGCTAAAAAAGGCAAGGGGAGGGGCGCCTGGGTGGCGCAGTCGGTTGAGTGTCCGACTTCAGCCAGGTCACGATCTCGCGGTCCGTGAGTTCGAGCCCCGTGTCGGGCTCTGGGCTGATGGCTCAGAGCCTGGAGCCTGTTTCCGATTCTGTGTCTCCCTCTCTCTCTGCCCCTCCCCCGTTCATGCTCTGTCTCTCTCTGTCCCAAAAATAAATAAACGTTGAAAAAAAAAATTAAAAAAAAAAAAAGGCAAGGGGATTAAAAGCAAAAATGAACTATTGGGACCTCATGAAGAAAAAAGCTTATGCACTGCAAAGGAAACAATCAACAAAACTAAAAGGCAACTGACGGAATGGGAAAAGATATTTGCAAATGACATATCAGACAAAGGGCTAGTATCCAAAATCTATAAAGACCTCACCAAACTCCACACCCGAAAAACAAATAATCCAGTGAAGAAATGGGCAGAAGACATGAATAGCCACTTCTCTAAAGGAGACATCCAGATGGCCAACACACACATGAAAAGATGCTCAACATCACTCCTCATCAGGAAAATACAAATCAAAACCACACTGAGATATCACCTCACACCAGTCAGAATGGCTAAAATGAACAAATCAGGAGACTATAGATGTTGGCCAAGATGTGGAGAAACGGGAACCCTCTTGCACTGTTGGTGGGAATGCAAACTGGTGCAGCCATTCTGGAAAACAGTGTGGAGGTTCCTCAAAAAATTAAAAATAGATCTACCCTATGACTGAGTAATAGCACTGCTAGGAATTTACCCAAGGGATACAGTAGTACTGATGTATAGGGGCACTTGTATCCCAATGTTTATAGCGGTATTTTCAACAATAGCCAAATTATGGAAAGAGCCTAAATGTCCATCCACTGATGAATGGATAAAGAAGTTGTGGTTTATATACACAGAGGAATACTACTTGGCAATGAGAAAGAATGAAATCTGGCCTTTTGTAGCAACGTGGATGGAACTGGAGAGTGTTATGCTAAGTGAAATAAGTCATATAGAGAAAGACAAATACCATAAGTTTTCACTCTTATGTGGATCCTGAGAAACTTAACAGAAGACCATGGGGGAGGGGAAGGGAAAAAAAAAGTTATAGAGAGGGAGGGAGCCAAACCATAAGAGATTCTTAAATACTGAGAACAATCTGAGGGTTGATGGGGGGTGGGGGGAGGGGAAAGTGGGTGATGCGCATTGAGGAGGGCACCTGTTGGGATGAGCACTGGGTGTTGTATGGAAACCAATTTGACAATAAATTTCATATTTAAAAAAAAAAGAAATTGGGCTAAAGACTGATGCCTGGTGTTCAAATTAGCAAAAATGGCTAAAGGACTTGTTAAGCCCAAAAATGCGGATACCTAATTTTAAATTATCTACATACAAACTTGCAACCTCACTTCCCACCTCTAGTGACTATTATTCTGCTCTTTTTATTTAAAAGACAAGCTGTTTATATGTATCTGTTTAATCCATTGGTGTATATTCAAAAGGTCAAGTTCTACACATAGGAAAGTACAAAATATACCTAGTGTTCTTCTTCATTGAACTCTTTTAAAATACGAACATCATTCTTAGATCACAGGCTGTGTAAAAAGAGACCCCTATCTAGATTGGACTCTGGGGCTGTCTTTTATTGATCCTGACCTTCTCCTAGTTTTATCACTCTGTGGTATATATGAAAAATTTGCTGGTTCCTATGATAAAAGATTAACTATGAAATATAAAATAACTCTATATGGTAGAAAAGCTGAGAGAGAGTACCCACAAAAGGACAAATTTGGGCCCCCTTTTCAAGGCTGGGGTTCAGACCCCACTGGGTCTGGTATAGTTGCTATAGAAAGTATAGTTGCTGCTCACTAGATGGTAGAAAAGTTCCCTGGTTTGTTAGGCCAGAGCTGGTCTGTAATTGCTGGGAATATAGGAAGCAACCCTTGGGACAAGGTGGGTTGAAACTGGTGACTGGGTATGCAAGCTAGTAGAGGGAGTTGGGGAGGTGTGTATGGGGGAGTCTAAGTGTAAGTGTCATATTGAAGGGACCTTTGAAAGGTGAGGCTAACTGGAGCTGTGAGGCCATAGAGGAACCCACATTCTGTGCTCACAATAGGGGCAGATCCCCACTGGATGTCCTCCTATCCATACCAGTGACTTTTAGTGCAGCCTTTGGAACTAGCAGGAGAGCCCTTTTCCTCTTGCGGTGTCCCTCCAGGGCCCTTTATTGAGAAAGCTTAACATTGTGCTTACTGTAAAGGAGAAATGCTTAAAGAGGTTCCATCCATTAATGCAGAGCAGGTACTGAAGGGTGAATTTGGAGCTGAAAGGCAATCAATTGATAACTGCCTTATGTGTAATTTTTCATAATCCTTATAATAACCCAGTAAGGAAGGAAGGAATTAGAAATTACTTGAATTTATAGCCAAGGAAGTTGATCTTCAGACAAGTTAAATAATTTGCCCATGGTCATCTGGGTAGCTCAGTCGGTATGCTTAAGCATCTGACTTCGGCTCAGGTCATGATCTCATGGTTCGTGGGCTCGAGCCCTGTCAGGCTCTGTGCTGGCAGCTTAGAGCCTGGAGCCTGCTTTGGATTCTGTGTCTCCCTCTCTCTCTCCCCCTCCTGTGCTCCCAGTCTGTCTCTGTCTCTGTCTCTCTCTCTCAAAAACAAACATTAAACAACAATAATAATAAATTTCCCAAAGTCACACATATAGTGACTGGAAGATTCAAGCCCAAGGAGACTGATTCTAGAGCCTATGTTCTTCCTGGTAGGCTGTGCCACTGCTCATATACACATGTAAACATAGTACTTCATGTGTGTGCATGTGTGCATGCATGTGTATGTCTTTATACCATATACGTATCATTGGTTAACTCATTGCCAACTGGAGAGAGTTACCTCTTTTTTTTAGGGAAGGGGACCTAACCATGGAGCTCTAAAAAATTGCCTCCAAAAAGGAGCAAAGGAGTGGGCTCCTGCCAGCCAGTTCGGCACTGGCCTCTCTTCCCCACTGACTCCTTTTCCTTCTATGTGTGTTTGATGTTGCCACATACTGCAGCTTTAGGAAACATTTGGAGACCAGAATGGAAAATCACACCACCTTTCTTTTTTTTCTCTTTGGCTCAAGAAACTTTTATTTTTCCTTTAGTCAAACACGCGTGAGATTCTTAACATAAAAAAAGTATAACCTCTTTGAAAAACTTTACCCTTCTAGAGCTTCAAGGGGAAATGATGAAAGAATGCTTTAAAAATTCTGGCCACAGACACATCTATCGTTTCATTCAATTTTATCACTGTCACACATTTTGAAAGTACTAGGAAGCACAAGATGGGTTTCCTGGATTTTTTAGCATCTCTGAGCTTTGGTCTAAAATGTCATTTATCACTCTGTTTATCACTTGGTCCTTGGGCACTCATATCCTGTTTTGCAAACCTCATGAAATGATCATTTCCTCACTTGCTAAGTGCCTTTTTCTCATGAATCTTGCTTCACAAATACCAGTAGAAGCTGAAAGTGGACTTTGGGAAGTAATCATTTGTGGGGGATAAAGTGAATGTCAAGGTCCCTCAATTCCCATGACCACTTTTGTTTTGACATTTGTATTAGATAGGCATTTGTAGACCTGGAATTTCTGTTTCTGAGTTTGTTGGGACTGGGTCCTCTTACTTGTTCCTACCTTAATAAAATTGATTTGCTTTTAAATAAAAGCTTCTAAATAAAAACTTAGTAGGTTAAAACGTCTTTATAAATGTAATACATGCATACTGTGGAAAATGTAAGCAATGCAGAAAAGTATAAAAAATAAATTCAGCCATATTTTCACAGCCCAGAGGCAGCCATGGTTAACATTTTGGGGTGTTTCCTTTCAAGCTTATTCTTTAAAAATTTTTTTTCAATGTTTATTTATTTTGAGAGAGAGAGACAGAGTGTGAGCAGGGGAGGGGCAAAGAGAGAGGGAGACACAGAATCCAAAGCAGGATCCAGGCTCTGAGCTGTCAGCATGCGGGGCTCGAACTCATGAGCGGTGAGATCATGACCTGAGCCAAAGGCAGATGCTTAACTGACTGAGCCACCCAGGCACCCCTCAAACTTATTCTTTCTAGGTGTGAAAGTTTAGCACTTTTATGACAAACCTTTCAATATAGTTTTATATTCTGCTTGCCCACAATTGATTTCTTATTACCTCCTCCAAATCTTTACATTGGAACATACATACAGAAAAGTGCTTAGTTCATAGATGTACAATCTGATGAATTTTCACAGTGAACATGCCTGTGTGACCCACATGCAGATCAAGAAACAGAAGGTCATTCCCATCCTTTCCCTGCCATCCCCACGCCCTGTAGTTGTTACCCTGCCTCATGAGAAACCACTATTCTGATTTCTTTTTTTTTTTTAACGTTTGTTTGTTTGTTTGTTTGTTTGTTTGTTTGTTTGTTTAGAGAAAGCACCAGCAGGGGAGCAGCAGAGAGAGACAGAATCTCAGAACCCACAAACCATGAGATCATGACCTGAGCTAAAATAAAAAGTTGGTCAATCACCTGAGCCACCTAGGTGCCCCTATCCTGATTTCTATCCCCATAGAGGAGTTGGCATATTTTAGAACTTTACGTAAATGCAACCATGCAGTATGTACTTTACCTGGTTTGGCTTTTTTTGTTCAACATTTGATGTCTGAGATTCTCCACAATGTAGGGTATAGTAGCAGTTAGCTCATTCTCATTGCTGGATTTGAACAACTTTTTTTTTTTTTTTTTTTTAATTTTTTTTTTTCAACGTTTATTTATTTTTGGGACAGAGAGAGACAGAGCATGAACGGGGGAGGGTCAGAGAGAGAGGGAGACACAGAATCAGAAACAGGCTCCAGGCTCTGAGCCATCAGCCCAGAGCCCGACGCGGGGCTCGAACTCACGGACCGCGAGATCGTGACCTGGCTGAAGTCGGACGCTTAACCGACTGCGCCACCCAGGCGCCCCAGATTTGAACAACTTTTAAGAAATATTTGGTGGGGGAGCTCCTGGGTGGCTCAGTTGATTGAGCATCTAACCTCGGCTCAGGTCATGGTTTCATGGGTTCAAACGCAGCTTCGGGCTCTGTGCTGACAGCTCACAGCTCAGAGCCTGGAGCCTGCTTCGATTCTGTGTCTTCCTCTCTCTCTGCCACTCCCCTTCTCTCTCTCTCTCAAAATTAAAATAAACATTAAAAATTTTTTTTAAATATTTGGGGGATAAAACTGGGTGGCTCAGTCAGTTAAGCATCTGACTTTGGCTCAGGTCACAATCTCATGGTTCGTGAGTTCTAGCCGAGCCTCAGGCTCTACACTGACAGTGCGAAGCCTGCTTGAGATTCTCTCTCTCTCCTTCCCTGTCTGCTCCTGCCCCACTTGCACTTTATCTCTCTTTAAAAATAAATAAATAAAGTTTAAAAAGAAAAGAAGATAGGGACATCTGGGTGGCTCAGTCAGTTAAGTGTCCAACTCTTGATTTTGGCTCAGGTCCTGATCCCATGGTTTGTGATTTTGAGCCCTGTGTCAGCCTCTGTGCTGGCATTGCAGAACCTGCTTGAGATTCTCTCTCTCCCTCTCTCTCTGCCCCTCCCTGTTCTCTCTCTCTCTCTCTCACTCAAAATAAATAAATAAACAAAAATTTTTTTGAAAAGATAATATTTAAAAAAAATATGTGGGGTAAAAAGAGTCAAGTTTATGTGTGTCCTCATTCAGGAAACTGACCTCTGCCATCTCCCTGTGCAGCAAGAATTCAGAATTACTTCTCTGATGAGCATCAAAATGGTTTTTTATTTGAGTGGAGGGTCGAGGGGGAAACATATGGAAGATAATTCCCACAATGACCTCTAAAGATTATGCATTATGTATGTCTCCAGGACTCCTGAGAGTTTCTCAGAGTGCAAGTGCTCTGTATCAGCAAGGGTTTCCTTTCTTAGAAAGTTGTGTTAAAAGCAGAATATGTAAAACATCAGGGTTCGAGAAAGCAAGTAAATGAACTCACAAGAACCTCTTTGATTCTAGTTGCTTTTGGGATGTTCACACAACTCCGATTTGTTAACTTATGAGATTAGCTTCTTGATTGATTGGTGTGCTCGCACTACTTGAAGTAGGGTCCTCGCCTGGCAGCACTGGGTTCGTAGTAGAGCTTGTTAGAAATGCAAAGTGAGCCCTATCCTGGACCTACAGAATCAGAACCTCTGGGCATAGGGCCCAGAGATCTGGATTTTAAGGAGTTTCCAGGTGATTCTGATGCTGATTGTAATTTGAGAAGTCTTTTTCTAGAGTAGGTGAGGGTAGTGGTAAAGAGCACAGGCTTTGAAGTTGAGGAGGGCTGGGCTTAAATTCCACTTCTGCCGTTAACAAATGTATGATCTTGGACAAATTACTTAACCTGCTTTGTTATGTGTGCAGTGGGATCATAATCCCTACTTAATAGGGTTTCTATGAATTTCAGACAAAGACATGCCCATGGAGGGCTCACCACAGTACCCAGTGAAGAGTTCTGAACATGAGGCCTGACTTTTGGGCGGGTCCATATTTGGGCTTTAAGGTTTCCAATACCCATTGGATCGTAGGTGGATAAAAGAGGCCACACTCAGCGGATCAGAGATTCTTCACCTGGGAATTTAGCGTCAAAGATATTAGAGTTTCAGTCTTTACTCAGGCTCAACCTATGAATGTCTACGGCAGGTGAATGAGTCAGGGGATGGACGGTGAAGGGGGGAGGGGGTGAGAGAACAGACATCTTCTGCTGTGTGCAGAGAGATGGAGATAAAGCAGGAGTGTTGAAATGAGAAAAATGTGAAACCAAGGTGCAGAAATGAGGGGAAATGAGAGACCGTATGGTCTCAGAAGACAGAGAGTCGATGTTTGATTTCTCCACCCAGTCTCTTTGGAGGTCAGACTATAATTAACACCTCTGTGTTCCATAAAATGCTTCTGTATCCTTCTCCTATTACCCCCTTCGTGTTTAAGCTAATTTGGGAAGGCATTTGTGAATTGTAACAGCAAATAAACCTTGACTAAGACGATGTACAACTTCAGCCTTGTCCCAACCCGGTGCTGTCACTCTCTAAACCAGCACCTGGCAACAGGGACGGTCTTACCTGGTACAGTACTCTTCATAACTGCTATCTTCTTGCATCTAGAAAGTAAAACATCTCTGGCCAGCTGCACTAACAATCACAGCAGGGGGAATATTTACATGTTCAACACAGCTGCCTGGAAGAATGAATATGGAGATGAGGTTGTCTATGGTTCATAGAGAAATCCTCCATAATTCTCTCTTATGATAATGAGAGACATTTCCTCCCCAGAGTCTAACAATATTGAAGTGGCAGTTAAGTCTGATCATTAGGCTATCTTTTGGTGAAGTTCTTTTGCTGGGACCTGGGAGGAAAAAACCTTTTCCTAAAGTTGCAGATGAGAGATGTAACACATACTGACAAGGAATCTATCTCCTATATCTGCCTCACCTCCTTCCTAACCTGATGGACAGCTGGCAAAACAGGGCAGTGAGCTCCTAGCCGTGCTTGCTTGTGCACTGGGTGGTTTTTAGCCAACCTCACAGGTAGGTATTGATTACACCCATAGATTACGCATTGAATGGATGATGGAAAGCAGCTCTTCTCCCTACCCCACCATCTGTGGGCTCCTTGAGAGCAAGGATTCAGAGTCTATATTTAGAATCCAGGAGAGTGCCTGGATTATTCAAGGAGACTCTCTGTAGAGCTCCTGATATCTGATGTGGTTAATTTTCCCTCTCCCTTGCAGGGGCCTGGAATAATATTAACAAAATATGGCCATTAAACTCTATGGGCCCCACCAAAGAAGTTAAATTGGACATAAAAAAGGAAATAAAATATATAATATCTGTAAGATCCCTCTAAAAATTCTCTTTCTTCAGAAATTATGCTTGCTTGCTGTTTAATGTTTCCATTAAGAGAAGTTGCCCAAGTGCCTCAAATAAAATCAGAGAGTTGTGATTGAAAGACAGTATTTCCTACCATTTCTGCTCTTGATAAAATAATAAAAATGGGCTCAGAGGTTGGATGGCCTGCTGACCCTCTGTGTCCACCAGATTGTCCAAGCAACTTTCAGGTCAGGGAAGGAGGAATGAAGAGAAGGGGTGCTCAAGACAATCACACCTTCATCACTGAACAGACAGTAGTGGCCATAGGATCTCAAACATTAATTAAACATTAAAACATTAATTCATTTACATGAACACTTGTTCTACTATTTCTTTAGAAAGCCCTTAGTTCAACATCTTCATTCCATAGATTCAAAAAAACAAAAAAGAAACCAAACAAAAACCCGAGATGAGGGAACATAAAGCTGCCTTGTCTAAACTAGCAAATATCAGAGACAGGACCCAAAGCTACTCTTCTGTGTCCTCAGGCAATGGTACCTTCTCCTTGGGCCATAGTTGTACTTCAGGCTGAACTTCACTCCGTCCAACATATGATTGATACAGCTTCTTAAAATCCTGGGGCGCCTGGGTGGCGCAGTCGGTTAAGCGTCCGACTTCAGCCAGGTCACGATCTCGCGGTCTGTGAGTTCGAGCCCCGCATCAGGCTCTGGGCTGATGGCTCAGAGCCTGGAGCCTCTTTCCGATTCTGTGTCTCCCTCTCTCTCTGCCCCTCCTCTGTTCATGCTCTGTCTCTCTCTGTCCCAAAAATAAATAAACGTTGAAAAAAAAAAAATAAAATCCTGCAAATATGATTTTCCAAAGGATTGAAATGTGCATTGAGAGCTAAGATATATACTGAGAACCTTCTACATCGTGTCTGCATCATTCTCTAGATTAAGTTAAGCTTTGGAACAGCAAGTTCCCTTACTTCCAATACAGAAACAGGGGCAGGTCCCAAGAAGAAAATTTGGAGGCAGCCCCAAGGGCCTTGATCATCTTCTGTCAGATGGAAGCTACATTAAAGAAACCATTTTATACCAAGAAGGTGCCTGTTTCTGAACTTTCTAGAAAGTTAAGAGTTACATAGTTGAAATAGTTTTGCTTTTGGAAAATGGTTTGTCTTGTTTTAAACGTGCAATATACACTTATTTCATATATTTTTTTCTTTTATTTTTTTTCCTCAATATCCTTTGGGAATTTGACCCTAACTCTGAACTCATGTGATTCTAGTGGGGTGTCAGTCACGGGGTCCAGACCGACCACAAGAATTGACCTGATGACAAATGAAGTCTTCTCTCCAGGAATTTGAATCTTGATCAGCCACATCCTTGAAGTGGCTGAGGCTGAATGATATGATGGTAGAATCCTGGAGAGACTATTAATGAGTTACTACCACCAGGACCACTGAGTATGCTTGCTCATATCTCCCTCAACGCCTAGGTCTTTAGCTCTTCTAATTTATGAGTTGTATGGTATCATTCTTACTTGTCTGTCTATTTATCTGTTTATTGCTTAACTTAGTACATTGAATAGCTGTTGCTAAGAACTCCAAAGAACTCCAGTCATCCCCAACTACTGAGTAGGGATGTGATCCTGAGCCAGTTCCTTCTCCTCTCTTGGCCTTAATGTTCTTATCTGTATAATGGGCCTGATGAGTTGGATTGGATGGCTTCTCTACACAAACAAGAAAGGGAATATGAATGAGATGGTGACCAAATTTAAAAAGAAATAATCAATATTTTAGGGTTTGTGCTAATCCCTGAGGAATACAATGATAAATGAGATACAGGTGAGTGTTAAGACTCCACTCTGTTGTCTTGGGCTTCTAACTTATTTGTAACTAGCATGGTAGAGCCAGTATTTCCAAACTTTCCTGAATGAAATACAGAAATCGTGGGAAGCCACAAAAGAGCTCACAGAGTGAAATACCCGGAGTGTGGATATTTGCTTCAAGCAGGCCTGTGGTCCCTATTGACCCTCCTGGCATCTCTAGTGGAAGGATGGGCACACTAATGCTGGCTTGATGCTTCTATCACCATTGATTCTCTTACCCAGGAGCAGCTCCCACCACATGTCTCAAAGCTTTGAGCCTTCACTGATCAACGCTTTGCCTAGCAGGAGCGGCTGTCGATGGTTTGGCACTGTTTTATTCCTGGCCTGGACATTGACATTGATGACATCTTGCAGGGTTTGAAGCCTCTCACACAGCTGTGTACTCAATCTGAATTAAAGGAAGAAAGCCACGTTATTTATCCTTTGCTCCCAAGTTGGTCTTTTTTACTTCTCTTCAGCAGATTCCCAGTGAAATCCACTGTAGGTATACAGCTGAAAGTAGGAAGATGGATGGAGCCTCCTTTGAAAACAAGGTTTATGGCACCCAATAACCCCAACCCAAGTCTGGGCCTTCATACATCTTGAGCCTCAAGAGGGAGAATGTATAAGTTTACACTTTCTTTTATGAATTAATAGGATGAGTCAAGAATTGTGGAACATTATATTTTATATATCTTATCTCAGGTGATCGCTGATTCTGCCGAATTTTAGATGGGGAGTCTGAGACTTAGCATCTACAATGAGGCAAAGGTAGGATCCGAATCCAGGCTGACTCCAACCTCTTAGCTTGTCTTGTTTCTCTTTGGAAAAGGGAAGGAGGCAAGGAAATATTTAAATACCCAGAGATAAGATTAATAACTGTACTTCTGTGTTCTGTTTGGCATCGTTATGTAAGATCCATTACCAACAAACCCTGGCAGCATTCCTATCTGGGTTATAGGCATAAATATTAGACTTGGTAGCTGAGATCTTGGTGTGACTATCCCAAGAAATAACAGACATTTACCTTAGTCTCCCATTTCCTGCACCTTGAGACATTCAGCTCTCAGTTATCCACAGTAACATTGTGGATTCCAGATGGTTTTACTGTAACACCCAGAGGACTTTGGAGCCAAATGTCTCTCATCCTCTTTTCCCACTAGGACACAAACTCTATTAATTTTCAACTATGAAAAAACTAAATAGAACAGCAAACAATGCACTTCTTCTAAATCCTACCATGCATTACAAAGTTGAACAAAAAGGTTTTGAGCAACAAATTCTCTGCCAGTCAATTGTACTGGTAGGAAAAAATGTCCAATCAGACCCCCAGGCTAGAATAACATGAGTATACAAATGCAATTGGAGAAAACCCTTAAGAGTTATTACCATACTAGCTATTGGGTTTTCTTGCAGCCTCCTATCATGGATGTAATTTTCACATATTATAGTTATTACCACTTACTAAGCAGCAACTGCCAGACAGGGTGCAAAATTCTGTGAAAATACCACTGTGTTTATAAGAATAACAAGAAGTAGGCAATAAATGCCTCTAAAACCCTGGGGACTGGGGCATTATACATTTACCCCAGTAAACGATAAAGTCAGGACTCAAACCCAGGAAGTCTGACTTTTAAGCTTATATTCCTAAGCACTGTGCTAGATGACTCCCATTCTTCCAAGAAAGGAAGCATTTCTGGTTTTATAAATCATTCCACCTATGGGTTCAATGTCATGCACTTTGCAAATATTCAGAGAAATTCCACCTCCCTCACTCCTACTTATCAGGCAATAGTGGAAATGTATAAAAATATCCAGCCACATTTGTCAAACATGATCTGTTTTTCATGAATGCAGTAGAGACTCAGTAGATTTCCACTGATATCAGCTGAGGAAATAATCAATTCTGCTGCAAACTCACCTTGCACTTAATGTCATTCATTTGCCCTTGTAGGTGATTTAATAGACTTTCTGGGGACCTAAGTGTTCATACTATAAAAGGGCAATATTGACAGATGTGAGACTATACAAGGAAATTTAGACTTTTTTGGAAGTAAGTAAAATCTCTTTATGGCTATGTGAACTGGGTGACTTAATTAACAGGCATTATCTTAGGGACTTCAATTGGACCTAGGGTACTGAGGGCTCTGAACTCTTGGGTAAGCAAGAGGCAGTGCTTCACTAAAAGCTGAGATCTCAGTCAAGCTTCTAGCCTTCACTTTTTTGGGATACAAAGTGTTTTCTCTCTTTCTTCCTAATGCATCAATGCTGCAACAGATCCAAAATAAATAGACCCCTTGTAACGCAGCAGGGACACTGTCTCCATTTATGACCTAACTGCTTGATATTTGGTCAATTACCTCCTCTCCACAGAATGTAGTTTAGATTGTCCTCCTATGCATTTGCTGAAAGCAAACACAACCACCTCGACATCTGTCATATCAGGAAGACTTTTTTTTTTTTTTACTCAAACAGAACAGCTTTTATTACAGAAAACAACGATAGTAACAAAAATAAAGCAGAAAAACCATGATGTGCTTCAGCAGTGCTGAGTACCAGCATGGGACTGCCTTAAGTGACTCTTGGTATGCCATCTTACATCACCATTTTATTGCCATTGGCTGCTGTGCTGTTAATTGACTCTATTATTCAACTACCAAAAAGTAGCCAAAAAGGGGAGTTATGAGACACATTCTGATTATACAAATGTACCATGCCCATCTTGTCTCCAACAGTTTATTTGTATTTCCGGTGTCTTCAGAATTTGAAAGCTATCATTAAAATGACCCTAAAGGGACTTCTTGGATAAGCTACAGAGAGCTGATGGTACAAGGAAACCCAATGAACGAAATTCCAGAAAATGATAAGGGAGGAGAGAACAAACAGTTATTTCATCTCTGGTAGAACTGTGGGAGGGAGAGGAATCTGTTAAAACATGGATTAAGACAACAAACTATTAATGCCTGGCATGAGAGATTAGAATTATAAGAAGCTTCAACTACAGAAAGATTCTACATGGCACTCATCAACTTTTTTCCACAGGCTTCCACTGAGTGCTTGAAGAATGGGAAAAGTGCAAGAGAGCTGATGGCAATTCTTCCAAGGGACGTTCAACAAATTGCACTTCAGTGGTCCTCCAAAGGCTCAGGTGGAGCAGAGGGCTGAGAGAAATTCCAGAAGGTATACAGTACTGGAGAGCAAAAAATAATGTCTCAGAGATTCCAAATGTTTGGAGAGGCTATAAAACAGAAATCCCAAATGACTTGCCAATGCTCAGATCTCAAGTCCTAAAAGAAAAATCCTTCAGGTGAATTGAATCTAATGAGAGCTGCATCAAAGCTAAATATAGGTTAGACTGTCTTAGCTCCCAACATTATTGGTCCTACAGAATAAGGAACATATCATTTTTGAAGACAAATAATGTTTACTTAAACCTCTGCTGGCATTTTACACACAGTAGGTAGGACACAATAAAAAACTGTGAGACTTTTGAAGAAGCAAGATCACATGACATGTAGTCAAATAAGATATAATCAACAGAGGAAGGCTTGGAGATGACCCAAGTATTAATAGTACAAGACAACTTAAAATAATGAAAGAAATAGGTGAAAAATCTAGAGGAAATGGTGGACAATGTGTGTGAACAGAAGAGGAATTTCAGCAGAAACCATTAAAAAGACCCAAATTGAATACTACAAATAAAAATAAATTGATAGGAATGGGAAATTCATTGGATGGGTTTAACAGCAGACTGAAGACAATAGATGAAGATATGGGTGAGCTTGAAGACAGGCCAAGAGAGAAATTTTCCAAACTGAAACTCAAAAAGAAAAAGAATGCAAAATATATAAGAAAGCATCAGCAATCTGTGAATTGTATCAAATATTGTCCACTGTATATGTAACTGGGGTCCCAGAAAAAGCAGAGAGAATAAGGCAGAAGAAATATTTGAAGACTGATGAGCGACATCAACCTACAGATCTCAAAAGCAGGGTCGATCAAAAGGAAACCATACTAGACACAGAGACATAAAACTGTTAAAAAAGCAAAGGTGAAGAAAGAATTTTATTATTTATTTATTTATTTTTAATGTTTATTTATTTTTGAGAGAGAGAGAAAGACAGAGCATGAGTGGGAGAGGGGCAGAGAGAGAGGGAGACACAGAATCTGAAGCAGGCTCCAGGGTCTGAGATGACAGCACAGTGCCCAATGTGGGGATTGAACTCATTTACCGTGAGATCATGACCTAAGCCAAAAACGCACACTTAGCTGGCTGAGCCACCCAAGTGCCCCCCTTTTTTGCTTTTTTTTTGTGAAGAAAGAATTTTATTTTATTTTATTTTATTTTATTTTATTTTATTTTATTTTATTTTATTAATGTCTATTGATTTTTGAGAGGGAGACAGAGCACAAGTTGGGGAGGGGCAGAGAGAGAGGGAGACACAGAATCCAAACCAGGCTCCAGACCCTGAGCCATCAGCACAGAGCCCGACACGGGACTTAAACCCACAAGCTGTGAGATCATGACATGAGCTGAAGTCGGACACCCAACTGACTGAGCCACCCAGGCACCCCTTGAAGAAAGAATTTTAAAAGAAGCAAAGGAAGGAAAAGAAATGTTACATATTAGGTAATACTAATGAGAATTATAGCTGGCTTCTTACAAAAAACATAAAGGCAAAAGATAATAAAACATCATCTTTAAAGTATGGAAAGAACAAATAGTTAAGCTAGAGTACTATGTTTAGTGAAAATATCCTCCAAACCAAAGGCAAAAGAAAGATAAATAAAAGTAGAGACAATTCGTTTTTAGCACACCTGCACTATAAGAATGCTAAAAGAAATTATTCAGGCTGAAAGTAAATGATATCAGCTGGAAGGATAGCATCTTCAGAAAGGAGTGAATGGCATGAGAAAGGATAAATATGTAGGTAAATGTAAAGACCTTTTCACTACTTATCTATGTATCTACAATAATACATTTCTTTAAACAATGTTTGACTGTTGAAAACAAAGAATAACAGTATTTAGTGGGTTTTATGGAATGTGTAGAAGTAAAATATGACAGCAAGCATACAAGGGATAGGAGTGGGAAATGAAGCATACTGTTGTAAGGTATTACTTCATGACATAGTATGGTAGTATTGAAGGTTGACAGCACTAAGTTAAAAATGAATATTGTGACCTCCAGAGCTATCACTGAAAAAATACATGAACATATAAAACTAAAAATTTTTAATAAGAGATGAAATTCTAAAACCACATCTATTTGTCCAAAGAAGATAGGAAGGAGACACACACACACACACACACACACACACACACACACACACACAGATGGGTCAAACAGAAAAGAAGTACCAAGGTGGTAGTACCAACTATATCAACAATTCCATAAAATGTAAACAGATTCTATTCTCAATTAAAAGTAAGAGATTATCAGGCAATTTTAAAAATGATGTTTAGAAGAAGCACCATAATATGATGACACAGACAGGTTGAAAATACAAGGCTGGAAAAAGATATGCTATGCAAACAGCATTAGAAAGCTGCAGGGACTACAATATTATTAGTTAAAGTCAGCTATAAGAAAAAGAGTATAAGGAGACATAAAGAGACCAAATTAAAAAAATTAATTAAAATGGGTCAACTTATCAAAAAGACATAAACATTCTAAGTTTGTATGCATCCACTTCCAAACTTTAGAACACACAAAGCAGGGGTTCCTGAGTGGCTCAGTTGGTTAAGCGTCTGACTTCAGCTCAGGTCATGATCTCACAGCTCGTGAGTTCGAGCCCCACATTGGGCTCTGTGCTGACAGCTGAGAGTCTGGAATCTGCTTTGGATTCTGTATCTCCCTCTCTTTCTTCCCCTCCCCTGCTCACACTCTGTGTGTGTGTCTCTCTCTCAAAAATAAGTAGACATTTTCTTTTTTAATTTGACAGAACTAAAGAAAAAAATAGAAACAATTTCTGTTTCATGAATAGAACACACAGACAAAAATAAAGTCCAGTAAGCATAGAGAAATTTTGAACAATTCTATCAACAAACTTTACATAATAAACATGAAACATTATAACCAACCACTTGCATGCTTTTCGAATGCACATCACTTAGTCATATGCCGGGTCATAAATCAAATCTCAGTATATTTAATAGTATTGAAATTCTTTAACCATAATGGTGTTGTTAGAAATTATTAACAATAAGATGTCTAGAAAATACTGGTGTGTTTGGAAATTAAGCAACACCCTTATAAATAATCCATGGATCAAAGAGGAAATCTCAAGGGAAATTAAAACATATTTTGAAGTGAAATAAACTAAAAACATAGCAAATTGTGGGATGCAGTAGAAGTAGTGCTTTTGGTGGAATATATAGTTTTGGATGCATGTATTCATACACAAGAAAGCTCCAAAATAAGTTGCATAATTTTCCATCTTCAGAAGCTAGTAAAAGAAACACAAATTAAATCCAAACATAAGTAGGAGAAAGAATCAACGAATCCAATTCTATCATCTTTCAGATAGAGGAACTAATGCCCAAAATTATCAAATAATCCTCCTGAGGTCACACAAGTCATCAGGAGTGGGACCCAAACTTTTAAAAATCCATTTCCTCCAGATGATCTGCCTCTTCTCATACTTCAGCATTTCTGTTTTTCCGTGTTTACTTCCCATGTGATTTAAACTTCTTCCTTTAAAGGACCTTATTTCTTCTCATAATGAACAGCAGAACTCATCCAACCACTTTGGGAGATGAGGAAACTGGGCTTTCTTTTAGCAGTTGAGGTTATGACCAAGTTCACAGGTTCATTTCTGCTGAGGATCTGTCACCCTCCTACGTTCTGAAATAGAAGTCTTGCTACAGGCCTTAAAACCAGGGTCCATATAGGGAAAGCTTCATGTCTTTCATTTCTCCTGATTTCATTTGTGATAAGGCCACTAGTGATCTAGAATGGACAGCATGAGCCTTTCCTTCCTTTTCAGACTCAAACCTAGCACAGCATCCTAAGCTGTAATTGGAAAATCCACGGGCCCAGCACTCATTCACCTTTCTGCTGAGGGAAGCCCCCTGATTTTCCTTCAAATTATCCCCCAGACCCACTTAGAATCTACAATATTTATGTGGCGTTAGTTTTAACTCATCTCTGGCAGGTTACTCAGTCTGACCTATCTGAGCATTACTTTGCCTCCACTCTCACCCCAACCACTACAAGTGAATCAGAAATGTGCACATAACCCATAGTAGGAGCCATTAAGACATTAAGACACAATCTGGGTTCTTTTTGCTAGGACTTCATGTTTTGTGACAAGGTAGAGGTGTAGTTCCTCATTTTTTCTACATTTAGAAATGTGAAAGTGTAAGCTTTCAGCCTTTATGGGCTATATGTGGAAAGATTTTACCTGTAGTGACACTGACGAGAAAGATGAGCCAATGGAAAAAGAGAGAAAGACACTGGTACTTGATAACACAGCTAATACTCTAAATAAGCATATATATTTCTTTTTATTTTTAAACTGCTTTTTTTTATATTGGATTAAAAAAAGTCACAGTCAAGTAAACGTGTCCCAGCTGATAAGGAGCCCAAAATGGATGATGTCTTAGAGACATATAAACTTCTAAACACTACCATTGAATGAGCTCTATGCCAAGGCTCATGAGTGCCCCACCCAAACCCCAGCGGAGTGGGCCTGTGTTTCACACTGGATGTGAGGTCAGCCAGTGAGCTGGATTAACAGAATTCTTGCTCTCACAGATTTGATTTAGGACACTCAAAAAGAGATGAGATGGTTGGTGTTACTGACTGAATGTTTGTGTGCCCTCAAAATTTGTAATTTTGACCCTACCCCAACAATGTGATGGTTCTGAGAGGTGGGGTCTTTTGGAGGTAAATAGGGTTAGATGTGGTCATGAGGGCAGATCCTTCACAAATGGGATTAGTGCCCATATAAGAATCACAAGAGAGCTTGCTTCTCTTCTTTCTTTCCACCATTTTTAGGATACAATAAGAGGTTATTCATCAGCTATCTGCAAACCAGGAGAGGGTTCTCACCAGACTTCACCACGTGGCCCTCTGATCTTGGATTTCCTGCCTCCTAAACTGCAAGAAATAAATTCCTATTGTTTTTAAGCTACTCAGTCTATGGTGCTTTTTCATAGTAGCCCTAACTAAGATTTTTGGCAATAGGAACTGAAATTTAAATTATTAGTTTGTTTATTGTTTGTTTTTTAAACATGAGGGTATGAGTTAGATTTAGTCCTCTGAGGTAAAATGAGGGAGTAAGAGTCATCGTAACTCTATATTAGGAAGCAGTTGAATCCATTAGGAAACAGAGCTCATGAAATATAGAAAAGATATTCAGAGAAGAGGGGAGGCATAGGGCAAGTCAAGAGTGAGAGATGAGCCAAAAATGAGCAAAAATGATAGAAGAATTTGTGGTCCATGAGATACAGAGAGAGATGGGGAGAGAAATAAGGTCTGAGATGAAACTAAGTGTCTTTCAAATTCCATTTTTTTGCCAGACCTAGTTGTCTCCAGTAGTTTTTGTTTGGGATTCTGGTGGTGGCTAAGAACACTGGCTTTCTGTAGTCCTGTATTTCCATCTTAGTTCTTGCGCCTACTAGCCCTGTAATTTTGAGCTAGCTATTTAATTAACGAATAGACCACTTCCTTGCCTGTTAAATGGGATAATGATGGTACCAGCTTCAGTGGATTGTTGCAAAGATAAACTAATCCATGGTAAGGGTCTTAGCATAGTAATTGGCACATGGTAAATACTCAATAAATGGTAGCTGTTTTCATTCATACTATTATTTTTAAATTATTCATTCAATTATATGTTGAGATTCTAACATTGGCAGTCATCTACACCCTGGGGATGCAGTGGTGAATGAAAACAAAACCCTGTTCCATGGAAGTTAAAACAAAGCAAAGCATCTACTTACTTGTTACTTACATGTTATCTTTCCTGTCTTATTATTCCGCCAAATAGTCTTATGATAGTTCGCTCCTCACCTTACTTGGATTGTTTTAGTTAAGACTCTGTTCCTTTTATTAAAAAATATATATAACCCAAACTAGCAGCCTGGGAAAGTGGAGTTGATAAGAACCTAGGGACATGCCTCTGGATCTAAAATGTCTCCTTTTGAAATTTTTCTCAAATTCTCCATGCCCTAATTTGCTCACATGGGAAATAAGCAAACTACATGAAAAATAAAATAGACCATGGGGATTTTTTGACCTCATTGGAAGGAAAATACTAGTTAGAGTCACGAAATTATAGTTATTTGCCCTTAACACTATCTGTGTTGTTTTTATCCTCTATGATTGAAATCTCCAAAGCACACACATTTAAGAAAATTTGTGTAGTGTAATAATGGAGCTCAGAGTTCAAAAATATCATATTTCTTAATAACCTTGATTAAGAAGTCAGATATGCAAGGGTTGACATAAGAGGAGAAAACAGCCCAAGTGAGGCATGTAGACAGAGAAATCTGATTCTTCTTGTACTCGAAATTTGTTACCTTCCTGTCCTTATTTTTGATGAGCTGATCAAAATCCAAAGTTGTGTTTCTGCCAGATCAGTCATTGAAAAATTGTGACTCAGAGATCTCAATATCGAAGAGTTGTGCTTATTGTGACCTGTTGTCTTATACTCCATTTCATTAACTTACGTCTGAAAAGAATGATTGAGAAATCAACAGCAAAGTCTAGACTCAATTTCGGCATCAGTCATAATTGTGGAAAATAATATGCCTGACTGCCCTTGTTTCAAAACTATGCATCATCCAAGCCTAGTAATGGGCATGTCAGATGCCTAGTTCAGTAAATAGAGGGCAGGTACTGGTACTTAAAGGGAGCAGACAATACCCCAACCTCAATAAATTACAGAATGCCTTTTTCCAGTGGAGATGAGCCTCAGACATGGGATTAAAAGAATTCATTTTGATTCTTGAGGCTGCCATTTGCTATTTTGGGTTGTGGACAAGTCACGTTACCTGCTCAGTGTCTATTCCTCCCCTGTAGGTTGAGGGATGGCACCTATTAGTTGTGGGGTTCAGCGTAAAAATGAGATTGTAAACATGTCTGGAAAACAATAATTCTGTAGTGAGTATATGTTGAATGAAATAAGTAATAAATGGATTGCAAAACACTATAAAAAAGGAAAGATATTTGAAACAGCTGAGTAATTTCCATAAGAGACTTCAAAAATAGTTTTAAAACAATGCATATTACGGCCATGGTGTTAATTGCTTGTTGGGCTTTATGCAAATTCCCTAACCACTGTGCCTCAATTTCCCATGTGAACAATAGATTAAAATGACAGACCCGAAAGCACCTGGGTGGCTCAGTTGGTTAGGCGTCCAACTTTGGCTCAGGTCATGATCTCACGGTTTGTGGGTTGGATCCCCACGTCGGGCTCTGTGCTGATAGCTTGGAGCCTGGAGGCTGCTTCAGATTCTGTGTCTCCCTCTCCCTTTGCCCCTCCCCCACACATGCTCTGTCTCTGTCTCTCAAAAAATAAATAATAAAAAAATATAAAAAATAACAGACCTTAGTCACATTATATACGTGTATGACCACACACACACACACACACATTATACCCATATGAGTGCTAAATATCATTTAAAATTCTTATATTCAATCATTCACTCAGCCATTCAACAAATATTTATTTAACTTCTACTACCTGTCCAGCGCTGTGCTAGCCACACAGAACCACGAAAGATAAAGCAAACAACAAAACCCAATGTTTTCCCCTCTTGGCATTTACACTGTAGTGTATTTGAACAACCATGTGTATTTGTAGACCATGTGGTGGCTGACAACTAGGGAAGTACATGGGCTTGTACTTGAAGTCAGTGGCATCAGGAGCCCTTGACTTACTACATGTATTACCAACAGAGTCCCATGAACCCGAACCTTTCAGTGCTCTGGCTTTTTTAGGTAAGGGTTAAAACCATCATCAAAGACTAGCAGTCTCCTTGAGCTCAGCAGTCTGCTGTGAATGAGAGTCAGAAGTGACATCTGTCACCGCAGATGACACTGGCTGTCAGAAACAATTGCATCTTTAAGAAAGGATGAAGAAAATTCTCCCTCATGTTCCCAAGCGAGTGTGCCAGGTGTAATTGTTATGCAAGAGGGGACTTTTCAAATCAGCAGCTAGAGCCAAGCTCAGAACAGCCTGGAAAGCAGCAGTCTCATCCATCAGGTGGCTGGCAATTTTCTCTTCTGGAAGAATGTATATTCTTCCCCAGTGAGGGAATGCACTTTATTTGTATCCAGGAGTGCACAGATCTTTCTAAAGAAAAGGTGTATATGTAGAATTTTGTTGTTTTGCCTGCCTACAATTTATCAACCCCCATAATTAATAAAAGTACTCCAACCGTCTCTAGGAAATCACTCTCCCCTATGCTGTGGGGGATGATATGTGGGGGAGCAGGGCACAGAACAAACTCCTGAAGCACCCTATTCTCTTAACCTGAGTGATTGGTTGAGAAATGGGAACATAGTATAGGCTAAGCCAATGTGTTAAATCAAAACTTATTTTAGCATTTTACTTTTAAAACAAAAAAAAAAAAAAATAAGAAGGCATTCCAGGTCTGAATTTGAAACTGAATATAAGACTGGACCCACTTGCAGCCATCTTGTCACCCCATTAGAAGAATGCATATAAGGAAGGAGCCTACAGAGAGCAAAGAGTTTCCAAGAGAAGTAGAGAAAGAACCTGGATCCCAGGGAAATAATTTTCAGAATTGAGCCTAAAGCAGGACAAATCTTTTTTTTTTCTTTTTTTAATGAATTTGAATTGAATTTTTTGTTACTTGCATTTATGAAAATTATAATGGGTACAGATAGTACATACGTAATCACTAGTAGGGCAAGTACTTTGGGTTATAGGATGGTTTGAATTGCTTTATCCATCCTCTTTTTTTTTAATTAAAAATTTTAAAGTTTATTTATTTATTTTGAGAGAGAGAGTGAGCAGGGGAGAGGCAGAGAGAGAGGGAGAGGGAAAGAATCCCATGCAGACTCCATGCTGTCAGCACAGAGCCCAATGTGGTGCCTGAACTCCTGAACCGTGAGATCGTGACCTGAGCCGAAACCAAGTGCTGGACGCCTAACCAACTGAGCCACCCAGGAACCCCTTATCCATCCTCTTTTTACACCAATCATCAATTAGGGGGCAGCTGAATTTGTACCCAGAGTTGTAATATTCCACAGCCCAGGTGCATAACTATTCTGTTAGACTTGACTTCCTATCAATTAATATTGTGAGTCATCCCACCCAAGGACATTTGAATTTTAGAAGACACTTGATTAAGATTTACATACCCCAAAGGAATGCATTCTTTCAACAGTATTTGTCAGATGATTGAAATGTCTTTCCTTCCTCTCTCCTTATTGTTTATTGTTAAAATATATTGGAAAAAATAATAAGAGAAACATTATAGAATAGTTTCCCAAATTGTGCTATAATCAGAATCTCTACCTTCTTCTAGCAAAATACAGTAAAACCTTGGATTGTGAGTAACTTGTTCTGTGAGTGTTTCACAAGATGAGCAAACAGTTCTAATTAATTTTGACTTGATAAACGATGTCTTGCAATAGGAGTAGTACGTGACACTGAATGTCACATGATCAAAACTGAGTCAATAGGTCTCTCTCTCTCTCTGTCTCTCTGTCTCTCTGTCTCTGTCTCTCTCTCTCTTCCTCTCTCTCTGGGATTGTGGGTGATTGTCTCCCATGCTCGGATGCTCAGTCTCAGGCCGTGATGTTTTACAGAAATCAGTGACTTTTCCGAACGTTGGAACGTGCCCACAACTGGCACTATTGTATTTTTTGTCACTTAAAGCACCTGTGGACAGTCCTTTGCTTTAAGCATACAAGAGTAAGCTTAGGAATGCTTTGCTTCATTCTAGGTCATTGGATAGGTTCCTTGTTAAAGTTACAGGAAAAGAAAAAGATTCCATTGAACCAACAGACAGCAGTGATTCTGTTAGTGATTGTGTAATTCGTCCTACACAATAACCCTCCTCTCTTGTCACCATCACACCAGCCATGAAGGTTTTTAAAGGCAAGTGCAGGTTAATGTGTTTATTTTTCTTTATATTTTGTCTTTTCTTGATGACTTTGTATTATATTACAGTATTGTAATCATTTTTATATGAATATTTTTGGGTTGTGGAACGAATCATCTGAGTTTCCCTTATTTCTTATGGGGTAATTCGCTTTGATATACAAATGCTTTGGATTACAAACATGTTTCCAGAATGAATTATGCTCGCAAACCAAGGTTTTACTGTATTTACAAAAAAGTTGCATTTCTGGCATATGGTTTAGGAATGTTACTAGTAAGTGACCATTAGCCTCTAGTTTAATGTGTATAAGTCCTTTCAAGACAGGTAGTGCTGAAATATGAAGGGATTGTAGAAATCCCTGACTGTACTTGGACATGATCGGAGCCTTTTATCTTTAGGCCACAGTCAAGCAACCAATCAACCAGCGTCTTCTTATTACCCACAATGGGTATAGAATTCCAAATTGTTTAAACACATAGGGCTTTGAAGTTAGACAGACCTCTGCTCAAATACCAGCTAAGAAGACTAATAATAGTGGAAGTTTGGACAAGTTAATTAACCGTCCAAAACCTCAATGCCCACATCAGTAAAATGGGCATAATCATAATGCCTATTTCATAGTGCTGTTGGGAAGATTAAATGAGACAATATAATTAAAGAGCTCTGGAACATAAGAAGAGCTCAATCAAATTTAGCCATTATTAAAACTATACAGATCATGCTTAAACCCTTCAAGGAGTCCCAAGTCACCAGAAGCATGCATTTCATTGTGTATGGTTCTGTAGAAGAGTCAGGAAGGCTATAAGAACTGACTTGCGTGGTCCATTTGGTGTGAATCTGAGATTGAACTTTTTCTTCCAACTCAGAGATCTTTCTCTGCATGGAGCAGCTCATTAGCAGGGCTCAGCTCCAGTCAGAGAAGGGCCAGCCTCTTCCAATGTTTGGAGTATGATAAATACCAATACATGATTCTAAACAATAGTGGTGCAGCTATGAATATATACATACATTAACGATTCACAGTGTACTTCAGGCAATGAGGTCCAGTAATGGGGCATTAACTCAAGGTTGAACGATGAGTCTTTCCTTTAATCTTGTCACTGTGCCTTCAAAACTACATGATAACCTTATGTGTACATAATCATAAATGACTAAACTTTAGACTTTCATGAATATGAAATCTAGATATAATGGCTCTCTCCCACTCCCGAAATCCATTTCTCGGACCCAACCCATGCTAGGTCTGTATCACTAGAAATGGAATTTACGTGTAAAGGAAAAATATTGTAACATCATTAATCAATCATTTATCAGCCAACTATATAAAGCCATTCATCATATTTTTTCTTTCCTTTAAAATATGTTATGCAATATTTGAAGTATAGCACAAGTTATAAAATATACTATGAGGAAAACTGTGTACTCATTCCTCCAAGTAAGAAACAAAATATCAGTAATGTAGTCGAAGACATCTTTCATTACATTTTCTTAAAACAAGTCTAACTGAACTATAGAAGAACAGAAGGTGTATTACTGTGGGCATTTCATTCAGTCCCTCATAATTACATAATCCATAGAGAGCACATCTTCATATGAAGGTAACAAAAGTTTTTGTCCACCACTCTGAGGCCAGAAGGCTTCCTGGGTCTGCAAACTACAACCCTTTTCTCCAGACCCCCCTCTCTTTCCTGGGGCTTAATAACACCCTGAGCCTCCTTCCACCCACACCATAGAACTGCTGCCTTGAAACACTGCAGTGAGAAGTATTGATCCAATCGCAATCTCTCAAGCCAAGGCATATCCTAGTGGGACCTGGCTGAAATGGCAGATCATCAAACACTAGGACTGAACTAGAATTTAGGTGCTGTCCGGATCTGAGCTTTCTCTGTAAATCCCCTAAACCCCCTTCTGACTTTTCAAAAAGCCTAGTGTATAAGCTACTACTACAAAAACAACTTTGGCCTGGGAGATTAACCTGAAAAAGCATATTTTAGAGCTGGATTAACCATGATCCCCATCTCTGGCTTTTAGGAATGAATATAAGTCATTAGGTATTGAAGTTGCTTGACACCTCCTTACTCACACTCATCCTTTTTGTCTTGGCTAGAGGATGAGAAAGGAGTACAGACCTAGGATTCAGGGTGAGTGTTTAAATTAGTATAAATGTAGTGATGTTTGGGATGCCCCTGAGTTCTGGTCTTTAGGTCCTGATGGGTGGACAACCATATTTACTGAGAAGCACACTTAATGCTACCCGATGTATCAAAAGAAATGGAAAACTTTGTTAATCTTTTTTTTCTTAACCATGGAGTTTGCAGCCTATTCAGATGGCTTTTGAAAGTGTGCAATATCTGTTAAATCACTTTATAAACTCAACACCTCCATGCCAATGCAAGGGATTTTCATTGTTATCAAAACAGTTTTCATTGATTTCTGTGTGGCAAATCATTTTTGATCCTTCAATGTAAATGTCCCGTAAACAACAAAAAGTAGGACAGTGGTCAGATTTGTGAGCCCTGGGGAAGCCAGTTCCATATAAACCTATCTTTTGGCATATAAATTTCCATAAAGACAACCTCAAATACGATGATTAAGTGTGCCTATGCCTCGCTGAAAGTCTCTAAACCCAACACACACAGTTAAGAGAGATTGTAAATCTTCTATAAAGATTTGCCTACTAATTAGTTTCTTTTTAGTAAACAACTCGTTATTGTAAAGGTGCTTGAGATGATAATACATCATTAGCACGAGGTATGAGGTATTAGCATTAGCATCGGGTAGTAGCCCCTTCAATTTGACACTTGATTTTTAACATGTACTATGTCCCTGTCTGAGTGCTAGGCACCACAGGGGATGCAGCTATAAAAAAAAAAAAAGACATTCCTCAAAGTCAGATAAGTTGCACTCTAATTGTTACACCCCGAATCAAGAATGCAAAACAGCATGATTCAGAAAGAGATATCCTGAACTCTACTAGAGATTCAAACAATAGAGCTTGTTGAGAGCTTAGGAAAAACAAAAACCAACAACAACAACAAAGGAATTTAAGTTCATTTACGTGACATAAACTTTGCAGGCTGCAGAGGATAATGACAGGTGAGGAGGAAAGGAAAAGGCATTACAATTAGAATAAACAACATGAACAAGATATAGAGATTTGAAGTGTGGGATACTTGTAGGGAAAAAGTAAGTATTCCATTTTAATTACACCACAAGATATCCACTGGGAAGAGACGGAAAATGACGGCAACATGAAGAAAACACAACAGTAATAGAATAATATTGACAGTGACCACAATAACTAACATTTATTGGGCTGGCCACTGTCTTGAGTTCTTTCTTTTTAATAATCATAGAATATGTGAGGAAGTCAGCATGTTTTTACATGATTTAGATGCATCCTTTCTTGGTGTCAATTTGTTAATAGGAATCAATAGCCTAAAAAAATACACACATTTAGAACCACTAGCTCCATATAAAGAAATTTATTCTAAGGGAATATAAGTGCACATAAGTGCAAAGAGATGGATGTGCAAGAATGCTTATTGCAGCACTTGTTTATAAAATCACAGATTTCGAATCACAATTGCACACCTGTAGGCAATTGAGTAAATAACCGTGGGGATATTATCCAGGCACTAAAAATTGTAAAGAATATGCATTGAACTTCAAAGAACTTTCAAGCCGTATGGTAGAATGAAAACAGAAGATTTGTTGATCAGTTTGTATGGGATAATCCCAAATTGTAAAACACTTATATTTTCTTTTTCCTTTTTTTTTTAATTTACATCCAAGTCAGTTAGCATATAGTGCAACAATGATTTCAGGAGTAGATTCCTCAATGCTCCTTACCCATTTAGCCCAACCCCCTTCCCACAAACAGTAACACTCTGTTTGTTCTCCATATTTAAGAGTCTCTTCTGTTTTGTCCCCAACCTGTTTTTATATTATTTTTGCTTCCATTCCCTTGTGTTCATCTATTCTGTCTCTTAAAGTACTCATGTGAGTGAAGTCATATGATATTTGTCGTTCTCTGACTAATTTCGCTTAGCATAATACTCTCTAGTTCTGTCACGTAGTTGCAAATGGTACGATTTCATTCTTTTTGATTGCCGAGTAACACTCCATTGTATATATATACCACATCTGCTCTATCCATTCATCCATTGATGGACATTTGAGCTCTTTCCATACTTTGGCTACTGTTGATAGTGCTGCTATAAACACTGGGGTGCGTGTGCCCCTTCGAAACAGCATACCTGTATCCCTTGGTAGTAGTGTAAGCAGGTTTTTTGAGGAACCTCCATACTGTTTTCCAGAGTGGCTGTACCAGGGGTTTGCATTCCCACCAGCAGTGCAAAAGAGATCCTCTTTCTCCGCATCCTCACCAACATCCGTTGTTGCCTGAGTTATTAATGTTAGCCATTCTGACAGGTGTGAAGTGGTATCTCAGTGTGGATTTGGTTTGTATTTCTCTGATGATGAGTGATGTTGAGCATTTTTTCACTGGTCTTTAGCCATCTGGATGTCTTCTTTGGAGAATTGTCTATTCATGTCTTTTGCCCATGTCTTCACTGGATTGTTTGTTTTTTCGGAGTTGAGTTTGATAAGTTCTTTATAGATTTTAGATACTAACCCTTTATCTGATATGTCTTTTGCAAATATCTTCTCCTATTCCATCAGTTGCCTTTTAGTTTTGCTGATTGTTTCCTTTGCTGTGCAGAAGCTTTTTATTTTGATGAGATCCCAGTAGTTCATTTTTGCTTTTGTTTCCCTTGCCTCCCGAGATGTGTTGAGTAAGAAGGTCAAAGAGGTTTTTGCCTGCTTTCTCCTTGAGGATTTTGATGGCTAACTTTCTTAATTTTAGGTCTTTCACCCATTTTGAGTTTATTTTTGTGTATGGTGTAAGGAAGTGATCCAGGTTCATTTTTCTGCATGTAGCTGTCCAGTTTTCCCAGCACCACTTGCTGAAGAGACTGTCTTTATTCCATTGGATATTCTTTTCTGCTTTGTCAAAGATTAGTTGCTCATACATTTGAAAACACTTACATTTTCTATTTGTGTATTAACAAATTTGTTTTTAAAGTCCGGAGGGATCTAAACAAAATCCCTAAAACAATTTTATGTGGATATTTTGTCTAAGTTAGATATTTTATTCATCTTTATTTTCTCCTTTTTTCTATCATAATCATGCATCTTTTTATAAGATAACATAAAATAAGCAGATAGATCCCACTCTATATGTTTTTCTGGAATCATTGGTAGCTTATCTAAATGATCTCAGGGCTTCAGTGGAAGTTTCAGTCTTCATCAGAGAGCAAAGGAGACCTTTATCTTAATAGCAGGCAATATCAATCCATAGATTGGGTCAATTACATCATTTTACATTCTTGAAATTCTGTAGATTCTATAGCAGGTGATGCAAAATTTGATGAGTTGGGAAATGGTCACCAAATAATTTAGATGGGATATTAGATCTGGGAAGGGTTTTGAAGGATGATAGGAGAACCAAAAGACTTTTGATTGAGTAGAAAACTGGAAACCACAGAAAATAAAATATGGAAGGACCTGAAGATGGGCACTGTTTCAAATGGATTATTTTCATCTCATTCTTACCATGACTGGATGAACTAGATACTGTTATACCAATTTTATTATTTGTTTATTTTTAATGTTTATTTAATTTTTTAATGTTTATTTATTTAATTTTGCGAGAGAGAGGGCAAGCAAAGGAGGGGCAGAGAGAGAAGGGGACAGAATCCCACACAGGCTCCTCGCATTAGTGCAGACCCCAACGTGGGGCTCAAACTGATGAAACCTGAGAGCATAACCCTAGCTGAAATCAAGAGTCGGAAGCTCTTGATTTTAGGTGTCCCTCTGTTATACCAATTGTATAGATTAAAAACCGAAGCCCAGATTCTATAACTTTCCAAAGATTACCCAGTAAGCAGTGGAACTTGCATATAAGGTAAACAGGTAGAAATGATGAAAAACAGATTTCAGCTCAGCATAGGGAAGAACAAGTATGAAATACTTGTATGTAGTGAGCTCCAGACGTTTGTAGGCAAGCAAGTACAGCTCTGATACCTATTAAGCAATGGTTCAGAGGAGACACTACCACTGCTCTTGGTTATACTATTGGAACATAGAGTCCCTTACAATCCTGAGAATTCTGTCATTTGGCCTTCTTGCCAAAAATGAAATTAGATCTCTTCCTAACATCCAGACAAAAAGAGTTCAGAAACTCCCTTAGGGCCCTGAGATTCTAAGAATTGACAAAAGAACATTTTCTACATGTTTCTCCTTTAGTCCTGCTACTATAATGCCCTTTCTTTCTTTTCTTTTCTTTTCTTTCTTTCTTTCTTTCTTTCTTTCTTTCTTTCTTTCTTTCTTTCTTTCTTTCCTACTCTCCTTTTTGTCCCTTGTCCAAATTGCCTTATTCTATATCTGCTTCCCTTCCTTCCCTCCTACTGTTCTGTCTGATGCTCTATAAGAGACACATCGTAGGCTGACTCCATTTTCCCTTTTCAGTACTCTTTTTAGATACTTTCAATCAATATGCAGCAGCAAAGATGCAGGAAGCAGCACACAATGGGAGAAATAATGTCATAAAATACTGTTAGAACAGCATTCAGAGCTCTTTTGTTCACAGAACTCAAAGCCACATTCTGTTATTTTATCTCAGCCAGTGTCCTGGAAGTCATTCTGCATTAGAGCAGGAATAGTGATCAAGGCCTGCTGTGATCTTACAGTTAAAAAAAAAAACAAAAGATAACTGGGAGCAATAAGGATGCACAGTGACACACAACCTTCTCTCATATCTTCTCTATTGAAACAAGAGTTTAGGGTGGTTCTGGCTCCATCCACCCATTCATTCATTTCTTCATCATGTCTCAACTGACCATCTTTCATCCACATAACAGATTCCAAGTAAGAGTTGAAGAACAAAGCTGAACAGAGAGGTTGTAGGAGTAAAATGGTCCCTAGCAATAAATTAATGGATAAATTTATTTAACATATATAAATTTATTTATCCACTTATTTAATGGATAAAAAAATCTCACAAGAAAAATTGACATTTGTGAAAGTGTCATAATATGAATTAATTCATTCTAACTCTGCGAGGAAAGTCACACAGCCCAGAAGTGGAAGGTCCCTGAGTAGATGAAATGAATGAGAATGTATCTCTACACTTTAGGGAAATTAAATTTTTTCCACCACTTCCAAGAGATAAATTCCAACAATAATTCTCCATGTTTGGTGCCTTCAGAGAGCAGAAAGGCAAGAAGAAAAATAAAGACAGGACGAGAGTCAAAGAAAAAGAGGAAAGAGCATGAATGAATCATTCCTCATTCTTCTTTTGTTCACCCTCTCCAACACATGCAGGTACATACGTATACCTGGCATCCACTGTGATCATGACCTCTCCCATTCATGACACCTTTTTCCCTCTTACTGGAATATCTTCCACGATATTCCTATGCCCTGTTAATGGAGGCAAATCTGAATTGAAGCTCTGATTTTCATCAAATCTGTATTTAGATTACTCCTGATTGTTTTAATTCATAGTGACACAATTTTTCTGAGCCAGTATTCTAATAGATTCTATTAAATTCTGCCATTGCAATGACCTTGAAGTTATACACAAACCCAGTTTGTTTCAACAACCCAATCTTAATAACCTAGAAAATAGAAACCTTGGTTTCCATGTCTTCAATTATTTCCTGTTTTATAGCACTTCTGGGCACAGAAATTAAAAAAAAAAAAAAACAAAAAAAAAAAACCTCTTCATTGAAAGATATAACTGATAACAGTTGGAAAAAACAGAAAGTAGAATCCAAGTGGAAGCCATGTGGCAGCTCAATAGAGTTGGCCAAGACATGACATTCTTATAGGATAGTTTCAGGCTTATTCAATCAAAGCCATCTCCAGGACATTCTTGACTTGACGGATAGAGCTTCCAATCTAAAGGAAGCTTGACAGACAGCAGGAATGGGAAACAACCCAAGTCACTGTTGATATCATCACTGAGCTCTGTCAGATACAGCCTATTAAGCTGTAATGGGGACCACAGCCTCAGCCAAAGAAGGAACAGCCAAGTCACATGGAGAAGAGACCACTTTATAGCTGATAACATTTCTCACCAGGTGTTTTGGTTTTGTATTTGTTTTTAAATAACCCAGAGAATTCCACACTTGGACGAGTTTGTATATAGGAGTGTGGAAGAAAATATTGATGGCCTAGTCCACAGAAAGTGCTGAATTGGATAATAGCTTACAAATATCGAAAGAATATTTTTCTCAATTTTTGTGATAATCACAATGTAACAGCTACTTATAAGGCACATTCTTCAGCTCAATTTGCATTATTAACATTCTCCCCATAACTTTATTAAATTTAGACAATCCACAAAACAATAAATCAAGCCCTGGTTTTTAGTGTTTGGCAGTTCATGGTGTACATACTCCCAAGATGTCTTGTTTCAAGCGACATCACTGAAGGTAGAGTTCAGAAGAGATACACCGTAACACGGAAAGACAATAGATGGAATGCAGTCAAGTAATTAGGAAACTACTTTCTGAGTACTCACAAAGTTACCTTTGTGTTCAACACAATTCATTTACTTGTAAATTTATGTGTTTTAAATTTTAATCAGAGCTGCCTTCCGCAACCAGCTTGAAAAACTCCTGAAAATTAACTTCTTAGCTCTTGCCAGCTAGGACAAGCTGACCTTGGCACAACTATCCCCTCTTGTACTACTTCTGTCTCATTACGTTAAGATCATTTCCATCGTAGGGCTTATCCAAATCTAGTATTAGAGTATCTACTGTATACTTTATTGTCTGTTTCCCATACAGCTATGGAACAGACCCTCATGAGAGTAGCAACCTTGCCATTTTTCACTGTGTTGTACCCCCAGCACCTGCAACAGTGCCGGCACCATGGTCCAAGCTCAATAATACCTACCGGAGTCTGAATGAATTCAGAATAGAAAATACCTGCCAATTAATGTGTAAAAGAAAAGTAAATTATGGGGAGCCTGGGGGGCTCAGTCGGGTGAGTGTCCTACTTGGTTCATGGGTTCGAGCCCCACGTCAGGCTCTGTGCTGACAACTGAGAGCCTGGAACCTGCTTCAGATTCTGTGTCTCCCTCTCTCGCTGCCCCTCCCCCACTCATTCCCTCTCTCTGTCTCTCTCTCTGTCTCTCAAAAATAAACATTAACATTTTTTTTAAAAGAAAAAGAAACTAATAGAACCTGGTCTAAGGCAATCATAAGTATTTCAAGTGAAGAAATTCATAAGACCAATACATATATAAGATAATCAACCTCAGTTGAAATTAAGAAAATGTCTTTATTACAATTATTTTTCACCCTGTTCCTACCCTGCCTGCATCTGGGGACTGTTTCTCGCCACACCTCTCCATTTGAAGACAAAGCTAATTTTGGAAGTGTGACCCTCAAATGTAGGTGTCCGTTAAGAGAATCTGACTCGGGAAGCCTGTGACTGTATTCTTTAATAAGTACTGTAAATGACTCTGATCCTGGCAATTCAAGGATTTCTCTTTGAGAAGCACATTTAACTAGTATAGTGTTCTTAACTCTGGCTGAGCACATGCATTAACTCTGGCAGACTGGGGAAAAGGGGGACCTGGGAAGGTATTTTTTATTTTTATTTCCTTAATGTTTATTATCGAGAGAGAGAGAGAGAGAGAGAGAGAGAGCATGAGCAGGGGAGTGGCAGAGAGAGGTGGAGACACACAATCCGAAGCAGACTTCAGGCTCTGAGCGGTCAGCACAGAGCCCGATGAGGGTCTCGAACTCACGAACCATGAGATCATGACCTAAGCTGAAGTCAGACGCTTAACCAACTGAGCCACCCAGGCGCCCTGACCTGGGAAGGTATTAACAATAGAGACGTGTGACTGCTGTTGCTTCTCCTTATGTAGATTAATTAAAGCTTTTTTTTTTTTTTTTTTTTTTTTTGGAGCTTTTTAAGGATTAATTCTTTTCACGTGATTCTTGGCTGCCCAGTGAAACCTAAGGTCTAACATATAGCCAGCCTAACATTTAAGAGAACAGTCTTAGTTAGCAACACTTTGTTTTATCTCCACAAGCATAAGTTACTTAACTGAAGATTGAGTTTATTGAGCTGGAAAATTATAAAAACTTGGGTTTTTTTTTTTTTTTTTTTTTAATTTTTTTTTCAACGTTTTATTTATTTTTGGGACAGAGAGAGACAGAGCATGAACGGGGGAGGGGCAGAGAGAGAGGGAGACACAGAATCGGAAACAGGCTCCAGGCTCTGAGCCATCAGCCCAGAGCCCGACGCGGGGCTCGAACTCACGGACCGCGAGATCGTGACCTGGCTGAAGTCCGACGCTTAACCGACTGCGCCACCCAGGCGCCCCAAAACTTGTGTCTTAAAAATATATTTAAGGGCACCTGCCTGGCTTAGTCAGTACAACATATGCACCTCTTGATCTCAGGGTGGTGAGTTCAAGCTACATGTTGGGCGTAGAGTCTACTTAATATATATTATATGATCTGATCTTTTCTACTGTCTCTTTCAAAATACGTTTACACATTTAACAGACAAAAACATCTTTGGCTTTGTGCAGATAGCTGACTGTGGTTATTGTAAGCATGGACTGTCTGCCAGCCGTGTGACTTTGAACAGATTCTCTAACTTCTCATGCCTCAGTTTCCCTCACAGGGGTTATTGTGAGGATTAAGTGACTCTATACATGTGAAGTCCTTAGAACAATACCTGGAAGGTCATGAGTCCTCTGTTAGTGTTGCTGTTACATTATTAACCATCAGGATAGCTGTAGTTCCAGAAATGTGTACCCTTGGAGGAGAGGAAAAGGCCAATACCGAAGAATAAAAACCAGCTGATGATTTTAAAAATCGCACCCATCCATATCAGCATCTGTACTAGCTAGCCGTTGCTAGCTTGATAATAACTGCAATTTAGCCTTTACATAAATCACATGATGTGTTGCATCAGTTCTCAGCACCTCTGCAAAATAATAACATCCTCTTCAAGACTTCGAGTGAGACGAACTTCAGGTGATTTTTTTTATTATTCTGGAACCAGTCGAGAAAACTTCAAGGGGCAGCCAGCACCATCTTTCAAATGACTTCTCAGAAATAGGGGAAATTATACCAGTTTCACTTCAAATCATTCACCAGGGAAGTGAAGCAAATTCTAAAAGGGAGCTAGGTCACCGGGAGAAAAATTCTAAAGGCCATTGACATGACACGGCCATCATGATCCTAGAGACAGCTGACCAAATTGTTCCATATCCCCCCTGCCTCCCAAGCTGTGAGGTTTTTGATAATTCAGTTTACATAGTAAAATAGCAATGTGTTTTATTCTAAATAATATTATTTATTAGGTTTTGTTGTTTCTAAAAATGAGACCATATTGTATTTCTGCCACTTGGGGTTTTTTTTTACCCAGAATTATATTTTTGAGATTCATCCTTGTTGATTCATATATCTGTAGTTTATTTCATTCATGCCTAATTTGTTTTGGTATGAATTGGCTGAAACTTGTTGGTTATTTTATTTTTGGTGGACATTTGGGGTTTGCCTACTTCTTTGTTATTACAAGCAATAGTAGTATAATCTTTCTTGTATATACACATAGATTAAAATTGTAAAGAAAGCAAGAGAATGATAAACACAAGATTTAGGAAAGTGGTTCCTCTCAGAGGTGAGAAAAGGGAATGCTCATTAGAGGGAGGGTTGCAGGACCATCAAAAGTTATAATATTCTACTTTCTAAGGTGGGCATGTAAATAGAGTTCATGTGTGTGTGTGTGTGTACATATATATATATACATACAGATGCATACATTTTATTATGTATATGCATATATACATAGAAGATTCTCATGAATATAAGTTTGGGCACTATTCTAGAGGGTTTCTATCAACTATTGCACTACTGGAAATTAATTTCCTTTTATGGTGTATAGGGATATTAGCTCAGGTTTTCTTTTACCCAAAGGAAGAAATGAGCAAGCCAGTGTGAACTCCCAGAGGCCCTCCTTTCCTCCATTTTTTCTGTTTTCTTTCTTTATTCTCTCTCAAGAATACCGTCATATTCCTCTCATTCCTTTGTTTCGGGATTGTATCAGTACAGCCCATTTCTCCCTCTGTGGGCATCCTGAGAAGAAACACAGCAACAGCACAAATGATTAAGAGAGGAAACCTTAGGTTGCTTAGGAAAAGGTCTTCTGAGCCCTTGAGAGAGAAAGGCATGACATCTCGGCCAACTACTCCTTTCTCAGGTTCCTTTGGGTGCATTTATCCAGAGTTCTAGCTGTTGCCATGCCCAGAATATCTTGGTTGGTCAAGAACATTTTAAGTCTAGCCAGACTGCCCACAGAAGAGGTTTGTATTTTTTGTTTTCTTTTTCACTACCTCTGAGCCTCATGGGTGGCACAGCTCCAGCTGTAATGGTGCCCACATCAAGCCCATGCAGGCAGAGATAAATGGTCCCGGCCACCTGCTTCGTAACTGAGTCAGTTGCAGAAGACAAACCTCAGAGCAAGAAGACGTACTTTACTTGGACTTACTTGGTCAGAGTTTTCTCTCTCCAAGTCATATCCTCTGACCAACCCCGGTATTTCTATCGGGTTTCCAGATGAAAAAAGTTGAGATGTAAAAAGGGTAAGAAACTTATCCACAGTCATTATAAATGGAAATGATAGATCATTTAAAATACCAGTGAATTCAACATCAAACGTCATTACAAATCAAAACCACAATGAGATACCACCTCACCCTGGTCAGAGTGGCTAAAATTAACAACTCAGGAAAAAAAAATGATGTTGGCAAGGATGTGGAGAAAGGGAACCCCTCTTGTACTGTTGGTGGGAATGCAAACTGGTGAAACCACTCTGAAAAACAGTATGGAGTTTCCTCAAAAAGTTAGAAATAGAATTACCCTATGACCCAGCAATTGCACTACTAGGAATTTATCCAAAGGATATAAAAATACTGATTCAAAGGGGGCACATGCACCCTAATATTTATTGCAGCACTATCAACAATAGTCAAATTAAGGAAAGGTCCCAAATGTCCATCAACCGATGATTGGATTAAGATGCACACGTGCACACACACACACACACATACACACACTAGAAAACTACTCAGCAATTAAAAATAATGAAATTTTGCCATTTGCAACAATGTGGATGGAACTGGAGGGTATTATGCTAAGCAAAATAATTCAAAGAAAGACAGATATCACAGAAATTACATGATTTCACTCATATGTGGAATTTGAGAAACTTGACAGATGAATGTAGGGAAAGGGAAGGAAAAATAAGATAAAAACAGAGAGAGAGGCAAACCATAAGAGATTCTTAAATACAGAGAACAAATAGGGGTGGGGGAAATGGGTGATGGGCATTAAGGCACCTGTTGGGATGGGCACCGGGTGTTGTATGTAAGAGATGAATCACTGGATTCTACTCCTCAAGTCAAGACTACACTGTTTGTTAACTAACTTGAGAATTAAAAAAAAAAAAAATACCGGTGAATTAACACAAAGAGTTTAGTACCTGGAAATGTGAGCCAGAGAATGAAAATGAAAGAAACATCTAATCTGGCCCCTTTATTAAATTAATTAAATAGTTAATTTTTCTTTTTTTAATTGACATATAGTTGACACACATTGTTACATTTCTTTCAGGTATACAGCATGCGATTCAACAATTCTATATGTTATGCTACGCTCACCACAAGTGACATTTCTTTTTTTAAAGATGTGGAAACTGCAGTCTAAACGGTAAGAATATTGTCCAAGATCACATAAAGATGGGAACTCTAGTCTGAATAGCCATCACTTTTTTTTCCACTAGACCACTGACTCTCAAAGCTGGTTGCATATTAAAATTACCAGAGGGAACAGAAACCCATGGGGGAGGGGAAGGGGGGAAAAAAAAGAGGTTAGAGTGGGAGAGAGCCAAAGCATAAGAGACTCTTAAAAACTGAGAACAAACTGAGGGTTGATGGGGGGTGGGAGGGAGGGGAGGGTGGGTGATAGGTATTGAGGAGGGCACCTTTTGGGATGAGCACTGGGTGTTGTATGGAAACCAATTTGACAATAAATTTCATATACTGAAAAATAAAAAAATAAAAAAATAAACTGAAAAAAATAAAATAAAATAAAATAAAATAAAATAAAATAAAATAAAATAAAATTACCAGAGGGAGCTTAAATCAAAACAGACAAAAATATAAGGACACAAATTCTCAGGACCAAGTCTGAAGCGAGGTCTGGGACTGTTTTCGTTTGTTTGTTTCTGTTTTTGTTTTATTGAAAGCTACCTGGGTGAACCTAACATGAAGCCTAGGCTGGGAACCACTGAACAATATTCATTCTCAAATGAATCACTCAGAGCTAAGTCCTACCCTCAGAGTTTCTAATTCAGTACATTTGGGATGGGGCCCAAGAATTTACATTTCCAACGGGTTACCAAGTGATGTTGATGCAGCTGGTCTTGGAACAACACTTTGAGAACCACACACTGGGTGGGGATGTAATTGTTGAGAAAGTTGGTCTCAGGTGCAGGGTCTTTCAACCCCCATCAGGCTGCATAAGAATGGATCTTGGGCCTGGAACACGAGGAGGTAAAGTGCCACACAGCCTGTGTCTCGCTTAGCAGTGTGTGGGCGAATGTCTTTCCTTCTTGGAGGCTCAATCAGTGCTCTGTTGTTTCTGTTTCAAGAATGTGCATCTCACTGGGTGTTGTATGGAAACCAATTTGACAATAAACTTCCTATATTGAAAAAAAAAGAATGTGCATCTCATGGCATCTGTCCACCCCCACTACTGAAGTGGCTCTTGCTCTGTCTCTCCTCCATGTGAATAGAGCCTTGTTTCATCCAGGGTTTGACTGCATTGTATTTTCCTTGGTGACTCTGATATCAAGATGCAATGAGCAGAAGTGTTTAGAGTCCTCCCTGGGATGGGTAACAAGTACTGTACGCCCTTGGGGTTGATAACCAGTGCATGGTACGCTGCTACTAATGGTACCTAATGGTTAAGAGTGCCTGGGTTAAAAATCCGAATTATGCTACTTACTAGCTGGTAGGAAGTGGATAAATTACTTCTCCTGTAGAGCGATGATTATCAACTAGGTTGGGGTGTGGGATTTATTTACTGGGAGATGTTTGGTAGTATCTGGAGACATTTTTGTTTTTCACAACTGACAGCTTGTTTCGATGGCATCTAGTGAGTAGAGTCCAGGGAGGCTACTAAACATCCCACAATGACCAGAATACACTCCCCCCGCCCCCACCAAAGAATTATCCAGCTCGAAATGTCAATAGTACCAGGGTTGAGAAACCCTGCTGTATATATCTTTAGTTTCCTCATCTGTGAAATGAAGATTATGAAGTATATGCCTAATAAAGTTAGTGTGAAGATGAAATAAAATATGGCGTTTAAAGAAATTGGCATGGTACCTAGCGTAAAGAAATCACCACCCCTCACGCCTTGCCACTGGATGTAACAGCTTATTAAGAACCAGGCAGTTACCTAAATGCTTTACATATATTAACTCATTCAATAATTTTAGTAACAAATTATGAGAAAGGTATTATTGTTATTCCCATCTCATAGACGAGAAGGCTGAGAACCAAAGGAGGCTATTAATGTGCCCACAGCTAATAGGTGGTAAAGCCTTGGACCCAGGAGTGAAACTCCAGGTTATGATCGGTCACAAAACCAGATGGCCTTCAGTAATAAGTCACTGGCCAAACCAAATGATGGCTAAGTTGGCCTTTTGTTGAAGCACATCTCAGCTTTCCTAATGCGCTAGGCATCTTTCTGTCAGAAAATAGAGCAGCTCCAATGTTGTGTAAATTTCCCTGTAATACTAACACTGGAGAAATTTAACAATATGGTAAGTTGTTGGGTCACCAGCTCATAGGCCTTTAGGTCAGAGACATGATTCAGTCGACCAGATGTCTCCAGCAGCTGACACAAAGCAGGTACCTACATAAATGTTTGTTGACTGAATCGATGTTTGCTGAGTTCAGGTAGAGAAACACTCAAAGGTCTAGCTCCTACAGTATTTTGCTTGTTTGTGGTCAGAAGGCAACATCTGTCACCCAGATCCCTAGACTTTTCCCAGATGTTTGGCGGATACTTATCTGGGGTTGGTTGGCTTCACTGTGAGTAAACAAGTGCTTGGGCTTCTTTTGTGCTGAGTAATGGTTTCATAGGATCTAATTTCACAGATAAAATGCAGTATTGATCATTCTATTTTGGTATTTGGTACAGAGATATTGGAGCAAGAATTGGCGAAATGCAATTCCAGGGAGAAATAATTCAGTTTCCCATGGAAATATTCTGTTTCTAAATTTGCTCCTGAAGGCAACATAGGGAAATCAAATGTGTGAGTCAGGCAAGATTGTAACACCATTAGCTCTAAACTATTTAAATGACAAATACGGTTATAAAGACAGGGTTAAATCTGGGACACTCACTCTTTCAGGGGAGACTTTAGATGTGTGCCAGCCTCATGACAGAGCCAGGCAGATGGTAATTAATAGCATTTTCCCATAAGGTGGGAGTACAATGAAAAAGATTTATAAGTGCTTACCTCTTTACCCACAGAGAGGTGGTAAGTAAAAATAACATTAGTCTAATATTTCAAAAAGATGAAAAGAAGTATATTTTCAGATGGCAGAAATGCCAAAATTTTATTTTAAGCATTGTTTTAAAATGTATTTATTTATTTACTTATTTTAAATTTCAAATATCTGAAGTTTATTTTTTTCTTTTAATATGAAATTTATTGTCAAATTGGTTTCCATACAACACCCAGTGCTCATCCCAACAGGTGCCCTCCTCAATACCCATCACCCACCCTCCCCTCCCTCCCTCCCCCCATCAATCCTCAGTTCGTTCTCAGTTTTTAAGAGTCTCTTATGGTTTGGCTCCCTCCCTCTCTAACTTTTTTTTTCTCCCTCCCCTCCCCCATGGTCTTCTGTTAAGTTTCTTAGGATCCACATAAGAGTGAAAACATACAATATCTGTCTTTCTCTGTATGACTTATTTCACTTAGCATAACACTCTCCAGTTCCTTCCACGTTGCTCTAAAAGGCCATATTTCATTCTTTCTCATTGCCATGTGTATATAAACAATTTATCCACTCATCAGTTGATGGACACAATTTTTTTAAAATATATTATCCATTTTCCCCCTACCATCTTATAAAAAGCGCACAGCATTTTTATGCTGCTTTGGGGCTTAAATGATGGTAATTAGTTACAAGACTGTGTATAACAAAATAATGCTCTCCAGTGTAACTCTCTTCTTCCTCCCCCCGCCCCCAAACTTGAACTGAATGGTTCCAGCCTGTTCTTCTTTGAGTTCATCTATCTTTGCTGTTCTTCACAGTCACTTTTTCTGATGCTTATGGTCTTCTTTCTTGTAGTCTTGCCTTCTATTCTGTCCTTCTTGCTTCTTCCCTCAGTTGAAGTCTGGGAAGCTAGGTGACTAAGCTTGTTAGAATGGTTTTGAATGTATGAATAAGCAGTTTCTGAATGAAATAGTGGAGGCTTCTCCTCTGTCTAGGGGAAATAATTACATCATCTTGATGACTCCTACTTTCACTCTTAAGAGCTCTTAGGCCCTAGGATAATGTGATCAAATCAACATTCAATTAGTGTGGTTTTACTGTATTTTGTAAATAAAATCAATCTTACCATCTACCCTTAGAATAATAAAATATCTAGGTCAAATTAATTATGCATCTGAATTTTACATTTGGCATCAAATTATAACCACAGAATAAGGCTGATGTTCTTATCCCATGTTTTCAAATAATAAAATGACTGCTCAAATGGTTTACTGATTTTCCAAGAGCAAGCAAAGAGTTAGACTCAAACTTGGCTGTGTAGATCACTAAAACTGAGGCCTCATCCCAGATTAATTATATCAGAATCTCTAAACAGTTTAGTCTAAGCATCAGCATTTTTTAAAAGCTGGACAGGTGCCATTTGCAATAGCATCAACATGTACCAAATAGCAAAGAAGAAATCTAACAAAAGATGTGCAAGACTATTTACTACTGAAAACTATAAAATGCTGTAAAAGAAGACTTAGGTAAATATATCATGTACATGAGTGGGAAGAAGACAATATTCTAAAGTTGTCAATTCTAAACCAATCAATTCAATGCAATCTGAATCAGAACCCCAGCAGGTCTGTTTTGGTAGAAACCAACAAATTAATGCTAATAAGTCACATGTAACCAAGAGTATCTTTTTTTTTAAGTTTTATTTTTATTATTTACTTTTGAGAGAGAGACAGAGTGTGAGCAGGGAAGGGGCAGAGAGAGAGATGGAGACATAGAATCCAAAGAAAGCTCCAGGCTGTTAGCACAGAGCCCGATGTGGGCCTCCAACCCATAAAACGTGAGATCATGACCTTAGCCAAAGTCAGATGCTCGACTGACTGAGCTACCAAGGTGCCCCAAGAGTGTCTTAAAGAAGAATAAATCTGTAGGACTTACACTCAGATAGCAAGACCTATTATGAACCTATAATAGTTAAGTCAGTGTGATATTGGTGCAAGGATACACAAATAGAAAGATGGAACAGGAAAAAGAGTCCAGAAACAGACCCAGACATATATAGTCACCTCATTTATGACAAAGAAAGACTGTTATGATTGGGAAAGGTAAATTAAGCTGGGTCAACTGGACACCCCAATAGAAAAAAAAATCTGTATATCTATCTATATATCTATATATCTATATATATATATATCTTGACTCTAACCTCATGCTGTATGCAAATGCTAATCCCAAGTGGATTGCATAGCTAAATAAAGAAAATAGAATAGTAAAACTTCCAGAAGAAAAAAGTAAGAAAATATATTTATGTACATGGAACAAGTAAAAATTTCATGAACTGCCACTAAAAACACTGTCCATCAAAACACAACATTAAGAAATGTTAAAAGAAGGCCCTATAGTGGGGGAAGATATTTACAAAACACAAAGCCAACAGAGCTTCATATCCAGAATGTATTAAGGACTCCCACAAACCCAACAGAATAAGACAAAATTCAATAGGAAATTGGGTATAAGACTAGAGTAGTAACTTTAAAACAGCAGTTATATGAATGACCAATAAGTATAGGGAAAAGTACTCTATTAATTATCAGGGAAATGCACCTTAAAACCACAAAGCAATATGATTACATACCCATTAAAATGGTGGAAATGACAGACACTCAATACCAAGTATAGAGGAAGACATGGAGGAACTAGAATTCTTGCACACTACAGGTGGGCATCTACTAAAGCTGAACATGCAAATGCCCTGTGACGTTTCCCAACAGAATTCCACTCCCAACAGAAATATATCCCAACTAAAACTTCCCTACATACACCAAAAGACATGTCCAAAAATGTTCACAGCAGCACTATTTAACATAGCTCAAAGCAGAAGAGGAACCAATTGTCCAGCAAGAGTGGAATAGATAAACTTTATATTCACACAAAGGAACACTATAAACAGTGAGAATCAACGTACTAATCATCCACATGGTATGGAGAAATCTCACACATAATGTTGAGTAAAAGAAGCCAGACACTAAAGATTATATTCTGATTATTCTAATTATATGAATGTCAAAAATAGCCCAAACTCATCTATAGTGGGTTTGTTTTGTTTTGTTTTCACAATAAAGGATTTATTTTAAATGTTTCATCTATAGTGTTAGAAGTCTGGAAACTGTTTACCCTTTGTCAGGGGTAATGACATGCATTATGACTATGCTAAGGGGCATAGAAGGAGCTTCTGAGATGCTAATAGGGGTCTGTTTCTTGATGTGCATCCCTCAAGCTGTATGCTAATGATGTGGACACTTCTCTTTGTGCACGTAATATTCAGTAAAAATTAATACAAATACTAGTCTCTCTGTATGATTCTAGTACATAGCCAGAGTTGAAAATCACCTGTCTAGAGTTCATATTAGGTTTCCTCCGTCTCTTTCTTCCTTCCCTCCCCAGACCCACCTACCCAAGCCTTCCTTTCCCAACTCTCTAGATGCAAAGTGTCAAGCACTCTGGGTACAAAAGATACAAATAGGAAGAAGCCACCATCCTTGCCTTCAAGAAGCTAAATGTTTTCTCATCTATTAACTTCAGCCTGCCACTTGACAATAAGATTCACTTATGTACATTGCAAGGTGAAGTTGTTAGTAATTACAGCTGCAACAAATATCCTCATGATCTTCCTGAATAATTACAGTGCTAGTGCACAGGACATGACCATAGCATGGGCAGACTCAATTGCAAGAGATAGTAATTATGCAGGATTGTATTAGGTACTATTTGACCCCAGGTTAACAGCGTATGTATCATAACAAACTGAGTTGCACCCACAAGATGTTTTCCTTCTAACTGGCATAGGGATCATTCCCATGCCCAGTGGGATGGTCCCATTCCCAGTCAACACCACATGCTTTCCTGAGCATAAGTTTTGATAATCCTCATTTTCTTGGTCTGTCTTTTGCAATCAGTGTGTGAAAATTAAACTCCCCACTCTTCTATTTCTTATTTCTTCTGCGTCTCATCACACTCTCACTTTGAAACAAACAAGCAAACAAATAAGCAAACAAGTAAAAAGCGATGTTTCTGCAGAATACAGACTTTGCATTTTCAGAATATTTATCCATGAGCAAATCTTTGTCCTCAGGTTCTTCCAATAACCAAGGCACCAGCTGACATAGAAAGTCAAAGCCAGTCATCTTTATCTTTCACAGCACACTCTGTCTTTTAAGAACGTGGTCATTGATTATTTGATCATGGTCATTATGCCAAAGTTTGCCTTCATAAACAAACAAAAGATGACCTACCCTTGGCCTGGATCCTGCCTTTAGTTTACATTCTCTCTGACTGCTGTAACCAGAAAATCTAAATAGTCAGGTGGAAAAGGGCCCTGAGAAGTTACCAATGACTTCTCCCTTGGGCACAAATTATTTTCTGCCTATACCTTCCCCCTAATCTAGATAAACCATCCTGATAAGAACACATAATGTTTCCAGGAAAGAAGTTCTTATTAGTTCACTGATTCCTACTTACCCATTCAGGTCCCAGACTATATGTTACTTTCCAAGGCGTGCCTTTACCCTTCCAGAATAGTTTAGGTATCCATATGAATAACTTTCACAGAATCATATAATTTTCTTTATAGCACTTAGTCTGCTCGAAACTAACCCATGTTTGTAATTATTTGTCTTATTCACTGATGTGTCTCCAGCAGCATGCACAATGTCTGGCTCATAGTTAGATGCTCAGTAAATATTGTTGCATGAATGAGTCAATAAATGAGTGAATGAATAAGAGCCTCCTGAAAAAAAACCTATACTTTTTTCCCCCAAGGTTAGAAGGTTTTTTTTTTTCTTCTCTAAGATTATTTTCTCTTATTCTAAAGTACATTATCTCTTGCTCTGTCCTCAGTAGAGATGAATGGCAAACAGGTGGGTAGCAGCTCCATGTCAGAGTCCTTCGTATAATCATAAATCGTAGCAAAGATACTTATTCTAAAGTTTTTATGTCTTGGTGATTTTCTCTGAAAAAGAGCTAGGTCATGATGTCCAACTCCAAAAGAGAAAAAAAGGAAGAATATGGAGTAAAGTCATTTATATCCCCTTGGTTGACATTCATTTAGTACTTGTGACCCTGATGTGCTGAGATTTTTTTGAGATCTTGACTAAGACCTTCCAACTTTCTAATCTTGGGTCTCTTCTTCATAAATTTTGAAACTGGATGGGATCAGTACCCTACATGTATATATCTTTATACCTTTGTTCATTCATCCATTTAGCATATATTTTTAAGGGCGTAGAATGTGCTTTGTCTTGTGCTAGGCACTAGAGACCCAGCAGGGATGGAGAGAAACAGGATCCTGCTTTCAAGGTCCAGTCAGGACTAGAGAGAAAGGGGGGTTGGGGAAGTCTTTTGGGGATAGGGGTTGCCTAAATTAGTGATTTAGCACCTATCCTAATCAACTGAAGGGCTTCTTAAACACAGATTGCAGGAGCCCACCCACATTTTCTGATTGTCTAGGAGGACCCAGGATTTGTATTCTTAACAAGTTCCCAGGTGATGCTGATGCTGCTGATCGGAGGACCACACTTCTAGGGCCACAGACTTGGATGAAATGGAATATCAAGTTAGAACATAGTTAGACTTAATAAATATTTCCTGGACAGATATATGAATGGATGGATCAATCAGCCAATCATTTGAACTCTGTCACTACCTCAATAGCATAAAACCCCAGTGAAGGGAGTTCTACAGAGATAGACTTTACAGTGGCTGATTTATTGCAGAGTAATGAAAGCCTCTGTCCCTTCTCTCCCTGTGGTCCCTAACATGACTCATCACTAACAAATGGTATGGCTGGAATTAGTCAGTCTGCTTTTCCTATTTATGTCTTGCTCTATCTGGAGTTGCAATGGGCATTGCCTCCTCTGGAGCGTAATTTGGGCTGACTCATTTCCCAAGTCCCTGATAGAAAGGTCAGCATGGCTCCAGTTTACAGCTGAAGGCATATCAGGAGCTATCGATCATGAGTTGCACATCAGAGAGATTAGCCACCTTCGTTTGTGTTCCTTCTTGGCTGCCCTGCCAAGAGTCCGGCAGGTCAGTTGAATTAAAGGTTAAAAACTCACATCGGTATATGTCCGTGGATGGAATATGCTGTCAGCAGCGTAGAAAACTGCGCTAGCCTAGTAGAGAGTGCGTAAGCTTTGTTTGCATTCACACATAGGTGGGTGTAAGTCCTCATTCTGTCACCTAAGACTTAGATGAACAACACCCCTGATCCTCAGTTCCTTCGTCTCAGGCATAATGGTAATAATGAACTCATGAGAGTTTTGCACATAATGTGCATAACGTGGTTAGCACAATACCAACCTCCTATTAACCATTCAATACATTTTAGCCAGCACTGTTATTCATTAGCTTCTCAAACTGTCTTCATCTGTTGATGCTTTTATACATTACTTCTTGTGAATAATAAACTTAGATTTGGCCTGTAACCTTCGATTGCCTTTAGACTGGGTCTAGAGGAAAAATTTCACTGCTTGGATTTTCAGTTCTGAGCCACAGAACAGGGTGATTCACATACCTCTAACTTTTTTTGCCACACAGTATAAAGATTTCTACTCTGGGCCAGGACACGTTCCCTGTTAAAAGTGCCAAGAACAAAAAGCTGTAAAAGATGATCCCCGTCTTCCTTACAATCAACTGTAAAAGGCAAAGGTACAATACTTCCAGTTTCCTTCCCCGTGCCCCCCCAGATCTCTTCCTGAATCTAGCAATATTCCCTAGGATATGAGCAACTAAATGAATAATGTGCCTTATCAGCCTGGGGGTCAAACACCCCTGGTTTCCAGTCCTGGCTCCACCACTAGAAGCTGGGTGATCTTGGAAAAGCTACTTCAAGCTCTGTCTGTCTCTGTTTTTTATTATTCTTAAAGTAATAACATTACCGATAATTATTGTGAGGGTTAAATTAATCTACTTTCGAGGACTTGAAAAATACTATGTGCTACATAAATGTCAGGTATGTGAACTCTTAGCATCTTATCCTGTTATGTGACCCTCATTTTAATATTTCTGGATTTGCTGAAGGAGTCCATGCCCTTCAGGATTGGAATGGTTTCAATTATATCCCCTTTCAACCTCCTCTTTTTAATATCAAAGCTCTAATCCTTTTAGAGAGCCTCCCTTTGAATGTGATACTCGCCTGGTGATTTCTCGGAGAGCTGAGTCTTCAGTTAAGACCTTTCTAAGGTACGCCTTTCATCTCCCCTGCCAAATGCAGGGCCTTGTCCATAATAGGCACTCGATATATATTTGTTGAATAGATGAATGAATAAATGCAGCCAAGACACATCCAAAAGTAATCGTGGCATTAAGCTAAAAATAAGGCAGCTTTGTTTCTCTGTAGACATGCGACGGGGCTAAATTACTACATCCCCTTCAAAGAATTGTTCCAAATCAGTCACTCATAAGGAATCGTACAAAGCCCTTATTAATCATAATGCTATGATAAAATGCAAGGCTGGGAAAGGGGACTGTCTCCTCTGCATTAGGCATCTTTTGGCTATTACTCTGGCCAAAAATCCGTATCACCGAGACAGAGCCAACATCAAAAGGAAAACACCTCAGCTCTCCTCTCCAGGTGCTTTTGGTGACTGAAAATTGGCAAAAATCCAACAAGGCTGGAATGCCATGGACTGCCAGTGAGCTTTTGAAAAGATGTATTCGATCATTTTCTCTCCTGTTGAAAACTATCCGATGGCATTCTGTGGTGCCTAAAACTCAGACTCCTCAAGGGTCCTGCTTACATTTTTGCTCAATCATCGTCTCAGGGAGCCATCCCCTCAACCCACCCCTGACCTATCCCTTAAGACAGAGGCCTGCAAACTTCTTCTGTGAAGAGCCAGAGGGTGAGTATGTCAGACTTTGGAGACCATACCATCTCTGTGCCAACTACTCAACTTTATCATTGTTGTAGGAAAACAGCCCTAGAAAATGTGTAAGTTCACAACTATGGCTGTGTTCCAATGAAATTTTATTGACAAAAACAGGTGGCCATCAGGACTTGGCCCATGGGCCATAGTTTGCCAAGACCTTCCCTACGATAAGATTCTTTCCATAACTCCCTATGTCCATATCCTGTATTTAGTTATTCACGTTTGTTTCTTACTTACCTGGTTCGGTCACTAGGACATGACCTTCCCGAGGACAAGACCTTTGTTTTGTTGATTGCAGTGTTTCCAGCCTCTAGAACATTTCCTAGCACTTAGTGTGCATTCATTTGAATGAAGACCTATCTCTTGGGACTTTTGCTGTCACTCACTCTTCTGATTTTCCTCAGTTCTTAGGATACTCCAGATTCATTCTGGTCTTTGCATTTGCCTTTGCCCTCTCAGCCTGAAGCATCCTTCCTTCTTGCTTTTCGCGGCCGCCTGTTCTATTCATTTAGCTTTCAGATCTTTGAAGTAGCCTTTCCTGATGGTGCTAAATAAAGTTTCCCAGAAGCTTCAGTGACTCTTATTTTCCTCATAATACTTATTAAGAAGTGGAATGATTTTTTTATTTGATTCCTGTACAGTGTCTCCCATGACTCCAGAAAGTTGATCAGCCTCCTTAAAGCTTAGAAAAGTATATGACATAGGAGGTTTTCAATAAATATGTGTCTAAAACAGTGCTTTTCAAATCTCAGCGTGTATATGAATCACATAAGGATCTTGTTAAAATGCGAATTCTGAGTCAGTGGGTCTGGGGCAGGGCCTTGAAATTCTGTGTGTCTGACAAGCTCTCAGGAGATACTGATGCCAATAGTTCACGGGTCACACTTTGAGCAGGCAGGTCAAGTCTGGTGAATATTTTTGACTGCCTCACCTCTTGGTTAGGAAGTGGACTATAGCCTGAGAATCCTTCAAAAACACATATGAGGGGCTCCTGGGTGGCTTAGCCGGTTGGGTGTCCGACTTCAGCTCAGGTCACGATCTCACAGCTCGTGCGGGTTCAGGCCCCGCGTCGGGCTCTGTGCTGACAGGTCAGGGCCTGGAGCCCGCTTCGGATTCTGCATCTCCCTCTCTCTGCCCCTCCCCTGCTCACACTCTGTGTGTCTCTCCCTCTCGAAAATAAATAAACATTAAAAAAAATTAAAAAAAAAAACAAATAAAACCATTTGAGATGTTTGCCGGCCTGAGCCAAAGATCAAAGCAAGAGACCAATTCCATCCTTAGAAGCCATACCCAACGCAAAATGGTAAGGACAGATTTTCCTGAGTCACTTAAGTGGTTTTGGCCTCAGGCACCAGGTCTTCAATGAACGGGAACTGGCAACGTTTCCCATATTAAATTCACCTTGAAAATGCTGAATCACCCATGGGGCACCAAGATAAATCCGTCTTCATTCTGTGTTCAGCTACGTCTCCATTCCTTTCAGCCAGTCTGTTGCGTACATTAAGGGAGTCGCTTGTCTACACCGCAGTGTGGTAACCCTGAGAGACCTGGTATTTTGGCAGGGCCACGGATCACGCTGCTAGTGTAGATGGTGCTGACTTGACCTAAAAGAAGACTCCCCACCTGAAAAATGAAAGGGAGTGTCTCTAACAGGGAAACATGATATGGCAGAATGATTAAGAGCTGGAATCTGATTACCATTTAAACTCTGTGTGACCTGAAGCACAGTACCCACACTTGTAATGCCTCAGTTTCCTCCTTTGAAACGGGAAGTAATGGTACCTGACACACAGCCTTGTGGTGATCATTAAGGGACATAATTTTTTTAAAGAACTTGGGCACAATGTGCATATTAATCCATAATAGCTGCAACTCTTATTATGCTTTCCTGTGGAGTAGTGTTTTTATATTTATTGAGAGTTACCTCGTGTGTTAGAATGTGGAAAGGAGCTTTGCGCGTAATATTTAATTACTTTCACGTAGTGGTTAAGACATAGAATGCTTACTGTCGCGTTACAGGCAATACATTAAGTGCTCTTTTATCTAATTTAATCCTGAAAGTATCTTCTATGAAGTAGGTATTGGTGTCTCCATTCGGTAGGTGGGGGAAGTGAAGCTTTGGCTAGTGAAGAGGCTTGTTAAAGTTTGCTCAAGTATAGGGTTGAAGGAAAGATGTGAGCCCAGGTTTGGCTGACTTCAGGGCTCAAGCTATGCTATCCACTTTTGCTTGTTATGGCCTACATGGAAGTACAGATTTAGATGTCTTTGCTCTTGAACAGGAGCTCTTTCCATTGCAACACTGACTCTTCGAGTATTTTTCTCTTTTATAAGCAAGAGAGTCTGTATGATGATCCTCAAACATACTTTCAAATCTAGCAACCTAAGCTTCTGAGCTCTATTCTGATGGGTTTTGTCCGTTTGTTTTCCATTTGTTTGTTTATTTAATTTTTTGCCACTGTATACATGTCCTGTTGGACAGAGCTTTGGCCCAGTGAATATTGTATCTTCAACCCTCAAGAATGCTCCTTGATGGCCATACTATCCCTATGTTCTAGCTATCTATTGCTAATAATTAGCAACCATATCAAAATTGGGTAGTATAAAACAACAGCAGATTCCATGCATCAGGAATTTGGAAAGGGCATAGCAAGAGCAGCTCTCATCTGCTTACAACATTTAGGATCCCAGTTAAGAATATTTGGGGCTAGGGGATGACTGTGTTGTGTAAAGGCTGGAATCATCTAACAGTGTCTTCATGCACATACCTAGCACTTGGGCTGGAATTAATCAAAGTCTGGGCTCAGGTGGTACCATGGACCAGAACGCCTACGTGTGGACTCTGCATGTAGCTCAGGTTTCTCACAGCATGGCATTTCGGTACTGAGAGTAGTCTTCCAGTTAGGGGCATCTAGAGAACAAGCAATCTCTCAAGTCATCAGACTCATATTTGACAATCATATGGCATTGCTTCCTTCGTATTCTATGGTACAAGTGAATCACTAACAAATGCCCAGTTAGTTAACAAATGCCCAGACCTTCACAAGCAAGCAATGTGAGTTAGATGCTACCTCTTGATGAGAGCAACAAAGTCACAATGCTAAAGAACATGTGGGAAGGGAGACACTGTTGTGTTGATTTTTGGAAAATACAATCTGCCACAATCTTCAACCCCATACTTTCCCTATTTCATCATATTGAACATTACTTTGCAAGAGGCCACAAGCTTCTCTGCCGGCCTCACATAACCTGGAAATGAGGAGAAAAAGAACTTATCCAACGTATTGAATACTTTTAGAAAAAAAATTACCCTTCCATGTGGTCAGTTCATCAGCAATAATAGTGAATGGAGGATGTTGGAGTTATTAAACATGTCTTTCTTAGATACAACCAAGGGATTCCTGAAGTGAGAAAAATTCATATGAAAGAATTTTAACGAATAACTGTACCATTTGTTTGCACCTTCAAGGCTGCAACATGCATGTAATCCTCACAACACAATGAGGTAAACAATATTCCAAGTTCCCTATATTAAGAAAATTGAGGACTACAACCACTAAGTAATAGTTCAAGTTTCATCCAGATAGAAAGTAGTAGAGAAAGGGCTCAGGCTCAACTCTTTCAAAGACAGCCAAAACCATTCAATGGTAATCTGGTAATCCTCCTTGGAGCATTTAGTTTCAAGCTCTCCTTTCCAGTCAAGACTCTTCTTGTTTCAGGTGACAAAAATAAAACCAAAGTTGCCTCATGTAAATGGCCAGGCATGCCAGTTATAAGAGCTTCAGGCAAGGCTAGATCCAGGAGCTTCAACAATGTCCTTATGAGTCTGTCCCTCTCCATCTCTTGGTTCTCCTTCCTTCCCTTTTGATTTCAGTCTTAAGCAGCCTCTCGCCCATGTGGTGAAAATGATGGCCACCACCCATTACAGGCCTATATGCTATCACCTGAGCCCAGCCAACAGGCATTTAGCATCTCTTGTCTATACATTTGAGAAAGTGTCTCTTTTATTTCTTACCCGGATTAAATCCTAATATAAGATCCAATCTCAGTTGGATCACAGATTCATTCCCAAGTCAATCACCTGTAGGTAGATGCAACAAGATGGTTCGCCAGGTCTAAGTCATACCCTCACAAGCAAGCACTATGGACTGTGAATGGGGGTGGAGTGGTTTCCTAAAGGAATATCAGCATGAGTATCCAATGGCAAAATAACCAACACCAGGCAGGCTGAAACATCAGGTGCTCCCTATATCCTCATTTTACAGATGGATAATCTTGTAGCTGGCAAGACTGATCCTTATTCCATTTTTGTCAGTTCTTTCCCTCTGGCTGCCCGTGTTCTATTATTGCATCTGTCCCTCCTTCCTTAGAGGAAAAAAGTTGACAAATTTATTCACACGAAGGTGTGAGTCACTCAATCACCAAAAACCCTTGCATTCTAGTTTCTATAATGAGCATTCACTCATTTGACTAATATCTACTGAGCTTTCACTATGTGACAGGCCCGTGCTAGGTAAGCACGGCAGAGATCTAGGTGAAATGAGACAGGCAGGTCATACATAGATGTGAGTATGTATTGACATTGTAATGCAAAAAGTAAGGTATATTTTCATTTTTAAAAATGTGAAGGTCATCAGGAAAAGGGCATAGCAATACTCCTGGATTTTCAAATTTGAGGAGGTCATAAATATTGCTTAGAACTGCTTTCTGTCCTCCAACCCTCAGGGGCTCTGATTCAGCAGGTCTGGAGTAAGAGCTAGGAATCTGAATTTTTATAAAGCACTCCCAGGTAATTCTGATGACGGTGGTTCAGGGTGGATTTCCATTAGTTTAACCCAAAGGAATTATTCTCTAATGACTATATTTCTGAAATATAGAAATCTCTGAATATCTCCAGGAAAAAAAAATCTTGGAGCAAGGATGTCTTTCCTTTCAAAACATAGTGATTAGAAGCAGCTAATGTGGTCTTTTCAGAGAGCAGCCACCCCCACTTCCTGTATGTTGAGATTTGCAAAGTGGATAAATGATGCTGTCCGTGCCCAGCCCATAGTACCAGTCTTTTCACATTGAAAGCTGCTTATTGTGAACATCTGAGCCTCTTTCTGAGGGTTTTTTTTGTCTGGCTGTGGGAGCATACTTGGCCCATGCATGTCCAGGTGGAAAACTGGAGAATGAATGCCCCTAAGGCAGCTCTCAAAGTCAGCTGGGGAGTTGGTAGATGCATGCATCAGCTTCCTTCCTCTCCACTGGGGTACCTGGATCACATTCTGTCTCTCGGGGTTCTTCCAAAGCACTAAGCTCCAGATGTCCACAGTGGTGACGGGCCCATGAGGTTTCCCTTCATTGGTTTCCTTCCTGATCCCATCTTCTATGAGTGTTCCTTGTGACCACTTGCTGTATAAAGGATCAGTCCTGTAATCCTTGTCTCAGAGATCTGCTTGGGAAAACCAAAACAAACACCCATGTGTGTCTAATTGCAAAAATCATGTGCTGTGCTCATATTTTTCTTAGAAATATTAAGTGCTGATAGTCGCCTTCAGATTACATCAAAGAAGAGGTTCCAGTCAAGTATCTGAAAGAATCAAGTGAGGGCTTAAATTAGAATGGATTCCTCCATATCTGATGCACAAACTAATACACATGCCCTCAGTTATCAAGCACGAGGTGGAAACCTTATTACTATTATTATTATTATTATTATTACCATTCACTCTAAAAACAGATTCAGTCCAACTCCTAAATAGTTATTCCAAAGAAGGATTTGGAGAAGGAACAGACTAATATTAAAATGTTATTGTACTAAACTAGTCATAGAAAGTGCAAAGTGTATGTTTATTATGCAGAATGCATCCGAGCATGATTAGATGTTTGGCAGAATAGAAACTAGGGAAAGAGTGGAAAAAGCCAAGCAAAACCAGCCAGACCCAAAGAATTACTGGAAAAGTGAATGAATGGAAAACTGCTTCTTGGGATTTGAATGTTGATGAGTAACTGGCATCTCCCTTCTTCATCTACTTGCAAATGGTAACAAATCATTCTGATGATAATTGCAGGATGTATCTATTTATGACAATCTGATGGACAATCTGATGGAGATCATTCCATTGTGTGTTCTGTTGATTAACCCCCAAACTAATTCATAGGCTCTCAGAAGTACCCAAGAATAAAGAGTAGCTTTACTCTTGAGTCAACTTTACTTTAGAGTAGCTAATGCTTTGTTCCCTGACCTGAAGAGAGAAAGCAAAGAAAACCATTTGTTGAATGAACACAGAAGGAAGAAGACACAACTGTTATTCAGAGAAGAAGGCTGGAGAATAAGTTCAATACAGCCATTCTCCTGCTTTTCCAAAGCTCATGTTGAGCCACCTCACTTTTATGAAAGACCTACATTAGTACCTACTTTCATTAACCAAAAGAAATCCAAAGAGGATTTTCACCTTACCGGGAAAAGGTGACAAGTAAAAATAGCATTCAGCTTGTGTTTTGCAGTGAGCCCTTATCGACGCAGCATGCACTCTGAGCAGTGAGAGCGGCTCCAGTGAGTTTCTTCCCCAGAACTACACTCAGCATCTCAGCATCAAGATCTCAGCACCATAACTGTGTCTGTGGACATCTGTGCTTTATGTTCATTTATTCTGTGAATCCGTTAGAAAGATGTGTCCTAAGGTATCAGAAAAGCCTAAGAGAAGGTACTTTGGGGGTCTGGGAATGCTCAAACATTTTTCCATAGAAATTAATGATAATAGCGTCTGTGTTTTGTCTCATTTCAGCCTGGGAAAGTTTACATAGACATGCTCTACTTTTGGGTAGTGGGAGAAACCTATATATAAATGGGGGTGGGGAAGGGCTAGGAGAGCTCTTTCTTATATTCAGAATTTTTGTTCTCTGTTCCTGTGATAACTACCAGGGAGAGATCAGTTTAGAAAGGTGTTTTCAGTTCTACACTGTAAATTCTTTTTGAAGTTTATTTATTTATTTTGAGAGCAGGGAGCAGAGAGAGAGAGAGAGAGAGAGAGAGAGAATCCCAAGCAGGCTCTGTGCTATCAGTGCAAAGCCTGACACGGGGCTCAGTCTCACAGACCGTGAGATCATGACCTGAGCCAAGATCAAGCTTCAGAGGCCTAACAAACTGAGCCACCAGGCACCCCTTCAGTTCTATAATTCAGACCTCCATTGAGTTGTAGAGTGTTTTCTTTTAATTGTTTTTAATGTTTATTTATTTTTGAGAGAGAGACAGAGACAGAGACAGAGCTCGAGAGGGGAAGGGCCAGAGAGAGAAGGAGAGACAGAATCTGAAGCAGGCTCCAGGCTTTGAGCTGTCAGCACAGAGCCTGATGCAGGGCTCGAGCTCATGAACCACGAGGTCATGACCTGAGCCGAAGTCGGACGCTTAAACGACTGAGCCACCCAGGTGCCCCTGTAGAGTGTTTTCAACATACAGTAGAAAAGCTCCTGCAAAAATTTTGCTATATTTTTATATTCAGAATTTTAGATAATGCTATTCTTCTGAAACTACTTATTAGATATTTTCAGAAATCTCATCTTTAAAACTGTTCTTCTATAGCTAATGGTAACAAACCCAACTATTTCAGTTAGGATTCTTAGTTAGCAAGCAACAGAAATTGATCAGGTCCATCTAACTTAAGCACAAAGTAATTCATTGGGAGTGCCAGGAGAAGAGTTCAGATTTGAGGGAAAGGCTGGAAAACCAGACAGCAAAAAGGCTACCAGGAACCAGTGATGCTCTGGGGATCCTGGGAGCAAGAGCAAATTGGCCAACTCATCAGCCACCACAGCTAGGATGAACCAGCTCCAACTGTTTTTGCTGCCTTCACATTACTTCATTAAAGAATCAGAATACTGGGAAACAAAGTATAATTTTTTAGCTTCTGTTATGGAACCATCTCTTGGCAAGGGGAGAAGATGTACCTTGAATGATAGTTCTACCAAAATGGCATACACTGGGGGAGAAATCATGCCCCCAAAGAAAATTAGGTACTGGAACCAAAAGAAGAGGAACTGTAGAGACTGAAGGTCAGGCGAGAGGTAGAGGTTAATGCTTACTGAGATCACAAGCTTGTAAAAAAGTACCAGTTTTAGAGCAACTTGTCTCACTACCTCATCATCTTACTATTTTGCTACCTTGCCCCAAAATTTTCTTTTTAAAAATTTTTTTTCTTTTTAAAATTTATTCATTTTGGGGAGACAGAGCATGAGTGGTGGAGGGGCAGAGGAAGAGGGAGACACAGAATCCTAGGCAGGCTCCAGGCTCTGAGCTGTCAGCACAGAGCCCCACGCGGGGCTTGAGCCCACGAACCATGAGATCATGACCTGAGCTGAAGTCGGATGCTTAACCAACCGAGCCACCCGGGTGCCCCCAAACTATTTTTTTTTTATGGCTGTAATGACTGTCATACCACCATTAGATTTTTTTTGGAAATATCTCACTTTTGAAGGATGCCTCCCTGGCTGTTGTCGCCAGCCCTGAAGCTCACTGTCCTTTCTCATTATTCCTCCAGACTCTGAACACAGAAGCCCTGCCAATCTGCTCTACCTCTACAGCTGCATATGGCACCTTAACAACTCAAGTTTGAGGGATAAATTGTGACTCTCTGAGTTCTAATACATGAACAATTGCCATGTGCTAGGGATTTGACATTATATTCCTGGTGTGGAGTATTTTACATCTATATTCCCCTCTGTGAAGGTAGACCCTATGGTATAAAAGAAGAAATAATGATGGAAATACAGGAGCCCTTGAAAGCCCAGTGGGATGTATTCCAAACCCTTTGAAAACCACCAAGTTCTCAGATATATCTCTTTGAATTATATTTTCCCCCACAAAATGCAGTAAAGCATAACTGAGAAACTATAAATAATCCCCTCAGTCTTTACTGATTCTATAAATATGGGACAAAAGTCATTTACAAGGCCATTAAAATAAATACTGGTTGGACCACTCACTGAAACAATTTCACAAATCATTTTTTTCTTGTTTTCCCTAATAGAAAGTGCAGAGATCTGACTCACTGCCGAATATGACATTTTCTTCTTTGATGTCTCCAATACATGTAATTTCCAGATTAGAACTCCCGATTTTGTAAAGCTTTTCACGTCCACCATCACTGCTAGGAGTGGTAGATAACGAATGGGACTCTGGAGTTTGACTTCCCAGATTATAATCCTGGCTCCTCCAGTTAGTACTGTGTGAATCCGACGAGACCTCTTTTCAGTGAGCCTTGTTTTCCTCATCTGTAAAATGGTGTAATGGCAATTATCTCCATGGGACAATTCATTTTAAGCATGTAGCGCCTGGCACTTTGTAAATGTTCAATATACATTAGCTATGACTTAAAAAAACAATAATAAAAAAAAAACTCTGGAAAGTAATGATATCAGGAAAGTGATAGCTTCTGCAGAGATGAGTACAGAATAGCAAAGCACCTTAACCATATTTGCTGGGTGTTGAGCAAGGTTCGTTCGCTAGCTAGGTGACTCATTCCCCACACGATTCATATCTGTATCCTCGAAAAATTTAAAGTTCCTTGATAGGATCCACCTTCAGAGTCACTTACAAATAACCGAAATACTAAATCCATATGCAGATGTAATGCAGCATTGACAAATAATTGGGGAGTGACATAGTAAACTTTCAGAAGGAACATCCTTGAGATATCATCTGGCTTTGTGACACAGACAAAAGCATATTAAAGCCTGCAGCAAAGTAATTCCAAACATCACTGAGCCACAGAGTGCTGTACATAAAATTGTATAATCCTCTGAGCGACTTATTAGAACTTTGGGGTTAATACCAGACCAATTAGGTAGTTCAGCTCACTAATGCAATCATCCCATAATGATACTGTGTTTCCCAGGAAACACATCAACATTGCTGAAGTGGAGACAAAGCATGAAAAGTACATAAAATTCCCATGATTTTTGATCCTGCAAGAAAGTTAGCTTCAAAGTATCATGGGAAACACAAATTACTATTGCCTTGGTATGACTTAATGCAAAGCAACCAAATTCCATGAACACGTGGGAAAAAGTCACAGACCACCTACATGTAATGTAGGGGTACTGATGCCCTGGCGAAGCAAAAGGTATGCAGTTCAGAGTTAGATGGACACTTAGAGAACAGGCTGCTTTACTCGGGTGCCAAAGTTACAAAACGTGATAGATGCCAATTATTTTCGGCAAACATTTACTTTGAGTGGGATACTTGCCCGCCCCACTGACTTGGGACCTGGCCATGCAATGTGGACATGAAGTAAACCAAGTCTTCTCATATGTTAGCATGCTTTGGCTTGCTCTCCTGCACTCCTTCACAAGAGGAACGTCCCTGGGCAGGCACTGATCCAAACAGGATGAGCAGAACCGAACCCAACTCATAGCCTCGAGGGAGCCAGACCCAGTCAGCCCACAACATGAGAACCATTCCAGCTGGTCCTCAGGCCCACAGGCAAGAAAAAGAAATGCTTATTATTGTGAGCCACTGAGTTGTGGGACAGTTTGTTATGCAGCACTGCTGAACAGTAGTTGACAGGCTACTAAGAGCAGCTAATACCAATTGAGCCCTCACCTCGTGCGAGGCACTGAAGTAAGGACTTAACATTCATGGTTTGTTTTAATTCCTAGGCAACCTGGAGGGGTGGGAATTCTTCTTCTATTAAAAAAGTGAAGTGATTGGCCTGCAGACATATGATTAGCAAATATGGTAGAATGGAGATTCAAATCCAGGGCAATCTGATTTTTGTGCCCAGGTATCTCTCAGTACATGTGCCACCCCGCTTATGTGTTTATTTAGGTCAGGGCTGAAGGGCCAAGACCACATTCTTCTACTTGCTTTGAATTCATTTGCCTGGCCTTAAGAGCTATTTATGGTGTACCTATTGCATACTGTGCATTGAGTGTGGCATACAGTAAGCCCTCACTGCTCACTAGAAGTTAGTATTGGTTATACCATGTGAATAGGAAAAAAAATTAAACAGTCAGATCTTAAAACAATAAAGGGAGAGAAATAATGTGGTTCTATGAATAACATATAACCAAATATATTTGATATAACTAAAGAAACCACTTTTAAATGTTCATGTTAAACAACTGATTGCCACCAAATAAGATTTCAGAGATTTAGTTCTGTTATAAGAGCAAATAAATTTATTGGAAACCTAAAAATGTTTTTTATTCTAATTATATCACCTTTCTCACTGACAGCTTTTATATTCTAAAATATCTCTTTGTCCCTTAGTTTGTTTTAAAAACAAACAAACAAACAAAAATCTTCCAAAATAATTTGTAATTCCCTCTATCTCACATGCTTCTTAAATGGGGAGGTATTATATGTAGACCAGAATACTTCTATATAGAAAAAGTAACACCATCACCCCAAAGTAATATTCTAGGATAAGAAAGATGTTCTTTTTTTTCACATATTTTCTTTAAAGAAATTTTTTTAACGTTTATTCATTTTTGAGAGACAGAGCATGAGTGGGGAAGGGGCAGAGAGAGGGAGACATAGAATCTGGAGCGGGCTCCAGGCTCTGAGCTGTCAGCACAGAGCCCAACGCAGGGTTTGAACTCATGAACTGCGAGATCATGACCTGAGCCGAAGTCAGACACTCAACCGACTGAGCCACCAAGGCGCCCCTTTTTTCGTGTATTTTCAAAGCTCTTAAGAGTTAGAAAAGGCAAAGTATTTCTTAAATAACTACTAGATACCAGGTACTAAGATAAGATCTGGGAATTTTAACACTTAAATAAAGCACCCTCATTTTGTATGTAAGGAAATCTCAGAAAGTATTCACAATGTCCCTTGTCACACAGCTAGTTGTGGGCAATTGCAGCTTAGGATCAAGTTTCTTCTAATTTAACGAACCAGGCATCTTGCTTTGCCAGAATCAAATGAGAACGAGAAAAAACAACAAAGGTTGTTTTCTGTACCTGGCGCCACAAATGCAAACACCTACAAAGGCCATTCACATAAAATTAAAGGAGTGAAGGTGGCAGGGTAAGACCACAGGAAGTGAAGACAGCTGTGGTAAGAGGGAGAGCACAGCCTCCAGGGCGGTACCTGGTGATTGCCCACCACGGTCACTCCTGACACCCTCTCTCCTTGCTAACAGAACCCCGACTTTGTTCAGGTCATAACGTTCTCAACCCTGGGGGATGAATCAGGATTGGGGCAAACAAATCATGGTAATCCCGATATCTTTGTTAGCAGATAGACGTGACTGTGTGACCCAGCTCTGGCCAATGAGGTCCAGGGAAAGACGTCTAGGAGGCTTCTGGGAAATTTTTCCCTTCCTTAAAAAAGAGATAAACAGGCAAGGACCACTCCCTTGAATGGCCTCTTTCCTTTCAGACTGATAGGATAAGGAAGAAGGAACAATGTTACTACACTGAGGATGGCAGCAAAAGATAGAAAAATACTGTTGTTGAGCTCTTAGATGAAGCCTAAACAAGCCTTTTCTCAGATTCCTTGTTAAGCAAGCAATACATGTGCCTATGGGTTAAACCTTTATTACTTGCAGCAGAATGCATTCCTGACTGCTGGAAGGCCCAACTAGAGAGGCAGCTACGATTCAGCTCCCACCAACTACTGAATGTGGGAATGTGCGCCCAGTGTTGCCACCTTTTCCACTAAAGTAGAAATCAGTATTTTTTTAAGGTGAGACCACCTGTTTTTAAAATAATGGAAACTAAATCAAATCATTACAACACTGTGCATACCAAACAAAACATATCTTCAGGCCAATTCTGAGAGCTGCAGTTCGGGAGTTCTTGACAGCTGTGTGACTCTGCCCCAAATTAACTACCCATTTTGCTGGCTCGTCTTATAGGAAACTCACAAAAGGACCATCAAAAAGCCATTATAATGTGAGCACTGAATCCTGAAGATATAATCAACCAGATTGGCCTTCCTAGACTCAAGAAGAAAAGGAATGACTTCTCCACACAACTGGCCTTGGACTTAAAGAGAAAGTTGAATTGTTAGGTCGGGGAGAGGATTGAATCTGTTCAGACATTTCAATAGGTCTGCTTTCCAAGTTGATTTGTCATTCCTCTGATAAGATCTCAGAAACTGATCGCAGAGCTACTTGGAGCTCAGGGTTGAGGCAATGCTCTCAAAAAAGAAAGCAAATAAGACCCTTCCTCTGTCAATAATCAAACCAGGGACCTGCTGCTAATCTCGGATTTATTGTATGGCTTTCGACACTGCCCCAGACTGGCAAAAAATAGCAGCAAAGCTAATAGCAACAATGGTCTCCATCCAATCTAAGCACTGAAATGCGTGTCTATTGTTTTTATGTTGGGAAACTGCCCTCCTCCGTCCCATATGGTACCCGTCGAACTGTAAATCCCAGGGGCTTGCCTCCCTTACACCTTGTCATCATCCCTTATAGCCAGTCATCTTCCTGTGTGATTGGCTGCAGAGATGACATGTGGTGCAATCAGGAAAACCTTTTATGAGAGTCAACATGGACAGATGGACAGAGAGACAGAATCTCTATTCCCTTCATCATCCTAAACTATAAAGAAGACTGGAGTGCAGAACCAGACACAGTCTCATCATCACAGATACAAAACCTGTCTGAAAAAGAAGCCAAGTGATTGATGTGTAGCCTAGAGCTGGGGAGAGAGACAGAGTCCCTGACAATAGTATTTAAATTTCTGAATCCATATGTGCCTGAAAGAGGTTCGTCCCTTGGACATTCCAGTTAAGGAAACCAATGAATTCCCGGAGAAATACCACTAAAAAGTCAGTACCAAAGGTACCAATGTGCTGAGACTATGGAACAACTAAATATAATAAGCTATAATTGACTGCCTAGAATGGATGGAAGGACAATTTTAATCCATAAGCCGGTCAGAAAATTCCCAGTGGAAGGGCAAGGTGTGTTTAGAGCAACCCAAGCAGAAAGAAGTTATATAGAAAATAGAGATTGCATGTGGTAATAAAAACAAAATCTCTGCTCCCTACTCTAAACAAGTGACCCTATTTTGAATTGTTATCTTCTTTTTACTTCTTTTTTCCCCTACTGCCTCCAAATGATGTGTCTAATCTGCAGACTCAAAGGGCATGAATTCCAGTGGATGAGGCTTTACAGACTGGCATCTTGCAGGCCAGGAAAAACCTGTGCTTTGCTTTCTTTCTTTCTTTCTTTTTTTTTTAAAGTATATTTATTTATTTTGAAAGAGACAGAGAAAGCAGGGAGGGGTAGAGACAGAGGAGATGGATGATCCCAAGCAGTCTCCACGCATGCCCAGAGCCTGACGCAAGGCTTGAACCCACAAAACTGCGAGATCATGACCTGAGCTAGAATGAAGAGTCAGGCGCTCAACTGACTGAGCCACCCAGGTGCCTCGAACCTGTGTTTTTCTTAAGCTTTGTTCCTTGTTCATTGCTAACAAATTGTATTATTTTACTGACAAGGAGGAATAAACATCTTATTCATTCTGAACACAGGCTTGAATTGAGACAGGTCGATTGTTCGGAGTCTTGGCTCTGCCCTGGACGAGCTGTGATGCTTAGGTAGGTTACTTAAACTCCACGAGTGTCACTTTTCTCAGGGGAAACAGAGGTTGCCGTGAGCATTACACAAGCTATTGAATGTAAGAGTACCCAGCCCGCTGCCTTGCACGTTCTACAAACTCAAATCAAGAGGTGTTTGACACTCAGTTCTTTTTTGTTCTCCATTATCTCTTTTGCTCTCAGATGCTCAGTCTCTTGGTTCTCTTTTCCTGTTATTTCTCTGTTTATCAATGTTTTCTCTAACTATGTGTCTTTGTTTCTACCACTACCAAAATGTAGCATAATGGGGAACACAGAGTGATGTTCAATAAATCCCCTGCCCCAACTTATGCCTTGAACTCTCCACATTGTATCTTCAACTGCTTTCCTAACATTTCCACTTAGATACTAACATGCAAGCACCTCACATTTAGCACAGCCAAAATAGGACTCTTTTGATTTCCTCCATACCCTTGGTCCTCCCCACCTAAAGAAGTGGCACCACCATCCTCTCAATGCCCATATGAGTTTGCTCTTCTATTTCATATCCTATCCCCATATCCAAATAATTCAATAATCGTGGCCAAACTGGCCCCACCTACTAAATATATCATACACTCCACAATTGTCCCTGACTGCCAAAGCTCCATCACCCTAGTTCAAGCCATCATGTCCTCTGACATCATCACTCTTTTTCCCGTGGAGATCATTAAGATCATATTCGACCAAGGAGAATTCACTGCAAGGTAGAGGAATCGAAGCACTGTAGCATGCATTTTCTCAGCACAAGGCACAATCTGAGAATTCTTGAGATTCAGGAATTTGAGTGTTTGTTGCACTGGAGGAGCATGAGCATCCATCCATCCCCTGGCAGTAGGTCACAAGCGTAGCCACTCTCTCTAAAGTTACTTTCCTACCCCTGTAACACTGGGAGGGATACGTGGCTTCTTAAGCTCGTGAGAAGTTCACGGGAACCTGGTGAATTAATTAGACTCCTGTGAAGTTCAATCAATCACGGCCCAAAGTCCTGGGGGAAGAAAGGTAGCAATTAATCTCAGGTTTCTACGGCTCAAACAAAACAAGAGCATCTAGGCTACTGAGTGCTAAACACAGAGCTTTGACCACAATTACAGGTACCCTTTAGGAACAATAATATTCAGGTGAACCATATGAAATTGCCATTTTTGCAGGTCCAAATGGTTGAATAATAGCAATTTCTATTATTTAACCTAATAATAACAACTACTCTATTCACTTCTTACTATGTGTTAGAAACTGTATGAAATGCTTTATGTGCATTGTGTGAAAGGAATTAAAGGGACTCATAATTACTAGCGGCAATGCATCACTGAATCCCCCAATTACCATACATGGTATTGTTACAGAACATTTTACAGAACCAGAAACAGAGTGAGACAGGCCCTATAACTTGCCCAAATCCAAGCTATCAAAATCTACCGAAGGATAGAGTCAGAAATAAAGAATAAATATTAAAGTCTCTCGGATTCGAAATGCCATGAGTTACTGCTTTATTGAGTGCCTACTATGTATTGGGCACAAAGAGAACACCATTTCTAATTTTCACAAATGTGCATGAGAGGTAAAGATCAACTCCATTTTATTATTTTTGGTTTTTATAAGTTTATTTTACTTTTTTTTTTTATTTCAGAGAGAGAGAGAGAGAGAGAGAGTAGGGGAGAGGGGCAGAGGGAGAGAGAAATTTAAGTAAGGTCCATGCTCAGCATGGAGCCCAACATGGGGCTTGATCCCAAGATCCTGGGATCATGACCTCAGCCAAAATCAAGAGTTGGACCCTCAACCCACTGAGCCACCCAGGCGCCCCAAAGATCATCTGTATTTTCAAGAGAAGGTAACTGAGCCTCCAAGAGGTTAAGTGGCCTAAAGCCAGATAATACTTGGAATAGCTGTGATTTACACCCAGAGCTGTTTGATTCCACAGCACTTACTTTTTTCCAGTATGGCAAATTGTGTTTCATATATGAAAGAAACTGTTTGGGTGGGAAGGGATATACATACACATACATGCACACACATAAACACCTACACACACACACACACGTGTGTGTGTGTGTGTGTGTGTGTGTGTGTGTGATTTGTTAAGACCAATCAGCTGGATTTTTAACAAAAGAAACCCATTTTCTTCACCTCTGAAGATAATATGATTTGAATTGTCCCAAGAGCACAATGCCCATGCTAATAAATACTGAGCTCAGGAATAAAGGCTTCAAACCTAAACCCCAAATTCATACTGGATAGAAGCTGATGGCTTCCTGTTCCCCAGTGAACTTCCAAGCCCATCACTTTTGCCTGGAAAACTTTCTGCCTCCTCCCCACTCTCCTCAGGGAACCAATGCCGGCAATGTGTGTGGAATGACTCACCGAAATGTAAAAATGAACAGATCTCTCCAAGGCTGTCAGCCAACACTGAGAAATTTGGTACAGACCATCAGACCGTCAACCAAATGGAACTCGATTCATCTATATTAGGATGATGGGAATGAGTCAACTCTCAGGAGCCTCGAACCTTTCATTTTAATTAGTGCAAATAATGTAAAGCAAATGCTTTTAAAACACTAAAATTCAACAAGCTGCCCACATTTTCCCATAAATACTCCACCTCCACTCCCCTCCCCTTTCCCTTTTCACACACACGAGAAATTGGTAAAGTCCAAGGACAACCTTTGACTACAATCATTTCTCTGTCCTCATATGCTGGCTAAAGTCTATAGTTGCCACAGTTGTAATTCTGCTAGCCACAGTCCTTTCCATAAGACCATCCTCAGTGAAGAACCCAGATGATTGGAATTAAAAACTGCTTTCAGAATAAAAAAGAATGTGGTTTGGAAGTGATTCTTTATATCCTGGATAAACACATGGAATGACAAGTGTTTCTTGTCCATTATGTGTGAAGACATTGGCGCTTTTTTTTAATGTTTATTTATTTTGAGAGAGAGAGAGAGAGAGAGCACGCGCACGCGCCCATGAGTGGGGGAGGGGCAGAGAGAGAAAGAGAATCCCAAGCCGGTGTTGTACTGTCAGTGCAGAACCCCACATGAGGCAAGATCTCATAAACCATGTGATCATGGCATGAGCCAAAACCAAGAGTCATATGCTTCATGGACTGAGCCACCCAGGCACCCTTTAAAAAAATTTTTTTTAATTTTTTTTTAACGTTTTTTATTTATTTTTGAGACAGAGAGAGACAGAGCATGAACGGGGGAGGAGCAGAGAGAGAGGGAGACACAGAATCGGAAGCAGGCTCCAGGCTCTGAGCCATCAGCCCAGAGCCCGACGCGGGGCTCGAACTCACGGACCGCGAGATTGTGACCTGAGCCGAAGTCGGCCGCTTAACCGACTGAGCCACCCAGGCGCCCCTAAAAAATTTTTTTAAAATATTTATTCATTTCTTTGAGAGAGAGACAGAGACAGAGCACAAGCAAGGGAGGGGCTGGCACGGGGCTCGAACTCAGGAACTGTGAGATCACAACCTGAGCCGAAGTCGGACGCTTAACCCATTGAGCCACCCAGGCACCACTGCTCCTTTTTATTAGTCAGAATGTTTTATTAATCATAAAGAGCATGTCATGAAATGAGACAGAACTGGGCTCAAATTCTGGCTCTAGTACTGAGTAGCTGTGTTGACCCAGACAGTTTTCTTAAAAACATCTCACTTCATTTCTCTTTCCTGTAAAATAGATCTAATATTAGTACCCACTTCACTGCATTTTTTAAAAGAGTCAATGAAATAGAAAGCTTGTTAAGGACTTCAAGCAACGTCTGGCTCATAATAAGTGCTCACTAAATGTTATACAGTGTCATCATCATCTGGGTATTAGACAACAATTTTTCTTTGTTTTAAGCAAGAGACAACCAACCTAAACAGGCTGAAGCAAAACATAAGACAAAAAAAAAAATAATAATAAAATGGAAATTTGTAGACTCACATACCTTACAATTCTAGGAAATCATTAGGTTCAGAAGAAGGTGGATCAACTTCCATTATCAAGAATCTGAGCACTCGGGTGCGTGGGTGGCTCAGTTGGTTAAGCATCTGGCTCTTGATTTCAGCTCAGGTCATGATCTCATGGTTTGTGAGATCAAGCTCCACGTCCAGGCTCTGTGCTGACAGTGTGGAGCCTGCTTGTGATTCTCTATCCTTCTCTCTCTGCCCCTGCCCTGCTCTCTCTCTCTCTCTCTCTGTCTCTCTCTCTCTCAAAATAAATAAATAAACATTTTTTTAAAAATTAAAAAAAAAAAAAAGAATCTGAGTCCTCATTAGCAGCTTGCACATTACCCCTGGGAAGAGAATCCTTTCCCCACAGTTTCACTGAAAATTATAATCCTGGCACACACTGAGCTAAAATTCTTACTTAACTGTCTCCCAACTAATTGTTTCTTAAGGACCAGGCCGTACTCCTGTCTCCTAGCTCAGGGGCAGTGAACTGGAGCAAATCCCACTTGAACTCTACTATCTGAAATTAAGGGGAAAATGAGTCCCCACAATAAAACCAAGATGTCGTTACTAAAAAGGAGGAATGGGGCCAGAGAGGCAAAAGTAGCAGATGATCACTTAAGTCTGGAGGAGTTAAAACTGGCTTGGGAAGTGAAGTCCCAATCAGTCACACTTCTTGGGATTCACTGTACAGAAATTGGAAAACTTTGAAGATGACATGAACAGTCTCTTCCTTCTCAAAGCCACTCTTCCATTTGGAATCCATTCTTTTTTTTTTTTTTTTTTTACCATTTATTTATTTTTGAGACAGAGAGAGACAGAGCATGAACGAGGGAGGAGCAGAGAGAGAGGGAGACACAGAATCGGAAGCAGGGTCCAGGCTCTGGGCCATCAGCCCAGAGCCCGACGCGGGGCTCGAACTTACGGACCATGAGATCGTGACCTGAGCTGAAGTCGGACACTCAACCAACTGAGCCACCCAGGCGCCCCGTGGAATCCATTCTTGATACACTGGGTCAAGTGACTAGGTTTTAGTCTATTTTATTTTTCTTTTTTTAATATTTATTTATTTTTGAGAAAGAGAGCAAGTGAGCAAGCAGGGAAGGGGCAGAGAGAGAGAGAGAGAGAGAGAGAGAGGGAGACAGAGAATCCCAAGCAGGCTCCAGAGAGCCTGATGCGGTGCTTGATCTCACAAACCATGAGATCGTGACCTGAGCCAAAGTCAAGAGCTGAATGCTTGACCGACTGAGCTGCCCGGGTGCTCCAGTCTTCAGACTATTTTAAATTCTTGTCAAGGCTGCTATAATATGACTGGCCCAAACCAGATGGCATTTCCCAGTTCAGTTAAAAATCACTTCTAAATGTATAAAAGTCTGAAGGGCAGCTTCTCTGATGGACGGAAGGGTGATAGCCTGCATCTCTACCTATATTCTTTATTTAGTTCTCAACCCTGAGAAGGAGGTATCATTATTACCACTTTACAGATGAGGAAACTGACGCTCAGCAAATTGGAATGAATTTCTAAAGCCATGCAGGTGAGAACATAGCCCGATTGTATTTCTAATCCAAATATGTCTGACTCCAAAGTTTATACTTTTCCTGCAGTAATTGTCCACTACTTTTCTCAGCAACAGCCATGAATAGTTCCTTGCCTTTTGGGGTCCTTGTTACTTGTCTGAAGTGCTTTGTGAAGGAGGTAGGATAATACGGAATACATCTGAGAGTCTCCACACACAAGCGATCGTTTCATACTAACACCAAGTACAGGTGAGAAAGCAACTCCATAATAATTGTGTCTGCCACTTCCTGTAAACAGCCCCTCTTTTCAAATTGGGATGTCTCACTCTGCATCTCAGCTCAAGGGGGGTGTTTTTAAAACACCCCGAGGAAAATCCTTTCAGTCATTTTGAGTTGAGCAAGTGTAAGACAGGAGACATTCCCCATTCCACAAAGAACCTGTCCAAGGTATCTTGTACTCATGGCACTGTGGAAATCCCAAACCTCACAACAGCTAGCTTAACATGGGCAGAGATTTTGCTGAAATACATCATGCTGTTTGAATTATTTTGTAGTTGTTTTGGAGAGGTTTTATTATTATTTTCTTTTGAGATTACAAGCATAGTAGTCACGGGCACCTTCTGAATTGATCAATAGGTGTGGGATATTTTGGAGAAGTTTTCCAAGTTAGAGGAATTCCCTATTCAGGAGATTGTCAGAGATGACTGCGTATCTGAGAAAACTGCTTTCCCTGAAATGTAGGTCAAAGTATGCTATGTTACTTGAGAGGATTCCCACCCCATAATTCCTCATTGACATCCTCCATGAAGATACAGGAAACTCTAAAGCTGAATCTGCTGGGGCGCCTGAGTGGTGCAGTCAGTGAAGTGTCTGACTTTTCATTTTGGCTCAGGTCGTGATCTCATGGTGGGTGAGACCAAGCCCTGCAATGGCCTTTGTGCTGATAGCGTGGAGCCTGCTTGGGACTTCTCTCTCTACCCCTCCCCTGTTTACTCTCTCACGCTCTCTCTCTCTCTCTCTCTCAAAATAAATAAACATTTAAAAAAAGCAGAATCTCCTGACTTCAGAATAACTGAAGAACATTCTAGAATGTGTCACCCATCCTGTTAGGCTAAGGCCAGGGATCATCCATCCATTTCCTTTATTCACTTCATTCCTAGAGTTTCCTGGCTGCATGACTGTCCATGACCAGTTCTCCATATGGTGACAGATTTGGCAGAAAGGCTGCTGGGCATGTTGACCCTAATGGTTACCTAGACTGCTTCCTTCCCAACAACTTTTCAGAGGTGGAATGGATTAGACCCTGGGAAGCATGCACATGGATGCTGAGATTGTCAAAAACACGACATGTATTTCTTTCAAAATGTGTGCGAGGTGATGCAAAGATACACACATACACACACACACACACACACACACACACACACCCCAAATATATAAATAAATAGTCCTCAAAGTTAGAATAGTGAATAGATACAAACATTAACATCCTGTAGATTTCTTTCCCAACTCTGCAACTAACATGAGAGCTAAGTATAAGTGTGGAGTTCTATTCTTTCTTTATTTCAAGCACCCCATTAAAGTGAAGAAAATGACTTTTTAAAATTTTAGGTTCCCAGAGGTTGCCTGGGTGGCTCAGTTGGTTAAGCATCTGACTTCAGCTCAGGTCACGATCTTGTGGTTCGTGAGTTTGAACCCCGCATCAGGTTCTGTGCTGACATCTCAGAGCCTGAAGCCTGCTTCAGATTCTGTGTGTCTCTCTCTTTCTGCCCCTCCCCCACTCACACTCTAGCTCTATCTCAAAAATAAATAAACATTAAAAAAAACTTTAAGGGGGGTGGGAGGGAGGGGAGGGTGGGTGATGGGTATTGAGGAGGGCACCTTTTGGGATGAGCACTGGGTGTTGTATGGAAACCAATTGGACAATAAATTTCATATTAAAAATAAATAAATAAATAAATAAATAAATAAATAAATAAATAAATAAATTTTTAAAAATTTTGGGTGCCCAGGACATTAGCAGTATGTGTAAGCATGTGGCAATTGCTCAGTAAGTAATTGTTAAGTGAAGAAAGAACCACTGAAACAACTGTGTAATTCCTTGGCATTTGGCAATTTCTTCTGGTATTGCTGTCATGTGTAGGAAATGTTTACCGTCTGCGGTTTTCTTAGTTCCCTTGGGAGCAGTTCATGCGACAAGCCCTGGAGTTAAGTACCTTGACAGGTGATTCCTGGAGATGCCAGTAAAGGAGAGAGGACTCAAAATAGGGCTGGCCTGGAAGAAAGCTAACAACGGATGCTTTCATAAACAGGTTACCACTGTGGCAACTAGAGCTCAGTGCCCTCAGGGACACTGGGGATACAATGTGGCCTCGGGGGCGTGGAATATTTATTCCTACTCCCTCCTACCCTTTACTAATTGAGGCCTGTTCCTGGAGGTGTTAACTCCCCTGCCCTATGATCTGTCCCACCTGTAAGCCAGGCATGCTCCTGTGGCCAAAGACAGCTCTCGGGGAGTTGCAGGTTCTTGAGGTAGGATGGCCTCATATGTACTGGAATGCTGTGTGCAATGTATAGGAGCAATATATACCATGGTGGACAGACTCTGAAATGACCCCACTAGTCTGCCCCACCCCAATATTTATATTCTCATGTAATTCTCTTCCCTTGAGTGTGGGCTGGACCTAATGGTTTGATTCTAAGGAATAGAATATGGTGAAAGTGATAGATTGTTACTTCTAGGGTATTAGATCACACACACACACACACACACACACACACACACACACGGTGTTGTGTTCACCCTTGTTTCCTCTCTGTCCTGGGGAAAGCTGGCAGTCTTGTGATAAGCCGCCCTATGGAAAGGTCCATGAGATATGTCAAAGGACTGAGGCTCTCAGACCAACAGCCAACAAGGGACTGGAGACCAACCAAGGGACTCAGTCCAACAGCCAACAAGGGACTGGAGCCTGCCAATCATGATGTGAAGTGACCTTGGAAGTGGATCTAGTCTTGAGATGACAGCAGCCCATCTGACAGCCTGATTGCAACCTATGAGGAACTCTGAGCCAAGCCCCCCAGTGAAGTCACACCCAGATCCCTGACCTAGAGAACCTGTGAGATAATAAATTTTTGTTGGTCTAGGCTGCTTAGTTTGGCGGCAATTTGTTACACAGTAGTATATAAGTAATACAGCTGCACTATAAAGACCAAAAGCTTTTCTATAACTTTCTAATGGCAAAGTAAGAATTTCGGAAGAGGTATCAATTTGTTTTTACTACCAGGGTGCACTGCCTATAGCTTTCAAAAGAATTTCAGAGAAGGAATTTGGACAGGTCAGTAGAGTACTTGCCCAGCTTTTTACATTTTAACAATTAATTCCAGTGGGTCTAACTTACCATCTAGAACAATGACTCACTTATTAGACACAGTAACTGAAGTTATAATCTGAGCAGATACATTTGAATTAAAATGTGTTACAGCCAAACAAGAATCAATTAACTTTACACAATTGATTCCTGACTCTTACATTTATTATGTTTGTCAAAGCTATCAAGTGAAACTCTGGGCCCTGTCGCTCTTTTTTTCTTGAAATATCTAAAGCTAGGAAAATAGTCATTCAATGGCACGAAGTCTGGGTGCATACAATATTAAAATATAGCTTGAGACCATACAGATATATAAATTTGAGGTCATATGGATTTGTCTCTTAACTTGGAGCAGAGCCATTATATAATACCACATCTTCATTTCAACTTTGAACATTTTAGCTTGTTCTAAAAGGTAGTTAGTACGACAAATTATTTTATTATGGAGTGTACCTGTTTAAAAACAATTATTTTAAATTTTTGAAGCTTATTTATTTTTGAGAGAGAGAGAGTGAGAGAGAGAGAGAGAGAGTATGAGCAGGGGAGAGGGCAGAGAAAGAGGGAGACACAGAATCCAAAGCAGGATCCAGCCTCTGAGCTGTCAGCACAGAGCCCATCGTGGAACTCAAACCTATGAACCAAGAGATCATGACCTGAGCCAAAGTCAGATGCTTAACCAACTGAGACACCCAGGCACCCCTGGAATGTACCTGTTTTGATCACCCACTCTTCACCCTAGGGCTATGGGAATGACCAAACACATGACACCCAACAGCAGACAGGTGAAGGTGACAGCCATTTGCTAATCACATATATTCACAATCTGGGGAAAGAGGACACCACATGCTGCACGGCCACATGGGGGTTTTACTTTGTGCTTGGAAACAGAGTGAATAATCAGAGACTGTGAGAAGCAGGCGTTGTATTACCAAGAGACTAGGGTGACCCCTGGTTCCAGTGGGAGGGTGTGGTTGGCTTATTTGAGTAATTCCATGGGCTGGCAGGAAACTGAAACCTACCACTTGGGATATACACGAACTGTGTTTGGTCCATTGGATAACAAGGCTAGGAGAACTTTTCTACAGAGAAGAGTCAGAAAGGGGACATACAGTTAGGCCATTCAAGAGCCTTCTGATTTTATGAGATGTCGAAGAATCAGAATTCAATCATCTTTTACAGTGCCAATAGCACATCCCTTCTGTAGGGCCTTTTGATAGGATTTAAAAAATTCATTCAGTGAATAATTATTGCATGTCTACTATGCCTACCATGTGTAGATACTGGTCTGGGTGCCAAGAATGTAGCAGTAAACAAAATAAGACAAAACACCCAACCCTCCTTTAGCTTAAATCCCAGTGGACAAGTAGAGAGGTCATAAACAAATGAGGAATTAAATTCTTTTACCTGACAGATGATGGATTGTAAGTGCTACAGTAAAAGCTGAAGCAGGGAAAGAAGGCAAGGGGTTCTGTGGGTGCAGGTTGTAATTTGAAATACAGGGATCTGAGAAGTCTGCTTGAAGATGTCATTTAAATGAAGACCTGAAGGAGTTAAAAGATCAGAGTATTTCAGTTACAAGCAACAGAAAGTACAAAGGTCTTGGAGCAGAATCAAAACTGCAATGTTGTATTCCAAGTAGAGCAAGCAGGCCAAGGTGGCTGAGGGAAGTGAGTGGAGGAGAAGAATAGAAGACACCTGAGATGTAAGGCAGGGGCCGATTGTGAGGGTTATGAAGAAGATAGTGGCTCCTACTCCAAATGAGATGGGAGCGTCGGGACACAGGGGTGGCATGGTCTGATGTACGTTTAAAGGATGACTTTAATCAGTTGCATTTCTATACTCCAAAAATGAAGCAGCAGAAAGAGAAATCAAGGGATCAATTCCACTTACAATTGCACCACAAACCATAAAATGCCTAGGAATAAACCTAACCAAAGAGGTGGAAAATCTATACACTGAAAACTATAGAAAGCTTATGAAAGGAACTGAAGAAGACACACACAAATGAAAAAACATTCCATGCTCATGGATTGGAAGAATAAATATTGTTAAAATGTCGATACTACCCAAAGCAATCTACATATTCAATGCAATCCCTATCAAAATAACACCAGCATTCTTCACAGAGCTAGAACAAACAATACTAAAATTTGTATGGAACCAGAAAAGACCCCGAATAGCCAAAGCAATCCTGAAAAAGAAAACCGAAGCTGGAGGCATCACAATTTCTGGACTTCAAGCTGTATTACAAAGCTGTAATCATCAAGACAATATGGTACTGGCACAAAAACAGACATATAGATTAAAGGAACAGCATAGAGAACCCAGAAATGGACCCACAAACATACAGCCACCTCATCTTTGACAAAGCAGGAAAGAATATCCAGTGGAATAAAGACAGTCTCTTCAGCAAATGCTGTTAGGAAAACTGGACAGCGGCATGCAGAATAAACCTGGACCACTTTCTTGCACCATACACAAAAATAAACTCAAAATGGATGAAAGACCTAAACATAAGACAGGAAGTCACCAAAATCCTAGAGGAAAAGACAGGCAGAAATCTCTTTGATCTTGGCCGCAGCAACTTCTTTCCTGATATATCTCTGGAGGCAAGGGAAACAAAAGCAAAAATGAACTATTGGGACCTCATCAAGATAAAAACCTTCTGCACAGTGAAGGAAACAATCAGCAAAACTAAAAGGCAACTGAGGGAATGGGAAAAGATATTTGCAAATGACATATCAGATAAAGGGTTAGTACCCAAAACCTATAAAGAACTTATCAAAATCAATACCCAAAAAACAAATAATCCAGAGAAGAAATGGTAAAAGACATGAATAGACACTTTTCCAAAGAAGACATCTAGATGGCTAACAGACACATGAAAAAATGCTCAACATCACTCATCATCAGGGAAATACAAATCAAAACCACAATGAGATACCACCTCACACCTGTCAGAATGGCTGACATTAACTACTCAGGCAACAACAGATGTTGGCGAGGATGCAGAGAAAGAGGATCTCTTTTGCAAACTAGTGTAGCCACTCTGGAAAACAGTCTGGAGGTTCCTCAAAAAATTAAAAAGAGAACCACCCTATGACCCAGCAATTGCACTACTAGGAATTTATCCAAAGGATATAGGAGTGCTGTTTTGAAGGGGCACATGCACCCCAATGTTTATAGTAGCGCTACTGACAATAACCAAAGTATGGAAAGAGCCCAAATGTCCATCAACTGATGAATGGATACACACACACACACACACACACACACACACACACACACACACAATGGAATATTACTTGGTGATGAAAAACAATGAAATTTTGCCACTTACAACAACGTGGATGGAACTAGAGTGTATTATGCTGACCAAAACAAGTCAGTCAGAGAAAGACAAATATCATATGACTTCACTCATATATGGAATTTAAGATTCAAAGCAGATGAACATAAGGGAAGGGAAACAAAAATAATATAAAAACAGAGAAAGAGACAAACCATAAGAGACTCTTAAATACAGAGAACAAACTGAGGGTCATTGGAGGGGTGTTGGGTGGGGGATGGGCTAAACAGGCAAGGGGCTTTGCCCCTTGGAGGAGGGACACTTATTGGGATGAGCACTGGGTGTTATATGTAAGTGATGAATCACTAAATTGTATTCCTGAAATCATTATTACACTATATGTTAACTAACTTGGATGTAAACTAAAAAAAATAATAATAAATAAATTAAAAAAAATTTTTTTTAAATAAAGGAGGACTTTAGTTGCTGGGTTGAGAATAGATTAAGAAATGCAGGAGAGCTAGAGGGAGGACCAGACAGGGGGCTACTCCAGAACCCCAATGAGAGAGATGTTGGCTTAGTTCACTAGTGAGAAGTATAAAAATTAATAAAGGGAGACCTCACTAAAATAAAGTGGGGAGGCTGGAAGGAGGAGCTCTCAGGCCCAACCACTTCCTGTTAATTGAAAATCAAGCAGGAAGAAATGAATCTTACTCAGGATGTTACTTTAACTATTACTTTACTACTCCCAGCAGGGGAAGAAAGGCTTTCCTTCTCCCCCGGCAATAGCCCAGCCAATGAGAGGCAGTCACAGCCCAGCCAATGAGAGGCAGTCACAGCCCAGCCAATGAGAGGCAGTCACAGCTCAGCCAATGAGAAGCCACCATACTTCCAACTCCCAGTTTACTCCAATGGAGTTTTTGTTTATAGGCGCTTCACAACTTCCTTCTTCGTCTGCAAAACGGGGTGTTTTCTCTTTTGTTCCTGGCACTCACTTGACTGTGGTTTTGCTGCAGCTGGCCTGCTCTGGATTGCAATTCTGTTATTATCCAGTAAACTCATTTTTTTTGCTGGTAAAATAACTGGCAGTTTTATTTTTTAAGGTTAAAAGAAGTATGTGATTCTGGAAATACTTTAACGGTAAAACCAGTAGGATATACTTGAGATGAGAGAAATAAAGAATTGAGGGTGACCCCAAAGTTTCTGTCTGGAGCCACTAGGGGGAAACTGCAGTTAGAAGAGAGAGGAGAGAGTTGCATGAGGCCAGGATGGGGAGTTAGGAGATTGTGGAGGAATGTGTTAAGTTTGAAATGCCTGTTAACCAATCAGGTGGAGGTTTTAAGGCGACAGTTGTGTAGGAATGGAGATTGAGGGGAGAGGGTCACATAAGATCTTGCGATTTGAAAGCCAGAGCTGGAGGGGGGCGCCAAGATGGCCCAGTCGGTTAGGCACCCGACTTCGGCTGGGGTCATGATCTCACGGTTTGTGAGTTCGAGCTCCGCGTGGGGCTCTGTGATGACGGCTTGGAGCCTGAAACCTGCTTTGGATTCTGTGCATCCCTCTCTCCCTCCTCCGCTCATGCTCTGTCTCTCTCTCTCTCTCAAAAATAAAGAAACATTTAAAAAAATGAAAAGAAAAAAGAAAACCAGAGCTGGAGCTCTGGGGCTTCCAATATTTATGAGGGTGAGTTGGAAGAACGAGGGCTTCTTCTTGATGGCCCATCTGAGCTTATATTTGCACCAAAATGTGTTCTCCCCCGAACAGCATTTCCTCGCGGGGGTGAGCAAAGGCCTGGATGGAAAGCCTGGCTGTTGAAGAATGGTTCTTAGAGAGGCCAATTAGCTGGTGCCTATGTTAGTTTTCTGTAGCCTGTGTCCAAGCAGACACTGATTTGCCCCGCACCCTCGCCCCCCTTAACTTAAGGCATGGCAGAGGGAAAGGGACTTGCTTATTTGGGACTTGGGGACAAGAAGGGAGCCGCATCAGTCACTCAAGCCCCCACACTCCCACCCCTCTGCTCAGGACTGCTGCTTGGAAGCACCGGGTATTTTTCCACTGGAGAAGTGCTTAGTGGCTGTGGTGATAAAAACTCCTCCTTGAAGATGACTCAGCTGCTCTGGTCTTCTGCCAAAGTCTTGTTCAAGAGGGAGTTGAAGGAGGCTCCAGACGGGGAGGATGGAACACCTACAGCCGGCAAGAAACGTACAGTGGTAAGGACTTCCACCTTTTACCCTTCCTTTCCCCAGGTCACCAGCATAATAGTGGCTTGTGTTTCTCCGATGCACATTGGCTGCCAGACACACAAAATACCATCTTAGAGATGAGAAAAGAAGGCATGGAGAAGTTAAGTGACACAACCCAGGCCGTTCTGAGCCGGTGTTCTTGACCCCTACGTCTTTAGGCTTTCTAAGCAGACCCAGATTCTTCCTGATGCCTCCCCTTCAGGAGTCTTTATATCAGAAGCTGGGAGCGCTCTCTCTCTCTCTCTCTCTCGTCTCGCTCTCTCTCTTCTTCTTCTTCTTCTTTTTTTTCTTGCCTTCCTTTCTCCTTAAACCCTGTTAAGGAATAATAGAAGTTACTTACTAATAGCTCAGCTGCTAACTCTTTTGCAAGAAGGCAAGTTCCAGGGGGAAAAGGCACACATACTTCCGGGTAAAGTCCTTTCGCGTTGACTAAGCTACCTTTGATGTATAATACACTTCGAGCCCCAGACTTGCTTGTAGTTTAAACTCAAGACATCGTTAGCATGGCTTTGCTTCCTTTCCTGAAAGAGAAAAAGGAGTGTATTATGTGGAAAATCCCTCTGGTTTGATACATAGTTCACCATGTTATCTCCGCTCCCCAATGTATATCGTTGTTGCCAGAAATAGACATTGTCCCAGGTAAGAGCATCTGCCGTTGGAAGTTGCAGAGAACAAGGAGGCCTCTTGGCTATGACTCCCCACCATCTCTGCCAGCATCAAGGCCCTGAGCTATACTGTTCCCATATCCAGAGTAAGGAATGATTTTTACCCCAAATGGGAACAATGTTTCTGTATTTATAAATCTGAGAAATTCAGACACATCTGCTCATATTTACACCAATTCTGTTGCGGCTGTAAAATTGCATATGCTATTTTGATGAAACTTTATCTTAATTTCATTACCAGCCTGAGTAATCATGTGATAATTGCCTTATTTCCAAGTAACTGGGCAAAAATGATATTTAGAGGTTTTTTTTTTTTTAGTTTCTCTTTTTAGACTCACGACTTTAATAAAATATTCTGCTATTTTATCTTCCTCAATGGGAGCCGAAGTAATATATTTTCAAGCTAGTCATTTTTCCATTTGAGGGGAAAATGGTTGACCATACCTGAAAGAGGGGATCACTGATGGTCTTGGTGATGATCCAGTTCAGGCACAGAAAGCTACATTAAAGTGTATTTGAGGTGAGGAAAGATGCTGTAGAAGAAAAGAGCTCAGGATTTGGCTTCAAACAAACCTTGGTTAGAGAGGCAAATTAGCAGATGCCTATGCTGGTTTTTTTGTAGGCTGTGTCCAAGTGGCCACTGACTTGGCCTTTGCTAACTAGTTAGTGTGTTACCTTAGGCAAATAGATCACATGACTTCTCTGAGCCTTATTCTTCTCATCTAGAGAATAGGTTTTGAAAAAACTACTGACATTCTGTGAGTTTTTGTCTAGCACATAGGTGATGATAAATGATAGCTCTTAGCATTTTTATTACCTTCCAAACCTATGCATATCCTGTTGTATCCAAAGTGCTTGAAGTATTGTTGTGAGAGATTTCACTTGGTTTATCTGACTAGGAAAATACTTTGTTTTCCTGATTGCACCACAGTTCCCTGATTGGAATAGGAAACCAGGGCCACCATATTGCCCAATACTACTCCAGGATATGCCGTTCACGTTTTGGTCCAAATGAATGGCCTGTCTTAGAGTTAAACTTTGGAAAGCTTGGAGGAACTTACCCTAGAAGTCAACGACTTATATAGCTCTCAATATCCACCCTCTTGCCTTCCAGGTTGGCCCTATCCTGATGGCAGGTTTTGGGACCACCTAGAATCATGATGTTATCACTCTATGGCTCCCAAGCAACCACTATGTAGGAATCTCCATTTGCCACACCCCTCTCATGAAGCTGGGTGTCATTGGATATGACCTTGGTTCACATAAACCTAAGTCTGTTATAACCTATTGGAGATTTTCCTTCAGGCTATCTGTGTGATGACAAGTTCTATACCCTACAGTCTAACTGGCCATCTGTAACCCCAGTTCTGCCAAGCCTGCCCTACTTTCGAGGGCCAAATATCATAGAGAGGCTATATATGCCTAGTACTTCTTTTAGTTTCAATTTAGGCAAAAACTTTGATCTGGGAATTGGGCATCTTGAGTTCTAGTCCTAGCTCTTCTATAAATCAAGCATGTGATTTTAGGCAGGTGTTGGAGATAGCCAAATGATCAAAAGAATTCTCATGTCTGTGTGCAAACTCATTTGCAGTGTGACTTTGTATCCCATCCCATCAGGAGATGTCCTTTAATTCTCAATCCCCTAAAGCGATGCTTGGCTAAGTGACATGATCAATGAGACCCTAACAAATACAATGCAAGCAGTGCCTTTAAAAGTGTTTGCACATTGGGCCTTGCTCTGTCTTGCTGCTGAGATCCATGCTGCCATATGTGAGCAAGTTCAGACTAGCCAGCTGGATGATGCTGTATTTAAGCCTATAGCCAGATTGTGAATGATGTACCACCAGATTAACAAGTCTTCCAAGTGCAAGAAATGTGAGTGAGATTATTCTAGATTATCCAGCCTCAATTACGCCAGACTAGAAAATCCATCCAGTTAACTCACAAAATTATGAGCAAATACAGGATTGTTTTTTTAAGCCATTGATGTTGGGGAGGGTTTGTAAATAGCTGAAGTGAACCGGTAGTGTAACCCAGTTTCTTTCTCTGATTCTCTTTCCACATTATGAAAATGAGAGTTTTGAATCAGATCAGTGCTGTTAAGTACAAAGCACAGGAGCCACCATTTTCCTAACCCGAGACCATATGAAATATTGTTGACTGATCACAGCACACTTTCTCACTGGACCCAGAAATAGTGATAAAATATTTCTTATTCCAGCACTCGAGTAGCTACCCCAGTCCCCACTGTGGGCAATGGGATCATACCCATTTGCCAGCTCTGTTCCAGGTTAGTAATTCTCAACCGTAAACAATCACCACAGTCCTCCAGGGAGAGGTATAGATCATCAGATTGTCTGCTCCAAATTTATTGAAATCGCATTTAGTAGTTTGGGTCAGCCTGGAGAGCTAGAGGTTTCCAGGCGATTCTAATAATGAGACAGGTTTGGGAATAGTAGATGGAATGATTTTTTAGTTGTTCTCCAACCCAATCCTTTGGTTATTCTGATGAAAGCATTTTCCTTAATCTTAGATTTGACAGGGTAATAACAATACCTTCTATTCGTAAGTAATCCCATGCATACATATATGTGAGTCTTCAAGTGAATCACCTATACTGCTTTGAGTAAACCCAAGGTTCTCTTCTAAAATCCTTCTTTCAGTATGCAGTAAGCCAGAGGAGAAGACTCTCTTAGGCATTCAGAAGAAGGAGAGAGAAAGAGAGACCCCCAGATTCAGGATTAGGTAATTTAATTGGTTTATTCTCTAGAGGCATAAACCATGGATCCTGCTCTGAAAGAGTAAGCTCACAGTATTGTTAAGAAGACCATGAATTAGGGGTGCCTGAGTGGCTTAGTCAGTTCAGCGCCCAACTCTTAGTTTTGGCTTCGGTCATTTTCTCACAGTTGGTGAGATTGGCCCCGCACTGGGCTCTGCGCTGACAGCACGGAGCCTGCTTGGGATTCTCTCTCTTCCTCTCTATCTGCCCTTTCCCTGCTTGCATGCATGCATTCTCTCTCTCTCTTTCTCTCTCTCTCTCTCTCTCTTTCTCTCTCTCTCTCTCTCAAAATAAATAAAAGGCCATGAATCTACACCTGGGCTTCCACACTGTGACCTAGCATGTGACATACATGAAGTTACCTGCAAACCAAGGTCTCTAGGTTAGAATATTGAAAGATAACCATGAAGTGCCAATAATAATACTGATAGCTAATACTTATTAAGTGCCTTCTATGTGCCAAGCAGTGTGCCAAGACTTTGTTACTTCATCTCACTGGCTCCTCCGAGTAACCGCATAAATGGGTACTTTTTATTCCCATTTAATGGACAAAGAAAGTGAGTTCCGGAGGGAGAAGTAACTTACCTGGAGTCACTTAAGTAGTGGATGGCAGAGGCAGGCAGAATACACGTGGATCTGACCCCAAATCCCCACTCCACACTAGTGTGCCACACAGCCTAGGAAACATGGGAAACATAAACAAACTCCCGAAAGACATTCTTCTAAAACATGCCAACTATGACAGAATGTTAAATCAAATTAAAACCGTGAAAGAAAATGAAGGGTTGATTCCTTCTCTTACATTTTCTCATCAAAACTCACAATCCCATTATGTTTATTGCTCCCATTATTCCAGTTTCTTCTCAAAAAGAAGTTTTGATTGACAGCTTCTTGGAAGTCACTATAATTTAATATGCTTACCTTCTCTTTAATCATTTTACTTTGTTTCTTCTCTACTGTGTCTATACAGAGGGAGAAAAATATCACTTTTCTTTTGCTTTTTCTGTATTATTCTATTTGGAAAATCTTGGAAGGCTTTCTGTGTTTTTCTTTACCTTTCCCAATTCTGCCATTTCCAGGAAGCACGTCTTATATTCAAGAGGATGAAAAGCAGGGGAGCTTGGCTGTAATTATTTGTTTTTCAAATGAGAATGGAGAAATCAGTGAAGATGGAAGAATATTCCTGTTCATTTGTGCAACAGACACATATTTCTTGAGCACAAAGGGCTTGACCCTTTGATGGGTTTATTGGAACATCCCTTCTACTGGAGGAGAGAGTCCTAAGTTACGTAATCATATTGAAAAACATACAGTTACATTGAGAATGGTGGAGGGAGCTTTAGGGTCCAACAAAAGCTTGTAACGGGGGAGTTGACATCATCAGGAAGGCCAGGGAAGCTTTTCTGAGGAAGAGACACAAGATCTAAGTTAACTAGGAGAAGGAGAGGTTGGGGCAAGAAGTGCTGGGCAGATAGAACAGCGGTTGCAAGAGCACTATGGGGAAAGGGATTTAAAAGACCATCGTGGTGAGAACAGAAAATGAGTGTGCTGTGGCTGAAGAAGGAGACAGGAAGACCACCATGCTGGGCATGCAGATTAAGATTTGGGATTCTATTTCCAGAGCAATGAACACATTGAAGGGTAATGATCAAGGGGATGGTCCACTCAGATTTGGATTATGAAAAGATCACCCTGGATGTAGGGATTAATAAGACACTTTCCTATAGAAAGACCTTTTTCATCATGGACTTTTGGCATAAAACAAGGAAGTCTTCAGCAATTTTCTTTTTAGCAGGCAGAGGTCATGGCGTAAGTGAAATGACCTCAGGACACTTAGTTTTCAACATCCTTGTTATTGAATTGAGCAGTGAAGTAATCTCCCCAAATGTTACATTACAGAGAAGAAAAAGCACCCAGACACCCAAGTGGTAAGAAGACCAGCCTGGATTCATTTCTCAATTTCTTGCCGTGATCATGTCTCTTTGGGAATTAGTGTGATCAGCAGTAGCAGCATCTCTACATTTAAATAGCTCTTCTAGAGTTTATAAAACCCTTCTACAAACATTACGGAAGATTAACAAGAATCCACACCCGTGAGAGCTAATCAAGTGCTCCAAACTATTGCAATTTACTCCTTGTCATATCTTGTAGATACATAGGGAACAATTATGTTCATTTTAGAGATGACAAAGCTGCAGTGCAGAGAGATGCACTTAATGATTGAACTCACAAGTTCAACTTGCAAGTGACGAGCCTGGGGCTTGACCCCAGGTCTGCTGATTTCTACCCAGAAACTTTACCACTATACATTGTAGCAGTTTCCAGACTACCTGGACTTAATTCTTGCCTCCACCATTTACTCACTATGTGAGCATGGACAAGTTTTTAACTTTTCTGAGGTTCGGTTTCCTGATCGATAACTGTGGATAATAATAGAACAATGTGAAAGAGTCATATAGAATAAACTAATACACATAATACGCTTAGAACTGCCTCATCCATAGTAAAGGCTCAATCAATGTTTGGTATTATTATTACCATTGTGATTGTATATATTCCACTATAATGTGCTGTTTGGGGTGGGGCAGAGAATCTTTAAAAATAATAAAAAATATTTTTTTAAAACAGCTAAAATTGATTAGGCAGGTGTTCTTAGTGTTTAAAGTGTTAGGTAGGTATTACCTACTGTAACAGAGGAGTTGACCTCATCAGGAAAGTCAGGGGAGCTTTTTTTTATTTTATTTTATTTTATTTTAATTTATATTCAAGTTAGTTCACATACAGTGTAGTCTTGGCTTCAGGAGTAGAACCCAGTGATTCATCTCTTACATATGACACCCAGCGCTCATCCCAAAAAGTGCCCTCCTTAACGCCTGTCACCCACTTAACCCATCCCCCCGCTCCAGCAACCCTCAGTTTGTTCTCTGTGTTTACGAGTCTTACGGTTTGCCTCCCTCTCTGTTGTTTTCTTATTTTTCCTTCCCTTCCCCTATGTTCATCTGTTGAGTTTCTTGAATTCCAACATATGTGTGAAATCGTATATCTGTCTTTCTTTGAATGATCTATTTTGCTTAGCATAATACCCTCCAGTTCCATCCACATTGTTGCAAATGGCACGATTTCATTCTTGTTCACTGCTGAGTAGTATTCCATTGTGTATATAAACCACATCTTCTTTATCCAGGAACCAGTCAGTGGACATTTGGGCTCTTTCCATAATTTGTCTACTGTTGTTAGCGCTGCTGTAGAGGAAGAGACACATGACATAAGTTAACTAGGAGAAGGAGGGGCTGGTCAAGAGTGTGCTGAGTAGAGAGAACAGCCAGTACTAGTATGTTATTTTTTACTAATGAGGAAATTAAAGCATAGAGGTTAAAAGTAATTTATTCAGAGTCCCTAAGTGGAAATGTGGCAGGGCCAATATTTAGAGACAGGTAATTCTGACCCCCAAGACAGCAGGCCTGGAAACCTTGCTTGTTTGCCTGAAAGCACTGGCATTTGTTGACAGACCCCTGAAATGAGAAGCTACAGGTGGCAAATGCAGCAAGACAACACCGGGAGCTGAGAGTTGAAGGAAAAGAAGCTCGTTGGAAATGGATTTTCCTCCTGACTAGTTGAGTCGCCTGGCAGAGTTTTTCAAGCCTGAGAATGTTAAGGATGTACATGTCTGGAGAAGAAGAGGATGCTAATGAAACCATGAATTGTCTTTGTCAGTGAGAGGTTAGCATTTTTAGATGAAATGTACTGCAAGGTAAAGCTTAGAAACTGTGGTCTTGGGGCGCCTGGGTGGCGCAGTCGGTTAAGCGTCCGACTTCAGCCAGGTCACGATCTCGCGGTCCATGAGTTCGAGCCCCGCGTCAGGCTCTGGGCTGATGGCTCAGAGCCTGGAGCCTGTTTCCGATTCTGTGTCTCCCTCTCTCTCTGCCCCTCCCCCATTCATGCTCTGTCTCTCTCTGTCCCAAAAAATAAATAAACGTTGAAAAAAAAAATTTAAAAGAAACTGTGGTCTATAAGGCTTCCCAGCCAAGAATAAAAAGAGAATATATTTCCAATTGAAGGAATTATCTAATGATTTAACATGAAATTGATTTTGTCCATTTTCAATGCATATTTTTCATGTCTTTTCTTCTTATAAACCTTTCTTGCTACTCATCTTGGTGTACTCCGTGCCCAGGATGGAAGGTTTAATTGCTATTACTCATTCAGTAAGACAGCTTTTATTCCCAAGTGTAAGGTGTCCAGCAATGCTAGTCCCAAACTATTAAATGGGTAGGTAATGTAAAATCTGTTTGAAGAGCAAGTAGCATATTCATTTGACTCAAGAAAAACATTTGAGCTCTCAGGCAGGCTCGTCTGTTCTCTTGGCAACCTGCAGCTGAGATGGTCTTGTGGAATTTCTATCCACCTCCCTTTATTTTAAGCTTACTTCCATTTTGCTCTGGATGTTGCCACTGAAGTGAAGATTCTGTTGCATGGGAATGCGAACTGGTGCAGCCACTCTGGCAAACAGTCAGAAGGTTCCTCAAAAAATTAAAAATAGAACTACTCCAAAACCCAGCAATTGCACTACTAGGTATTTATCCAAGGGATACAGGTGTGCTATTTTGAAGGGGCACATGTACCCCAACGTTTATAACAGTACTGTCAACAATAGCCAAAGTATGGAAAGAGCCCAGATGTCCATCGATGGATGAATCGATAAAGAAGATGTGGTATATATAGACAATGGAGTATTACTTGGCAATCAAAAAGAATGAAATCTTGCCATTCACAGCTACGTGGATGGAACTAGACAGTGTTATGCCAAGTGAAATTAGTCAGAGAAAGACATCATATGACTTCACTCATCTGAGGACTTTAAGAGACAAAACAGATGAACATAAGGGAAGGGAAGCAAAAATAATATAAAAACAGGGAGGGGGACAAAACAAAAGAGACTCAAATATGGAGAACAAACAGAGGGTTCTGGAGGGGTTGTGGGAGGGGGATGGGCTAAATGGGTAAGGGGCATCAAGGAATCTACTCCTGAAATCATTGTTGCACTCTGTGCTAACTAACGTGGATGTAAATTTAAAAAATAAATTAAATTAAAAAAAAAAAAGATTCTGTTACAGACATGTGAACCTCTCTTTGTGGTAGGAAATGCCCAGTGCCTGTCCTGAGTAAAATCATTAGAATCAAAAGGAGAACAGCTGGCCCTGTTGAAAAAGAGTCTTTATGAATTTTTAATGCAGTTTGCCCATGTGGTCAAGGTTGATTTATTTTAAAGATATGTTGGGATTGGAAGACAAATAAATACCATGTGTTTTCCCATTTAGAGCTTTCATAAAGACAGTAAATATGCTGGCAATATGACTGTGGCCAACACATTTCCTTTATCTGGTGTTCATAATCATTTTGTTGCCTTTAAATGTTACCTTACTGTGAAGGATAAATAAGGAGTATACAAAATGAGGCATTTCATAAAGCACCCTAAATAATTCTAAATTATGCTGTTAATGTAGCAGGATATGCTTGGCTCTTTTAGAGAGGTGTTATTATTCATGATCATGTCTGAATACATTTACCACCTATTCTGTAATAGGTAGCATGTAAGACCATCTCAGTCTCACCTAAAATACCTGACACTTTTTATAAAAAGATACAACCGAAGACCCATGAGTATAACCAAACATGTGCATTGAGTTTTCTCCTGCTAGTAATTACGGTGAAGAAAAAAAAAATTCTTAAATTGTTATGGTACTTTAATCTCTCTAAAAAGGACTTGAACTGCCATGGTAAAGGGCATGGATTTTGAGGTGGCTAGATTGAGGTTAAGGGGACAGTGAATGGCCATACAGACTCAGTCTTTTTCTATGTGAACCTGTCAAACAAAGTGTCAAAGTCAAGTTTTAATCTCATTAGAATTCATTAACGGAGAAATATAATTCTATAGACAAGGCCTTTCTTGCAATCTAAGAAAAACCCTGGATATCTCTTATCTTATGCAGTAATTACCAGTTACTAAGTTGGGCTGAATGCATGTAAAAATAGGAAAGAGTGAATTTGAGTGAAGCTAAATATAGAAGCCAAGATCCAAATTCTATTGTATTAGACGTCTACATGACTCAACCAATTCCATAGGTTGACAACCAGTCTAATTTTAAATCTAGAGACTTTATAGCAGTAAAAAGTATTTCCTAATTAGGTAAGAAATTTGCCTGTCATTCTCTACTCTTCGTATTTATCAGAAGAAAGTCATTTACATTTTGAACTCACCATTCAAATGGAAACTCAGAGATTTCCACTTTTGTTCCAAGCCCCATTTGACTTCCAAGAAATGTGCTTAATTGTTTTAGCTGTGGTGCAATCACTAAACCATTGTGGGAACTGAGCTGGAATTCAGTAAGCGGAGTTTTAGCTACAATGACAAGACTTAAGTGTCACTCACACAGACCGAATCTCAAAGGCTTAATAAATGCCAGAACCTCACTTAATTACCATTTGTTCTTTCATGACAGTAAAAATTATTTTAAATTATGCAGATAAGTAATTCATCATGGGGACTATGCAGGAAAAAATCTGGGTCTGTGATATTAAGTTATATTGACTTGAGGCTTGGTGAAAATTAAAATTATAGAGCAAGTGGGTAAACTTTGCCCTACTACTTAGTACAAATGAAGTCTTGTTTGAGTATCTCTAGTCTGGCCTACTCTTCAATCATAGTACAATTGTGCCGTGCACAAACATTTACTTCAAACCAATTGATTAGGTATTTATTTAGTGCCTACAATACACAAAGCCTTGCATTAAGCTCTAGTTCATAGGGCTGTTTTGGTCTCACTGGGATTTAAACTTGTGCTGCCAGTCCATTTCTGAGGGTGATGAGAGTAGTAAATAATAGTTCTTGCCTTATCCCAACAAAATTTCTCCTCTAAATTCTTGATACTTCAGCTTTACAAGTTCAGAAGGATTTGTTTAAAAAATTATTTTACCTTGTTGGAAACTAAAGTTCCGGCTTGTGCTTTAGTGAATGAGATGTTTGACTCCAAGTTCAATGAATATTCCCTTATATTCTGTATCTGAAGCTGTACAAATGGAACTGGTAATGAAGGCCAACACAATGGCTGAGCTAGGCATGAGACAAGTGAGTTTTGACAAGGAGTAATGATGTTATGAGAGAGGAGCCTAGGTGAAGCATTATATAGTACAGAGAGTAGGAGAATCAGAAAGAACCACAGGGGCCCTGGAAGTCTTAAGAGCTGGGATACTTCTTCCAGGAAAGTACAACAAAAAAGAAATGAGGGCAGCAAAGACTATTACTACCAACATTTTTGAATGCCTAATGTCCCAGGAATTGTACTAAGCCCTTTACACACATTATCTTATTAAATCCTCAAAATAACAGCTGTTCTCTACCGCTCATTTTTCAGTTGAGAAAACTGAGCCATAGAGAAGTCGATACACTTATCCAAGGACACACACAGCAGGGAAATGGCAGATCCAGGATTCAACCCTAGGTTTGCCTCCAGAGTTCAAATTCTTTTTTTTTTTAATTAATTTATTTATTTTCAGAGAGAGAGAGAGCACTGAAAGAGGAGACGGAGAGACAGAGAGAGGGAGAATCATAAGCAGGGTCTGCACCATCAGCGTGGAGCCTGGTGAAGGGCTTGAACTCACAAGCCATGAGATCATGACCTGGGATGAAATCGAGAGTTGGACGCTTAACTGACTGAGCCATCCAGGCGCCCCCAGAGCTCAAATTCTTAATTGCTACATTCTAGTTCCTCACAAATACAGATTTCACAAATCCAGGGATGCCACTGCTTGGATCATGACAGTAAAGAGGTGTGGAGTTAGTGTCCACTCAGTAAATGGCATCTCGGCTGGCCCAAGTCAGAAACCTAGGGGTAATCCTTAAGTGATTGCACCATTCTTTACCGCCAACCTCCAGTCCATTGTGTCAGTTCTACCTCGACAGCGTATCCCAAATCTGGCCACCATTCTCCAGCTCCACCGCATAGTCCTCGACCTCAGGAGTCGTCATCTATTACTGAGACTAAGACATTGTCCTCTAAATGGTCTCCTTGCTTCCGCTGTTAATTCCCTGCTCATTTTGCACTTAGTAGCCAGAGTCATTTTTAAAAAGTAAATCAGATTATGACAGCACCCTGTTTAGAATGTTTTTATGGCTTCCTACTACTTACAGAATGGAATCCAAAATCCTTTCCATAGTTTACAAGGTCCTTCAGCATCTTCTCTGTCTACTTCTTCATATGTACCTCCAATGACCCTTATCCCATCACACTTTGATCCAGTTATATTGGTCTTTCTGTTCCTTGAAGGTACTAAGATAGGTTCCACACTGGAGCTATTGTTCCTGTCTCTGCAGGGAGTGCTTTTCCTCCATATCTGCTCCAGATAGGCTCTTCCTCATCAGGTTCCAGGGTATCATTTCCTCCATGAATACCCCTTTAAACCTCCAGTTTCCTTGCCCCCATTCTCCTAGAGAGCTTGTTTTTATTTCTTCATAACACTTACCACTACGTGATATTATGCCATTTGTTATGTGTTTGTTATCTGCCCCTCCCAATCTCAAATACAATTTTTATGACAGCAGGATCCTAGTCTGTCTGTATTTTTCCCTCATTTTCCAGCACTAAGAACATTACCTGGAACATATTGGTTGCTCACAAAATACTGAAGATTGTGTGATTGAATGAATTAGCACAAAGTAAGGCTCAGAGAAATTAAGTGAGACTTAATCATGGTTGCTTGGCTAGTACAAGGTAAAGCCAGTCCAGCAAGCTAAGACCCAGAAGTTGCTGACATCTCTAAATGCTAGAGAGCTCAGAGCTCAAAAGGTCAGAGGAGAGCCGGTGTTTGAGTTTAGTCTTAAAGAGAGTAGGATTTTGATATATAGACATACAGGCCAGGCAATCCAAGCAGAGGGTACAGCGTGGGCTAAGGCAGAGAGGTGGAGAGGTTCAGAGCAAACACGTTCCCCTACAGGAACAAAATATCACATTGGCTGAGATAAGCAAAGAAGAGAAAAGCGTTGACGTATCAGCCTCCCACTCTGCAGCCTTCAAGCTTGTGGAAGAGTTTTTGCAACTGACACTACAGTTAAGAGATTCTTAATTGCACCTTTTTAGCTTTTAGCTCATCTATCGCAATGCCTAGCCTACTTTGATTCTGCCTCCGTTATGAAGCTCTTGCAGAGATCAAGTGTAATTACAAGAAGTTGCTTTAGAATCTGACAACAGAGTGCCAGCAAAACTTGGTGGTAGGTGGGAAAGAGTGGGAGTCCAGAAATAATGGGTTCTTAACTCATCCTGGGACCTCAGGCAGGTGTTTTCACCTCTTTATATCTCCTTTTACCCACCTGGTAAGATCTAGCTGTCCAGTAAATTTCTAAAAGTCCCTGGTTTGATGTAGAGAATTAGTTACCACTCACTGACTCCTCAAGTCATTCACTTATATATCCATCTATGTCTGTTTATTGCTTGTCTTTTTGATGGGGAACATACCAGTTTCTGGGGGCTGCCATAACACGGCTGCCATAACTCTGGTGGCTTAACATAAGAATGTATTCTCTCACATTTCTGAAGGCCTGAAGTCTGAAATGAAGGTATTGATAGGGCTTCCTCCCTCCAGTGTTTCTGAAGGAGTATCTTTCTTTGCCTATTCCAGCTTCCAGTGGCCCCAGACATTCCTCGGCTGTGGTAGCTGAACTCGTCTCTGCCTCTGTCTCCACAAGGTTGCCTGCTTTGTGTGTTTCTCTGTATCCTTCTTGGGTTCAAAATCTACTCCGACCATTCCTTCCATGTGTGACCTTGAACATGGCACTACATGTAATCATCTAGTAGGAGTGCCCAGATGATTAAATGAGATTATATACATATTTTACACTTTGGCATATGATTGGCCCACAGCCAGTGTTCCATAAATACCTCCTTGGAACTGCTCTCCTCTTTAGTAAGGCATTTCCAATGATGGGGTGTTCTGTGCATTCGGAAAACAAATTTGTGTCCACCCCAAACCACTACAGAGGAGAGTGGAGGTAGTTAACTGGGAAATTAAAACACCCAAAAATGTGAGCATAGAAAACATGGGCCTGAAATAGGCAGACTGAGTCTCTGCATTGATTGTATTATCAGATAAATGTTCAGTTGCCACCTTAATGACATCCAAAAAGGGGCTGGATTTAAGGTTTATTCAATACCTTCTTTACTTTCCAATGGGCAGTTTCAGGTGCAGCCAGCATTCTTGGCAAGATGTAGTTAATATCGTCGATTTCTTGGTGTAGGAAACCTATTATGCTTAAAACAAACCATCATTTTCATTCCTTGAAATCTTGACAGTAGGAACAAAAATCCCATTGGTAGAGATTTTTGCCCTTAAATGCCCATGGTTTATACACCTTGAAGAAGGCATGCCCCGATTGCATGGCCTGAGGCTTTTTGCCATCTGTGCTGGAGTGGGGTGCAGGCTTGGCCTCTGCTTGCTTCTCCAGTCTCACCATCCACCCATCCACCCATCCATCCATCCATCCATCCATCCATCCACCCATCCACCCATCCATCCATCCATCCATCCATCCATCCACTCAGTAGATATCCTGGCACAACAGGGACCCTCTACCATAACACTCTACTATACACTGAGGACACCTCCAGTAACTCATCAGGGTTATCAGATGCAGAGTGTTCTAAGACTTTCGAGTTCTGCCACAGGATCCAAGGAATCTAACCATGGCCTCTTTAGGATATTATAGGACGAGTTATGATCTCTCATGATACAGGGACCACCTGTCAGAAACGGTCTGTGTCTTCTGGAAAATTGCATGGAGAGGAGGGAGAGTGGGGTGGGATCGTGGAGAGTAGGCTGGTGGAGGTTGTCATTCTGGCACTTGTCACTTCTTTTCCCTGCTCTTTCAGGTTTGATCTGTGTCCCTGTCCATGTTGTATGCCCTAAGATCCTGCCATCTGACCAAATGCCTTCACCTATATTACTCCATGAATCTGGAGACCAAGGTTAGAGCAAGGACCTGGTACTTGTCCATTCCCTTTATTTGATTAAAGCCCCCATAATGAAAGCAGCACCTATGTCTGTCTTCTTTATCATTATGGCTGCCTCCTGAGATACAGTTTTAGGAAATGTTTGTGAAAGAAATAGAAGGGAGAAAGGAAGAGAAGAAAGAAGAAAACGATGAAGGAAGAGGGGAAGGAAGGAAGGCAGGAAGGAAGGAAGCGAAGATAGATCGAAGAAAGGAAAGAAGAGAGAAAGGAAGAGGAAAAGGAAGGAAAAAGGGGATAATATAGCAAATACTTGTGCTGAGCTTTATTCCCTATCCAACTGTGATTTCTAACTTTGTGCCCTGTTGATATGATACTATCTTTATCATATAGCTGGCACTTTCTCGTGGTTGGAGATCCCTCCTAGCCACCACCTGCCATGGTCTAACCCTGTTAGGGCCTCTCTATTCAGACTTACAGACTTGACTCCTAGTTACCTCCTTCTCTCGCTTTTCCCAGTTGAAACTCCCAAGAGATAGACATTCACAGGGGCTCATTTTATTTTTTCCATTGCTGAATTCTGCTATCTCAGAGGTTATTAGTTGTTATGGCTTGACTAACTGTATGCCAGATGCTCACTCTTAGGCCAATCAGCTGTGATTAAATGTACTAGGCAATTTTCAGGAAATTTACTTTATAAATATTTTCCAGAGAAAAATGCAAATCTTCCGAGATGAGCCCATTTAATGGCATACCACTTTTTTTTTTTTTTAAGCAGTAGCTCATTACCATACCGGCCAATATATTAAACAAAGACATACTTCTGAGACCAAAATCATCTTATTAAAATGACAGGGAAAGCCAATAAAACGCATCATCCATATAGCTTAGGAGACTAGGCCTGACTCTTTCCAAGAAAACTGTCCCAAGGGGAGTGCCTATAAAATCCTTCTGTGTTCCTCCCCTTTCCACTCCACATTATGTCCATGTCAGTGAATTATTTTCACACAATTAAAGCACCCATATAGGAAATATTTACAAATGTAAATGTGCTCACTCCCATCTGAAGACACCCCTTATTTGCTTCGTTATTTCACAGAGTGCAATTCACATCACTTCCCTTGCTCCAGCCGTTGACACTGTGGAGAGAAGCAGGCACGAAATAAATTGTCACTTCCAGAGACATCACTGTCCTTTGCTTGAATAATAAAAAGGCCTAATGTTTGGGACAAAAGAGAAAGAGAATTTTTTCGAATTTTTAGATGTTGAGATATGTGATTAAGTGGAGAATCTGTGGCAATTGAGGGATCAGCAAAGCCGAAACAGCAATGTTTATGGTCCTCTTATAATGATACCAGAGTCTGTACTCAGCATACCGCTGCTTTCAACTCTCCAAGCCTCCCATAAGCTTACAAATGATCTTTCGTTTATTTTAAATCAATCAAGTATCCCTAGAGGAATTTTCCAGAAACCCAAATATAATTACATAAACACACAGGCTTCCTAACTATGCATGTGTTATTCCCACAGAAAAATAGAAGTGCAATACAGAAGGAGTGAAGGTTTATAAAATGCATTTTAATGTCTTATGAATAAGAGCTGGATGCAGATACCTTAGCCAAAAATATAAAAATACAAAAGGAATAAGTACAGACGATATGATTAGACCCTTACTGTGGTTGGAATTATCCCCAAAGTCTCCTCTCCTCATTTAAATGAAGTTTACTCTGTTTCATAGTCTTCTTTGCAGTAACATACTTAGTCAAATCCTAGAAAATTGCTAACTTCATCAGCAGTAGGCAATGCGAGGGCCTGAGGATATAGCTGGTCTTTTATTTATTCATTAGATCTATATAACATCTATTTTCCAAAGAGCTCCAGGCCTTGTAGAGAATGTTTAACTGATGTTAGACAAGAGTTTCATGGAAATGAGAACAGAGCTGTGTCTAAGGAGAAGCGGCAGCAGAGGAGGAAGAAGGAAGTGTAAGAGGAAATGGAGATATTTATGGTGGGGAAAAGACACGAGAAGTCTTTAAAATGGCCAAAATAAAAATGCAAAGTCCCCAGTGCTGGCTCTCTCTAGTTAGTCCAGTTAGCGATATGATGACAGATGTTCCATTTCTATGAAGGAGAACTCTTGAATCTCTTTCTTAGAATTACACACACAGGGCAAGCTTCCAGCAGGGTCATTTTCAGCAGAGGTGTTAAATTCACAAGCTATATGCTGGTAAAATTTAATATTCAAATCCAGTAATATTTATGTTAACACATTTTAGTATGTCTAATGAAGTTCTCTCCCACTTCTCCTGGGTCTGATGTGCCTTAAGTTTTTCATATTGCATGCCATTCGGAAAATATTGAAAATCAGAAAGAAGAATGGATAGAACGTGGCAGCATTGATATTTATAAGACTGTAATAGTATGTAGTTAACTGGAAACTCTGCTGTGACATGTCCCCCACTCTTCCATGGCCACACAGAGGTGGGAGGCTCCTGGAGTGAGAGTTCTTGGCACATAATTGTTGTTGGACTCCTTCTATGACATGTAATCTCTACACAGCTCATTGAATAGGGATCCAGCCAGGTTCATGCCAATTTCAACACTAGCAGTAAACAGAAGGTAAGGGAGTGGGTTATGACGAGATCATGGGAAATAGGTGGTTTCAGATTTTTTTCATTTTATGGGAAAAACAGGAGACTGAATAGTTCGCATTTTTTACACCCCCATCGGTATGAAACATGACTTGTTAAGGCACTGATGATCACTTGCTTTAAAAATTAAGCGCTAACCTTCCCACAAATTACATGTAAATAATTAAGTCTAGTGTTGATGAAGAGGAATTAGAAGGCATAGAGCCCAGAATTTTTACTTTAACACTGAGACACTTGAGAGTGGAAGATAAAACAGATGGGAGGCTCCCTAGTCCCAGACAAGTACTTCTTCCAGAACCACCTTGTGGACTCATGGAGACACAGGTGCTTTCCTCCAGGACCAGCCTTTGGGGTCAATTTAGTTTAGAACAATTCAGTTTTTGTTGGAATGCTATGTTGTACTTGGAGCAGAGGTATGTCCCCGGCTCACCTTGTGTGGAATCCCGTTGAGTGGTGTCCCATTATAATAAAAATATGTTTTCATATTTTCTGTACATATTTTTTAAAGTTTATTTATTTTGAGAGAAAAAGAAGGCAGTGCAAGTGGGGGAGGGGCAGAGACAGAGAGAGAATTCCAAGCAGGTTCCTCACTGCCAGCGCAGACTCTGATGTGGGGCCTGAACTCATGAACCGTGAGATCTTGACCTGAGCTGAAACCAAGAGTTGGGTGCTTCGCAGACTGAGCCACCCAGGGGCCCCTCTATACATATTTTTGCAGCTTCAAACCGGCTCTTTCATCAGAACACTATAAGAAACCACTGAAATAAGACTCTTTGTCAGCCATGAGGATTTTCTCCCGCAAATGAGTGAAAAAATTTGCATGACAAATTTTTGTTCCCATTCTTTTAGAAAACAATTTATCTTCAGTAGCTCTCTGGAGAAAATGCACATTTTACTTCAAATATCAGTAAATGAACTCCAAATCAGGAGAATTAATTAGTAATGGCTTATTTGTTGTCATTTAATAAACATGTTTCCAATTTATTATCTACATACCCAAAATAAATGTTTAAGGAATGTTGATGGCAAGTGGAACACAGGTAACTGAAAGTGGGAAAATTTAGCTCTTGCTTATGCTTTAAAAGAGAACTTTGGGGCGCCTGGTTGGCTCAGTCAGTTGGGCGTCCGACTTCGGCCCAGGTTATGATCTTACGGTTTGTGGGTTGGAGCCCCACATCGGGCTCTGTGCTGACAGCTCAGAGCCTGGAGCCTGCTTCAGATTCTGTGTCTCCCTCTCTCTCTCCCCCTTCCCTACTCACGCTCTGTCTCTCTCTGTCTCTCAAAAATAAATAAACATTGAAAAAAAAATGTTTTTAATTAAAAAAAAAAGAGAGAACTTAGTACAGTTCTTATAACTCAGAGTTCATTAGAAGGCCGGATTGGGCTGGAAGTGGCAGTCCTATTACCTAAAGTCTGACATTGAGGCTCTCTGTCCTAGGTGTTTGAATCTTGAGGACATGGCAGAAGGAGCAGAGGAAGGGCCAGTGGGACTTCCCCCAGCAAAGGCCCTATGGCCGCCTGCCCCTTCCCTAGTAATAATGTGTCTGGGGTCACCACTTTTCGAAGTTGCCTTGGAGCCTCTATCATGCGCCTGCACCTTCTCTAGGTTATGGTTCCAGAGTACGCCTTCTCTTGCCTAAGATAAGAAAGAGGTCCGGGGTTGTTCTGTCGCTTAAAACTGAGAAAACTCTAATCAAAAACTTGTGAAATGGTTACCTGACGGTTTGTTGGTTTCTAAATAATAAGATGTCTGAGAGAGGGGTACTTTTCTTTTGTCGGTTCCCTAACGTGCTTCTCAGGGGCATGTTTTACCTGGGGTTGTGAGAGTCAGAAGAAAAGAGGAGCTTGTTTATTTACTGCCCAGCGCGCCTCTGGAGAGTGGTCCGTGAAGGAGAGAAGAAAACTTTGGGCGTCCTTTGCCTTACCAGCCATCCCTCTTCTTGGTGATTCCGGGCAAGCCTGCCGCTTTCAGTCCAAACTACTCAGGAAACTGTAGCAAATGATCAATAATTGAAGAGTTCAAAACTTACTTCTTGTTTTTAAATATAATTTGCTGTCAAGTTGGCTAACATACAGTGCATACAGCGTGCTCTTGGTTTCGGGGGTAGATTCCCATGATTCATCGCTTACGTACAACAGCCAGTGCTCATCCCAACAAGTGCCCTCCTCAATGCCCATCACCCGTTTTCCCCTCTCCCGCACCCTCCCCGCCGATCAACCCTCGGTAAAACTTCTCAAAGGCACATACTCAGCAACGTCCAAATCCAGGTTGTGATGGATAGGTTTAAAACTAAGGAATGGAGGTTCCTGATGCCCGTCAAATTTTTAAAAGGGAGAAAGAAGTGACAAAATGGCAGGACTTAAATATAAGTGTGATGCTTCTCTATTTCTTGACAGTTAAAATGGTATCACTTTACATTCTTGTGATGTGTGGGGAAAAACACCATAATGTCAAATTATATAAGAAATATTTAAATCTAGTAAAATGGTTGGTGTGTCTCTGGAGGATTTCAAGACATTTTACACACTTGTTTTAAAAAAGCAATCCGGACAGTGTTTTCAGATCTCGCAGTGATGCAAGTGTTTCAACAGGTAATGGATTCTATTTTTAATTTTGAAAGCTTTTATTTTTCCCTGTGGTTTCTTTTTTAATATGTTGGTGGATACTTTTTTCTTACCCAGCTTTCCTCCTGGACTTTACTGTCTCTCTGAGCTGAGTCAAATTCAAAGGTGAACACTATTTTCATATTCCTGGGTTGTTCTTCCTTGCCTCTTACCTGCAGTTGATCTCAACAGAGGCTTAATTCGCCATTTGGAAGTCAACATGCTAAGATTTCTAATTAATGGTGCCCTGCCTATCAAGTTAATGTCCTTGCAAATTATCTCCTTCTAGAGATTATTACAATTTGCAAATGCACATCCATTATATAATACATAGGGAGCTTAGCAGACGCTGATTTTAAACATACTGCAGAGGTGTGTTTTACCACAAGACAGTAAGCTTCCTAAGTCAGAACGTAAGCTGAAAGATGTGTGCCATCAAAATTACCATCTTGATAAGCCCTTAAATGGCACTGCATTAGAGATCAACATGCTGTTGTCCGTCACTCTTGCACAGCCTTTAAGATCACCGTCCCCCCCCCCCCCCACTTTTTTTTAAGCACTAGGTCCTTGGCATTTAGGGGACATGTATAATAAAAAAAAATACTTTTAAGCTCTAGAATCACATTAAGCATGGCAAGGTACCTGCACTGTGAGGTAAGCCTGGAAATAGTGGTTTCCCATCAGATCCCAAGCTCAATCCAAGGCGGACACTGATGGAGTACGGCTTACATTTCCTGCATTATTTACATTGTCCTCTCTCTGTCATCTCCCTTCTACTCACTCTACCTTTCCTTCTCTTTGTCAGGCCTATACAAATGGATTTAAGAAAGTTATATGGGCATAGAATATGATACCACAGTAATATTCTTTTAAGCGCCAATATACTGATAGTTTCATGGCCTAATTTTCACCCTTAGATGTTTCTACTTTTTATATTTGTATTGTTTCTTTCATTAATAAAATCCATACTCTAAATTCAAATTTCCTGGCAAGAGCCTACATGTCAACGTTTCAAAAGAAAACAAAGAGCTTTACTTGAAATCATCTGGGATGACACCTAGTAGATTGTCCAAGAAAATGATTTTCGAGACTAGTAAGTCACCTGTATCTGGAAGTGTTTCCTTCATTTTTTTTTTTTTTTTTGTTCCAGACATCAGCAAGACCCTGACATTCTCGTAGGTCCTCAGAAAACATCTGTTGGATGAAGAAGAAGGTGAGGGAGGGGCACCTGGGTGGCTCAGTCAGTTAAGCATCTGACTTCAGCTCAGGTCATGACCTCTTGGTTTGTGAGTTCGAGCCCCATATCGGCTCTCGGCTGTCAGCGTGAAGCCTGCTTCAGATTCTCTGTCTCCTTCTCTCTCTGTCCCTTCCCTACTCATGCTCTCTCTCTCTCAAAAATAAATAAACATAAAAAAAAAAAGGGAGGGGGAATGGGAGGGAAAGAAGAGGTGATAAAGGAGGAAGAAAGGAGAGCGAGTGAAGAAGACAGGAAGGAAAGAAGGGAAGACAGGAGGGAAAGGGAGAAGGAGAGGAAGGAAAATAATTAATAGACTGGAAGAGCATGAGTTTTAGAGCTGGCCCCCCATCTTTGGAACTCGATGACTTAGGCAAGTTGCATTTCCTGTTCCATAATTCCCAGTGTCCTAGGCTCAGTGCATAGACGATAGTAAAATGTCTGGCACACAGAGATTCAGTAAATAGAAGCTGAGTCTGGGCTGCTGGGCATTTATTACTGGGCCACAGTTTTAAAACATCACATAACTGCTATATTCATGAAGAGTAAATATAAAAATGCTTATGTCTGGAGACTAAAGAGCTGGACAGTAAACAGGTACATTGCTCTGAACCATCTGCCTGCAAAGACCATCACAAAGCAGGCAAAATTCTGAAAGACCTTCCAAAGACTCTGCTCTCACAGGCAAAAAGCACGTAATCAGAAAAACACTGTTGTAATAAGAACTGGAGGCCTGCTGAATCATTACTGGTAACGGCTGCCACTTCCGGCTGTGTGCCATGCCTTTAGTACATGCACTAGTCAGCCTCACATCACTCGGCTATGGAAGTGTTCCTAGTCTCATTTTTCACAGAACGGAGTGGAATTCAGAGAAGTCGAGTAACTTTCCTAAGATCACACAGGTCCTTAGGTGCCTGGGTTCAGATTCCATCTCACTTCTCCTGACTGTTCCACACCTAGGCTTTGGTCTCCCACACCTCCTCATGCTTGTTATTCCAAGTCAGCAGATTAACTTGACAGAAAATGGCCAGAGTCATGAGACTCTCTCTGTTGGAGTAAGAACACTAGTAAAAAAAGGTTGAGTGTAGATATAGATATTGAAAGAGAGAGATCATTAGAATACAAAGTAAATTCACTACCACATGTCCTGTGTGGGGTGGCAGGGATGATTTGTGTTTTAAACAGTATGAAGTCCTGACAACTAATAGTAAAAGGCCCTGCACACATGGGTCCTGGAATATGTATTGTGTGCCAGGCACTGTTCTCAACACTCTTATAGACAGTAATTCATTTCATCCTTATTTATAGGGACTCTTGGGGGCACTTACTGAAGACCAGAGGAGTCATAACCTATGCTGTTACTGTACAGATTACTTTTTTAAAGTTTGGGGGTGATGGGCCTGGGAGTAAGAGACGGAGTTGGCATCCAGACGAAAGCAGTCTGGGTCCAATGGTTTTGTTCTCACCAACGTCACGGGTTGGTCTGACGTTTGTTTATCCCACGCTAGTTTTGCCTGGAAGGAGTGGTAGGGGGATGGGAGAGCACGGTGCAGGCAGGACAGCTTAGAACACGAGCCAGGAATTACTGACAATGCTAAGATAGGAGTCAGAAAATCTGAAACCTGCCCTCCTCCCTTCTCTAAGCCTTGGTTCCATCATTGGCAGAGTATGGCTGATAAGACTCAGATACACCACTTCAGGGAGGATGATCGTGCAAATTCAAAACGTGGTAAGAGACACAAAATCTGATGGTGAAAGCACAGGTGCCCAAATCAGACTGCCTAGGTTTGAGTCCAGCTCTACAATTTCATAGCTGTGTTACTTGGCATAAGTTACTTAACTTCTCTGTGCCTCAGTTTCTTTACCTGTAAAATGGAGGTAATAATAGGACCAGCCCCATAAGGTTGCTGTAGCATTATTCACTTAGTGACTGGGGAATAGGAAGCACACAGCAAGATGGCTTATCATTATTATGCACGGTGATGGTTTTATACATTTAGGAATGGGGCATAATCATTATTTCATCTATAAGTTAAATTTAGATGAATAATGTAGGCAGTCCCTATTGTTACTCGAAGCTGTGTTGTTCTTTCCAAAAACACTCCTGAATTTGAGAGAACTGAGAGAAATAGGATGAGGAAACATGTAGTATGTGAAAGTCTTGCAAAGGAAGGGTCTTTCTTCTGCTCTGTGACTTGTTGCCTGAAAGAAAACACCTTCAGGAATATACTTTGCTGGTTGCTGTCTAGTCTTTTGAAAGCCAAATGCACATCTTGTCCAGTTTATATTAACATGTCTGCAGTGTTCGTCTTGGTACAATGAAGTGACGGCAGCCTCTGGGCCTCCAAATGTACTGAGCTATTAGGAAGTCATTAGTGTAAGAGCAGTAGAGCATTATGGGGAAAGGGGAAGTGGGGGCGGGGCGGAGAAGAAGGCTATATAATCATTCCTTCTTTATTTAGAAACAGCACCCCAAATTTCTTCAATAAATCAGCCCTTCCCCACTCACAGTCAATATTACTTACCACTTCCTCCTTGACCAAGGGGCAGGATTGACCTGGGCTGGCTAATGAGTATGTTCTATCCCCCTGGTGACAGACATGGCTTCAAGGGAAGGCACTTGAGCCAGCTGTTAGCCTCTCGAGAATCAGCGCTGGGACATTTGTTGACAGAATTAGCAAAGAGAAGTTCTTATTTCTGCTGGGGTCACTAGTTGGACGAAATAGAGATTGGAGAGACTGGCAGGCATCATGCCACTGTTTTATGGACAACTTTACCAAAAATGGAGCCAGACAAGAAGGAGGTGGAAGTTGGAGACAGAAAAAGTGAGATGGCATGAGATGCACCCCTGTATCAAACCATACCTGAGCCAGACCTACCTCCAGACTTCTCAGTTACAGAATCAGTAAATTCTTTCCTCCCCACCTGCCCCCTCTTTTCCTGCCTTTATTTCCCTCCCTCTCTCAGTCTGGATGGGGCTCTTGTCACAATGATGTGCATTCTCAATTTCACTTCACATTTGGCCCCATCCTTCTCCAAATTATAGAAAGGTTGCATCTCTCTGTAGGCTCTGCAGCTCTATTCACAAAATAGAAGCATAGGACTTTAGAATGACTGAAAGGCTAGCCGACAGCTCAAACAGAATCTCATTCTCCAGGGGGATCAGTTCTCCAAATTAATAAAACTATCCATGTCTACATTGTGGAACACAAACTCATTTTCCCAGGTTTATAAACCTCCAGGTAGATACCCAACTCTATTAAAATACTGATGGCTCTTATGAAGCTGGGCTGAAAAGGGGAAAAACAGATGCCTCCTTATGTAATAAACTCATGCGGTCCTGGCGTCCCATTCATCATACTGGAGGTAGCACAAGGAACATTCGGGGCGTCAGAAAAATAAGGGGAACAGTGAGGGATCCTTTTCAAATCCGTGTTCAAACAAAAATAGAAAAACAATAAGGCAAGTCTTCATTGTGTCTTTCTTGTCTTTCAGCGAGAGGATACAAAGCAAATTAGATTTGAAAAATGGTATAATGATCCTACCTTCATTGAGGAGAAAGGAAACTACACATAGCTTCCTAGGAGTCAGTGTCCCGTTGAGTATTCCTAATGAAATAACCATGGTTTTTGGGTAATATGCCTTATTGCAAGTGGACTTTTATGCAAGCCCAGTGCTATTACTATATAGATTACTTTTAAAGTTCGGGGGTAATTGGCACGCAGTTAGAAACTTTTTTTAAAAAGGAAAAGAGAAAGATTTTCCTTGGAAAATGATTGAATTTTGGGTTCCCTCTTTGGCTTCCTATCAGACATTAATTTCACTTGCTCTTCCAGTATATATTTATGGAACATCTCCCGCTTGCCATTCACAGTTCTGGGTGCTGGAGTACAGCAGAGGCCAGTGCAGTCAAGACCAGTGTCCCCATGAAATTCACTTTCTAGTTGGAGACACATCCAAAACAGGTAAGCCTATATATAGTCGCGACTGGAAGTGTAAGGTAACTGGAGAGAGAGTAAGTGCTTTGATAAATATGGTGTAAAGGCAGCATCATTGGTGGGGGGGTGGCATCTTTGGAGAGGTGATTTAGTGAGGCCTCGGTGAGGAAGTGAGAGAGGAGAGGGCCAGGCTGAGGAACCGCAGGTGTAAGTTTCCAGATTTAGCAAACAAAAATACAGGACACGCCCAGTAAAATTTGAATTCCAGGTAAACAGCAACTGATTTTTTTTTTTTTAATCCTCCTGATAGTGAAAGAGCTTTTTAAATCTAGCAACCGCCCCAAAGCATAAATACTCAGAAGTAAGCCCAGGCTCTGTGTAATCAAGGATTGGAGTTTGGGGGTGGGAGGAAGTGAAGGGATGTGAGGTTGAAAATGGAGGCAATCAAGGTAGAAGGCTAGGGTTTGGGTCCTCATGTGATGGAAAGCCACTGAGGGGTTTTATGCGATGAGTGGCCTCACACGACTTGCAGTTTTAAGTGATGGCCCAGTGGGCTGCAGGATGAAGATCATGGTGTGTGGGAACGCAGAGGCAGGAGACTGTGGCTCTGGTCCAGCTGTGAGATGGCGGGCTCTCACTTTCATGTGAGAGCAGAAGACCAGAGGGGTGAACTGCCTCCGTCAGGGGTTGCAGTTGCAAGTGCTGGAAAGTGACTGGCTATCTTTAGCACCAAAGAGAGTTGCGGGGGTGGGAGAGGCATGTATGTGAAGGCTGAAGAAACAACTCTCTGGATGCTCAAGAACTGAAGAAACGTGGGCAGCAGGAACCAGCCCAGGCCATGCTGTGAAAACGCAGGAGCCAGCCCCATGCCTCGGCCTTTCAAAGCTGCATCCTCTGCCTTGCCACCTCCCTGTGAGTATGTCTGCACTGTTCCTACATCTCCATATCATTCCCTTAAGATTCTCGGGCCCCGCGGCCCCTGGCTGGCTCAGTTGGTTAATCAGCTGACTTTGGCTCAGGTCATGATCTTGCGGTTCGTGGCTTCAAGCCCCGCGTCGGGCTCTGTGCTGACAGCTCGGTGCCTGGAGCCTGCTTCAGATTCTGTGTCTCCCTCTCTCTCTGCGCCTCCCCTGCTCATGCTCTGTCTCTCTCTGTCTCTCAACAATAAATAAATGTTTAAAAAAAAAAAAGATTCTCGGGCCCTGGCAGGATCATCTGAATGGTCAGTCCCAGTCACGGGCTCATGCTCAGGCTGCCAGGGACAGGGAGAGGGACTCTGCCTCCTTTGAGTTCTATAATCGGAGGCTGGGGGATCTGCTTCCCACCATGATTTAGACTAATAATTCACTCCAAGTAGGAACGATGCTCAAACTGGGCAGTTCAAAAATGGCCAAAATCCATGGATGTTTTGCTGTTGAAGATCAAGAAAATACCAAAACATCATAATTCCTAGAACTGTCTATAATTTATTTAAAAACAAAGATCAGAAAAATTTAGATGAATATTGTTAACGAAGCTAAATTCAGCACTTATGTCCAAAAGTTCCTCCAGTGTGAGTAGAGAAGGGAAAAAACAAGACTTCTTAGTAGCATGGATTTAAAAAAAAAAAAAAAAAAAAAAGGATGGAGATTTTAATGGCTGGTAGGAATACTCTGAGTCAACAGTGAGCTGTGGCTGCCAATACAGCATAAATCCCCATGGAAATAAAACCAAAGGATATTAAGAACCTAGGACAGAAAACAAATTTAAAGCTCTTGTCCAATTCACGATAGATTCAGGTATTTTTCCAGAGTTTATTTTCATGGCTGAAATGAATGATCGTAATGTTATGACCATTACCAAGTCCCGAGTCATTCTGCGATCGTGACACTAAAGAATGAAGTTGAAACCTTGCGAGGATTAACATTTTAGGCAGAAAGATCTGGATGGGGCAAGTGGCTTAACCTAAGTGTTAGGCTAAAAGAAGTTGACAGTAGACTCAAACTGATATAGTTATTATAAGATTTACAAGAGATAATACATGGAAGTTAGTGCCTAGTGCCTAGCACGTGTAAGTGTTCAATAAATGCCAGTTATCACTTTCCCAAAGAATGGTTCGTAGCCTCCAAGAGTAGCCATTGTGTCTCAGAATGGGATACACATAGGCCAACTGATAGATATTCATGAGTTGAAATATCTGCTTACACTCATCTCGAGGAAAAGGAGACCTGAAAACAAACATATACACAAAGCAAAGAACCTGCATGAACCAATGCAACGCATTTCTCATCTCAGTAGAGGGTCTTTTTTGCATTGACTCAAAATCCCCATTTCTGTGATTTGAACCACAATGGGCAGAAACTCCACAAGCATTCATACTGAGTGTAGGCACTGTGTGGATGTCCTACAGTGGCATTGACCATGGCTCTGACTCACGCGTCACGTATTTCCACCCAGACTTCATACCTGACCTTTCCAGCCAGCTACCTACAAATCTAAAACCAAATAATCGTAAATAAAATTTACAATCCTCTCTTACGTGTTCTACTAACACCCCATTTTATGGGGGTGTTAAAGGACAAGGTGGAAAAATGATAGCTAAAATTTTATGCAACAAGAAATATTTTACAGAGGGGAGCTTCACCCTGTTACATCAAACTAGAATATTGATGGCATAATTTATCATATTCATTGACTGTCATCTGTATCATTTATATATTCTGCTTGATACTTTATAAAAATATTTCAAACCAATCCTTAACATTTTTAAGAGTTGGACAATGCTTGTCTTATTCGTCTCGCATTTCAATTTTTCATAAAAGAGAAAAATTAATCAGTAGACCAACTGGAGAGGAAGGCAGGAGACAAGTTTTTTGAGCTTGGGCGCGGCGGGAATTCACAGGGAATATAAAAACAACGTGCATTAAATTCTAGGCCAGAGCTCCATAAAGTATATACATTTTCCTGAAAAAAGAAAGGAATTTTAATAAGCCACAAGCAAGGGCATGCTTGACTTGGCTATATTTTCTGTGGCCTATCATGTAAACCATCTTTAATATCGGGTTTCTTTTTATCTCCTACATTCAGCCAGGGCGTATACTCTTCTCTGCAGGGCACTTTGATAGAGTCAATAAATTGAATTTCCAGCATTAGTAAAGAGCCGTCAGAAATCATATCTAGGAAAGACTATATTCATTCCCATTCAGCTCTAAATCAGAGATTCATCAGGAAGGAGCTGTTTTGTTCTCTTTTATTTAATACTGTTTCCAGTGAGAAGTAAGGCATTTTCATGAGTTCGGTTTATCCCTGAACCACAGATTCCCTCCGTTGTTTTGGTCATTGGCTTCTTAATGACGACTTTTTTGTCCTGACTACAATGATTTCTCTCATAATGGATTCATTTACTCATTCATCCGTTCAGTGCAGATTTCAGAGTAAAATTGTGATAGAAGGGCAGCTGGGTGGCTCAGTCATTTGAGCATCTGACTTCAGCTCAGATCTGAAGCTCACATCGGGCTCTGTGCTGACAGCTCAGTGCCTGAAACCTGCTTCAGATTCTGTGCCTCCCTCTCTCTCTGTCCCTCCCCTGCTTGCACTCTGTCTCTCAAAAATAAATAAACATTTAAAAAATAATTCTAAAAAAAGGTTGTGATAGAGACTATGCTGTATTGCTGGAGAGGTTCTCTAGTGGTTCTTAAACAGTGAATTTTTTTTAATTAAAAATTATAGTTATGATTTCATCCCTGCTTGACCTGAATATTCTCATTGCTTTAAACAAGAGTAGCTCCATAGACTGGGGTCCTGAAGTTATGTTTCTAGTGTAAACTCTTACATTACTTTCCCCTAGGACCTTAGATAAATCAAGCAGTCTATCTAGACTTGAATACCTTCATCTCTAAAATAAATAAGTGGGATAAAATGTTCTCTAAGTTCTCTTATCTTTTAAAACATCAAATCAGTTTATTTTTGTGATACAAATTCCTTATATTTATAGGACTTGTCCAAGACCTCCCAGCCTAGGGGAGTGAAAAGGAGAAATTAAAATATAAGCCTCCTCATATTCTCTGCCAAGCCAGAGGCAATATCCTGATAGGGAACTGATTAAAAACAACCTACTGACATAAGCTTTTAGTGAGGAAGGTGTTCTGTTCCCTTGTTTGTTTGTTGAGTTAGGTTGAACTAATTGACACTGTATAAATATTTAGAGATTTTATAAAACATATGGGTTCATGGCTTCTCTTGCAAAATAAGAAAATTTAGCAGCACTGACTTACATTCTCCTGTGTCAGTAATTGACTGGAGATAATTAGGAGTTATCCCCTCAAGTGATTGACTTACTCAAGTTTGCTGCAGTCCTCACTCTTGTCTCATATACAGGCTTTTCCTCCTTTATGTTACTTGCCTTGTCTATAAGGTAATGTGTCTGCAAACCATATATAAAACCGTAAATGTATACGTGAGTTTGTGTGTGGCATGAATGTGTGGGAGTGAAGAGGAAAGGAATATACTTTCATATAGGATACACAACCATATCTAAAATAAGAGAACAGGGCAAAAATCATTGATAGATTTAATCCCCATCTCAAAAGCAATTAGAGTTTTCGACTTAACATCTACTTACCATCATTCACTTTAGCAGAACAGAAATGGAAATGCCACTCAGAACTTAGTTATCGCTTCAATTACTCACCAACATTAGCTTTGTGGATATTTCCCCTTTGTTTTGTCCAATCCAGTAGACAATAGGTGTAAAAATACTTAGAGATAAAACTTGCAGTACAAGCGTAGAAAGCTTGATTGTGAGAAATGATAGACTTCTCATTGTTAGAGACGGTTTTCTTTAGTGCCCATCGTTTTGTGAAAGGATCACACAGTGAAGGTGGATCACTTTCAGTCTCCTGCAACACTTTGAACTCAGAGTATCTTGCTACCAGCGCAGGTTGGTTAATTAAAGAAGGAAATAAGGGAAATGTTCTCATCTCATTGTTGTCTGTATTTCGTTCTATTTAAGTGTGAGGCATTTTCTTTATAGTTTTACTTAGTATTTCACTCCTGGTTGATTGCAGTATAATTTAGTTTTTATCTCTTTCAGTCTTCTATTTTTCTTTTTCTCAAAGGCAGATAAAGTAGTTAATTAAATGTTTATATTACAGATAGAGAATTCGTATAAGAGAAGTAATCACTTTCTTCTCATCTGAAAATTCACATGTTCCCTCTGGACATGTTTCTTCATTGTTCACATTAAAAAGTAATCATTAATTGCACCTTATTCTTCTTTCCTTACATTGTTTGGCTTCTTGCAGAAAAAAAAAAAAAATATTTCCCCATCACCACTCCTAATATCCCAGTAATGCTTAGTCTTTCCTGTCCTTGAGTTGCCTGAAGGAATTCAGATAAACTGATTAAAATATTATCAGTTAACAGACTTTTTAAAAAAAATCAGTTAACAGTCTTACAACAATCTGTTTGAAGCAAAGAATCTAAAAAAGGCATAAATTGAGCAGATCTCTTTTCCAATCAAGAAAATTTTTCCTTTAAGGCAGAGAAATACCCTTCCATCCATGTGAAGATCAGTCATTTGAATTCAGTGCACCCTTTCCCAAGATTATGATGTCTACTCCGGTGCTGAGAATTTCTACAAATGTTTTGCCAGGTCTTAAAATATCCCTGGTCTTTCCTCTGACAGCTTGTTGTTCTGTACCATTTACTGCTTTCAAACAGTATTTTTTTAAAGAGATGGCAGTTTTTCTGAGGAAACATGACAGTATATATAAGACTTTCTCCCCCTTATCCATAGATAAGAAAAGTATCATTTGGAGATTGAGTTTCTTTCCTCTAGCATCTGAAAGATGAGTTGCTCACAATTTGCAATTATGTGGCTCAAGACAAAAATTTCACAGATATAGCAGTTAAAGCTGACTGGAGAAAAGTCATCGGTGACATTTCATGAAAAGATGCAGAATTCAACATGAAAGCAATATAAGGACACTGGGAAAAATTTTAGAAAGCACCATTTCTTTTCAACCTTTGTGGGATAATCCTTTCCTGTATATCAGTTTGTTTGTTCTTCCCTTCATTATCATAAGGAAGAATTTTTTTTTCTGGAGCAGATCAAGATTTGCTGTCACTGGGGGGGAAAAATGTGTTCTCAAGCTTTTGGTTCGTGTGGATTCCTGTCCATCATCCTGGTCTTTAAATTCAGGGGATGCATCTTTTCAAGATAGAAGTAGAAAGAAAAGAAGGCAAATTATCAAAACAATAACAACAAAGTTCATCAAGATAATCAATATAAATAAATGCATTAGAAAAATAAACAAATAAACAAAATCAATGTGATTTCCAGAATACTAAGTATCTAGAGTTTTATTTGACGCAAAGGACCTATGTTCAGGCCTAATTTTTTTTTTTTTAATTTTTTTTTTTTCAACGTTTATTTATTTTTGGGACAGAGAGAGACAGAGCATGAACGGGGGAGGGGCAGAGAGAGAGGGAGACACAGAATCGGAAACAGGCTCCAGGCTCTGAGCCATCAGCCCAGAGCCTGACGCAGGGCTCGAACTCACGGACCGCGAGATCGTGACCTGGCTGAAGTCGGACGCTTAACCGACTGCGCCACCCAGGCGCCCCATTTTTTTTTTTTTTAATTTTTTTTTTTTTCAACGTTTATTTATTTTTGGGACAGAGAGAGACAGAGCATGAACGGGGGAGGGGCAGAGAGAGAGGGAGACACAGAATCGGAAACAGGCTCCAGGCTCTGAGCCATCAGCCCAGAGCCTGACCAGGCCTAATTTTTATAATATTGTTTCTAATTATTTAATGACATTAACTTTTTTCTCCTGTATTCAACAAGTTAGATTTTATAAGTGAATTTTTTAAAAATATGCTTTTTAATATAATTTTGACTATCCCCATTGATTCTATTTCCAAAACCATCAAGTATTTATCTTTTTTTTTTTTTTTTAAGTGGCAATGATGGCAAGGTCAGTATGACTGCAAAATATATTCCCTTAACCTCTTCCTTTTGTGATTCTCCAGCTAATTCGTCTTTTTTTTCTTCATTTAAAAAATTCAGCTTTATTGAAGTACATTTGACATACAAAATTGTAAGATATTTAGTGCACATTATGGTGACTGGATATATATATATATATATATATATATATATATATACACATATACATATACATAGCCTAAGATTCCCTCCCCCATCTAATTAACATATCCTTCACCTTACATATTTATTTATTTATTTTATTTTTGTGTGAGAACATTTACGTTCTACTGTCATAGCTGATTTCAATGATATAATACAGGGTTACCAGCAAGTCACATGTTTGTTTGTTTTTTTAATATTTATTTATTTTTGAGAAAGAGAAAAACACAGTGTGAGCTGGGGAGGGGCAGAGCGAGAGGGAGACACAGAATCTGAAGCAGGCTCCAGGCTCTGAGTTATCAGCACAGAGCTCGAGGCAGGCTCAAACTTACAAACTGTGAGATCATGACCTGAACTGAAGCTGGACCCTTAACCGTCTGAGCCACCCAGAGGTCTCAAGTCACCATGTTTTACATTAGGTCCTCAGAGCCTGTTGATCTTAACTGAAAGTTTGTACCTTTGGCCAGTTTCTCCCTGTCTCTACCCCTGCCTGTCCAGCCCCTGGCAATTACTTTTCTACTCTCTGTTCCTGTAGTTTGACCCTTTTTTTTTTTTTCTTTTCAGATTCCGCTTATAAGTAATACTAGGTTTATTTCACAAGACCCATGCATATTGGCACAAATGTGGAATTTTCTTCTTTCGTATGGGTGAATAATCTTTCTCTGTATATATTACCACTTCTTCTTCATCCATTCATCTGTAAATGTTTATGATCTTAATGGGGACATATTTAGTTTTTCTTTTTTGATTCAGAAGATAATATTTGGAAATAATCTTTGGAATTTGATTGATACAGACCATGAACCCATTTGGCTGAGAACAGACTCTATTTTGGTCTGTGTATGAATCAGATACACTGACTAATAGACAAGACTCCAGCTCTGTTAGTACCAACTTTTCTGATCCCTCTGAGTTCCTCTATATCTGTCTGCCTTCCTTCTAATTTTCCTTCCTTCTTTTTCTTTTCCCTTCTTCATTTAACCAATGCTTATTGAGCACCTATTGTGGACCAAGATGTGAACAAAATAAAATCTTTACATCCCTGGAGCTTACTGTCCACTATAGAGGGAGACATAAAATAAGTAAGTTTTTTTAAAAATTTATTTTAGAGAGAGCGCGCAGATAGGCGAGAGAGGCAGAGAGACAGAGAGAAAGAATCTTCAGCAGGCTCTACACTCAGTGTGGAGGCCGACCCAGGGCTGGATCCTATGACCCTGGGATCATGACCTGAGCCAAAATCAAGAGTCAGACAGATGCTCAACTGACTAAACCACCCAGGCATGCCATAAATAATATTTTTATGATGACAGGTTAAAAATGTGATTTTTTTTTTAATTTAATTTTTTTTTTTAGTTTTTATTTCTTTATTTGAGAGAAAGAGAGAGAAGGAGCAGCGGTGGGGCAGAGAGGGAGACAGAGGATTGGAAGAGAGCTCTGTGCTGACAGCAGAGAGCCCAGTGCAGGGCTCAAACTCATGAACCATGAGATCATGAACTGAGCTGAAGTCAGATGCTTAACTGTCTGAGCCACCCAGGCACCCCAATGTGATTTTTTTTTTAAAGTTGGAACTCAATGTTAATGAATGATAGGGGCTGCTAGTCAAATAACTTATGGAAGACTTCATCTTGTTCATGAAAACAAGCAAGAGAAAAATAGGTATTGATATCACAGTATTAAAAAATACGAAGAAAAAACTTCATCTAAAACTGTACAAATTTTATAATATAAATCATTAATTATATATTACATAAAATTATATATAATTATATATTATATGGATTACATAAAATTATATAAAATGTCAAGATGAGGGAGAACATATTGTAAACAGTGTAGAAAAGTACCTCAAAGCATCTTTTCCATGAATATCAATCCAGACAAAATTATAAATGGTATATGTTCAACAGTTCATCTACAAAACATAGCAGCCTATTTTGCCTCAGGCAGTGTTCAAGGCCCCAGAAATACAGCAAACTAAACTAAGCTCTTTGCTTTGATGCATGGTTACTACATGCAGCTGCTCATGCTGTGCACTGCACAATTCTCAGGGACACATTCACATAGACAATGATGTGCACCCACTGGGGTTGTGCATCACAGCAGCTATGCTCTAATTGTAGCATACATTCTAGTAAGCGGGGGGACAAAGCCTAAACAAACAATATCACTGTAAGTGCTCTGAGGAAAAAAATAAAATAAGGGGAAAGAAAATATTTAGGAAAGCTATTTGAGATTTTGTGGTCTGAGCACGCATCCCTTATAGGGTAATACTCAAGAGGAAATCATGAGGCTATCCAAAGGTAGAGGCAGCACTCCGGGGAGAAGATGCAGATATTCTTGGGGAGAGGGTATATTGAAGGACTGTCCAAGAGTCCAGTGTGGCTCAGCCAGAGTGAGGAGAAACAAGGTGGGAGGAGAGACAGAGGGAGACATAACAGGAAGCTGCGTCATTCAAGTCCTTGAGGCCAGTGTAATAACTTTGGTTTTTACTTTGAGAAAGTTAGAAAGCCATTCTTAGTCTTTGACCAAAGGAATGATTTGATCCGACTCATTATTTATCACAGTCATTTTGGCTTCTGTTTTAACAAAACCTTCAGAGGGGCCAAGGGCAGAAACCAGGAGACCGTGGCAATAGGAACCCTACGACACATGATCATAGCTTGGGGCACAGGACAAGAGGAGGGATGGTAAGCAGGTGGACTCTCATGTAATTTGAAGGGACAGTAGGATTTGCTAGTGGATTACAGGTGGGACATTAAAAAAGGGAGAGGGGTCAAAAATGCCTTAAGATTTTTATCCTGAGCAACTGAAAGAATGGAATATCATTCACTGAGAGAAGGAGAGGAAATCACGAGTTCTGATTTCCATGTGTTCTGATTGAGATGCCTGTTAGAAATGCAGGTGGACACATGTCAAGGAAGCAGCTGGACACGTGAATATGCAATTCAGAGGAGATGTTGGTATTGGAGATAGAATTTGGAAGTTGTTGATAGGTAGTTAATATAAAGCTTTGAAGCTAATCCAGATCGTCTAGAGTAACTGTTCCCACTCCCTGGCTATACCGTTGGGATCACCTTGGGAGTTTTCAGAAAATAATGAGGACTGAGCCACAACCTGACTAATTAAATCAAAACCTCTGGCATGACAACAAGTCATGAATATTTTTAAAAAGCTTTCCAAGTGATTCTTGGGATTAAGAACCATTGACCTAAGAAGTCAGAAGAGATGAAGGGACATGTAAGAACTACTCCTTGGAAGACTCAAGAGCTCATAAGTCAGGAGGATGAAGAGAAGGAAGCAAAGAGAACAGTGACGTTGGTGAGTAAGATGCAGACCAGTGGTCGGAAAACTTTATTTGTAAAGCAAGTGGGGTCGGGGGCAGATAGCAAGTGTTTTTGGCTTTGTGGGCCACACACACTCCGGTGCTGTTACAAAAGTCTGCTGTTACAGCCTGAAAGAAGCCTTAGTGCATAAAAGAATGAACGTGGCTGTGTTCCAATAAAATCTTATTTACAAAAGCAGCTGGTGGGGCCACACGTAACCCATGGACTGTAGTTTGCCAACGTGTCATGTAGAGCCTCACACGATTAGTCTTGGTGGTCTCCTGGTCAGGCCACGATAGTGGGCCGATGAGGTGAGAATCAGCAAGGAACCCATGAGTTGTGTGTGTCCTGTCTTCAGTGACATTTATGAAAATATCAAAGCCATTGGAGGGCTGGTCGCTGGAGCACGTAGAGTTCCTTGAATAGTTATTTTTTTTTTTTTATTGAATCACTTGTGCTTAATAGAAAGCTCATAGGTCCGGGTCAGTAATAGGTGTGGGTTTTTATAATTTCACCACCGCCTTTTTAAAGTAGTGTATAAGAAAATGAGAAAATGTACAATCTAAAGCAAATCCATTTAACGCCTTGGTTAGTGTATTCCCTTTAATGTTGAGTGTGGTGCTGTTCCAACGGGGATGAGGGTGCATCATTCTCTCAAGAGCTCCTGTTTGGTGTTACCCTGGAGAAGTTTTATTATTCTTCTCACTGCACTGGTTAAAATGAGGCACAATGTACTTCCTCTTTACGGGCTGCCCCACACACAAAGGGTAAAAGTATATTATGAATGTTAAAACTAGAAACGCCTTGGAAAATTATGAGGCACCTGCTGAAAATACAACTTCCCATACAAGGAAAAAAAAATCACAAGAACAGTTCTATGGAGACCCACACTTTTGTTTTCACTGGGCAAGCATCAAGATCATAAAGATAATTGTAGCAATTTACAGTTTCATAGGACTGTAATTCACATACCCCAAAGAGTAGCCCCACTCCATCTGGGGCCCCCCTCTTGCAACTAAAAATCTCTGGACTTAACATAATAAACAGTACAGGATGACTTTGAAAAGTACAAAGAAGAGGGCGGGCTGCCCAAGGACCTTGGGAATTGAAGAATAACATATCGCTGAGTTCCTTGGACTCCCTTGTTGGCTTCCCTACATCCATACATCAGAGCCTTCAGCTCTGAACTACCAAATATTACAGACAAAAAACTCCAATAAAAGCCTATTCTCCTAACCAAAGGACCAGGAAAAGAGCAGACTAGCAACAGAAAACCTTTGGATAATGACCACCCTATGCTAACCAAACACCAACAGAGCAAATGCACCCTCTCCAAAGTCACCCCCTTTCAGGGTTTAAAGCAAAGTCAGACAGGGAGCTGAATGCCCATCTAAGCAGCAAGCAGCACTCTGATTCACTGGGCCCAAGTTGATGTCCATGGGGTCAAGGAGGAAGCTGATTTTCTGTCCCTTTCCTGGCCTGGTAGAAGCAGGCAGCTCTCAAATTCCCCTGTCAGCAGGTCACATCACCCCATGCAAGGACCTTGGTTCTCATTGCTGTCATCACCATGGATTAGTTTTGCCTGGTTTCAAGCTTTGTATAAATGGAACTGTACAGTGAGTGTTCTTTGTGTATGGCTTCTTTTATGTAACAAAACATTAATTTTTTTTTAATGTTTATTCATTTTTGAGAGACAGACACAGAGTGTGAATGGGGGAGGGGCAGGGAGAGGAGACACAGAATCTGAAGCGGGCTCCAGGCTCTGAGCTGTCAGCACAGAGCCTTGATGTGGGCTCAAACTCACGAACCGTGAGATCATGACCTGAGCCAAAGTTGGATGCTTAACCGACTGAGCCACCCAAGCACCCCAACAAAACATTTTTAAGACTTATTCAAGTAGTTGTATGTATCAGTAGTTAGCTCCTTTTTTATTAGTGAATAGTGTTCTATCATGTGGATAGACACAATTTGCTTATTCATTCTTCTGTTGACGGACATTTGCGTTGTTTCCTGTTTGGAGCTGTTATTAACAGCTATTATGAACATTCTTGTACAATCTTTGTATGGGCATAACTGATTTTGATTTGATCATATGGATGATATTCCAGGTAAATATCAATCTCCTGGTGCATTCATCTACTTAAGCCGTGTCTTCTAGCTAAATTAACCAGATAATTATTAAATTTTAACTCACTTCATGCTTTTAAAATCAAGCTCAGTAGGGAGAAAAAGAATGGGGGAATTGGGTGGTATGAACACAGTGTGACTAAAAGACATTTCAGTTCAGGGGCGCCTGAGTGGCTCAGTCAGTTGAGCGTCTGGCTCTTGACTTCAGCTCAGGTCATGATCTCACAGTTTGTGGGATCAAGCTCCACGTTGGGCTTTGTGCTGACCATGCAGAACCTGCTTGGGATTCTCTGTCCCTCTTTCTCTGCCCCTCTCACACACTCATGCTCTCTCTCTCTTTCTCAAAATAAATAAATAAACTTAATAGAATACATTTCAGTTCAGAATGACTATATATAGATTTATATTTCATTTATTCAACCCACTTATTGAATCCAATTAAGTAGCAACACTTGGGATGCATTGAGTGCCATCTTTGCTACTGATGCACTCACAGCCAAGTCACTTGATAGCATAAAAGTTTTAAAAGATTTCATTTGAAGGAGTTGGGGGATTAGGGGGACATCTTACTGAATGCTTCATCTTCATATATTATTTTTTCATGAACCTTTTCTAAAACTGGAAGTGATGAAATTTCATACTGCACAAGGAAACTGGTAAGCTTTTAAGATCAACAAACCTAATGGAATGATAAGAATTTAAATGGTCTCCATTCCTTTTTTTTTTTTTTTAAGTGGTCTCCATTCTTGAGAAAGTGCAAGGTGATGTTACGTGATGGGTAGAATGTCCGTTCATCATTTATGGGCAATTCCTAAGGTATTCCATTCTCCCCTCCATGAAAGAAACAGAGAAAGAGAGTAATAGGCAAGTCATTTTCCCAACAGATCCAATGACATAGAGAATCTATTCTTCCTAACGATTTAGAAGCCTACCGTGCCTTACCATAATATAACCAAGGCCACCCATTGCAGTTAGATGAGAAAATGGGAAAGCAAGATGTTTCCTTTTTAAATAATTTTTTTAAAGTTTTTTATTTATTTTTGAGACAGAGAGAGACAGAGCATGAGCAGGGGAGGGGCAGAGAGAGAGGGAGACACAGAATCTGAAGCAAGCTCCAGGCTCTGAGCTGTCAGCACAGAGCCTGACGCGGGGCTTGAACTCACAGACTGTGAGATCATGACCTGAGCTGAAGTCGGATGCTTAACCGACTGAGCCACCCAGGAGCCCCGAAAGCAAGATGTTTTGATTTGTAAATGCCAGTTTATACTTGCAAAACTCTATTTCCAAGTAGAAATTGGGATGCCTAGAACCTGTGATCCAAGAGAGGGGGAAAGGCTATTAAATAACGTATCAGGAAAGTGAACCCCTTTAATAGCATGATCCCAATTTCTATCTTCATCCATAATTTTTAGTTTCAATCTGCACCCCTCCCTTTCCTAGGGACCCATTAAGCTTCAGTATGGCTAATGCCCTAGATTCAGAGTTTACCTGGCGTTTCTCTGAAAGCCTTGGTAAACACTCATCTATAATGGTGATGTAGGTCCTGCAGAAGAGACAAAGGGCCTCCTGTTAGATGCTGCTAAGTGCTCATCATTATTATTAAGAGAGACATGGTTCAGCTCTAAGAGTCCTACAGAAAGGAACCTAAGCACATCAGGCAGCATTTGTAAAGCGTTTACACTGATTAGGCTGATTCTCAAGGGAACATTAAAGGCGGAACTTGAATTATCTGTTTCTGAGGAAGTCTGTGGACTCAAGTCCCCAGTTGCTTTATTCTGACCTTCACGATATGCTTTTCTATTGATATTATGAATCTCCATGTGGTAAGTTCACTTGAAGCACAATAAAGTCTTGATCAACTAAATTAAAAATTGACGTTGCTTCCCTCTCCTGCATTCTGCAAATTGCCTTTTGCCCATTAACCCAGCAATGGTTTCCCTTTCAGTTTCCATGCCTTTGCAGGTTTTGGTATCTCTCTGAGCCCTCTCTGCATTCTACTTGTATGTTCTGCATCTGGACTGTCACCTTCACAGTGGTTTTTGCTTATTTGTTTGGTGGAAAGAAAATTCTCCAATTGTCTCAGCGGAGAAGGTATCCCATATCAGATAGGTGTATGGATGGCATTCCTTCGCGTGTAAAGCCCTTAGGTACCACTGTGCCACAACCTCTTAGAATACCCATGACAATCATTTGAAATCACATGAACATTTTTAATCTTCCCATTGAGGAATTACATGGTAGTGAGTCCTCTGGACTCCCATGTTGGTCATAGATGCTATAACTGATTCTTCCTTTGTTTTTTTTTTTTTTCTTTTGTTGTTGTTGTTTTCAAGTTTATTTTCAGAGAGACAGAGGCCATGTGAGTGGGAGAGGGGCAGAGACAGGAAAAAAGAGAGAATCTCAAGCAGGCTCCACGCTGCCAGCTGTATAGAGCCTGATGCGGGGCTCGAACTCACAAAACCGTGAGATCATGACCTGAGCTGAACCAAGAGTTGGGCGCTTAACTGACTGAGCCACACATGTGCCCCACTTGTTCTCCCTTCGAAATCTCGTGTACCAGTGATGTTTCCAGTTACTACAATAGGATATCTGTTAAACCTCTTTTCTAAGTCAAATGTTGTTTAAAGGTCATTATGCAGCCATTCCAGCCTGAAGGAATCTCATTCTTCCTTCTTCTTTATAATTTCTAACAATGGATAGACTGGTGCAAACTTGAACCTGAATCTAGAATGCAGAGAACCCTAAATATTACTGTCCTTTCCCCCCTAAAGGTGACCTTGAGACTGGGACCGGCACAGTTCCTGAAGATTAGCTCATGACCATGTGTTTGTTTGATTCCAGGTTTTCTGACCAAGCCTGAACTGGTAACTGGCCCTGTTTTACCTATTGATTCTGTCAGATAGAAATTTTATTTCTACCGGGTCTCAATTACTACTGAGCAATTTACAAAATAAATATGATACATGGCACCATGAGGTTTACATTCTGGTGAAAGAAAAAGATGAGAAAGAAAAAGAATAAATCTATAATATACCACTGGAGAGTAGTATGTGCTATGAGAAAAATAAACAGGGTGACATGGTGGAAGGTACAGTCCCCTACTGTAGATATAGTCAGAGACAATCATGGGCTGTTTCAAGAAGTAAGTATAAGGGAAAACACTGTACAAGTAGGCATTTCATTGTTATTTTATTGACGTCATCTGATTTTAGGGCACGTACCAAACACAGTTATTAGGAAACAGATGGCACACTTAAGTGACGGTACTGAAGAGAGTTTAATGAGGGATTACAAAGCTGTGGGTAGGATTAAAAGAAATTGAAAAGGGCTAGTGATGGTCCCTCTACCACGTTTAGGCATGGAGGCCCAAGGAGAGGGAGGAGCTTTTGGAAGTTGGAATGTGTTGTTATAGTTGTAAGAGAGATGCTCAGCAGAGGCTGTGGTTTAAAAACAAAACAAACAAACAAACAAACAAACAAAACCCAGCTAGATCATGTCTCATCAGAAATACACACCCCCAAATCATTCTCTTCCTGTTTTCTAACCTCTCCCATTGCCCCATAATTAGTGGAACCCAATCAGAAGCCAAGGGGCGGGGGATCCTGAATGCTGTATGCACAGGGACCAGCCACCCAAGGTGCAAAGCCCAGTGGAGAAGGGTAGAAATGTGTACAGAGGGCCAAAGGAAAATAGCCATTATGAGATATAAAGAGCTGGGTTGATGTTGCTGCTGCTGATGATCTGCCATTGTTGAAACATCAATTAAGGGAAATAGTCACATAAAGGATGCAGGAAATCAATACACAACTAATGTCCCACCATAAAACTGTCCTAGGCAGGCAGGAGTTTCATGACGTAGGACCACCAAGACTGTCTGCCTTACAAAAAGATACAATAGTCTTTGTAACTCAACAACCAGCAAATGAAGTGTCATCCTATAGCAAATCCTGTTATAATGAGATCGTACTCTGCAATATTTTTAAAAAATCAAGGCGTCTTGACACTTATAACAAGAGGACACCAACTTATTTCAGTGACTGTGACATTCAAGATGACCAGCTTTTGGTAGCTTAAGCTCTGGTTTGTCCTGAATAAAACCAAAATTGCCTTTTGGCTGGTCTTGCATAAATTTGGATTTCAGGTAATAAGTGACAAGATGAATTTTCCTTTCTAATCAAGTCACTTGTCATCCTTCCATCCACCTTCCATTACTTGTGCTGTCTTTAGTGTTCAAGATCTATCTCTATTTATATACCAAATTATGGAAAACTATATAAGGGATAGAATGGAATTTTCTTTTCTGGGTGTTTTTTCATATCCTCTCAATTTCAAAGTCATACATGTATGGCTTATTTCACTTCAAACCAACTCCACATATTAGCAAACATTTATTGAATGTGTATTCTGTTTAGACAAAAACCGCATATGCTAAAATTACCTATGAATTCTCCTTACTCACCCAATGTGTACCACACTATATTGTGACTTTTGTGTTTACAGCCCTATAGCAGTTTACCTATATTCTCTTTACTCAATATTACTCCATGACTAACAATAAGCACTTGATTTTTTTCCCTTGAGGATACTGATATTATTATATCAAGACCTATTTGCCTGGCCACTCCAGCAGGCTTACTTACATCCACTGATTGTTTAAAATAACAAGTGTAGTGGTGACATTGCACACTAGCCTGCAAGTTGGGTTTGCCTGTGTTATGACTCCACTGTGCTGCACCAGGCACCAGGGAGACACCTGAGATGATCCTAGTGCACTTGCCAAATTCAAGGGCATCCTTGAATGTGGGAGGAAGCCTCATGGGGGAGAAGCGTAATGAAAGCACAAGGGAGAAGTCAGTGAATGTCTTAAGTAGAGCAGAGGAAGGGGTTAAATCTGAGGGCTCTTTGAAGGGCTGATGGGAGCAGAAGGCATTTGAGCAGGGACTGAAGAGAGAGGATTTCAAGGGGACTAGGATTTCAGAGGTATTCGGGGCAAGTGAAGATGTTGGAAGTTGCTACAGCAAGGGTAGAGAAGCAAGCCTGCTGCAGTGGCAAGAGTAAGGCCAAGAGGGTAAAGCAAAGATGGATGTGAAGCCCCGCTCTGCCTCTGTGTGACCTTGGGCATTTCACTCATGAGATGCCATGGCCTCATTCTTTGAACTGGGAAAATAGCACTGTCTCATAGGAGGGTTGTGAGGCTTAGATGAGCTGAGGTGTTCATTGAATACTAATACCCTTCCTCCATACTTCACTTTTGTTCTGAAATCACCTCCAAAGAAGGCCAAAGAAGCATTTGAGTACTGATTCTCAAAATACATAGTAGCAGTTAATATGTACATTGAGTGTTTAATATATGCCAGATGCTGAGTTAAACATTCTGTAGGCATCCTCTCTCTGAGTTGTGTTCTCTCATCCTGCCCATTTTGCAGATGAGGAAGTGGGCTTCAAGAGGGGAGATAAGTGCCCCAAGACTAGCAGGCGGTAGAGCATGAATTTTCAGCCAGGTGGTATGGCTCCAAGGCATGTGTTCTTTTTTTTTTTTTTTTTTTCAACGTTTATTTATTTTTGGGACAGAGAGAGACAGAGCATGAACGGGGGAGGGACAGAGAGAGAGGGAGACACAGAATCGGAAACAGGCTCCAGGCTCTGAGCCATCAGCCCAGAGCCCGACGCGGGGCTCGAACTCACGGACCGCGAGATCGTGACCTGGCTGAAGTCGGACGCTTAACCGACTGCGCCACCCAGGCGCCCCACAAGGCATGTGTTCTTAAATGCTGCACTAAAGTAAGCCCTGTTGAAGTTCACTCATTAATTCAGCACAAACTTGCTGAACATATAGTATGTGTCAGGCACTGCCACCAAAACAAAGAGACAAAGGCTTCATGAGGCTCTGGTCTGTAGAGGAAGAAGGCCAATAAACAAGTGAATTGTATAATAATTGGAAGATGGTAAGTGCCACAGAGCAAGCAAAAGCATGACCGTCGGTAGGGAGTACGGTGGGAGGTGACAGTGTTTAAACATGGTGGTCCTTCGAGGAGGGCACTTGTTGGGATGAGCACTGGGTGTTGTGTGGAAGCCAATTTGACGATAAGTTATATTGAAACAAAATAAACATGGCGGTCTTAGGAAGCGCTACAGAGCAAAGGTGGCATTGAGCAAAGACTTGAAGGAAGTGAAGCAGGGCCCTTAAGGGTTATCTGGAGGTCAACAAATGAAAGTGCCTTGGGGTCGGAGCAAGCTGTGTTACAGAAATAGCAAGGAGGTCAATGTAGCTGGGGTGGACCGAGTGAGGAAGGGAGCAGCTGGCCACAGCTTGTAAGGCCCTGTGGGCCTGAAAGGACTTTGGCTTTTCTAAGAATGAGCTGGGAGCCATGGGTGCATTTGAGGCAGATAAATGGCTTTGTATATTATAACAGTATCCTTGTGCCCATGTTTTTGAGGCAGGTGGATGAGCATACAGGCTGCGACAGCCACCTAGGCAAAATGAAGACGGTGTCAATGGCAGAGCAGTAGCAAGAGTGACAGGTGGTCACATCCAGACACACCGTGAAGGTGGAGCTGACAGGGTTTGCTGAGGCATTAAAATTAGGGTATGAGAGAAAAGTGGAGGCTACGAGGAAGCCCGGGCTTTGTTAGCTTCCATAACCAGATGGTTCGATGGCTCCCCGCTCACCACATTTTCTCTCCCACTAACCAGCGCACTACACGAGGAAAAGGAAACCACTCTTCTAGGTCTTTCACATTTGGGGTAATAACCCGGTGACTGTGAAAATAAGGCTCAGAGGAACACAGGTGTGCCTGTGCAGAGTGTCCATAGTGCCCATGAAGTTGGGGGTCTTTGCTGCTATTGGCTCAAGTACAACAATAGGCTCCTTTTCCAGGCTCCCTAACACACACAAAACTGTTTAGTCTGAGAGGGAATGGGAGTCCCTGGCAGAACGTGGAATATCTATCTCGGGAGTTCTGCTACCTGTTTTGCTCTAATGACTAATTTTTTTTTTTTTTAAGCTGCAGAAAATATAAAGGCATACCAATTCAGCACAAGTTTCCCTCTGCATCTGGGAAAAAGCTATTTCCTTGCTCCTAATTTCTCCTTTTCCCTCTCTACCCAAATACATGTATTTTGTCCTTGAGGAGAAGCCTGGGGTTTTGAATACATGAACGTGTGATCCTTAGCAACCACCACAAATCAAACAGGAGTGATGCCATGTTTGGACGAGATCTGATTTCATAGAGATCATCAAGTGAGAGTATCTATCTATCTATCTATCTATCTATCGAGACAGACAGAGAGAGAGAGAGAGAGAGAGAGTCTGCTTCTCCCATTTACCTGCTGTGTGACCTAGGCCACATTAAAGAGGAACTAGGAAAGCTCCTTCCCTTAACTCTGTCATGGGGACATTGACAACACCAACCTCTTAGGGTTTTTATGAAGCGTGAAGTAAAGCATAGAAGTCCCTAACTTAGGGCCTGCCACATAGAAAGTCCTCAATAAATATTGTCTGCTGTTTTATTATGAGTCTGATTATATGTGTAATAAGCTTAATTAAGTGCTTGCAATAAAGTAGATGCCCAATAAATGTTAACCCATGTCCCTTCTCTCTCAATAAAATTGGGTTCCAAGTCTTCCCAAACGGGAGCAGATTATAATGATACATGGAGGGAGGTGCCCAGTGGTACCAGACAGCTCAAGAAGTTTCAGGGCTGAGTGGCAGTGAGGATGATGAGCCGTGGACATGTTCCGTGACATAAGATGAGCACCGCCTGGTGACTGATCAGAACTGAAACGTGAGTGCACATACCTTCTCCTCTTTCCGCCCAAGAGCCAAGCGCTTCTGCACATTGCAGCAGCTGTTGCCGTAATAATGCTACCTAGTAAACAGCAATGAAACCCTCAATGGCATGTAATAAAAGTTAATTTTTGCTTGTGACTGTACTCAGCCGTCAGGTAGCCCTGCTGGACTGGGCCAGGCCGGGAGAACCTCAGCTAGGTCTGCTCATGCATGTGCAGGCAGGGCCTTCTGGGGCCTGGCCAGTCAGGGCTGGCTGGGTGTTGACGGGAACGATGACATGCTAGGGCCCCCATCTCCTCATCCCGCAGACTGGACTTGTTTGCCAGGTGCAGTAGGGTTCCCAAGAGAGAAAACAGAGGCACACGGGCCCCTCGAGGCCTCGGCATGGAGCTGGCACACTGTCTCTTCTATCACTTTCTATTTGCCAGAGTTCGTTGTTGACAAGCACTGGCCACGCAATGGGCATGAAGACAAGGGAGAGGAGGTATGAAGAACTAAGGACAACTCTGCATTCAATTTGCCACATGCATTAACTTATGCAAGTCAGTGCCTGCATGGAGGAGAAAGGGTGTCCGCACTCCAGTCCCCTATTACGCATATCTGGGTCATCTGTTGCAAATTTCCGGAAGATTGACTGTTGACCGTAAGAGTTACTTACGTCCTTTCTAAGGATTGAAAAATTAAGTTTCCAGCTACTTGAATGCAGCGTCCCTGTCTCACCTCCACCATCATCTCCGAGAACCCCACCCTGCAGAGGTAAACTTAAAAAGTTGTATGTAGGTGACATTGTTGTAAATTGATCCTGTTTCCTCAGAGACCTGTTTTTTGTGTTCTCGTCACTGCTGATTGATCATGGCAAGATCTGTGAGTCTCGGCTATCTTGTAACTCTCAGCTCCCAGATCTCGCCGGTCCAAGCCTGTCTGACAAGCTGATTTATAATGATTTTTAAATAAACACTTCCATTTATTGGAGGTGTTTATTTGTAAAGCAACTCAGTGTCACGTCCTTGCTGAAGTCATTTGTCTGCCTTGGAAAGGAAGATTTAAAAAAAAAAATGGAGACATCCTTGGGTATACTCGTAGGTAGAATCAGGATTGAGAGTCTGAGCAGTGTTTCCACTGAGATTTCACCTAGAATCACAAGTGTCATTCTTAAACCTACAGACTACACTCAGTGATTAAGTGACTGACTGAACAGTCCCTTAAGTGAGTATGAAGAAACTATCCTCCAAGTAGACCAGCAAGCTTACTCCTTATAAACTATAATTTTAGGGCTTATGGAAAATACATCCATCCATCTGCTCAGTGATCGCACAAATTTACAGCACACAAAGGCTCTGATTACATAAGGCTTAAATTGCAAATATCTTTGTTGGGTCTACCGCAGGAACTTGCATTCATAGTAATGATACACTATGATGAGATAGGAAAATGATAGATAGACTGATACTTATTTACTTATTTGTTTATTCATCAGCTATACTCTGAGTATGTACTGTGCGATCAGGTTTTTTTTCCCTCTTTGTTTTTTTGTAAATTCTTCCTTTCTTCCTTGTTGCCTTTCTTCCTTTCTTCTTTCCTTTTCATTTTTTTTTTTCTTTTCAGTCCAAAGTGTCATTATGATGTTAGGTCCAAAACTCAATACAGAACTCTCCTCAGAAAAGACAAAGCAAAGGTGGCCTCCTGTGCGCGCCTTAGGTCTAAGGTTCTCAAGGGCTTTTCTTCTGATGCTTTGACATCATGGGACTTTGCTCACTCAGAAGAGATTGTCCCTCCCAAAGTTAGCTAATTCCTTCAGAAAGCAAACAACCTCTTCAAGAGTGTACCTTTCATATGCAAACCAACCAATGCAGAGTCCATATTCCACACTCACCTCCTTTGTCTAGCTTATACTCTAGCCCAATATCCACTAGCCCTAATCACCCCAGAGCTAGAAGCTGGAGGACTAAGTCAGCCTCTTTGCTGCAGAATCCACTGAAATTACTCTAATTGGCCAATCCTAAAGCTGTTTACGTGCCTCACAAGTTCCTTCCTGCAGAAACCACAATGGGGGCTCTTGCCATGTTTCCCCCTGGCTCCCTCTACCTCCTGACTAATGCTGCTGTTTCCCCATGTAGCCCTTCATGGAGTGATGTGCTTCCTACTTCTAGGTAACTGTGAGTACCACAAATTCTTCCTTCATGACCATCATTTCCATGGTTGCATGCGTTACCATATTTGATTAAAACAAATCCCAGATGTCTTTTTGAAACACCTAAACACTTGGAATCAAATGATTGGTGAGAAATGTTCTCTTGTCCATTTCCCAGACCTCTTTCCCAGGCCCACCAGTGAATGAGGTCTGACCACTACTATATAAAAAAAAGTGAATCCAAAGGATACCTACCAGGGATAAGAAAAGTAGCCAAGCATTTTCCCCAAGAATACATGCAGATGGCCAACAGATGCATGAAAAGATGTTCCATGTCATTAATCATTAGGGAATGCAAATCAAAACCACGATGAGAGATCACCTCACACCTGTTAGAATGGCTAAACTTGAAAAGATAAGAAACAACAAATGTTGGTGAGGATGTGGAGAAAAAGGAACCCTGATGCACTGTTGGTGGGAAGGTAAACTGCGGTAGCCATGGAAAACTGTATGGAGGTTGCTCAAAAAATTTAAAATAGAAATATCACATGATCCGGAAGTTTCACTATTGGATATTTACCAAGAGAAAAAGAAAACAGTAACTCAAAAAGGTATATGCACCTCTATGTTTATTGCAGCATTATTTACAACAGCCAATGTGTGGAAACAGCCCAAGTGTCCATCATTAAACAAATGGCTAAGGGAGATGTGGGGTAAATATACGATGGAATATTATGCAGCCATAATAAAGGATAAGATTGTGCCATTTGAGACAGCATGGATGGACCTAGAGAATATTAGGCTTAGTGAAATAAGTCAGACTGAGAAAAACAAATACCTTATGATTTCATTCATAAACAAAATCTAAAAAAAAAAATGAATAAACAAACAAAAAGCAGAATCAGAACTGCGAATACCAAGATCCGACTGATGGTTCCCGGGGGAGGGGGGGGACGGTGGCAGGCTGGACAAAATGGGTGAAGGGAAGAGGGAGATACAGGCCTCCAGTTAGAGAATGAGTGAGACACAAGAATAAAAGGCACAGCATAAGGAATACAGTCAATGATACTGTAATAAGGAGGGAACAGGGCAGATGGCAGCCACACTTGTGGTGAACAGAGCATATAATGCCTAAACCTGTCAAATCACTAAGTTGTACACCTGTTAAAAAAAGAGAGAGAGAGGGGCACCTGGGTGGCGCAGTCGGTTAAGCGTCCGACTTCAGCCAGGTCACGATCTCGCGGTCCGTGAGTTCGAGCCCCGCGTCGGGCTCTGGGCTGATGGCTCAGAGCCTGGAGCCTGTTTCCGATTCTGTGTCTCCCTCTCTCTCTGCCCCTCCCCCATTCATGCTCTGTCTCTCTCTGTCCCAAAAATAAATAAACGTTGAAAAAAAAATTAAAAAAAAAAAAAAAAAAAAAGAGAGAGAAAGTGAGACATCCTTAGTGCCTAGCCCCTGAGCTGCCAAAGCTTCCTGACACAGGAGAGAAAGAGAGAGCCCACGCCACCATGTCAGACGTGAAGCAGACATGAGCTGAGTGTCAGTTCACATTCCCTGTCCAGTAAAATGCTCAGAGACAGAAAGTTGAACAAGACAGGTCCCTGTCCTGAAAAGGGTCACCTGCTGGTGTGGGGGGAGATAACTGCTGTAAGCATGTAAACAGCTGTTAGTGAAGCTTTGGGGACAGGTGGAATTTGCACGAGGTCTTGAAGGATATGTAGAAGTTTACTAGAAGGTGGTCAGGTTGGAGATCTTAAATAGAGGAATGTTATTTTCTTTGCAAAAATAAAAAGGGTGAGAAAGGGTACGTAGAGTTTGTCTTCAGACTCTCGACAGTGTTTCTGTGGTTTTGCATTTCTCCTTAGTTGGTATTGTCTCCATTAGCCACTTTACCTAGTCAGCAAATCCCAGGAGCAGAATCATGGAGTTGCAGCTTGTCACTCTCAGGAGAGAAATCATCCCAGGGGACTGTGAGTTTGTAGGCACAGACCCGGGGCCTCCCTCCTCTTTAGAGCCCAGTCTCTGTCTCCAGAGGCTGGGGGTGGGGGTAGGCAAGGTAGGGGAAGAAGGCAGGGTGGTTTGCATGTGTCTGGCCCTTTAGGAGCCCCTTGAAATAATACCAAGGAGAGAGAAATGAGCTGGTGAGTTGAATTTTTAGCAGCAGATTTACACTCTATCAATACTGCACTTTATTCTTCAGCAAACTATTATGCACCCAACTCAAAGCATTGGGAAATGAGGGTGAAGCCAAGGGGTGGCACTCCCAAGGGGCCATCCATTAAGCACAGGGACCATATTTTTTCAGTGACCCAGACCTTTGACATTCACTGAGGCCCACCAGTTCCCAGACTCCAAAGGTTTGCAAAATGTAGCCTTCTAAAAAAACGTAAGGCACTCCATTACTTTCAAATTGCTCTGCTTTGTCCAGACCCAAACTGTATTCATTTCCAAAGGAAATGACTCTTGAGAATCTGAAGAGCCTCAATTATTGTAAATCACTCTGCAAGACAAGCACAAAATTAATCAGGGCTCCTGTGTTTGGCGTCAGTCAGGCATGCAGCAGAGAATGCCATAAATAAAAACACCAAGTTCGACTGTTGCCCAAAACCTCAGGGAAGTCTGTTTTCAATAGGGTAAAATAAAGCCATACCGCATACTCACCACACTCTACTGTGTGAGGGACAAACCAGAAAATGTCTCAAATATGTAAGTAAATAAAGCCCCGATTAGCAAGAAGTAGCTCCTTTACTACTAACCCACCAGCAGAGATACTGATTTTCTTAAAATGTTAAAATAATGTATCTTTATTTCCCACTATTGGCTCAGCAGTGTTTCCAGCTAGACAATATTCAGGGTTTAAGGCCTTTTCATAGCCATGACTGCCATAGGGGTCCTTTGATCCTTTTGCAATTTGCTAGCCATTGTTTCCTAGTTTGATGTTGGGGAATCTGAGGTTGTTCTAAGTGAGGAAATCTCAGAGATCTCCTTTGCAGAGGAGAAACACACACACACACACACACACACACACACACACACACACACAATAAATCATCATCCTGAGCCTTTACCAAGTATCCAAGTATCCATACCCGGATAAAAGCGTTACATGGCAACTCTTGAATTGTCACACTGAGAGAAGGGCTTTTTGTTGCCCCCATTTAATACATGAGAAACCTAGAGAGGCTAAATGAGCTGTTCAGGATGACATGGTCGTAAGGGGAGGAGCAGGGACTCTGGCCAGGTTCCACTGGCCTGCAGACCTCTCTCCTACGGCCTAACTCCAGCAGATGGAAGGACTGGGTTACAATGAGTGGTGAGGCAGGATGAGGACCTAGCCTTCCCAACACCCTTTAGTTTCCCTTTTTCATAAGGTTGCCTAATAGGGCCACAGAACAAGAACGTAAGTCCTTTACTTTGAGTTCACCCCAGATTATGAGCTTCTTGGAGAAGACACTACATTCCTTCCAGTTGTATACCCAATGCCTACTACAGTCAGGCCTTAGGTTATTGATCAATTAGTTTTTGTTGAATGAGAGAATAAGAGAATTCAACCAAAAGTTATGTTCCCTTTGGCAGTTTTCAAATTTCAGGGGAACAACACATTGCTGCCAATTTCTAGAGATAAAAGTTGCAGATACACTTTGGTTTCCAGAAACATCTACGTATTCACTTAAAAAGCAGAGTCATTCCAAACTGTCATCACTGGTCCACCCACCCTAACATGTACATTAGACATCAAGTGGGCAAAGGAGCTCAGGGTAATTATAGGGCTGTCCTGACAAGATGCTTGAATGTAGATGAGATTCACCTCCATTAGTGACACCTTCCTGGCCCTTGTCTCAGACACAATTCACTTGAGAGAAAGAGGGGAGAGCTATAGCCAAAAATACTAAAATGGCAAAATGTATTCGAAGACGTTTCTTATCTCCCAAGGAAAACTACATGTAAAAAATACTTAGATGTTGGGGTGCATGGGTGGCTCAGTCAGTTGAGCTCCTGACTTGATTTTGGCTCAGGTCACGGTTGTGGGATTGAGCCCCATATCAGGCTCTGTGCTAAGCGTGGAACCTGCTTAAGATTCTTTCTCTCTCCCTCTGCCCCTTCCTCACTTATGCTCTTTATCAAAACAAAAAACAAAAACAAACAAAACAAATAAAAACTTAGATGCAAAATTGATTGTTCAACAGATAGCTTTCAAAAAATTCTCTGTAATTTCACATACTGTCCATTTTGTTTTGTTTTTTTTTGAAATCCTAGTCACCCAATCCTCAAACATATGTTTTATCAGACTAGTTAGGTATCATTTCCCTTACTTGGATTTGTAGATATACTTATATAGTAGGGCTATCTTTTGGAAAAAGGTGATCGGGGTGGGGGAATTAAGAACAGGACAACTGAAATCAGACTGTTGAGGTTCAAATCTCTGCCCTGCCTCCTACCAACTGAGGGACCTAGGCAAATTATTTCATCTTTTGTGCCTCATTTTCCTTAATTGTAGATGAGGCAATAATAAGAGTACCAAAGCACCCAGTACCGTAGGGATGCTTTAAGGATTAAATGAAATGGAGAGCTTATAGCTCGTGGTGAATACATAAGAAAGGTTAAATATCATTACTGATTTTCTGTTATTATCAATTTACCTTATTTCTTTAGATCTCATTTGGAATAGTGTGAGTTGAGAGCGGTCTACCACTCAAAAGTTCGCTTTGATAATAAAGCTGTCACCTTATTTGCGAGTTGATGTCTTAAAGTTGCAAGTTCCATTTCCACAGCCCAGGTAAGATGCTATCACCCCATGCTCCACGTACACGCACCTGAGTTGTTTGGGATTAAACTGAAGACAGCAAGTAAAAATCACCTTCCCTACATATAGAAATGACAAACGTGACCAATTATGATAGCCTACTGGAACGTTATATAATTTCTAATCTTCACCACCTTAAAAAGCAGACATTAGTATACTATTTTGTAAATGTAAACCTTGAAGCTCCAAGAGGTTCAGTAATCTATACAGCTACAAAGTGACTGGGATGGGTTTTGAATCCTGTGATTTCTGACCAAAGCCTACGTTATATTGTATATACATTTTTTTCCTTAGACAGTGGTTCTTAGCCCTGACAACACATTAGAATCAACTGGGAAGTCTTTAAAACTAACACCCAGGACCCATTCAGAACATCTCAATCACAGCCTCAGGGGGTGGAGGGAAAACTCAAGCACCTGCAATTTACAAAGATTTCCAGGTGGTTCTATGTGCAGTTGGGACTGAGGAGCATTTATCTAAACTCTGCTAATTTCAGAAATGTGTAAAATAAAGATTAACTTAAAGGAGCAGCTTTTGAATTATTTATTTCATTAATTAGCTTAAATGAAAGGCTTGTTTTGCATCATTTACTCAATGAATTCATTTCCCTTCAGACCCTTTAGGATTCCCTAAAGAATCCTACATCACTTTCTTTGTTTCTAGATGAGCTATACAATCGTTTCTGGTGATTTTTCATTCAAAAAGTATTTTTGAAAGCCCCCTTTGTGTTTCACTGTCAGTTATGAGAGACAAAGAAAAATGAGCCAAGGACTTTGTGATCATTATTGCCACAAATACCTAGGGAGCGTTCTGTTGATACTGAACATTGTAAAAGCCTTTGGATATATAGTAGCAAACAATGAACATGTAATTCCTGTCCTCCTGGAACTTACAGTCTAGAACAGAGACAGGAGCTCGACATGTAAATCAGTAAATAAACATATAATTACAACTTATGGTTAATGTTACAAAGAAAACAAACTGACAAGGTCCCTTTTAGATTGAGTAGTCAAGGATAGTTTCTAGGAAACAGCTTCAAAATCATGAGGCTCTTAGACAGTTGTCTGGTGTATTCGTAATAGCTAATGAGTACACCCAGGATACACTTTTGATGTCTGACTTCTTTCTCTAGTATAATGATTTTAAGATGCATCCATATTGCCAAGCATATTAATAGTTCATTTCTTATTATCACTAAGTAGAACTTGAGTGTATGAATATGCCCTTGGTGTTTTTTATGCACATGAGATTTTAGGTATCACTGAGTTAGACTGTTAGTTCCTTAAGGACAGGGCAATGACTAATACATTTATTGTCCTTTCCAAAACTTGACTGATGATATTGGAGTTAGCAGGTATTCAATACACATTAGCTGATTGGATGAATTTTTATGCTCACAGATAATACCCATTGTTCTCTTTCCAACGTCCTTACCCACGATATACATAGACTCTTTTTTTTTCAACTTAAGTAGATATGAATTTCAGCTAGTAAAAGACAGGAGCAATTGAATATTTCTGCAGAAGGCAAATGATTCATTTGGGGTGAAGGCAAGGAATCCCATCAACAGATTATACCTGTTAATCAAGACTCTTTAAAATCAAGTGTGTCTAACACAAGAAGCTGTTGCCCCATTTCTGTTTTTTTTTTCTTAATTTTTTTAATGTTTATTTTTGAGAGAGAAAGAGCATGAGCGGGGGAGGGGCAGAGAGAGAGAGAGAGACAGATGGACAGAATATGAAGCAGGCTCCAGGCTCTGAGCTGCCAGCACAGAGCCTGATGCGGGGCTTGAATCCACAAATCATGAGATCATGACCTGAGCTGAAGTTGGATGCTTAACCAACTGAGCCACCCAGGCACTCCTATTGCCCCATTTCAAAACGTGCCCGTGGTTGGTTCTTACACTTTAACAGTAATGTTAATTACACAAAATTCAGATGCATAGAGAGTTGAGGCCACTACTATAAGACCTTAGGAAAACCTGGCTTACCTTTATTTATGTCTGCCTCCATTGTAGCCCGAGTCACGGCATCAAGAATCTAGTAGGTGCTTAATAAATGCTTCTGCACTTGAACTGAATGTAGACAAATTGCTTCAATAGCAAATATGAACATTTAAAATGTGCTTATCCATAATGATTAGCTTGGGAAATGCTAAAAGAACCCTTTACCCAGCCTGCAATTTTTTTCCAGCCTGCATTTTAATGCAGGGCACATTTCTCAGCTGAGATTGATGTTCTCCTTAATATCTCCCATGAAAGCAGACTAACATTTAAAACAGTTAGTATGCCAGAAGTGGTCTCAGAAATGTCAGTGTGGTGTGTGATTACAAGCTGGTCTAAAGGAAGAAAACAAGCTCCCTTTAATAAACTGAGCTTTACTCAGGCTGCAGAAACCTATTAAGATGAAGGGAAACTGACCTGACCAAACTGAAAGGCTCATGCATATTATTACCTATTAAAAGTCTTTCATTAATTATGGGAAAAAGCCATCAAGAGGAATTCCATTTTGATAAAAGGGAGTTAAAAGATGTTGCACGTTGAGGCTCTGGAGTCAGAATGAAGTCTGCCATGTCCTAGCTGAGACCTGGGGCAATGCACCTAACCTCTCTGACCTTTGATTTCCTGACTTCTAAAAAAGATGCTAATATTCACCACCTCACTGGACTGTGCTCTGATTGGATTGTAGAATGCATTGTATGATGCCTTGCTAGGCTACTTGTGGACAGAGGTCCAGCTTGTCAGCATCATTGGAGAGCCTGTTAGAAATGCAGAATCTTGGGAATGCAAGCTGGTGCAGCCACTCTGGAAAACAGTCTGGAGGTTCCTCAAAAAACTAAAAATAGAACTACCCTACGACCCAGCAATTGCACTACTAGGCATTTATCCAGAGGATACAGGTGTGTTGTTTCGAAGGGACACATGCACCCCAGTGTTTATAGCAGCACTTTCAACAATAGCCAAAGTATGGAAAGAGCCCAAATGTCCATTGATGGATGAATTGATAAAGAAGATGTGGTATAGGGGCGCCTGGGTGGCTCAGTCGGTTAAGCATCCGACTTCGGCTTAGGTCATGATCTCGCAGTCCGTGAATTCGAGCCCCGCGTCGGGCTCTGTGCTGACAGCTCAGAGCCTGGAGCCTGTTTCAGATTCTGTGTCTCCCTCTCTCTCTGACCCTCCCCCATTCATGCTGTCTCTCCCTGTCTCAAAAATAAAATAAACGTTAAAAAAAAAAAAGATGTGGTATATATATATATACAACGGAGTATTACTTGGCAATCAAAAGGAATGAAATCTTGCCATTTGCAACTATGTGGATGGAACTGAAGGGTATTGTGCTAAGTGAAATCAGTCAGAGAGAGACAAAAATCATATGACTTCACTAATATGAGGACTTTAAGAGACAAAACAGATGAACATGAGGGAAGGGAAACAAAAATAATATAAAAACAGGGAGGGGGACAAAACAGAAGAGACTCGTAAATGTGGAAAACAAACTGAGGGTTACGGGAGGGATTGTGGGAGGGGGAAATGGGCTAAATGGGTAAGGGGCACTAAGGAATCTACTCCTGAAATCATTGTTGTACTATATGCTAACTAATTTGGATGTAAATTTAAAAAATAAAAAATTAAATTAAAAAAAGAGTGTATTGTAACCCCCCCAAAAAAATAAGAAAATAAAGTCTTTGAAATGCAGAATCTTAAGCCCCACCCCCAACCTACTGAATCAGAAACTACCTTTTAGCAAGATCCCATGTGACCTGCACCCCATCACTGTTTGAAACGTGGATCTTAAGCATATTACACATGCTAGGCATACAGTAAATGCTCGATAAATATCCACTGCTATTATTCTGTGGAAAATTTTAGACATATGAATAATATTGAGTTCCATCCTCTCCCACACGATGGGTGCACTTCTTTACCATACTGTGCATGTCTTTCGTCTTCTGAAAATTCCTTCATCATTGCAACGATCAACAGTGTTTTCCTATACAGTATTCAGTGTGAACTCTGACTTCCTTAGGTTTGATGATCAGTTATAAGACTAGAATTGAAGAGCAGACATTTATCACTGGGCCAGAACTCATTGTGGACTGTAAACTCACAGCTTCATCCAAGCTGGCAGGCTGACATTAAAACGAAATTATTAATCGACTTTTTTTTCCCTCCCCACAGCCATAAACAAATATATCGGTTTTAAATGGATTCTTCACACTCTGGCAGCTTGATCACCACTTTCCATACCCACAATTGATAGAAAAAGATGAAAGATAAGGGAACAAAGGGTGAAAATGTAACAGGTGATCATTTCTAGTTTCCTTGAGCATATTTTAACAGAGCTTGGAGACAGTATGCATTGGGCTGGGGATAACAGCGCTTTCTTCGTGGATTTTTTTCTGCTTTGCATCAGAACCTGTGTGTGCTGTCTGAAAACCTCTAAGGGAAGTAAGCAGTTCAGCCTGTGGCTTTGAGAATTCTCCATCTCCCCTGAGTAGGAGCTGGGAGTGTAGCAAAGGCAATATATTCCTTAGGACCTTCAAATGGAAAGTACCAATTTCCAATGCTCGGAAATTCTTCAGAGCAGTGTGCTGGCCCCAAAGCAAATGGACTGAACGTGGTGTCAGGCTGTAAAAAGTTAATTTACTAGAGTCTCTTCTAAGAACAGCCGAGTCATTTCGAATTCTAATGCAACATACCTGCCCTTCTTCCACAATCGTAGCTGAACTGACACGGAAGCAATGGGAAACATTTACAATAGGAGCTTTAAAAAAAGGCAGTTTGTCCTGTTTGTGTGCTGACCTGAGTTGTTATCCCTCTCTGCCTTCATTGAAAATGCCTTCTGGTCTCCCAAGAATTGCACCAGCCTGCTGCCTGGAGATCAGGACTCCCTGCACATCCCTGAACATTGTTTGCACGCTGTCATATTGAGAAAGTACAATTTGTATTCGGCAACTGCTCCCTATACACACACACACACACACACACACACACACATGCACACCCACACACTCCCTCCTTGGGTCCATTTGCCCCACCTTTAACAGATTTACCTTCATGGGGCCCTCAAATTGTTCCCAGCCCTTATTATACCAGAGATGATGAATCTAATAAAATAATTAACATTGCCGTGTCTGTGTGTGATAACACCTCTATTTTTAAAAATGTATTAGAAATGTTGAAGGCATATACAACAGGCACAAAGAATAGGGGCTTTTCTATGAAACATATTCCAAAGGCTTCCTGTCTCATGGAGAACAAAATGCTGGCTTCCCAGCCTTTCGTGAGACACTTCCCCCACCTGCCAACCATTCTCCCCCTTCTCACTGCCCCCCCCCCCGCTCCTCTTGTTTCCCCGTGTTCACTCCCAGAGCATTAGCACTTAGAGCTTTCTCTGCCTTCGACACTCTTCTCCTAAATATCTATTTGACTCCCTTCCCTGAGTTCTTCAGGTCTCTGCTAATCAGAGAAGCCTTTCCTCATAACCCCTGCATGAAGGAGCCATCTCTGGCCCACCCCAGTCTCTACCTTTCATAATCCCATTAACCTGCTTTGTTTTCCTCCATAACACTGACCACATAAAGTATATATTTAGTTGTATATTATTACCCGGTTGCCATAACTAAAATGTTAGTTCCGTGAAGTCAAGGATTTTGTCTGTTTGGGTATTGTCGTTTTTTTGTTCTTTGTTTTTTGTTTTTTGTTTTTTTTCCTGCAGAACCTAGAAAAAAAAAAAAACCTGAGACAAGGCAGGGCTCAACAAATAACTAACGAATGATTGATGTCAGCTTTATCAGCGCGCACGTTCCAGCTTAAGAAAGTTATAAAGAATATGACATAAACATAATAAAAATTATGTACGTATGTATGTTGAATTCACCCACGTATCCTTCCTGGTTTCAGCCCCCTTCCTCTCTCCTAGGAGTAATCACTATCTTGAATGTGGGGCTTATCATTTTCATGCATTTCTTTATCTTACATATGTATGTGTTTTTAGGCAATAAATAGCATTGGGTAGCTGTATACTGTACTGTGGCATGGCATTCCATAGCACAGCATGGCATAGTGTAGTATTATAGTGTAGTAAAGTATGATATAATTTAGTACAGTGACGCTTAAACAACATGGGTTTGAACTGTTTGAACTGCTCAGGTCCACTTATACTTGGATTTTTTTTCTGCAAAAAGCTTTATTGTTTCCATTTGGTCCACAGCTAGAGAGAGCGCTCCAGGGTGGTTAAAAAGCTGCCTAGTGGCTACAGGAAGACACTCAGGCAGCAGCCCCGACACCAGGGTCATGCCAGAGGGGACCCTCCAGGGCTGCCAAGCTCCTGAGGCTCTTACTCATGCTTGAAGGTGAGCCTTTCGAAGAGCTACTTGCCCAAACCAGCCTGCAGAGGTGAGTCAGATGGTCGCCATCTCCTTGATGAGTTTCACTTCCTCATCCAGAAAGCACTTCTCCCAGAAGCTACAGAACCCGGGGCATGCAGCTCCCAAAGCGCCTGTTTCAGGTTCTCTAGGATCATGGTAACTTTCTTCACCTCAAGGTTTTACCCCACTCATCTTGAAACAGCTTCTGCAAGTCCTCGAAGAGGGCACTGGTTTCTTCAAAAGATGCCGGGTGCCCTTAAGGTTCTCCTCAGCCAACTCTTGGAATGAGTGTCCCATGCCCTCCAGAGCCACATCCTCAAGGTGAAAAGAGAAGCCCAGAGAAAGGTAAGTGTAGGAGGCCTACAGGTTGACCAAGTGGTTGGCCACAGCTTCCACCTCTGGAATAATTCTGAGAAATCTGGAAGCTCCTGGTTGATGAGCAGTAAGGAGTTAAGCTCAGAAGATGGTGCTGGCTGGTCTCGAAGTCAGGGGATGGCTAAGAAGAAGGAAAAGAGGTTGGAGGGTGGTGGGAGGCACCCCTGAGGCACCTCAGGGAAGGGACATCCCTGAGTCTGTTCTGTGCATACACTTTGAAGCAAGAGACAGATCCAGAGATCACTGGGCACATTGCCTATAGGTGGAGTTTTTACGGTGCAGTACTGTAAATGTATTTTCTCTTCCCTATGATTTTCTTAATACATTTTCTTTTCCCTAGTTTACCTTATTGTAACAATACGGTATGTAATATATAGAACATACAAAATATGGAACCTCATGGACTGTTATTAGGTAGGCATTTATTTGATCAACAGTAGTAGGCTATTAGTAGTGAAGTTTTGGGGAAGTCAGAAATGTTAAGTGGATTCTCATTTGGGTAGTGGCGGTCAGTGCCCCAATCCCTGTGTTGTTCGAGGGGCAACTGTATGATCATATAGAAAAGAACAGTATTTCTCAAACTTTGCTTCATATCAGAATTACCAGAGCAGCTTTAAAAAATCCTGATGGCCAGGTCCCACATGGGTTTCATCTGAAAATCCCTACAGGTGGGCATTGTTTGTTTAAAGCTCCCAGGTACTTTCAATTGCAGCCAGGCTGCAGGACCAGGGGCATTGCCCTCAATAAAGTGCTGTGGTCGGGAGTCAGGCTGCCAGGATTGGAACACCGCCTCCAAGTCTCTCCATAGTTTCTAAAGTTCCTGGACACCACAGTTAGTCACTCGAGGGAGGAGGAGCATACCGCATCCCTTCTTAAAGATACTGACCAGAATCAAATGCCGTTCCTTCAACTAACCTCTCTGACACCATTTTCCTGAGATATTTAACTCTCAGTTATTTTAATAGGGCCTTCCATCTAAGTCATAGGAAATCTCCAAAAACACAATGAATTCCCTGCTTCAGAATACTCGTTATGTGTCTGAATTTGTATAACTTTATTATTTTTTTAATTTTTTATTTCTGACAGAGACAGAGCACGGGTGAGGGAGGGGCAGAGAGAGAGGGAGACACAGAATCCGAAGCAGGCTCCAGGCTCGGAGCTGTCAGCACAGAGCCCAACGTGGGGCTCAAACTCACAAACCGTGAGTTCATGGCATGAGCTAAGGTCAGACGCTTTACCGACTGAGCCACCCAGGCACCCCTGTATAACTTTATTGAAGTACAACATATATCAGGAAGAGTGCTCTCATCATAATTGTACAGCTAGATGACTGTTCACAAATTGAACACACCCACATGACAAGGACCCTGATCAAGAAACCCACCAGGGTCTACTCTCTAAAGGGTCACTACTCACCTGACATCTAACAGTGGATTAGTTTGGCCTATTTGGCCTTCACATGCATAAAATTATATATACTCTTTCATCCGGTTCTTTCATTTGACATATTACAAAACACATTACTTCTTTTTTTTATAAATTTTTTTTTTCAACGTTTATTTATTTTTGGGACAGAGAGAGACAGAGCATGAACGGGGGAGGGGCAGAGAGAGAGGGAGACACAGAATCGGAAACAGGCTCCAGGCTCTGAGCCATCAGCCCAGAGCCTGACGCGGGGCTCGAACTCACGGACCACGAGATCGTGACCTGGCTGAAGTCGGACGCTTAACCGACTGCGCCACCCAGGCGCCCCGAAAACACATTACTTCTTAATCTTTTAGATTTAAAAAGAGAGTTATAAAAGGGAAAACCATGCAGAAAAGTAACCAAAAGACACTAATTATAAATAATATATTTGATTCGCTACCTAGAAAAATCAGAGAATCAGTGAAAAGTGTTCTATAATTTATTTTTTAGAAGACAGTTACCCATTTTTCTTCAAAGAATAAAGAAACTTTTAGATTACCTATTTTACCAACTCATTCGTAGACCTGTCAGTGTGCTTTTGCATAATGTATATTACTTAGAAAACAATGTGAATATAGATCATTTTTAAAGGCTTTGCTAGAAAGGCAAACGGGACCCACTCTTTGTGTCCTATTAACAGATTACAATGATCCATAATCCAAAATTCATTTTTATTTCATCTGAGGTCGTATGCTTTAAGAGATAAATGTGAACTCATGGTGATCATTTTTTTTTATTATATGAAATTTATTGTCAAATTAGTTTCCATACAACACCCAGTGCTCATCCCAAAAGATGCCCTTTTCAGTGCCCATCACCTCCCACCCCCCATCATGGTGATCATTTTAAGCTAGTAACAATCTCATTCTGAAAATACCTCTTGATTGATTTATTTAACGAAATTTTCAGTGCTACAAATAGAATGTTGAGCAAAAAGAAACTTGGTTCCTGCCCTGATGGATCTTTAAGTCTGGTGAATGTCAGGTGTTAATCAAAGAGCCCTGCAAGTCAACTGAAACGTGACATTCAGAGCTGAAGGAGGCAGGCACAGCCCTATGAAGATGTATCAAAAGGGGGAACTGACATGACTGCGAGAGTCACAGACCGTTTCCCCACAGATGTGATAGTGGGGCTGATGTTAAAAACACAGTAACAGAGGGGGAGTCTGGGTGGCGCAGTCGGTTAAGTGGCTGACTTCAGCTCAGGTCATGATCTCATGGTTTGTGAGTATGAGCCTGGCATCCGGCTCTCTGTTGTCAGCACAGAACCCACTTCAGATCCTCTGTCTCCCTCTCTTTATGCCTCTCCCCTGCTTGCTCTCTCTCTCTCTCTCTCTCTCTCTCTCACAAAAATAAACAAACATTGAAAAAAAAGAACACATACACAAACAGGCACACACAGTAACAGAGACTCCTGGGTGGCTCACTGGATTAAGCGTCTGACTCGATCTCAGCTCCGGTCTTGATCTCAGGGTCTCGAATTCAGGGTCATGAGTTCAAGCTCTGCACTGGGTGTGAAGCCTACTTAAAAAAAAAAAAAAAGCACAGTAACAAAAGAATGATGCTAGAATGTAAAACACCCTTGAAATTTTACAAACTGCATCCACAGAAACTGAGTGCAACACTTCGAGGCCGTTTGCCCAGAATACTCTCCATGATTCCTGCTAGTAGCCATACACACACACACACACACACACACACTGCTGTTTAGCTCTTATGCAACCTCAGATGTCAAATGAAATTTCTCTTTCTTAAGGAGGAAGTCCCTGGATGTTCTTCATGCACCTAAAGTAGGTCAAGGTCCCCAGTTTTATACTTTTACATTACTCACCAAATCTTTCTAGTATTTATGATAGATTTCCTCCCCCTTTTTTGTAACAAAAATAACAGGAGATGATCTATAACATACTCATCACATGATGCCTTGGACCTCATGAATATGAAATAGACAGTAGCTCCCTAGTGTATTTAATGTGTATCAACTCTGCAAAAATCCTCTAACCTCTATGAGGCAGGAACCACATGTCACGTTTTCCCCAGTAACCCTAACACTTGACGTGGTACTTGGCACTAGGAGGCCAGAACAGCACTGCACAGTGTTCAGCAGGAAGGCACTGCACTCAAGACCACCAGGGTTTGAATTCAGTGCCAGAAGGATGACCTTGGGCAGTTAGTTTAAATTCTTTTGCCTGCATGTCCCTTCAGGAACTAGACCCTGTACGAAAACTTACCTCATAGGGTTGTGAGTATTTATCAATTGAAGGAACAGTGCCTGGCTCATAGTAAGGGATCCGTGCATTAACTATTAGTATTATTAGGTAAACTACCACCTTTCCACTCCACCTCTTTAATGCTACGCTAACAGAGTGATAGAATCTGAGAAAAGGAGAACTGAATCCTACAACCCAGTTCACACAGGGCCACTTCATGCATCTTGGGTCCTCCTTAGTTGAGTTAAGTTGAACTTGAGCAGAACTGGTTTGGAAAAGACCTATATTGAGAGCCCCATTGAAAGAACTTACATTTTTAAATACTCCACTCGTCTTTCCCTCTTCCCAATTTACCAACTGGGTTTCTTTCCAATGTATATATGACTTCATGCCCTTTAATTTCAGAGGAATTCCAGCATTTTACATCTGAAAGGGAGCTGAGACATCACCATCTCCAGCATCAGTGACTTTAAAAGAAGAAACGGAGACCAGACACAAAAAGTGAGTGGAACAAGGTCACACAGACTATAGAAGATGAGGGACGAACAGGCATGTACCTTGACTCTGACAGGCATACCACCTAGTGGTATGTTCTTTCTAACATACCACATGGTTTCCTAAGTGCTTTGGTTAATATTGTTAATATTTTTAGAACAAACAAGAACTTGGTCCCATGTAATGGAAAAATATAGTAATAACTTTTTGGTATTTTCCTAAATGAAAATAGTAGCATGGATAATAAATATGCAAAGCAATAGTAATTTATACACATTAAATACATTAAGGCTAATGGTTATTGCATACTATCATGTGTCATTGTATGAAGCACAAAGTATGCATTAAGTCATGTTTTCCTTAAAAAGATAGGGGAGTAAGGGCACCTGGGTGGCTCAATCAGTTGAGCCTCTGGCTTGATTTCAGCTCACGTCATGATCTCAGCGTTGTGAGATCAAGCCCTGAGTCCAACTTCATGCTAGGCTGGACTCTGCCCCTCCCCTCCTCGTCTCTGTCTGCCTCCCTCTTTCTCTCTGTCCTTCCCTCCCTCCCTAAAAAAAATAGGAAAAGATGAACATCACTAGTAAAGTCTCACTCAGCCAAGAGAGGTTAAACGACATGCCCAAGGTCACACAGCATGTCAGAGCGAAGATTTAAACTATATGAGTTTACCTGGAGCAGTGCTATCCAACAGAAATAGAATGCAAGCCGTACAATTTTTAATTTTCAAGTATTTAAAAAGAGGCAAAATTAATTTTAGCAGCATTTTCTACTCAGCTCAACATATCCAAAATATTATCATTTTAATGTATAATCAATGTAATGTTTATTAATGAGATATTTAACATTCCTTTTAATCCTACTAAGTTTTGAAATCTAGCACGATTTTACACTTAGAGCGCATCTCCGTCGGAATGCTGAATTTTCAGCAGAAATACCTAATCTGTACTTAGATCTCATGAAATGTAGAGTTGAAAAAGAAGACGCACATACCCAAATGGTTCTAGGTGTAGTTAAAAGTTTCCTGTAACTGGACGGGGTATCTATATTTTAATTTAAATTTAATGTAATAGTAAATAAAATAAAAAATGTAACTCCGCAATCCCAGCAGCCACAGCTTAAGGAGTCAGCGGACTACACATAGCTTGCACCTAGAGCACTGGTGGGCCCAGCTCCTGAGCCAAAGCCCTAACCACTACACTCTGCATCCTTTATCATGACTCTGACCTTGTCAGAGTGCTGCAAAGCCAGGTCTGTAGACGCCAGGAGAATGAGGATTGAGCTCCACATTCTGATTCACGCGGGTCACTTGGGGCGTCTTGGCTCCTCCCCAGCTGAGTTAACTGAGGCGTGGGGTAGACCCATAAATTTCATCAGGACTCATGTGAAAAGGGCCTCAATGAAAAATCCGGTGAAGTCATTAAGAATAGTCTCAGCAGATACCATATGATCGCACTCATACGTGTAATTTAAGAAACAAGACAAATGAACAAAGAAAGAGGGGACAAAACAAAAATCAGACTCTCCCCTGTAGAGAACAAACTGCTGATTACCAGAGAGGAGTTGAGTGGGGGGATGGGTGAGATAGGATACGGGGATTAAGAGCACACTTGTATTGGAGCACCTGGGTGGCTCAGTTCGTTAAGTGTCTAACTTCTATTCAGGTCATGATCTCATGGTTCGAGCCCCTACATTGGGCTCCCTGCTGTCAGCACAGAGCCTGCTTCGGATCCTCTGTCTCCCTCTCTCTCTACGCTTCCCCCACTTGTGCACCTGCACTCTCTCTCAAAAATTAATAAATGTTAAAAAAGCACACTTATATTGCTGAGCGCTGAGTAATGTATAGCATTGTTAAGTCACTATATTACACACCTGAAATTAATAGAACACTCTGTGTTAACTATACTGGTATTTAAAAAAAAGAATGGAGTCTCAGTAGCAGCAAAGAATATGTACCCAGCAGAAGCAAAGAATATAATATTAGAATGAACAAATCTATAAAGACACCTGGGACTTCTGAAGCAAACGACAGTACTTACTATACAAGAGAAACAGTGATTACCTCTGAGGTTAAGGGAGCCAATAGATCACCTCTCCCCTTTACATTTGAGGGCATGTTTAACTGTTAGAAATTTTACGTTTGGATCATTCCAGTGTAAAAGTTCCAACATGGTGGGCAGAAGGTCTGGAAATGTACATATTCCTCAGAAACACTTAACTTACCACGTGGGTCATCCTGGATTTCAGACAATTGCTTCCTTAAATAATAATTTGTCAGTCACTTTTTTCCATTTAATAAATATTTATTGAGAAGGAGCCATGCATTAAATAGTTTACACATATTAACTATCTCACAGGAACCATTAGGACAACCTATAGGGAACAAGCTGCTATTATCCCCAGTTTACAGCTAATGGAATTGAGACTTTCTCTAGACCCCAAGCTATGCTATGCTGATGCATGCGAAGCACACAGGTTAAAAAAAAATCCAAAGAAATTGGGTATTTCCAGAGGGAAGATGCTGAGTATAAGAGGGGTCAGAACTTGTGCTAAGCTCACGAGTTTGAATTTATCTTGAAGAAAATAAGAAACTACTGGGGGATTTTTAAAGAGGAGACTCACATGATGTTATTGGTATTTTATAGCATATCCATTAAAATCTTTTGGGCGCCTGGGTGGCGCAGTTGGTTAAGCGTCCGACTTCAGCCAGGTCACGATCTCGCGGTCCGTGAGTTTGAGCCCCGCGTCAGGCTCTGGGCTGATGGCTCAGAGCCTGGAGCCTGTTTCCGATTCTGTGTCTCCCTCTCTCTCTGCCCCTCCCCCGTTCATGCTCTGTCTCTCTCTGTCCCAAAAATAAATAAACGTTGAAAAAAAAAATTAAAAAAAAAAAGAGAAACATTCTGTAAAAAAAATCTTTTTGTTGAAGGCAGAAGAAACCCCAGTGCAAACTGGAAACATAAAGAAATATTTATTAGTTCATGTCATTGAAAAGCCCAGCAGGCTTCAGGTAAACTTTGATCCAGGCGCTTAAGATATGTTACCAGGTTTTAGCTTCTGTTTCCATTTCTTCTCGTTTCTCCTTGTAGAAAATTGGTTTTGGCAGTCTCACTCCCTGTGCTCCAAACACATGCATCAACACTTTTCAGAATTTAGAATTCCTCGTTTGTGTCCAGTGGGGCAGAGAGTGCTTGTTCTTCTTGGAGCTTACCAAAAAAAATGCCTCTAGTTGAATCTCTGATTGGGCTGATTAGGTAGTGCATACCCATTTATGAACTAAAAGCACAGGCAAGGGGAACAGTCTTCAGTGGGCAGAGGCCTGGGTCACAAGATCTACCCTTGGAGCTGGGGTGGAATCTGCTTCATTCAGAAGCTCTTGGCGGAGACTGGAGGAGGAGTCCCCAAGGAAGTTCAACATCCCAGCCTAATGAATCATTTTTGCGCCTTTTTTATTTTAATGTTTAGTTTTGAGAGAGACACTGCAAGAAGGGAAAGGGCAGAGAGAGAGAAGATCCAAAGCCAGCTCTGTGCTGACAGCAGAGAACCTGATGTGGGGCTCGGACCCACAAACTGTGACACCATGACCTGAACCAAAGTTGGCTGCTTGACAAACTGAGCCACCCAGGTGCTCACCCCGAGCCACTTTTGCTCTTAGGGAAACCTAAAGATGTTGGCCATTCTGTGCTCCCTGATAATATCAAGTGAGAAGTCAGCCTTTGCCTCTGGATGCCTAATGCCAGGGTCAAATTTTGATATGACTTAATTTCTTCTTTTTTTGTGACAACAGTTACATTCTAAAGAAAAGATAAATTTGTGAGGTGATAAGTGTGTTACTTAACGAGATGGGGGAAATCCTTTCATAGTATATACATGTATCAAATCACAACAAGGTACACTTAGATATCTAAAAATTGTATAGGTCATTTATGCCTCAATAAAGCTTAATGAAAAAACTTTTTTTCAGAAGTAGTAAGTGTCCTACATGATACTATGGTTGGTGAGACATTGGTCCAATAAAGGGCAGAAGTAGGGCTCACGTACTACAAAGCAAAGGGAGAATAAGCTGGATGTGCTTGTCATTTATTTATTTATTTATTTATTTTAAATTTTTTTTTTTTTAACGTTTATTTATTTTTGAGACAGAGAGAGACAGAGCATGAACGGGGGAGGGTCAGAGAGAGGGAGACATGGAATCTGAAACAGTCTCCAGGCTCTGAGCTGTCAGCACAGAGCCCGACGCGGGGCTTGAACTCACGGACCGCGAGATCATGACCTGAGCCGAAGTCGGCCGCTTAACCGACTGAGCCACCCAGGCGCCCCTGTGCTTGTCATTTATACTGGTCAGAAGAAGGAATTCATCAGTCTTCCCTCAAAATGGTAGCCATGGCCAAAGAAGACATCCCATCGTTTTCCATTATCATAATTTGTTGGCCCTTGTCTCCAGTGACAGTAATAATCTCTGTGGTGGGAACTCACTGCAAAATTTACCTTTCTCAGCTCTTATAAGGAGCAGTAAATTTCAGTGGGGAAAAAGATTATTTGTGTAAAACAAAACCAGCAAACATCTCCAACTAGCTCTAAGAGAAAAACAGAAATGAAAGTTTGTGTTTCAGGTTGCAAATTACATGCTTTATTTTCTATGATTGATTTTTACCAGTTAATTAGGATTCCTTATTAAATCAAACACTTCCCCCCAAGGGAAGCTGTAAATCTTTATTTACCTTTTTATCTTTCTTGACAAATAAATTGCACTTTTGTGGTATTATTTCTGCTTTTACAACCTAACCTTTTTCATAACAAATGCTTATGGAAACCAGTTGTTAATTAAACACCAAAATGTAATCATGAAAGAATGATTTCCAGTTGGTTCCAAATTCCCTTGAATTGAAAAGTTTAAAAGAAAAAAAGGAAGCTAAAATGAACTTTTTAACAGTTTTGGTATTATATTTCAGTTTCTGCCCTCATGCAAAGTAAAATAGGAGAATCAAGACACAAGGGCAAAATAACAGATTGCACCAAATTTTATTGTACCTTGATGTTTGGAACATCTGCTTGCTGAGGCTATAAAATCCATATTTAAGTCCCACCATACTAAAACATTAGCTTGGTGGGGACAGGATAGTTCTGCTTATTTTTTGCCCATCATAGAGGTTTAAGAAATTTGTTGAGCGAATAAATTTAAGATGAGGAATCTGATGCTCTAAGGGTCAGTTGAGTATGTAAGTCTTAGAGCTTCAAGAAGATCAAAATTACAACACAGTTCTGTTAATTTGCCCCAAGCCAATGTTCTAATTTCTAGGTAGGATGATAATAAAATACAATATCCCTGGATATAGTGCTGTATCTTCAGCATCATTTCCCCTTCTGCTTTCCCATCGGCTCCCAAGTTTCATTGGAAATCCATAGGGTCTTTAAAATCTGACTCCATTCCCAACTCCAGGAGCACATGACCTAAGTTAAGCCACCTTCTGGCTGCAGTGATTTGTTCAGGGTAGCATGACCCTGAACAATCCAATCAGATGACTCTGATGAACTTCAACAATAGATGTTCTTGCATATAATTTCTTGTTTCTTAAAGTTTATTTATTTTGAGAGAGACAGAGACAGAATGAATGGGAGAGGAACAGAGAGAGAGAGGGAAAGAGAGAACGAGAAAGAATCCCAAGCAGGCTCCACACTGCGGGCACAGAGCCTGATGTAGGGCTCAAACTCATGAAACCATGAGATCAGGCCCTGAGCCGAAACCAAGAGTTAGAGACTTAACTGACTGAGCCATGCAGCTCCCCACCACCCCCAACCTGTTTTCTTTCTGTAGACAGAATGGAATGTCAGTTAACGCCTAGACCACCTTCAGGAATGTGCAGAATAAGCCCCATAGCAGATGCAGCCTCCTTTGTCATTATGTGGGGAGCTAGTCATGAAAATGTAGATTCACCAGGACATAACTACAAGAATTAAGGGAAATGAGAGCCAGAGTCCCTTGTAAATCTCTAGATCAAACCACACCTGAAAGTTTGACTTACCATAGAACGCTCTGCTATGTGAAACAACACAGCTCACTTTGAGTTGAATTTTTTGAGAGAAAAGGAGTTATGACCAACCCAATGACATTTGTAGAGTCCCTATCATGTGCAAGTATGGTGATAATCACTTAACATACATTATTAATATTTACAACATCTTTACGAGGTAGTAACTATTATTCCATTTTACAAATGAAGAAACTGAGGCTCCCAAAGGTTAAATGGTGTGCCCAAGATCACAGAGCTATTAAGTGGTAGCATCTGGCTTTAGAGCCCACCCAATTAATCACTGTTCTGTAATCCCTAAAACCATATTGCCTGGTTCAGACACTCTAACAGAATAGGCCCTTTCCCACTCAGGGCCTTTTAATTTGTATTTCCCTCTGCATAAGAAGGTGGTTCTGTCATTTATGCCTCTGGTCTATTAGCCCCTCTGAAATGGCCTCCCTGACCAGGTTATCTAAAAAAAGGACCTCTCAGTGTCAACCAAGAAAGAATTCACTGAAAATTTAAGCAAACAGGCATTTATTTGGGGCAATTATAATTTCAATTTGGAAGACACCTATTTAGGTAGAAACCTAAACTGTGTTCAAAGGAAGACAAAGTGGGAGCAGGGTTAAATAGGCAAAAGGCTACAAATGTAGTTCTTATGTGGGTCCTCTGTGCAAAATAAATTGAAACCAGGTTAACTGGAATTGATTAGGTCACTACGCAAATGAGGGATCGAAATTTGTTACATTGCACGGGCTCCTTTGGAAGTGATGAATGCAGATGATTCAGGAGTCCTGGTGAGGAGGAACTTCAGTGCAGACTGAGGGCTTGCAGATGGCTGAAAAGTTTTTAAAAAGTTCATGGCTTCTGCAAAGAGGATGTCCATCAATTCCTCCTCTCATATGGCCTCTGGACCCTGTTTTAAAAAGAGGCTCTCTTTAAAAAGAGACCCTGTTTTTAAAAGAGCTAGGTTTGCTTGCTCCATATTGAAAACTTCTTGTATATTTTCCCCTTTTGATTGAGTTTTGTTTGTCTGTTTTGTTGTTTTTTGTTTGTTTTTTCCTTTTGTTTTGTTTTTTGACAAGAAGCTTCAATGATGAATCCTTTCTGTTTGGTTCCATTGTGTTGCTAGAATGGTTAGTACCTGCTCTGGGTCCATCATGTCCCTTGTAATGAGGAGTCTCATGTTCTTATACATATTTATGTCTGTCATGTGGGAGTCCTAGGACCACATTTGAGTAACAAAGAGGCCTTTTAGGGAGAAGGACTTTAGGCTACATCAAGTAAAGTTTCATTTCCTATTGTCAAAAAGTATGTTGGGTGAATATTTTAAAGTCCTTGAACAACCATTATTTTGGCATTTTGGGTAGCAGAACAACATCAGAAAATCCACATTATAAACAACTTAAACATAAAAATTAAGATCCAGATTAGCTTAATGACTAATAGTATAACTTGTAAATCTGAATGCAAAAGAACCCCAAGTCCTGAAGAGAACCAACTAAAAATACCAGAAAGTACAAAGTTACTTTCCTGAGGGAAAATTTGAAGGTCCCTTAGGGACTTGGCCAATTTAAGTAGCTTAGTAGTTTCTAATTCTACCTGTTGTGAAGTATTTATCCATATGCAGCAAAAGGTACAGACTCCTTGCCCAGCTAAAAGATTATCAGGGGCTATCTTATTACCAAGAACGGCTTTGGCCAGAAACTCTAAGAATCTTTGTTGGGCAGCTACTGCTTTAACAGTGGATTGTGCAACAATTTCAAGAATGAAGAGGTTCTTGATTTTAGCCTCATTTACTTTATCCCTAACCAGGAAAGTAGGAACTTGCCAAAGGAATGGATCCTGAATTATGAAAGCCTGCTGGTAGGTCCTCTCTCTAACTGGATTATGTAAATTCATGGCAGTTAACCTATGAGATAGTTTGCTCTGTTTATGAAAGTGAGGGTCACAGTTTCTCCTAACCTGAAATAAAAAGTTGTTTTGTGTTGAATAAAAGTGGTAAGAGTAAACATCCTCATCTTGTTCCTGATGTTAGAGGGAAGGCTCTCAGTTTTTCACCATTGAATATGATGTAGGCAGTGGGTTTTCATATATGCTTTTATTATGTTGAGGTTTGTTTCCTCTAAACCCACTCTGTTGAGGGTTTTTATCATGAATCTATGTTGAATTTTGTCAGCTGCTTTTTCTGTATCTGTTGAGATGATCATATGATTTTCATCCTTTGTTTCGTTGATGTGATATATCATGTTGATTGGAAAATATTGAACCATCCTTCATCTCTGGAATAAATCCCACATAACTGTGGTGAATGATCTTTTAAATGAATTGTTGTATGAGGTTTGCTAATATTTTGTTGAAGATTTTTGCACCTTTATTTATCAGTGATGACCATAGGTTTTTCTGTTGTGTTTTTGTTTTTGTTTTTTGGTCCTGTCTTTGGTTTTGGTATCAGGGTAATGCTGACTTCATAGAATGTATTAGAGGCTTTCCTTCCTCTTCTATTTTTTTGGAATAGTTTGAAGAGAATAGGTATTAACTCTTCTTTAAATATGTGGTAGGGGGCACCAGGGTGGCTCAGTCAGTTAAGCATCCAATTCTTGATTTGGGCTTAGGTAATGATCTCATAGTTGTGAGATTGAGGCCTGCGTTGGGAGTGGAGCCTGTCTGGGATTCTCTCTCTCCCGCTCTACCCCTCCTGTTCATGCTCGCTCTCTGTCTCTCTCAATCAATCAATGAATCAATCAATATCTTAGGCAGAATTCACCTGTGAATCTATCTGGTCCTAGGCTTTTATTTTTTGATTACTAATATAATTTCATTACTTGTAACCATACTGGAAGTCCTAGCCACAGCAATCAGACAAGAAAAAAAAGAGGCATCCATCTTGTTAAAGAAGTTACATTCCCTGGGGCGCCTGGGTGGCGCAGTCGGTTAGGCGTCCAACTTCAGCCAGGTCACGATCTCGCGGTCTGTGAGTTCGAGCCCCACGTCAGGCTCTGGGCTGATGGCTCAGAGCCTGGAGCCTGTTTCTGATTCTGTGTCTCCCTCTCTCTCTGCCTGTCCCCCGTTCATGCTCTGTCTCTCTCTGCCCCAAAAATAAATAAACGTTGAAAAAAAAAAAAGAAGTTACATTCCTATTATTCGTGGATAACATAATACTATATATATATATATATATATATATATATATATATATAAACCCTAAAGACTGCACCATTATTACTAGAAGTTATTATTACTAGAAGTAATAAATGAATTCAGTAAAGTTGTAGGATACAAAATTAATACCAGAAATCAGTAGCATTTCTATACACTAATAATAAAGTAGCAGAAAGGAAATTCAGAGAACACCATTTGCTATTGCACCAAAAAGAATAAAATACCTAGGAATCAACTTAACCAAAGAGGTAAAAAACCTGTGCTCTGAAAACTATGAGACATTGATGAAAGAAATTGAAGATGACACAAATGGAACGATATCCATGCTCATGGATTGGAAGAACAAATACTGCTAAAATGTCCATATTACCAAAAGCAAATCTACAGATTCATCACAGTCCTTATGAAAACACTAGCAGTGTTTTCCACAGAACTAGAACAAATAATTCTATTGTATGGACCACAAAAGACCCAGAATCGCCAAAGTAACCTTGAGAAAGAAAAACAAAGCTGGAAGTATCACTGTTCCAGATTTCAAGATATACTACAAAGCTGTAGTCATTAAAACAGCATGGCACACGCACAAAAATAGCCACACAGCTCAATAGAACAGAATGGAGAGCACAGAAATAATAAGGTCAATTAATCTATGACAAAGGAGGGAAGAATGTAGAATGGGAAAAAGTCTTTTCAGTAAATGGTGCTGGGAAAACTCGACAGGCACATGTAAAAGAATAAAACTTGACCACTTTTTAACACCACACACAAAAATAAACATAAAATGGATTAGACCTAGATGTGAGATCTGAAACCATAAAAATCCTAGAAGAGAACACAAGAAGTTATTTCTCTGATATTAGCCAAAACGAAATTTTTCTAGATATGTCTCCTAAGGCATGGGAAACAAGAGCAAAAACAAACTATTGGGACTACATAAAAATAAAAAGCTTTTGTACAGCAAAGAAAACCATCAACAAAACAAAAAGGTAACTTAATGGGAGAAGATATTTGCAAATGATATATCTGATAAGGGGTTAACATCCAAAATACATAAAGAACTTACACAACTCAACTCCCAAAACACAGTCCAATTTTAAAATGGGTAGAAGATCTGAATAGACATTTTTCCCAAAAAAAAGACATATAGATGGCCAGCAGACACATGAAAAAATGTTCAAAATCACTAATCATCAGGGAAATACAAATCGCCACAATGAGATATCACCTCACACCTGTCAGAATGACTAAAATAAAAGACAAGAAATAACAAGTGTTGGCAAGGTTGCAGAGAAAAAGGAACCCTCATGCACTGTCAGTTGAAATGTAAAGTGGTATAGCCACTGTGGAAAACAGTATGAAGATTCCATAAAAAGTTAAGAAATACCATAGGATTTCTTAATCCCGCTATTAGCTATTTACCCAAAGAAAACGAAAACACTAATTTGAAAAGATATATAGACTCCTGTGTTTATTATAGCATTATTTACAATAGCCAAGATATGAAAGCAACTTAAGTGTCCATTGGTAGATAATAGATAAGGGAGATGTGATGTGTGTGTGTATACACACACACACACACACACACACACACACACACACACACATATATATATATATATATATATATATATATATATATATATAAAATGGAATATTATGCCACCAGAGGAAAGGATGAGATTGTGCCACTTGAGACATGGATGGACCTAGATGGTATTATGCTAAGTAAAATAAGTCAGACCGAGAAAGACAAATACCATATGATTCCACTCCTATGTGAAATCTAAAGGAAAAAAAAATATTAACAAACAAAAAGCAGAATCAGACCTATAAATACAGAAAACAATCTGGTAATTGCCAGAAGGAAGAGAGGTGGTGGGATGGGCAAAATGAGTGAAGGGGAGTGGGAGATACAGACTTTCAGTTATGGAATGAATAAATCCTGGGTATAAAAGTCACACCACTTAAGAAATACAGCAAGTGATACTGTAATAGCAATGTAACAGGACAGGTGGTAGCTATACTTATGGTGAACATGACATAATGTGTAAATTTGTCAAATCACCATGTTGTACACTTGGAACTAATGTAACATGATGTGTCAACTATACTCAACAAAATGTTCTAAATTCCAAAGATTACCCCTCTTAGCAGTGGTTTGGGAGATACAGATGAAGGTGTTATCTTTCCAGGTCAGTGCCAGAGTAAAGGAAAGGAAAATAAGGAGAACGATTTTGTGTTTAAAGTATTAGGTCTTGATCTGTCATCTTGGGTAGAAGCAGTCCACCTCAATGTCAACTACATCTCTTCCTTGTCAATTGGATTTGGAGGTCTCCAAAATCTGTACAGGACCAGGTGTCACATGGAGCCTTCTTTAGCTGTGTGTACCCAAGGCTTAATGCCTTCTAGTTTTGCAGCACAGTCAGTGATTAGGAGCACTTGGTAAGGTCCTTTCTAATGGACCTCAAGTGCTGCCATCCTCTGATGACATTTCCAGAATGCCCAATCACCAGGCACTAAACTGTGTCCAACAGGATCCTTTAAATTGGGATGCAGGAAGCCTTTTTCTTTCTTTTTTTTTTTTTGTAACCTGGTGATAAGCTTGAGTATAAGACACTAGAAATTTATAGTAGCTGGTCATACATGAGACAACAAGAGGTCAGCAGAAGGTTGACTCTAATAGAATTACAAAAAGTTTGCAAAGTTTATGTTAAGGCTCATAGGATTTGCTCATGCTTATATGATAGGTGCCTTGATCACTGGGGATCATGTAAGGTATACCCCAAGTGGGAAACACATTTTCTCACACTTACATTGCTACTGTGAGGGCATCAGCCTTGCAGCAGATGAAGGTTTCAACCCATGTAGAAGACCTATATACAGTAATGTCCAATAAAGTACAATAATACATATTGATAACCTATACTAAGTGGCAACTGAATAAAGTCCAGCTGCAGGACTGATCAAAAGGAGGAGGGCTGAGGTCTTTAGGAACAAAAAAAGTTTTTCCAGGGTTATGAACGTGGTAAGTCAGAAATTGCTGGTAGACTGTGCAATATTGTAGGAGTCTCCCCACCAATGTCTATTCATAATTTAAGTCATCTTAAATGCCTTATGGTGGGTGAAGGCATGCAAAAAAAAAATGAGGTTTTCCAGGGAGCCAGGAAGACCCAAGTTTCCCATTGTTCCAACTATTAGTTTAATTTACAGCCATTGTTTACCTACCTTAATTTCTCTGATTCAGGAGCAGACTTGCCATGTTACAAAGACATCAAAATGGCAGAAGTCCGGCAATGAGGGGCCCTTTTTTTTTTTTTTCCGCAAGAGCAGAATGGACTTTATCTACGTGCCACGATCTTTATAGGTTGTCTTACTGCTGCCTTTGCATAAGAGTCAGTTGGATAACATATGAAAGTTTCTTCCCAAAGATTCCTTTTCCATAATCTTTCTATAATATTTTTTACAATCAGATTTTGTTCTAACTTTTCCCTTTTTAAATAACCAGCCTCACTTGAGGACAAAATTACTTTCTTTTCCCTCAACAAAAACATATTTCCATTCCTCATATTTTCTAACCAAGAACACACATCCTACTTTCCTGGCATAAGAAAATATTTCCCTTATTATTTCCAGTGGCTTTAGTTACATATATTAATTAGAATTTTTAACCCTCAAAAACCCAAACCAAGTAAAACTAGTAAGCAATTGTGAACCGTTACACCAGCATTCTTTAGATTAACAAACTTATGAGTACATTTCATAATTTCTAGAAACATGCTTTTTTATGATACAGTCTTCTAGTATTGCACAAAAGCATGTTTACTAAGAGATCCAGATTTATCTTTAGTTCCTCTGTAATGAGAAAGCTAAAATTAGATAAGCCAATGGTCACTAATTAATGTTTCAGCGTTTTGTCTTATTTGGAAATGATCTACATGTTTAATGAATTAACTCATCACTTAAACCAACTCAGTAAAACTTTAAGATTTTAGATCACCAAAGAGATTTGGGAAGCTATTTAAAGTTTTCCTAAAAATTTTATTTGCATCAGTTCAATTTACTTGTTTTTAACAGTTATGCTTAGGTTACTCATTAAAACTTCATGAGACATCAAAGCCAGTCATCAAGATATTTTTAAAAAACACTCTGTGACAGATATCATCAATTTATTTGAATTTTAAGTAAACAGAGGCAGAATAAAAGTTTTAAATTTAGTGCTGATAACTCAAAAAACATGGTTAGTATAATTATACTAATAATTGAATATTTTCATAGATCACATAAACTTGAAACTTATTTGGGTTGGTATTAGGTTTTTGACAATTTTTGTGAATATTAAATCTATTCAAGTGCTTGATTTTTTAAGCCAATTAAACAAAGCTCTTCCACAAATTAATTTCAGCGGTGTCATTCAGAGGTAGAAAACACCACATACTTACAGCATATGTGAACATACAGATAAGCAGAAACAGGAATCTCACAGTTACTGTTTTAAATTTTTTAGCCATGAGAGAAGTATGTTAATGCAAAACTCACTTATTTATTAAAAAAAAAATAGAACAGTTGGAGCCAAACTTTTAATTTTTTTTGGCAGGTGCAACAAATTAAAGTTATTTGCTCAGATGGCTAAGGATTTTTCTACTGTTATTTGTGGAGAAGACACTTAAGATTTGCATTTATCCTTGAAAAGTAACCTTATGGAAATTGTGGGCTAGATTTTGGGCAAGGGTACTTCTATAGCCATTTATATTTTTTAAAATTCCTCTTTTCCTTTTTTTTTTTTTTTAACTCTTGAGAACTAGGGATGATCTAGATAAGAGTTCTCAGAGAGGTTATAACATTATAGAGCTTCTAAGCCTTCTGAGATAACACAAATAGGGGAAGTGTGGGGATTGATGCAATGGACAGGCAGAAGGACTGAATTGTTTCTGGGGTCCCATTTCTAGTTTTGTAAGGATTTATGACATAAGAACACTTGGTCCCAATTCCTCAAAGAATTAAATTACAACTTGAATGATACGATGGGTTGAGTCACCCATCCAACTATACTATCCTCAATTGGAGCCTTTCCTTCCAGCTACATAGTCCTAATCTTACTTGAGGGAAGAAGGCGTCAAAAGAGTTCCTATCAGGTTATGAAAATCACCTTCCAATCCAACCAACTTTTGACTACACAGCTACCTAAAAAATTCTTGCCAGTTTTCAGCCAGGACAAATAGCAAATATTTCTGGCAGCGTTAAATAACCACCCCTTGGATGTAAGACAGGTCCCCAAAGAAGGAGCAAAAGGTACTACCTTCCTGAGGTCCAGAGCCACTCCCGAAGGTAACCAAAAGAAAGAACTGAACTGTCTGTCCCAGGCAGGCAGACAAAACCAGATGAGTAGGAGGACTATAGCTACTTGATGGTCAGCTCAAAATAGTCCACATGCCAAAGTGGCACATTTGGGGGAAACTTGCTCTGAACCCCTTCAGCACTGCCTTAGAAACTTCAAAGAAGTTGTGTAATCCAGAAGCTAAGTTGAATTTTTTTAATGTGCTGTTCCATTATTTCCAAAAATATATCTTTCTTTTGAAAGAAGGAAATGGGGAAAGAGAGGCTGGTTTAAAGCGATGGTATTGCTCCCATGTCATTCATGAAGCCCCACAGCCTCCTTCATTAGGTTTAACTTTAAAAGGAGCCTGGGGACTATGCAAGAGAACAGTGGTCTTTGGAAGTATCTTTCCTGTGTCCGCAGCAGTGCTGGGGGGTTAGAGTCAGTGGCTCTGGACACATTAAGTGATGACAACCAAAAAAGAATTTACCAAAAAATTTAAGCAAATAAGCATTTATTTCGGCAAATAGAATTCTAATTTGAGGGTCACAGATTTAAGTAGAAACCTAAATTGTGTTCCACAGATGACAAAGAGGGGGCAAAGTTATATAGGCAAAGACTACAAATGTAGTTATCATTCAGGTCTTCTATGCAAAACATGAACTGGAACTAAATTAACTGTGATTGGTTGAGCTAATATGCAAATGAGGGATTGAAATTTGTTCAATTGCATTGGCTCCTTCAGAAGTGATGAATGCAGATGATTCAGGAGTCATGGTGAGGAGAAAGTTAACTGCAGGCTGAGGGCTTGCAGCTGGCTGAAGACTTTTTTTAAAAGTTCATGATTTCTGCAGTGAGCATGTGCATAAATTTCTCTTCCCATATGGCCTCCTGACCCTACTTGAAAAAGAGACTGTCCTGGCTATGCTTGCTTGCTCCATTTTGAAATCTCCTTTTTTTACACTGGAAACTTTGTCTCCCATCACTCAGTTTCTTTCATTATATTCTTCTCATTCTGTATTCCCCAATAGAAAGTAAACTCCATGAAGGCAGAAATTTTAAACTTTGTTCTCTTCTGTATTCTGGAGCTTGACATGATGCAGGCACTCAAAAACACTTGCTATTTTTTGAATGAATAAATACCTCAATTAATTAGAAATTGTTACAGTTATTCAGACCATAATCTCCTATTACTGTATGTAAATGAAATAAAAAGGGATACAGAGAAAGAGAGAGAAATACTTCAGAGCCCTTGGAGACTGTGCTCATGGTAGAATTATTTGGCTGGGGTATGTAAGCAGTTTGATGAGTCAGCAGGTCTGCATTCATCTACGAACAGCCAGGTCATCATTTTAAATGTCCTCTGTACCTAGTCATATGCATGGCTACACAGATGGCTTTTTAAGGGAAGAGGGGAAGGAGTTGATTCCAAGTTCTGTGTGATTCATGGGCACGAGACCAAGTGGAAGGAAAATGGAATGAAAATGAGTGCTAAATAACAACATTTCTTGGCCACATCAGTGTAAATTCAGGGGACCTCCCTAGTATGCCCCTTCTCTAAACCCACATCTGCTTGAGCATTCTTGGCAAAACTCTCAGCCTCAAGCTGTGCCCTGCAACACATTCCTTTAGCCCATCCAATTTCAGAACCGCTGTGATGGACAGTTCCATGTGCGTTGCCCATGTCCCATTTCAAGAGTGTAAGTGGGGTAGTCTGTCCACTTTTCTGCCAAGTGAACAGGCTCTAAAATGTGGGGTAAGTAGTGTCCCAGAGACAGTCCTCAACCAATGAGGGATAGAAGTCAGTGAATAACTGTCCTAGTCTTTCATTCTTAGGTTGACAATTTCTCCAAATTTTCCACAGAGGGACCTCAGTGGGGGTTGCGCTCTGGTTGCCCAAGTACAAATGAGTTTAATAATGTACTTTAACAGTGCACAAATAATTGACTTCCCCCTTTCCTGTCTCACTCTTTTTTCTTTTTCACTGTGCTTTCTGGTATCTCCTCCTAAATAAACTATCTGCATCCAGGTCCTTGTTTCAGGATTTGCTTTTAAGGGAAACAGAAAATTATAGAAAGATTCTCCCAGTGTTAATGCAAATAGGAGCCTTCTCTGGTAGAAAATTTATGAAAAGGAAAAATATGTTTCTTATAGATGCCTCTCAACAAGCATCACTTGTATTTCAGCCCACCTCCCCACCTCCCCAGGTCCGGTGATCTTGTACACCTCAAAAGTACACAACTGTACATTGTCTTCCTACCCTAGCCTCCTTCTACATTTCCTCATATGTAGCAGAAACATTTCTAAGGTTTGCCAACCTTAGAATTTATCAAATTCCAATGTGACCTTGTCCCCAAGGTCTATTATATGTGAGTGCATATACACCTTTTCTTATAATTACAGTGATGATAGTAAAGGTTATGTGTGTTTAGGTTTTGTTGCCAAATTATACCATCTGTTACGTCACAAGTTCTGCACATGTGAATATTATTCCCATTGTATAGATGAGAAAATTGAGACTCAGGATAATTAACTTCCCCAGTGCAAAAACTAGCTAGCTTTGATCAGTGAGCTCTTAGTTCTGATTTTACTAGCTATTATAAACCCTATGTTTAAACACAGGTCTCCTGATTCCAAATCGTAAAACCTTTCCATCAGCCTAGGCAGCCTCAGCAAGAAGTCTAGATATAGAAAACTAGATATTTTTGGAACCTGAATATTCTTTCTTTTACTCCTCTCAGTTCTGTAAATTTCCTACTGATTTGAACAGTAATTTAGAGGGACAAGTATCAGGCATGTATAACTCAATATATATACTCTTTCACTGAATTGATAAATGGTTAAAAGGATGAGTAAGGAGGAAATAGAATTGCTTCCTTATTGATTCCCTAATATTGCAAGTTAAACCCCAAATAATTGACTATGACAAGATCTACCACTATCCTACAGAGACTCAAACACATAAAGAAATGGTGAGTTTGAAGTCAGACCAGGCCTAGAACCTTGCCGCTTACTCAGACTTTGAGCAACTTACCTCACAGTGTTGTTTATAGGATTGAATGTCCCAGTGCCATGAGCAATTTCAGGAACATAGTAGGCTTTCAATAATGAGATGTTTTAATTAATTAATACATATAATTATATACAAGTAATTATATATTTATATATGTAATGTATATAAATTACACAATATAAAATTATAATTAATTAATATGTAATTAATATGTTAATTAATTATAATTTGTGTGTATATATTGATGCCTGCCCTATGCCGGCCACTGTGCAAGCCACAGTGGGGAGCCAATAAAAGACAATTCCTGCCTTCAGTGAACCCACAGCCTTTGGGAACTAGGTTTATAAATTGGAAGGTAGATTTGAAGTGCTCTCAAGTTCTGAATGTCCCTGGCCATCTGTTACAGTAAATGGGCCCCTCATTGCCTCATCACTATCTAATGAATTCCAGGAAAATCACTCAGCCACTGCTTTGTTTAGGGTTGCATGTGAATCATACTCTGTGCTGGCTTTCCGCATCCCTTTCTCATTTTAGATCACTCTGTCAAAGCCAACTGATGCTGGAAAGTACTGGAGCACAGAGTCAAATGGCTAGAGAATTCCCCACACTTCTTAGCTGCAGATTCTCAGAAGAGAGGTATGTGCTAAGTGGACAGAGTCATAAGTCCTGAGTTTTAACTAGTTCCTGACCCATGGCTAACTTAGCAAGTATGACTCTCAGTTCATGAGCTTACCTGTGCAAAACAAACAAAAACCCAACAAAACCCACCAAACCAACATTGAAAAAAACTTATACTTCTTTTATCTCTTTTATTATTTTTTTTAACGTTTATTTATTTTTGAGACAGAGAGAGACAGAGCATGAACGGGGGAGGGTCAGAGAGAGAGGGAGACACAGAATCCGAAATAGGCTCCAGGCTCTGAGCAGTCAGCACAGAGCCCGATGCGGTGCTCGAACTCAACGGAGCGCGAGATCGTGACCTGAGCCGAAGTCGGACACTCAACCGACTGAGCCACCCAGGCGCCCCTTCTTTATCTCTTTTAAAGCCACTCGATTCCAATTCAGAGTCCACATCTCCTGGCTGACTGGTGGTGGATGGGCTATTAGAGAGACTCCTTTCTGAAGATAATAGACATCCTAAAGGCTGTGTAGCATCACAACTTCAGGATAGCTTCTCTGCTCATCAACTTTAACCTATCGTGGTTACCACTGAGAGTCCACAGTGCCTTCAGCTCGCACCATCCCTTAGTTCTGGTGGGACTCCTGCCTCAGGGCCATACTTGGAAACTGGAACTCTTAGGAAGGCTGGAGTCTCTGGTATCTCCAGGGACCCTAAGCGTTTAGTCCCGTTGGCAGTCTGGATATCAACCAAGGGCACTTCCAGGACAGCCTCATTCTCTGCTGCTAAGGACACACACACATACACAGACACACACACACCCTTCTGTGTGTGTGGCAAGAGGCAAGAGAGCTTGCCATCTGCATGAGTGAGGGAAGGGAAAAGAAAAAAAATACATGGGAAAAACATGCAAATTAAGATGTCTGTAAATGAGTCTACCACAGGTTTGTGCTACTTAAGTCCTTCTTTTAAAGTTTATGTATTTATTTTGAGAGAGAGAGAGAGAAATCATGAGCAGGGGAGGGGCAGAGAGAGAGGGGAGAACAGAGGATATGAAGCAGGTTCTGTGCCGACAGCAGAGAGTCCAATGCCAGGCTCAAACATACCATGAGATCATGACCTGAGCCGAAGTCGGATGCTTGACTGACTGAGCCACCCAGGTGTCCCTGTGCAACTTGAGTCTTAATGCAGCAAGCTTGCTAGTCACGTAAAGTTTTGACTAGCTAAATGTGTGAAATCATATATCAAAGGATGAGAACCATCTCATAAAAGCATGTGTTTATAGATAATTAGAAGTTAGACATAAAAGGAAATGCTGCAATGATGCTTGTATTTGAGCAAAATTGATTATGATGAGATGTGAGAAAGACCTCAGACTTCAAGCAAGCCATCCAACACTTTCCCCTAGAGAACCTGAATTGGCATCCAATAACACAGAGAGGAAAAGATACAGTTACCGTAGCCATCATTCACTGGGCATTTACTATATTCCAGGAATGCTATATTATCATTGTATTGTATTTAAACTTCATGACAAGATGAAATATGAACTCCATGAGGGGAAGTTACTTTGTTTCATTCACTGCTGAGCCCCTCACCCCCCCCCCACACACACAAATAGCGCCTGGCACATGGTAGGTGTTCCACATATATTTGTTAAAAGAATGAAAAGATTAAATTATTTCCATCTTATAGACTAAAAAACCAAGGTTTGAGGAGGGGAAATAACATAGTAAATAAAATAGGATTTGGACCTAGATGAGTTTAGTGCCAAAGATGCTACTCTTTCTAATCTAAATCCTGGGAATTGATCAAGAAAAAAAAATATTCAAATTACGAAAATCAGAAATGAAAGAGAGGACATCAAAACTCATCTTACAGAAAGAAAAAAGATCGTAAAGAAAAATATTTTTTAAAAAACCTATCTGCCAACAAATCTGATACCTTAGATGGAATAGAGGAATTCGTAGAAAGACACAAACTTCTGAAACTCACTCTATAAGAGATGTAAAATTTGAATACACCCATAATAAGTAAAGAGATTGAGTTAGTAATTTTAAACTTGTACGAAGAAAGAGCACACAGGAAGAGGACTGTACAGGTGAATCCTTCTAAATATCTTAAGGAAAATGAATAACATTTCTTCACAAACTCTACCAAAGAACAGAAAAGGAAGAAGCACTCTCCAACTCACTCTGTGAGACCAGTACAGCCCTGACACTAAATTCAGACAAAGACATCACAAGAAAAGAAAATTACAAACCAATACTTCTTATGAAGACAGACATAAAAATCATCAACAAAACACTAGCAGACTGAATCCAGTAACATTAAAAAAAATGATTCACCATGATAAAGTAAGTTTTATCTCAGAAATTGAAGGTTGTTTTAACATCCAAAAGTCAGTGTGAAAACACCATATCAAAAGAATAAACAGAAGCCACGTGATTATCTCAATAGCTAAAGAAAAAACATTTTAGAAATCTAATGCCCTTGGGGCACCTTGTTGGCTCAGTCAGTTAGGCTTAGTCGGTTGACTTCCTCAACCTGATAAAACCCACGGCTAACATTATACTTAATAGTAAAAGACTACATGCTTCCTTCTAAGATCATGAATGAGACAAAAGCATCCTTTCTCACCACTTCTACTCAACATCATCTAGAGATTCTAGCCAGTCCAATTGGATAAGAAAATGAAATAAAAAGTATTTATATTGGAAAGGAGTAACTGGGGCACCTGGGGGGCTCAGTGGGTTAAGCGTCCAACTTCGGATCAGGTCGTGATCTCAGTTTATGAGTTCGATCCCTGCATCTGGCTCTGTGCTGACAGCTCAGAGCCTGGACCCTGCTTCAGATTCTGTCTCCATCTCTCTCTGCCCCTCCCCTGCTCACACTTTCTCTCTCTCTCTCTCTCTCTCTCTCTCTCTCTCTCAAATATAAATAAACATTAAAATAATAATAAAATGAATAACTAAAACTGTCTCTGTTGGCCAATGGCATTATCTTTAGAGATAATTCTAAGAAGCCCACTACAAAATGATAAGAAAATATAAGCTCATCAAATTTGCAATGTACAGGGTTAATATGCAAAATTCAGTTGTATTTCGATTTACTAGCATTATTGACTGAATGTTTGTGCTCCCTCCAGATCCATATGTTGAAGCCCAAACCCTCAATATGATTATATTTGGGTTTGGAGATAATTAGATTCAGATAAAGTCAAGAGGGTAAGGGCCTCATGATGGACTTAGTGCCTTTATAAGAAGAAACCAGAGAGTGACTCGCTGTCTCTCCCCAGCCTTTCTTTCCCTCTTCCTCTTCCTCTCCCTTGTGAGGACATAGCAAGAAGGCAGGCATCCACAAGCCAGGAAGGATCCTCATCAGAGCCTGACCATGATCATGCCAACAACCTAATCTCTAACTTCCCAGCTTCCAGAACTCTGAGAAATAAATGTGTGTTATTTAAGCCACCCAGTCTGTGGTATTTTGTTATAGCAATGCTAGCTGAGACAACCAGCAAGGAATAATAAAAAATGAAATTAGGAAAACAATTCCTATTAAAACAGCATCCAAATGAATAAAATACCCAGCAATAACCTTAACAAAGCAGGGCAAAATAGAGTCTCTGACAACTACAGAATATCATTCTGTAAAGACATTAGAGGAGGCCCAAATAAATAGAAAGATATCTCCACTTCATGAATCAGGAAACAATATTGTTAAGATGGCAATACTCCCCAAATTGATCTATAAATTCCACACAATTCCTATCAAAATCTCAGCTGTCTTCTTTGCAGAGGTTGACAAGCTGATGGTAAAATTTATGTGAAAATTTAAGGAACCCAGAACAGGCAAAGCAATCTTAAAAATGAATGAAGTTGGGAGACTCACACTTTCCAATTTCAAAACTTAGTACAAAGCTACAGTAATAAGATAGTGTGGTACTGGCATGGGATAGACACACAGGTGGGATAGAATTAAGAATACAGGGGCGCCTGGGTGGCGCAGTCGGTTAGGCGTCCGACTTCAGCCAGGTCACGATCTCGCGGTCCGTGAGTTCGAGCCCCGCATCAGGCTCTGGGCTGATGGCTCAGAGCCTGGAGCCTGTTTCCGATTCTGTGTCTCCCTCTCTCTCTGCCCCTCCCCCATTCATTCTCTGTCTCTCTCTGTCCCAAAAATGAATAAACGTTGAAAGAAAAAAAAATTAAAGAATACAGAGATAAACCCTTACATGTATAGTCAATTCGTTTTTGACAGGGATGCTGAGACAATTCAATGGCAGACAAGAATTGTCTTTTCAAGAAATTATGCTGGGAGAAGTGGATATCCACATGCAAAAGAATAAAGTTGGACCCCCTTCCCATGCCATCCATAATATTTAACTCAGAACGGGTCATAGACCAAAAAGTAGGAGATAAAACTGTAAGACTCACATAAGACAATATAGGAGTAAATGTTGGTTACCTTGGTTTTGACAAAGATTTCTTGGATGGAATAATAAATATTGAGGACTCACCGTGGCCCTAAGTGGTGAAGCAGGACTGAAAATATTTCCTCCCAACAAGCATAGCCCATGTTGATGTTTCTCAGCCTCCATTTTACATTGTGCTGCTCACAGTTCAGCCCCAGCTCTTCTTGGGACTCTTCCCTTCCTTGTGCCAGGCCAGGAATCCTGCCCCCCAACACCCGCGCGTGCACGCGCACACACATACACACACACACACACACACACACACACACATCATTGTTGTATGCTGTATGCCTAACTCCATGAAATCCAAAATAGTTATCAAGACAGCCTCCCCCTGCAAGTTCCAGGAAAAGGAAAACTGAGGTGACGTTGTATGATCTGAATTGCAGATCATTGTGGTGTCTAAATACAGACCGTCCGTGCAGACACCTCCTGGCAGTCCAAGAGGATGTAACTAAGACTATGGAAATCTGAATATCAGGACTTGGATGGCAAGCACAACAGATTTTAGGTACCTATCTACCCCACAACACAGGTGGTCTATGGTGATGTGTAATAAATTGAGCCTCCACAAGATCAATTATATAGTCCCATAGCACCCAAACAGCGGTGAAGGCAGAGCGGGTTCCAGAAGATCTAAAAGGCCGTGAAGCCTGAGAATCACATCAAATTTAAATCCTGTAACCCTGGTGATTCACCCTGGAGAATCGTCACAGCCTGTGCTGGGGGCAGAGTACTGAAGGAGGGGGAAGCCGAGAATGTTCAGTGGTGGGGCACCACCAGCTCTGTCTTCAGTGAAGGGCTCATGCCCAGCTGCCAGCAATGCTGGCAGCAGACCACCTTTGGCTGTCCACTCCTTGCAGCCTGGCCTTGGCCACAGGGATCACTTGTCTGTTCTGGGTCCAATATGAAAGAGATGGTTAGGAGTACAATGGCTCGGTCATCTCAGCCCTGCTGGGAACACCTCAGGAGGGCCTGTCTAGCTGCAGAGCCCCTTGGACAGTTGGCAGAAGCTGTTACTGGGCCTGCATCTCAGCGTGGTTTCTCTCTCTGCTCAGTCCTGCTTTGTTCCCCTCCCTTCCACAGGTGTCGGTCCCAAGGATGCTCCTTAGATAAAACCTCCCACATGGTAAACTCTGTCTCAGCAACTGTGTCCTGAGAATCCAATCCTTGACGCTCAGTCAAAATTCTTGTCCCTGAAACATGAGCCCTGATCACTCTTGTATCAATTTTTATATCATCTATTGACTATCATCTCCAATGGCTACTATAACCCCAGGTATGGCATTTTACCAAGGAAAACTATATGCTTGGCTTGGGAAAGAGTGAAGAATTAGAACTTCAATTTATTCGTTTCATTAGCTTGTCAGCTTCCTCCCTCTTGTACCTAGAGCATTGTAGGGGAGGAAAAAGTTTGCATCAACCCTCTGAGCGTCCCTGGCTGGGACTAACAAAGAGGTTGGCAGGCCAACAGCATACAAATTTATTTCAAATAAGTTTTACAAGACACAGGAGGCTTCAAAAGGAGAAGAAGTTCTGAAGAAACAGTTAAACCTGAGTATTTTTTGTGCTAGGTTTGATAAAGAGTTGTGAAGAAATACAATAGGTCAGAGACTAAAATAAAAGACTAGGCCTTTTAGTTCTGGATCTTCTTGGCGTCCCTTCATCTTTGGAGGTATGGACGCTCCTTTCCTCTGCATGCAGGGAGGGCCCCCCTCACACAAGTGCTTTATGACCTACTAAGGATGGGAGGGGAAATGACCTTCCTGCTTCTCCCATTTTCTTAAACTCCTTCAGCTCAAACTATTCAATATGCCAAGGGGCCATATTTTGGGGCAGCGTGTCCTGAACCCCATCAAGCACCAAGGTAGCTTTCTTCTTTCTCTTCCCAATCACTATAGAATGAAGCATTCTCTGTCATTCTCTTGCCCACAAGTGATCAAATTCACTTCAGCAGTCTCAACCCTCGGTTCATATGCAAACTTCTGGACAGCTCGGTTTGTATGTCTAGATTCATCCAGAATAGGGCCCTGCACACTTAGTAAGCACCACGTTTGTGCAAACCTCAGGCATGGCAGGTGGAAATAGCTAAGCCATCCAGAGGCTCACAGTGCCCTGTGTGTACCTTCAGGCCTTACCCTCAGTGCCCTCTGGCTGCTTCCAATGGACAGTAGCTGCCTCCTCTTAGATACGCCTGAAAATTAACATACATCACTCCAGGAGCCCTTCAACCAACAATTGAGGGGTGAGAACTGGTATAGAAAATCTCCAGCACTTGCAGCTTTCCATGGGATAATTCTGATGAGTTTCACCTCATTTCCCAGAGTTCCACAGCAGGATGACACTTCAGGAGCACTGGGAGGCAGGTGGATGTTACCTTCCGAGCAACAACACGCCCAGAATTCACTGCCTTCTCTTCATTCACTGCCTTCTCTTCTTGTTTATCCACTGCCTTACTGGTTTCCTGACCTCCCCCCTCCCCCCGCCACCCAATAAACTACTTACACTCAGATCTTCGCTTTGAGATCTGCTTCTTAGGAAACAAAATTAAGGGCTACGTCATTCCTGACCATGAAGAATTATAATCTAGTAAAGATTCAGTACATACACAAAATAACATAAACATAAACATGCATGCAGGTTTCCAGTGACCCAAAGAGAACTTTTTGGTTCTTCCAACCTTCCTTTGAAAGTGAATAAATAGGGGCGCCTGGGTGGCGCAGTCGGTTAAGCGTCCGACTTCAGCCAGGTCATGATCTCGGGGTCTGTGAGTTCGAGCCCCGCGTCAGGCTCTGGGCTGATGGCTCAGAGCCTGGAGCCCGTTTCCGATTCTGTGTCTCCCTCTCTCTCTGCCCCTCCCCCGTTCATGCTCTGTCTCTCTCTGTCCCAAAAATAAATAAACGTTGAAAAAAAAAAATTAAAAAAAAAAAAAAAAAAAGAAAGTGAATAAATAATGAAAATTCACCTCAGCTGATTTTAGCATAGTGGCTGTCTGTGGTTACCATAGGGAGTTGTTAGTTAATCCCATCAAAGGCTGTCTCCCTTGCTGAGAGAGTAAGGCCATCCTGTGTCCTCTCCACCCTTTCTCACCAGGGGCCATGTCAACATTAGCACCTCACTGATGGCAGATTAAGCAACTAGTGAAACACAGAAAAGGCTCATTTTAGGAACCAAGAGCACTGTTCCTGCTTTGGTCTCGGAATCAAAACAATGGTTTCGATGACAGGAGCCATGATTGAATTGTGAAATCTTTCTTTTAAAGTTTGAGGAAAAGTCCCCTTCAGCTCCAGTTCTTTCTGAACAGCCAGGAAGGAAACACACACACACACACACACACACACACACACAACCAGCAGGTATAGGGTTTGCAGTCCATAAAGTCCCTGTCATAACTACTTTGGCTCTGCCATTGCAGTGCATAGCCATAGATAATACATAAGCAAATGGACAATGGGCTGTGTTCCAATAAAACTTTATTTATAAAACTGATAACCATATTTGACCTACTAGTAGGCTGTAGTTTGCTGACTGCTGCCCTAGAACCTTGCTATTCAAAGAGGGGTCTGTGGACCAGCAGCATAGGCATCACCCAGACTATAAATGCAGAATCTGAGCCCCATCCCTGACCTACTGAATTAGAATCTGAATTATGAAAATAAGGGCCCCAGTGATTCATATGCACAGTAAAATTTGTGAAGTACTGTTTTAGGAGATTTGGATTGTGTTGACTGTGAACCAGAATAATTGTATGGGTTTTAAAATAAGCTTTTAGGGGCGCCTGGGTGGCTCAGTCGGTTGGGCGTCTGACTTTGGCTCAGGTCATGATCTCGCGGTCCGTGAGTTCGAGCCCCGCATGGGGCTCTGTGCTGACAGCTCAGAGCCTGGAGCCTCTTTCGTATTCTGTGCCTCCCTCTCTCTCTGACCTTCCCCCATTCATGCTCTGTCTCTCTGTCTCAAAAATGAATATACGTTAAAAAAAATTTTTTTTAATAAAATAAGCTTTTATTTCCATTTAACACTGCTTGAGCGTGATAGCAGAAATTTGCTTGGTTTTATGTGACTAGGTCTACAGCAGTCACTCCTCTTTATTGGTGGAGAGAGGAGGATCAGTTCAAAGTCTACAAAATTGGGACAGACCATGAAGTCTGGACAATCTAACTTAGCACAACTCACAAGTAATCACAGCACTCCAGAGAACCACGAAGTTTCCCATGCCTTCTTTTCCTTTTCTCCCACAAAGTGGCAGCAGCTTTGACTGAGCTGGACCAGTCAGCCCTGAATCTGATTGCTCACATGTGTGTACAAATAATTTAGGTGTCTTTGCAGGTCATTAAATGCCCACAACATGCTGTTCCCAAAAATGTCAGCCTCAGGGACTTGGGGGAAAAAAAATCCTCACTCCAAGGGCTAAAACGCATGCTCGTTAAAGTCATGAATTATTTGATGTTCTGTCAAAGATGAATCCACAATGGAAAGGACAGAGGAGGGTGAGTGTGTATTTGAGAGGACTGCCCCAGTCAGAAAACAGTGGGCAACCTCTGTGCCTGACTGACCACATGAGTGGGAGCAAGGCACTTGACTCCTCAGAACCACGGTGTTCTTATCTGGGAAAAGGAAGCTCCTAGTTTCTCAGTACCCATAAACATTTTAGTGGCTCGTAACCTTTGACTCAACGATTATACCTGTAGGACTACGCTCTATAAAATTTTCACGTAAGTATGCGAAAGTTTATGCCAGCGTGTATTCATCCAGCACTATCTTAATAGTAAATCAGGAAGCCACTTAAACGTTCAGTGGTATGAGAATGGCTAAATAAATTGTAGGACCGCTAACTGTTCTAACGTGAGGCAGTTAAAAAAAAGGTGGAACCATTTGCACTGAAGCGGAAATGTATCTTTGCTATACTGTAGAGGAAAAGAAGAAGATACAGATCATATTTCATTGATTCCAAGGTGGGCATTTTTCACCTTTCACATTATTATAAGTAGAGTCTTATAGTTGATGGTGTCTTACAATTGCTATGGATCAGGCAACAGTCTTGGTGGTATACATAAAATAATGACAGATCCTATACTCAGCGGCATCTTAGATTGAATGCAACGTGCCGAATGAATCACACACATATGTGAATGGATGTGTTGATATATGTTTCTCTTATACCGCGCATAGCTATACTTACAAACATATATAGGTGTATATTTCAAAGCATTGAAAAAATGCCTAGAAATATGCACGTCAGATGCACAGTAGTCAGTTTTAAGGGAAAAAATTAAGTAAATAGGGCTAGGGAGTGAGATGCAAGAGGCAGTTTTGCCTTCCAGGTTTTTATACTTTTTACACTTTTTGCGTTGTATTGACAACAAACATGTTTTAGTTTTTAAATCAGAAAATAGTATGGGGTGTCTGGCTGGCTCAGTCAATAGAGCATGCAACTCCTGGTCTTGCAGTCCTAAGTTTGAGCCGTATGCTGGGCATAGAGATTACTTAAAATCTTTTAAAAAATCAAAAAATAGTATGATAGTAATGTCTTTATTCTTGTCTCACAAGACTGGAGTGAAAGACGTTATCATACAAAAGTAATTGCTGTAGAGCGCGTGGCGGTTCTCTCCTTTGTCAGCTACAGAGACTAGGGGGAAGAGACAGAAATTGGAGACATTTAGGGCTGCCACCTTTTTTCTTTTGCCTGGAGTGCAACATGTATTCTGTGAGAAAATGAGATGGGATGGCCCATGGCAACAGGAGAAGCCAATCTTTGGCTCATTGGGATATCACTTCTGATCAGGAATGTGTCATGAGGCGTTCATTCAAGAGGCAAATCAGCAGGGAAATGTCAAAACATCAGCAAATTGTGAGTAAATAGACTCAGACGCTTTGGTGCAAACTTGCTAAGAACAGAGGCTGTGGTTTCCATATGCCCCTACAGACTTTCTGGTAGAAGCCCTCATGAATATTAACCACTTATACATTTCAGGGTGAATGACGGTAGCACAGCCAAGCATGTGAGCCTTGTTCTTGAAGAAGGACCTGGTCCTTGGGTAGGAAGAAGTGAGGGGAGAAGAGTCCAGTTCAGCACCTCAGAGGCTTTCTCTGGGAGCCAGGGAAGTAATACCTGGAACAGGGCAGTTGTTTGCAAAGAGGAAAAGTTCCATCACATATGATGAAACACACGAGGGTGCTTTGCAACTATGTAGCATCCTATTCCTTCTTATTTTGTAGGTGGATATGTACATTTCGTGTCAGTGTCTACATGGTTGGCTCAGCTCCTGGAACTCAGTACCTTCCCTCCTTTTTGTCTTCACTGTAATCAAAGCTCAGCCAGCTACAGTAGGCAGGAAGCATGTTTTCTTTCTTGGGCAAAATTGACAGAGCAAACTTGCCTCTTTGAAAGTATGAGACTCTTTCAGGTTTATTCTTGAGGATCTGCAGAGAGAGTTATCCTTAAGTGATCTACCCATACAGAAGTTCTCCTGGGAAGCTGGAGCAAAAGGCAGGGAGCACAAGTGGGTAGAGGTTGTGAAACAAACCTGACATGTGTTGGTAATGGTTAAAGTGGGCGATGGAGGCATACAAGCTCAAGATGCTTGTCACTCTACCGTTGTCTAAGTTTGAATTTTCCATATTCCAAGGTTAAGTAAAAGAAAAAGAACTGGAGGGAAGGAGTGCTGAATTTCTCTACCAGCAGGGAGAGGCTACCGTGCCAGGATCATTTCTGTTAGTATATTCTCATTTTCCTTACCTAGAAATGGACACAATACCAACTCACTGGGTTGTGATAATTAAGGCAAGAGATGAATGTAAAATTCCTAGCGTTGTCCCTCAAAGTGTGCTACTATTACTAAAATAAAATAAGATTAAAGTACCTTTAAGATACCAGTGTGTTGACAGCGATTTTATTTTAATGGTGGAAATAGTTTTACTTGCTTTCTTTTCATTGTATTTTCCCCACTTTCTATATTGAACAAATCTATCGCTACAATTAGGAAAAATGGAATAATCTTTATTCGAATTAACTTTTATTTGACTCCTCTCTTACCCATATGTGAAGGGGTTTGAAAAACTTGGGCTACTAACCATTCAAAAACATTCTTAATATTATAACTTCAGTTCCTCCCTGTCTGAAGCTGAAAGCCTTTTTGATGCAAGAACTTTGGTTTGAAGTTCCTTAAAGAATGATAAAGAAAAAAGCTGAATTACAATACGCCCATCTCTTCTACCTCCTGGTTCCAAAAAATGTTTAAATTAGCTTCTGGCTATTTCTGTGTAAAGTTAGTTTGTGATTTTATTGACAAGTGATGGGTTACAGTAATTCACCCTACAGTTCCCCCGGGGATAAACATGAAACATTCTACTACTGTCAAAGAAGCTAGATCCCTGTTGGGTTTTTTTTTTTCTTTCTTTCTTTCTTTCTTTCTTTCTTTCTTTCTTTCTTTCTTTCTTTCTTTTTTCTAAAAACATGTATCTTGTGCCTGTTGCTGCTGCTTTTATTTGGAGCATAAAATAAATAGAAGACACTGACTTCCAAGAGTTTTTGACATTGATGGTGTTATGCAATGGTCTTTTATACTGTATCAGTTGTCAGTTGTCACAGTGATATGACATAACTAGGCAAAACTGACACAGCCATATAACTTTCTTGGGAGTAGAATATTTCACGTCTTTCCTGGGGTAATTGCAGGCTCCGTCACTGTAACCCTCAAACTATCTGTAAGTGGAGGAAACTCACATAGAAAACTCAGCACCTGCGATGGTAAGGACTGAGTGAGCTCCTGGGTCTGCAGGCTGCGGTTGATCGGGCTGGGCGTGGCTGATCTGAGCCTGACTCACTTTGACTCACAGGGCTCCGCTGACTATGCCCTACTGCAGGGTAGCCTCGTCTGAAACCAAGCGGCCAGGGGCTGTGCTCCACATGGTTTTCATCCTATAGCACACCATCCTACACGTGTTCTCCTGCTGAGGGAGCAAGCACAAGCAAAAGTGCCCAAGTGCTTTTTTGTTTCCTCATTGTTTTTTTCAAAATAGGTCTTAAATCCCTCCCCTGTTTTTTCCCAGATGTTGTTTTTTTTTTTTTGGTTTTTTTTTTTGTTTTGTTTTTAAGATCTTGTTGTGTCATGTCTGCTAATATCCCTAGGGCTAATGCAAGTAACTAAGACAGCCCAGATTCAAAAATGAGAAAGTAGGAGCTCCTGGGTGGCTCAGTTGGTTAAGCATCCAACTTCAGCTTGGATCGTGATCTCATGGCTCATGAATTTGAGCCCTGCATTGGGGTCTCTGCTGTCAATGCAGAGCCCACTTTGGATCCTCTGTCGCCACTCTCTCTCTCTCTCTGTCACCCCTCCCCTCTTTCTCAAAATTAAATAAACGTTAAAAAAATGAGGAAGTAGATTGTGCCTTCTTTACTGAAAGGAATTGTGAAGTCACCTGGTGAAAGTTGGGGCTACAGGAGAGCGTAAAGAATGGGGGTCATTAATGCCAAGTAGCCAAAGCAATCTTGAAAAAGAAAACCAAAGCAGGAGGCCTCATAATCCCAGACTTCAAGCTATACTACAAAGCTGTAATCATCAAGACAGTATGGTACTGGCACAAGAACAGACAGATCAATGGAACAGAATAGAGAACCCAGAAATGGACCCACAAACGTATGGCCAACTAATCTTTGACAAGGCAGGAAAGAATATCCAATGGAATAAAGACAGTCTCTTCAGCAACCAGTGCTGGGAAAACTGGACAACAACATGCAGAAAAATGAACCTGGACCACTTTCTTACACCATACACAAAAATAAACTCAAAATGGATGAAAGACCTAAAAGTAAGACAGGAAGCCATCAAAATCCTCAAGGAGAAAGCAGGCAAAAACCTCTTTGATCTTGCCTGCAGCAACTTCTTACTCAACACATCTCCAGAGGCAAGCGAAACAAAAGCAAAAATGAACTATTGGGACCTCATCAAAATAAAAAGATATTTGCAAATGACATATCAGATAAAGGGTTAGTATCCAAAATCTATAAAGAACTTATCAAACTCAACACCCAAAAAACAAATAATCCAGTGAAGAAATGGGCAAAAGACATGAATAGACACTTCTCCAAGGAAGACATCCAGATGGCCAACCAACACATGAAAAAATGCTCAACATCACTCATCATCAGGGAAATACAAATCAAAACCACAATGAGATACCACCTCACACCTGTCAGAATGGCTAACATTAACAACTCAGGCAACAACAAATGTTGGTGAGGATGCGGAATAAGAGGATCTCTTTTGCACTGCTGGTGGGAATGCAAACTGGTGCAGCCACTCTGGAAAAGGAGGTTCCTCAAAAAGCTAAAAATAGAACTACCCTATGACCCAGCAATGGCACTACTAGGCATTTATCCATGGGATACAGGTGTGCTGTTTCCAAGGGACACATGCACCCCCATGTTTATAGCAGCACTATCAACAACAGCCAAAGTATGGAAAGAGACCAAATGTCCATTGATGGATGAATCGTTACAGAAGATGTGGTATATATATACAATGGAGTATTACTCGGCAATCAAAAAGAATGAAATCTTGCCGTTTGCAACTACATGGATGGAACTGGAGGGTATTATGGTAAGTGAAATTAGTCAGAGAAAGACAAAAATCATATGACTTCATTCATATGAGGACTCTAAGAGACAAAACAGATGAACATAAGGGTAGGGAAACAACAATAATATAAAAACAGGGAGGGGGACAAAACAGAAGAGACTCATAACTATGGAGAACAAAATGAGGGTTTCTGGAGGGGTTGTGGGAGCAGGGATGGGCTAAATGGGTAAGGGGCATTAAGGAATCTACTCCTGAAATCATTGTTTCACTCCATGCTAACTAATTTGGATGTAAATTTTAAAAAATAAAAAAGAAATAAAAAAGTAAAAGAATGGGGGTCATTAATGCAATCAATGTGCCATATAAAGTTACATAACAAGAACTAGCAGTTCTCTCTGACGTTCTATGTTTTGCAATGCACTATTATATATCTTCATATATATAATTACATCCCTAAGGATGGAAGACGATTAATTCTTTCAGTAAGGTAGCTATGAGTTGTTTTGATGCTGAAATTTATTTTTACTTCTAGCCTCTTGTCCCCTAATTTGTACACATATGCTATGATAATTTGAAGTTAAATTTCAGGGATCAGTGAATAAAATTGCTTTTTTTTTCCTTTTTTGCACATGCAGTTGTGGTTTCCTGATATACCCTTGTGGTTGCCAGATAAACACCCATTTATCTTTCAAAACCCACCTATTGTATCACCTCCTCCAGGAAGCCTCTCTGGCCTCTCCAGATAAAATTAATCATTCCCTCCTCTGATCTACCTTTGTGCCTTGCCTTATCTGTTTAAGCTGTCATCTGCCTCTGTAGAGTCTGAGCCCACTGAGTGGAATAAGGAGAATAGGCTCTGGGATCAGGCTACCAGAGTTCACCTCCCAGGTACTATTTCCCACATGTGGGGCCTTGGACAGGTTATTCAGCTTGGGCTCTATGTACCTCCTATCTGTACTGTGGGAGTACTAATTGTATTGGCTTAAGAGGGACACTAAGAGAATTAAATGGGCATTAAATATTTGATAAAAGACATGACATAATGTTCTAAATAAAATTAGCTATTAGTGTTTATCATCTTATTACCCATAATGCTAGTTAGATGACCTTATACCACCTTGGAGTCAATTTGTAACACTGGGTCTAGACCACCAAGGTACCCTTGGATCCTTAAGTCCTTACGGTGTCCTTGGTTGAGGTCAAAAGTATGAGTGATTTTGCAATCAGGATCTGAAGGAGAAGGAGGTAGGAAATTAATAGCTGAACGATGGAACAAGCCTCCAAAGATCACCCCATTCTGACCCTAACATGTAATTCTGTGACGATAAAGAAAATAAAAAGAGGATCAAAATGGACCCAATTAATATTCATCTTTACATGGAAACCAATTTGACAATAAATTTCATGTTAAAAAAATATTCATCTTTACAGATCTCATTTTTAGGTATTGTCTTTCTGTTCCTCTGAGCAGAAGGTTCACTTAAGTCATTCGGTAAGCTTTGTTCTCCAAAAACCAAACAGTAAGGTGATGTGGGGACAATGGGAAGTAAAATGAAATGGCACAACCCATCCCTGAGGCTAGAAGAGGCAATGAAACGGAATTACATAAGCTTCCTCTAAGTCCTCAATTTGAATGATGCATTTACTTTGAGACATCTCATCTTCAAAATAGGTGAGCTGAGGATTAGAGGAATGGAACAGATGGCATCTTGATAAATTAATACTCTGAAAACGAGGGAGGAGACACACATTGTCTACAACATTCAGAAAGTATTTCTACTAGAATAAAGTATATACTGTATTTTGGTGTATCTGAAGATTAGATGTTTATGTCATCGTCATTATTTAGCACATTTGGGGAAAGAAAGAATTTTGATAAATACAAAGGTTATACTTGAGCATTTATTCACTTGCTACAGTGCTACCAACTAGTAAACTCCAAAGGCAAACTTGGTATATAAATAGTAAGTAAATGGTAAATAAAGAGAAATTGTCTTTTGCTAAGTGAAATAAGTCAGACAGAAAAAGGCAAGTACCATATGATTTCACTTATATGTGGAATCTAAAAAACAAAGCAAACAAATGAACCAGAAATAGACTTACAAATACAGAAAGCGAACTGGGGGGTTGCCAAAGGGTAGGGGTGTGGGGGGTGGTCAAAAGGATAGAGTTACAAACTTCCAGTTATAAAATAAATAAGTCATGGAGATGAAAAGTACAGTATAGGGAACATAGTCAATAATAGTGTAATAACATTGTATGGTGACAGACAGTAGCTACACTTACCACGGTGAGCATTGTGTAATGTACAGAATTGTTGAATCACTATGTTGCATACCTGAAACTAATATAATATTGTATGTCAACTATACTTCAAAAAGTTTTTAATGTTTTATTTATTTTTGAGAGAGAGAGAGAGAGAGAGAGAATGAGAGCAGGGGAGAGGCAGAGAGAAAGGGAGACACAGAATCCGAAGCAGGCTCCAGGCTCTGAGCTATCAGCACAGAGCCCGATGTCTGGCTGGAACTTACAAACTGTGAAATCATGACCTGAGCCAAAGTCGTATGCTTTACCAACTGAGCCACCCGGGCACCCCTACTTCAATGAAAGAGAAAGAAAGAAAGAAAGAAAGAAAGGAAGGAAGGAAGGAAGGAAGGAAGGAAGGAAGGAAGGAAGGAAGAAAGGAAGAAAGAAAGGAGGAAGGAAGGAAGGAAGGAAGGAAGGAAAGAAAAAAGAAAGAAGAAAGAGAAAGAAAAAGAAAGGAAGGAAGGAGTTAGCTTTGTAGAATCATGTAATTGGGATTTTAGTAGGCAAAATGTACACATAATAAAAATAAAAGACAAATAGTACACAAAGATATACTATGAACTGTCTCACTCTCAGCTCTAATTCTCCATTCCTCAAAGGAAACGCCATTATCACTTTCTTACATATCCTTTCTTTTCTTGTATATGCATATATATTACAGCTTGAGAGAATTAAAGATCTTTGTTTCTAATTTATACCCTTATTTTGCATACACTTATTAAGGCTAAAACTAAACCCTTGCAGTGGACAGACTTTACATGATTTGGGCAAATTGTTAAGTCAATCAGGATTAGTTTGGTTTCAAGTGACCAAAAGAAAGGTGGTTTAAGCAAAGAAAAAAAAAGAAAAGAAATCACTTCATGGGAATACATCCAGGGGATAGAGATCTGACAGCCTCAAACACAGCTTGAGGTCTTGACCATTCATATTCTCTCTCCCTCTCTCCCTCCCCCTTTCTCCCTCTCTCCCTCCCCCTTTCTCCCTCTCCCCCTCCTACTTGCTGTTCCACTCTGTTTCCCAGTTTCCCTCCATTTTTGGAGTCTGTGGAGTGACAAAATCATGGTCAGCAGCTCTAGCCCCACATCCCACCTGGCTTAAAATCTAGCAAAATGAAAAAGAGTGCTTCTCTTCCCCAGCTATTCAAGGAAAGCCTGAAGCTAACTTCTTACTGGTCTATATTGTCTCATACCCATCCCTGAGCCAATCACTGTTCCAAAAGCAATGTCCTTTTGCCCCCAGAACACACGCTTCCCTCTCCCTCACTCCTCCCACGAAACATGTGATCACAGCATGTGATCTAAAAGTGAGGGAAGCTGTATAGCTCAGAGGAAAACTAGGGTGCCATTACCAACAGAAGGGTGAACCGATGGCAGGCAGATGAAAATCGCAGAAGTTCATAGCACTTACCCAATTAAGGAAAAGATGGAAATAGTTACCTCTTGCTTCATAGTAGAAAATTGTCAAAGATTAGGGAAACTATATTGTTTATTCTCAAATCTTATTTTTTATTACAGGATAAACCTCAATTGGACAAGTTCAAGATATAAGTTATCTATCTAAAAGCCAGTCCAATGTTCCTACTTCCTACTATACTGATGAATTCAATGGTCCAATAATTCAGGTTTTGTTTGCTTTCCCACTCTTTTCAGAATCATTCCCATCAAGCACATGGTAATAGCTTTATATTTTCCTTCCTTTCAGTAACCCCATTACTAGAATGCTTCTTAGCCGTTAAAACTAGCGGTTGATTTTTTTGTCCTTCAAATAACATGAACTTACGTACATATTAAGGCCTATCTGAACTATAAATGGTAAAAGAATATCAATGACTTCTATCAAATTAGGAAAATAACAAGTAAGACTCAAATAGAAGAAGTAAACCAATTGGTAACACAAGACAAAATATGTCTTTTTTAATGCACAGTTCATGGGATTAAAAAAAAACTATTCACTAACATTGAAAATACGTTGCTTTTAACCTCAAGACTACAGTACATTCAGGCAGGAATAGAGATCACCTAGTCTAGTGATGTGGATGTGTGATAGGGCCGACCTTTGGGAAGGGAATTCACTCAGGTGCTGGCTTCAAATGCAAATTGTTTGGCATGGCCTTGGTCTAATGAGCAAATGGTCTGTAGGTGGGATCTGAGAATTGTATATTAATTAGCTCAGTTGGTGATGCTTATGTGGCTTTAACTTGGGAAAAAAATATGGGTGGCTCAGTTGGTTAAGTGTCTGACTCCAGGTCACGATCTCACGGTTCTTACGGTTCATGAGTTCAAGCTCTGATGCGGGGCTCAAATTTAAAAAAATAAAAATATGTGCAGACTTGCCATCCAGGATGTCAAGCAAATTAAAAATCTTTAAATGTCTATATCTTGACAGCTAATGGGTTCAAGCCCCACATTGGGCTCTGTGCTGACAGCTCAGAGCCTGGAGCCTGCTTCAGATTCTGTGTCTCCCTCTCTCTACCCACTCCCCTGCTTGTGCCCTCTCTCTCTCTCTCTCTCTCTCTCAAAAATAAACATTAAAAAATATTTATTTAAAAAATGTGGATAGTCTAACCTCCTCATTTTATAAACAGGGCTTTTGAGGTGCAGAATAGGGAAGTGATTTGCCCATAAATGGCAGAGCTAGGGCTAAACCCATGTGTCCTGAATGCGGTACTCTTACCTCCTTCCTTGCTTTTCACCTTTCTGTGCATCCATTTCCATGGGGTTGTTGAGAATGAATCTGGCTGACCATATTGTCCAGGCTGGTGTGAAATTCTATTAGAAAGATATCTGGGGGCGCCTGGGTGGCTTGGTCGGTTAAGCGCCGGACTTCGGCTCAGGTCATGATCTTACGGTCCGTGAGTTCGAGCCCCGCGTCGGGCTCTGTGCTGACAGCTCAGAGCCTGGAGCCTGTTTCAGATTCTGTGTCTCCCTCTCTCTCTGCCCCTCCCCTGTTCATGCTCTGTCTCTCTCTGTCTCAAAAATAAATAAACGTTAAACAAAATTAAAAAAAAAAAAAGAAAGATATCTGGTATGAAAATTACCATATCAATGAGCTTTAACTGTTTCTTACAGGATTCTTTTCCTGACTGTACAAAGCATCTGTCTGGTTAAAGGCTCAGTTGATTCTTAAACACAAGTGTTCCGGATGAGGAAAAGAGTTTCCCTTGGTCAAAGGACCATGTATTCAGAAGATGCAAATCAACCAATAGGACTCATTCAAGATACCTGACATTGTACCTGAAATGGGTCCACATCACATTGCAATGGATTCTTTTTGTGTTCTCTATAAAGTAAGGAGAGACTGACAACATGATTCCACTGAAACCTTTTAGATTACATTTTTCCTCATCACCGTAGGTCTTACTTCACCACACATACAATTATATCTGGATAACGTATTTGAAGAGATGTTTCAGGTTGGAATTAAGAGACATCCACAACCTTTCCATTTCCAGTGGGTGAGATTTTCTCTTCCTTACTCTTACTGTGACTGATTCAACTTTGTATTTTCTGTATCCAGCACAGTGCCTGGTACATAATATGATGGCGTTATGTAGAAGTTATACGCCGCAGCGGTTGAGAGAAAGGGCCACGAAGGTGCCGGTAAATATTTAACAATGGGCTCTGCGGGAGAAAGAAGTCCCAATCTGTAGCATTTGCTGATCTCCATGGTGTAAGTAGTTCACTATGGCCAATTTCAAGCTACTAATGTGACTCAATGCAGATTTGTGAAAAAGATATGCCATAGCGCATTGTTACGTAATATTTCCACCAGAAAGGTTCAATAGAAATAACTTTAAGAATGAAGATAAAGTAGAATATAGCAAAATAATTAGAAAGCAGAGCTGAGTGTTGATTACCTTTGTTTTAACATCATTTATTTGATTGTAGGTTTATCTAACTTAATCTTTAATAATGGCTGAATTTAACAACCAGTGCTCAAAAGTCCTGAATATGGGACATTTTGCTCTTTGTGAGCTGATTTGATCTAACTTCAGTTGCCACTGGAAGGGGCTCTTGGGCCTGAGTCATAACTTCTTCAATTATTAGCTCTGAGATTTTGAGCAAGTCGGCTTGACCTTCTAGTGCCTCACTTTCCTTATCTTTATAATGGAATAATAGTGGTAAGTATCTTACAGGCTGTTTGCAAACAATAAATGAGAAAGTACATGTAAAATTAGAGAATTGTTGTAAGAGCCCAACAAATGTTGGCTCTTGGTGATAATAATAATACTCAACAAATATTGACTCAGTGACAGATGGTGGATAGATGGATGGACACATGGATGGACAGATGCTTTTCAAGTGAGAGGGAGAAAAGCTTTTTTTTTTTTTTTTTTTGATGCTTGTTTATTTATTTTGGGAAAGAGAGAGAGAGAAGACGAGCAGGGAAGGGGCAGAGAGAGAGGGAGAGAGAATCCCAAGAAGACTCCATGCTATCAGCACAGAGCCCGATGTGGGGCTTGAACTCACAAACCATGAGATCATGACCTGAGCCCAAACCAAGAGTCAGATGCTTAACCAACTGAGCCACTCAGGCGCCCTGGGAAAAAGCTTTTTTAATGTAAAAAATATTTAAAAAGTTCATCCATAAAGTGTCTCTAAGGAGGATATGAAATCCCCCAGGTTGTCATGGTGGATGAATCAACTCTTCTTTCCGTGGTGCTGCATGATATGCTAAGAGTCCTACATGACTTGCCATTAGTAGCATCAGCAGTCACTAAAAAAAAGCAGGAAGAGAAGTACCCTTTCTTCACTCCTACCATCCGCGGGGAGCACAAGTGTTAAATCCCCTTTCAGACATCATCGCTGCATGTCCGTGGCCCCTTCTCTCCCGGAAAGAGCTGAGTCTCTCTTTTTCTGAATCACATGTCTGCTAATATCAAGGCGCGGGGTTTTCCCTCCAGATACTGCCTGCTCTTCTAAGACCACCCAAGGAAGCATCTCTTTCCTGCTTACAGTGGATTGATCCCAGTACACTTAACAGTGCCCCATGGGACTGTTTCTCACTCACATGGAGAGTCTGACATATTGCGGACAGTGGTTCCTCTCAAGTCTGAGCAGAGCCCTTCTCCTTTGGAGTTGTGTCTTCCTCCTTGCTCCAGTTAGGCTTTGGTTCATCTTCCCAGGCTGAGAGAGAGGAGAAGAGTCTCCTGACAGCTGCGGATCCTGCGTCTTCTGTACAATAATGTCTCAGAGAAAAACTAGAAGCGGAAGCCCAGTTGCCACCAAACTCAGCTTTCCACCTCATTCAAATGCCCCAAATGGTGGCCCACCTGTAATGAAGGTAGGTGACCTGCAAACAGGCCTTTGGCAAAGTCTGCATCTATGTGTCAAGATGAGAACGTTGGTCTCGTAACTCGAAGCCTAGAACCTTTTTCATTGAATCATGCTACCTTTTGGGAGGTCTGGCAGGGAGTTCTTGACGTGTAAGTAACACCCTTATTTTTGCTTCTTTCAAAAGATAGACATTGAGAGTGTCAGTGTCTTGATCATACTTGACTGAAAGCACAAATCTATCTAGTTCATGTATCCTAAACACTTTAAAATGAAGAGGAGATTTGAGTATAACGAAACTGGTAACTAAAGGAAAAGTTGCATCAAAGGACAATGACAGAGAATGAATGGAGACTTGGAATATAAAAATGTCTTTAACCTGGTAAAGGTTACCTATCAAAAGTATGGAGCAAGCCCCATACTTAATGGTGATGCATTCCTCTGAAGATCAAGGAAAACCCAAGGATATTCATTCTAGCTTCTATTTTCCTGGAGGCTTCAGTGAATGCAGTAAGACAAGAAATAGAAATTAAATCTATAAGGATTAGAAAGGAAGAAATGAAATTTTAAATGACAAAAATTCGAAAAGCTCCAAAGAGGTTTCAAATCATTAGAAGTAATGAGAGAGTTTAAGAAGGGTGGTTGGATATGAAATCAATATGCAAAAATAAATCTACGCACCAACATCCGATATTTAGAAAATTCATTTTAAAATTTCCATTTATAACATTTTTTATAATGCTAGTGAGTAAAGCTAAAAGAATTACTACTATGTTAATGAACAGAAAGAAGATTCTACGTTATAAAGTGGTCAGTTCTCTCCAAAATTGTGAATTAAGTGCTATTCCAATCTAAACTCCTGTAGAAATCTACAGGAGTTGTGGTTTTTGGGGTTTTTTTGTTTGTTTGTTTTTTTGTTTTTTGGAAAAAGTAGAAACTGATTCTAAAGTTTATGTAAAAGGGAACAGGGAAAAGCCATGACACTTTTTTTTAATTAAAAAAATTTTTTCAACATTTATTCATTTTTGAGAGTGAGAGAGACAGAGCATGAACAGGGGAGAAGGGCAGAGAGAGAGGGAGACACGGAATCTGAAGCAGACTCCAGGCTCCGAGCTCCAAGCTGTCAGCACAGAGCCCAACGCGGGGCTTGAACTCATGGAGTGCGAGATCATGACCTGAGCTGAAGTCGGATGCTTAGCTGACTGAGCCACCCAAGCGCCTTAAAGCCATGACACTTTTAAAGAAAAACAAGTTTGGGAGAGTGACATGCTTTCTAGATATCAAGGCATCATATAAATCTCTAGTAATTAAGACAGTTCGGTATTGTTTCGTTTGTAGACAAATAGAAAACATAACAGAATAATAACAAAGCCAAATAAACTCAGAGACTGTTGCAGGTTGAATTTGGTCTTCCAAAAAAGATACATTCAAGTCCAAAACCCCTGGAACTTACGAATGTGACCTATTTGGACATAGGGTCTCTGCAGATGTAAGCAAGTTAAAATAAACTGGACCTTAATCCAGTTGCTGGTGTTGTTATAAGGAGCAGAGACACAGAGAGAGAGGGAGATGGCCGTATGCCAAGGAATGCACATAAGCACTTGTTGTGTACCTGGCGAAGCACTTTTCATGGTGTATATGCTGGGAAACACACGGTGTGCACACGTTTAAGGAATGAAGTGAAGGAGTGAAGGAAGGTAGGCCTGAAGCTGCCGGTGGAAGGAGTAGGTCACCAGAACCTGGGAAGAAGAGAGTCAACAATTGAGAGGGCTCCTTAGAGGTCTTCCTTAGAGGCCACCCAGAAGCGGGGGTTGGGGGGGAACTGGAGAAATCTCACGCTCCTCTGCCCTCAGGTCTCCTGCTGGTGTTTCCACCAGTCAAGCAGAACTCAGTGGATGAGAGAGTCCACAGATGTAGTCCTTCTTGGTTAGTCTTCCAGGTACAGAATTTGGTAGAATAAGGGTAAAAAGAGGATTTGAGGGGCAGTGGTTTTATCTTGCACACAAGACATTATATAATCTTTGCAAAAGCCGTAAGGGACCTGTGCTACCCTTATCCCATTTCACACAAGCAAACTGGGGCTTGGAGAGGTTAAGTCACATGCTGACAGTTGGCATATAGTAGAGTTGGGGTCTAAGCCTAGACAGTGTCAATCATGAGCCAGGTAGCTCACCGCTAAAGTGAAATTCATGGCTCCATCATAGGTCCAGACTAAGTCTCAGAGCAGGTGAAAAGCTGGGCCAGTGTCAGCAGAAAGGGCTGGCATTTCCCAGTTCTGTCTGGCTCCAAATGCCATCTTCCACTGTGACACCACATGAGCACCCATGACGTAGCGACCCACGAGAGGCACACGCTTGGGGTTTTCCTTTTAATTACGAAGTGGAGAAGTGGCGACACCAATAATACTATTGAAGTATTCAACTGGTTTTTACCTCAAGTGACGGAGTAGCCATCCTCAGACATGAACAGCCTCCACCATGACATGGGAGAAAGCAAGGAGTATCCGATATTTGCCAGCCTGCATTTTGCATACCCTTGAGGTTGTCTGTCACTAGAGATGTTCTGAGGGTTTATGTTGTTAGAGATGCTGGGATCTCTGCAATTCATTTTGATTTTGTTTAAAGCCATAAAATAAAGTGATTGGGTGAAATTCTTTTCTGTTAAAACAGAATAGTGTGAGGCCTTGCAGCTTTTATCATGGGCACTTTTAAGGTACACGATCGCTTTCATTCAGCTAAATGCTATTGACTCAAACATGGACTCTATGATTACAGTTTGTTTGGTTTTGATTATTCTTGTTTATACACATCTTGTTTAGTTTATACTAAACTATTAGACAGGAAAGAGATAGGGAGTATGAGAAAAATAAGACATTAATGATCATGAAAATGATAATCTACAATTTCCCTTCAAACTGATACCTTATAGACTCATATAGTGACTTATCAGAACAAGTAAACCACACATGTCAGGATTTCCATATTACTTTTGCTTCCATTGCTCAATAGAAGAACTTCAGTGGTGATTATAGTTCATTTGGCTTTTGATCTATTGGGGATAATAATAACCATCCATATGATGGGTTATTTGCAGAGAAATGTTGTAAGTAGAAGCCCTGAAATTTTTTATTAACTTGTCATTCGGAAACAAAGCAGAAAAACATTAAAAATAAACCAGTTAACTTTAAGTGAAAAATCTAAGCAGTCCAAACAATCGAGTCATGAAGCCATTTTTTAAAATCTATTCTTGATGCTGTAACACCTGTTAAATCCCAGTCTCTATTTAAGTAAGCATTCAATCCTTAAACTAAATAAGATACGATGTCCTTTTAAACTCTGTTTTTGTTCCAGAATTATCTCCAAGTAGATTAACTAGTGCCTACCCTTTTTTAAAGGAGTTGGCATTTATTTTCACATATAAAGTGATTACAGTTGATCATTTTAAATGTTATTTTCTTATACAGTATAGACCTAAATATTTTTTAAAATAAAATCACTTCTTTATGACATACCATGAACAAAATAATGGAGTTGCATAACAAACTGACAAGGAGATTCATGAGGCATTGCCATGTGTAGTAGACATTTATCGCTTTTGTCCATGCAACAGGAAACCTCTTTTTTCCAGCAACATTGCCTGGAGCCTGTTTCGGAAGCTACCCTCTCCCAGCCACAGTCCCATATAGGTTAGGTGAAAATGATCTGCCTTGCTGATGGGTACCTGGTCTCAGATCAAGAAAATCAGAATGTGGAACACCGTGGCCAGTGGTTCATTTAGAACGACTATGTCCCAAACTGTGCCAATAAACTTTACTGGAACCAGTAGAATAAAGAAGCTGCCTTTCGGATGGAGCCACTGAAATAGAAGGACCAAAGACCAGAATATTCCCAGCAATGTGCAAGAATACCATATGCCTAAGAAGAAAACAGCAAAGAAAAGCATAGTCAAACGACCGATAGTGACAGGTTCCCAGTGACATGTTTGAGCTCCTGGTTCCAGCCATTTCATAACTCAGTTGGATTTCACTTTTAGACTTCTCAGTTATATTAAGCAATAACTTGATAGATGACCTTGAATACATCACTTTATTTCTCTGGTCTTTGCTGTCTTCATCTATAAAATAAAGGCATTAGATCAGATGCCTGCCTAACATCTCTTTTAGATTTTACAGATTTGTGATCTTGTGATTGACCATGCATTAGTGACTCCGTAGAATTTTTAAATGGACCCAATTTTAATTGACAAAATAAATGGTGCTGGCCATCCTACTTTTTAATAGGTAAAAAAGGTGAATTATACAGTACTTACAATTATAGAGGCCATGAGAAGTCATCTAATCCTTCTTCTGAGTCTCCTATCTAAATGGAGAATATACAAGCATGCTTTTATACTCCGTATCTTCATTTTGATGGAGCTCCAGGGCAAATGTCTGAGCTAACTTAATCAAAGATGTTGTTCACAACCTCTATTATGATCCTGAGTATCCCTGCCCCCGTTCTGATGAAGAACCTTGGAAATTACCCGTGGTAGTTTCACTTGCATTTAGTGAAAATCTTTTTGTACAATTTTGCAAATGCAAAGAAAAAAAGCCCTTTTATATAATTCCTCCAAGTTTAACAATTCTTTGATAGACAGCATCCATATCCCCTGCTAATTATTTCCCCATAAGGCAGGGTATTATACTTCCCAGAAGATGTTTTACAGGTAGGAAAGCTTTTGAAAATATATAATATTTTGACCTTTGAGATAAGAGATTTGTTGTGAAACTAGCCCTTTTTATTACTAGGTGTCATTCAAAATAAAATAATACGTTTAGACATGTTGTAGCAATTTACTTGCTATTACTCAAATCTTACCCTCTAATTAGAAGGAGAAATATGAAGCTTCATCAGTGCATAATTTAACAAACTCAATGTCATGAAATTACCATATTTTATTCTTGCCTAGCACCAAAATTTGTGGGCCCGGAGGAAAATGTTCACTTCTAAAATGCAAGATATGACTTATAACAAAAGAGTGCTTGAGAGCTGATACTACGGGTTCAGGCTAATCAAAGCCTTTGGACAAGTTCCAAAAGGCAGATTTAAAATATGAGTCAATCTCCAAATCCCATCTGCTTTGGGATGCAGCAGAAAAAGAAATGCAGTCATTTGGGGAGAGCGAAAACTATGAAAATCAGGGCTTTTTAAACCACTGATGGAAATGATAATGGAGCAGTGGGATTGACAGAAAGAATTCTCAAAGGAATTAGAATTTTGCCTCCAGGCAGAAGAGCCCCCGCCCCTGAAAATGGCAGAGATCTCCCTACACTGGGATCAAGTTTCACTTTGTTCCTTCTTCTCTCTCTCCACCCTCTATTTTTATGCCCATAGCAGGCTAGGTTAGAGGCTTCACCCAATAACCTTAAAGTTACAGTAGTGTAACAAAATCAAGGTTATCTCATATTCATATCACAATCCCTGGTGTTCTCGTTCTGCTGGGTCTTTCCATCTTGTGGCTCCACCCTCCTCAGAGGCCCTCAGATCCTCTCTATTCAGCCGGCAGTTGGGAAGAGGACATAGGGAAAGCACATTCACATCTTCACTACTTTGGCCAGAACTCGGTCATGTGTCTCCATGCAGGTGTGAAGGAGGCAGAGAAATATAGTGTAACTGTGTGCCAGGAGGAAAAAGGAAAAGGTTTTAGTGGACATATAGTTTCTGCTACATCTTTCTCTCCTTCCCTCCATCACTCTCTCATCTTTGCAAAAGCAATATTTGCATAATAGTTAAGAACGCAGAGTTAAGTACTTTAGAGTCAGTCTACCGGGATTCAAGTGCAAGTTCTGCTCCTAGTAGTTGTGTAATCTGGGGAAATGATAGAAGCTTTCTGTGTTTACTTTTCTGCAAAACAGGAGTAATACAAGTAACTGACTCATAACATCATTGTGAGTATCAAATAAATTAATGGCTAAGTGAAGAAAATTCTAAGTAGAATATGCCTGGGGCTCCATTACTTCTCACTTCTATATCAGTCAGACTCCTAGGTTGCAATAGAAATAATCTTGCTGACTTGAGTAAAATAAAATTTATGAGGGGACCAGGAATACTGCAAAAACAGGCTTCAAAAACAAGTCCACAACAAGCAACCTCTGGAGGGCCAGCCATCAGGAACCAGAACAGTTCTTCCAGCAGGAACAGGTCCATTCATGGATCCCCAGGCCACTACGGCTGCTGAGGTGATGATTTCCTCCAAATGCCACCACACCACACCCTACAGCCCTTACTCAAATTCCAAGTGCTACAGGAGACTGCTCAATTGCCTGCCCCTGAACTTTCCAGAATGACAAGAAAGAGAATTTGGACCCATTTGCTTTCTGGTTCCCAAGAATGCACACAGTGGCACATTTCTAAGAGGATAAAAAGTTTTGATAGTCATGGCACCTTGCCATGGTTGGCTGCTGAACAATAAAAAAAAAAGGATGATATCCATTGTGTGATCTATCCCCCCAGCCAGCCAGCCAGCCACTCACCCACCCACTCATCCACCTACCCATTGATCCATCCATCTCTCAATCTATTCAGTTAGCCATCTATCCACCCATGCAAAGATACATACATATCTGACAAACACACATCACCACATTTCTCTCACGTTTTTTTTATATCCAAATACCCGTAAAAAATGAGTCTTTCAGAGGAAGCTTTTATGGACCTAATTCACCCCAAAGCTTATGTCTCCCTGAGCAGTAGATGAAAAATATTGCAGCCTGAAAAGAATTGACTTGAAAGAATTAGGGCCCCTGCCTAAATGCCTAACATCGTATAAAAAAGTGACTCCAGCCCCAGGGTGAATGGAGTCTTATGTTTCATAAGGCAAGATATTTATTATAATGACAGGGCAAAATGGCCGTGGACAAATCTTAAATCCAGGATGCATCTAAAGCAAGAATGTCACTTTCCAATTCAAATCCAAAATGTACATTAAAGGCAAAGAGTGTGTATGAATTCTGTTTAAAAGTCTCTTTACAGAAATGGATTAGGGTTGTCATTGATACCAAGCTTCTATTCTACCTGAGATCTATTCATGCTTTGAGCAGAGTTTAAGGCTTTCTTCTGGAGCTAATAACCTCATTTAATCTGTAATTTCTATGTGAGAATTGGCGCACTCAAAATAAAAGAACAAATTACTAGATTATTTTTTCAATGAAATTCTAAATCAGCCTTTGGGATTTCCAACTATGAAAGCCCCACAAAATGCTCTGTATATTCTTGGAGTTAATAGTCTTGGCATCTTAATGCATGTTTTTGAGGAATTAAAATTCAGTCACCAAAACGTACTGTAATGCAGTTATAATAGACACCTTCTTGTGTCTGCCTCCCACTCTTTAACAGTTGGGTACAAGGCACCATGCTAAGATATTTACACAGATCAGTTCATTTAATCTTCCCAATAGCCTGTGATGTAGGCTTTATTGTTTCCATTTTATATATGGGGAAATTGAGACTTGCAACATCAAAGAGCTTTTCCAACTTCACATATATAGAGATGGTGAAAGTAGAAATCAGATTCAGGAGTCCAGTTCTAGAACCCATGTTCAATTGCTAGCCTTGCACATCCATTTACCTGTATCTCTCATGCAGGTTGGCTCATGCTTGGTATATGTGACCCTGCCATCTTGGTTACTATTATTATGGTTAGATACCTTATCCAAGAAGGACTAACAGAGGTAGTTCTGGAAACACAGAATTGAGATTTTAGATACCGCTGTTTAGTCTATGTTAACTTCAAAACAAAGAAATATAATCTGAGAAGTATTGGATGGACATATTCTCCATATGATGTGGGACTGAGTAGCAGGAAAAGTTGGATGGCAGAGGGAAGAAGAATTAAAAGTACGTGCCAAGAGAAGTTTTGCATATTTTTCAAACCATTTTTGAATTTGTTTAAATAACATTTGGTGAAACAGGGATTTAATGGCAACCTCAATAGTAACAGGAATGTTGGAGACATACATCCTCTCCCACTTCTTTATAAATACAATTATTTCAGTACTTAAGAAAACCTGTAGAATCTGAAAAATAAGACAATACTACTGGAATATGTACCTGTTACTTGCTTCACTACTGTGCTTGTAATTGACCTTTTTTCGCACTTTATTTCACTCGTGTTAGCAGTCCCAAAGGCATCTTATTTGCAGGTTTTTCTGAATAAAGCACTGGTACTTAACATTGTTTATTCTTAGGGTCCCCTCTTAAAACTAAAGTGCCTTTTGCTTTATTATAGAACTTTGTAAATATCCTCCTAATCTTTATAAATTATGTTTAAATATTATAAAGATATAAATATATATTGTTATGTTATTTATATATTGTTAATTAAATGGATATTATTTATTAATTTATTATTACTATTTTTTTAATGTTTATTTATTTTTGAGAGAGAGAGAGAGAGAGAGAGAGACAGAGCATGAGTGGGGGGGGGGTGCAGAGAGAGAGGGAGACACAGAATCCCTCAGGCTCCAGGCTCTGAGCTGTCAGCACAGAGCCCGACGCAGAGCTCAAACTCACCTGTGAGATCATAACTTGAGCCAAAGTCGAGCCACCCAGCACCCCTATTATTACAACTGTTAATATCAACCAAATACTACTCCTGTTCTTTTTGGCTTTCCGGAAGTTCAAACCCTGATAAGTCCAGTGGCATCTCTTCCCTTGAGTTCAGAGATTTGCTTCTGCATCTATACCATGTATTTCCCAGTGTATTTAAGATAGCTAGAATTGTTTGCTGTTGCTTGCAACCCCAAGTGTCCTAATCTTGCGATAAATGAGGGAGGAACCCAGCATTCATTGAATGTTTTCTACCTGCTAGGACATTTACATAAGTTTACTCATTTAATTCTCCTGACATCCCCGGGAGTATCAAGTGCAAAGCACTGAAGTGATTTGAAACAGTCAGGGTTTCACCTCTAGTTTCCTGCCTTCCAGAGCCCAAGCTATTTTTCCTCCATCATGCTGTAACTCACCTCAGAATTAGGAGGAAAAATGCTGAAATATGTCTCAATTTTTTTCAATGTTTATTTATTTTTGAGAGAGAGAGAGAGAGAGAGAGAGAGAGAGGGATACAGAGCATGAATGGGGGAGGGGCAGAGAGCAGAAATATGTCTCAAAAGCTGAACTTTGACTTCTGTGAATTTAGAGGGTACAAATACCATGTGATGACAAGTGGCTGGCTTCTAAAATATATCATCACCCCTCTGCAGCAATGAATAGGAAGTGCCTATTTCTTTCTGATCCTGGGTACCCAGGGATCATAAAAGGTGACATGGTGACTGCCGTAACTCCTGCAAAGCAGACCAAAGAACAAGGCCCATCCCTTTGAAAAATGTAGGTAATGAACAAGAAATGAACAAAGAATGAGGAGAGGAGACAGCGTATGGGGAACCCCTGTGTATGTATATTCGCACAGTTCTATGGGCATTTGCCTTACTTTAACTCTTTGGCCACAAGGAAGAGACTCAGACTACATTAAGAAGGGAAAGTTCACGGTCAGGGAGACAGAGACCTCAAAATAGAAACCCAAGTGTGAATGAGCCTGAGAGGAGGAAGAGGGGGAGTCAGAGCGCCTTGCGATCTCAGCGGCGGACTCGTACAGGTGCTCCCTCCCATGCTCCCTCCAGAGGCTGACCCCACTACTTTTTGTCCCATCTTTGTGGACTTTTGCCTCTCCTCTCTCTGTCAAGCTTCCTTGCCCAATGCTCCCTGTTTCTCTTTACCTCACAGTTTGTTTCTCAGGGCTTCTGTTTTCTTGTGACTTCCCCATGCTCACACCTAGCTTCTTCCATATACTTGGATTCCTCGTGACCCCATTCCTCTGCATAGGCTCTTTCAGCTTCACCTGGGGCCATTAGCAACGTGGGGAGGCGGGGGCTCCATGCTTCCCAATCCAAAGTCCTGGAGCTAGAGTTAATTATGATGCCTGAGCTCGTCTTTACTGCCGGAGAAGTGTGTTTGTCTGCTTGTGGGTTCTTTTGCTAGCCCCTGTCACACGGAGCCTCCCAGAGTGGATTGGTTGCTGTGCTCATTCCTAGTCCAAACCAGGTAGTGGGGGGCGGGGGGGGGAGGGAGGGAGGGAGGGCTGAGGCTAGTGGTAGAGGACGCACAGTAGAGACATCACCATTGCCTAAGGCCTTCCTCCTGTCAGTGGTGGGAACAGATGTGGCAGCCACCAGGATGGATGTGCTTAGTCTGGTTTTGCCCGAAGTCTCTGTGTGCTAATAAAATAATAACTAATAGGTGCCAGACTCTACTATTGGCTTCGCACCATGCTAAAGGCTTTATGTGCGCAATCTCGCGTACTGCGAATAGCGACTTTATGAGGTAGGCCCCCATTTTGAAGCTCTCTCCCCCTTGTAGCGGTGAAGCAGTTGAGGCACAGACTGCTTGCACTCTTAACTCTTACAGAGTTTAGGCGCTATTAGGTATCATTCAGCAAGCGAAGCAGGGCAAAGTCACTGCCTGTCCTTGGTATTTCTGATCCCTCACAAAAGGAATATTTTCAAGCCCCTAAACAAACAAACAAACAGCCAAGAATAGAGGGTGTTCTAGAGTAAAACTGGCATGGCAGTGCCCTCAGCACCGTATTCAGGATCCAAATAAAGTTCTTGACCCTGAGGATAGTCTGGAGAAAGGTCTTCTTTCCACAAGGAGGTTGGAAAAATGGGCTCAGCAAAGTCATAGAGGTAGATGTGGACAAGGACACTAAGGTCTCTCTCTTCCAACCTGGATCCTTGGTTATAAAAGGGGAAGAAGAAAGGCCAATTCTGATTGGCCTGATCACACCTGACCTAAAGATGTGATCAATTCTCAGATTATCGCAGAATCTGTCCTGCCTTGGAACTCGCGCTTGCCTTATTTTGTAGCTAATGCCAGGATGTACTCTCCACAAAATAGGAAAGGAAGAAGTCACGGTGGGCCCACGGTCCGGGCCCCTCTCTGCCGGCTTCAGCCGCAGCCGCCGGAAACGTTAGCATTAGCGATGTGGGCAGATGGCCGAAGCCAAAAGCTGACATGCTTCTAGATCTCTCTTGAGTCCCTGAGGCCGTGGCTGAGGCATTCTCTTCCTTCAGGAGCTCCGGTCTCTCTTTTGTCTTTGGAGGGCCCGCTCGGGAGCTCCGAGGAGCCCACAGATCTCCGCGGTCTGCTCAAACACCATTCTGTCTGGGTGGGTCCACTGAGCCAACAGAGGGAAAGGAAGACAAACACGGCCAGGAAGCAAGCTGCCAAACGAACTGAAAGAAACGGCCGAGCAAGGCCGCCGCGGTCACTGGGCATTTGGCCAGCTCTTCCTGGAGCAAACCGAAGAGGTAAGGACCTGGCCTCGCTCTCACGCCTTGGCAAACGCCTCCTGTGGTGAATGGTGAGGTCCCCTGTCCTCTTGAACACAGTCTGGGGATGGCTTTTGGCTGCACCAAGGCCGCCTTGATAAGGAATATGCCACTATTCTCAAAATCCGTCCCCCATCCTCCTGGCTTCACCTGCCAGCGAATACTTCCTACTCTATTGCCGTCCACTGCAACTCTCCTACCAGGGAAGTGCCCGAGAGGCTTTTTCTTTTTTCTTTCTCTCAAACTTCAGAGGATTTTTAAAATGTATTTGTGTGCATATGTTTTCAAGGGACAAATTCCCTGCAGAAGCGGGATCACGTGCCGCTTCGTGTCTACGTCGAATGCTTTTCTATCTGGCATAGAATCAGAAAATGCAAAAGCTTACATTTGGAGCCACGGTGCGTGTGCGTGAGTGTGTGTTTTGTAAAGACCGGATTCTCCTTCTGAGCTACGGTATGTCTTTTAGAGAGGAGCCGTGGAGATCCAGTAAATTTTGTTGGTTTTGGTTGGTTTTTCATAGGGCAGTGGTATGCGCTTTGGAGGAAAATTATTTTTAATCTTTATTTATTTTGAGAGAGAGAGAGAGTGTGTGTGTGTGTGTGTGTGAGCAGGTGAGGAGCAGGAAGACAGGGGAGAGAGAATCCCAAGGAGACTCCTTACCGTCAGCACGAAGCCCAATGTGGGGTTAGAACTCAGGAACTGTGAGATCATGACTTGAGCCCAAATCAAGAGCTGGATGGTTAACTGACTGCGCCACCCAGGTGCCCCCCAACTTTTTAATTAGAAAAATAGACACCTACCTATATTTCTTCGCTTAGTTCAGGGGTTCTCAGCCTCAGCACGCTGACGTTTGGGGCTGGATCACTCTTTGCCGTGAGGGACTGTCCTGTGCATTGAAGGATATTCAACAGCCTCTGGACTCTATCCACTATATGTCAGTTCAGCTTCCCCCATCCCTGATGTCCCTTCAACCCTGTGACAATCAAAAAATATCACCAGACATCGCCAAATGTTCCCAAGGAGGCAAAGCCCCCTGGTTGAGGACCACCGACCCAAAGCAAAGCCACAGGGCTTGTATGCAGCGGGTACTCAGTGTGCGAGTTTAACCGTGAACAGGCAAGAGTGTTTCCCACTGCTCTTGAGAAAAAGATGTGATATCTAAACTTGGCCTTTTTGGCTACCACGGTCTGGCCCAGCTTGCCTGTCCATTAGATCTCAGACCCTGTATTCCCTGCTCTCCTTGCTCCAGCCACGCTCCCTTCTGCCACGGATTTAACACAAGCTGATGCCCCTGTGTGCGATGGCCTTCGCTCACCTTGTGGGCACAGTAAGCCCTGTTTATCCTTCGGGGCTCACTCAAGTGGCGCTTTCTCAAAGAAATGACACTAAGATCCTCCCTTAACGGATTTCACCCTTGATTGCAGCCACTCTCCCTACTTCATGTCTCTCCGTATCCCTTGTCTTCCTGGACGTTCCCCTTTGTGGATTTTGGAGAAATATCTCTGGCCCCCTAGGCTGGAAGCCCCATGAAGGCAGGGACCAGGACCAAGAGTGCAATGCTCTTTGATTCTTTTTTTCACTCCACTGTTACCAGCAGCCCGCACAGTATAAAGTACTTGGATAAATGAATGTATCATTAAATTACTCAAAGAACTGTTTCCTGAAAGACTACATTCCTCATTCCTTTTGGTTAAGAGATTTGAGTTCAAATACATGGTAAAGAGATTTGAATTCAAATAGATGCTGACATTGGGGCACCTGGGTGGCTCACTAGGTTGAGAATCTGACTTCAGCCCAGGTCATGGTCTCGTGGCTCGTGAGTTTGAGCCCCATTTCGCGTTGAGCTCCCTGCTGTCAGTCTGTCGGCACAGAGCCCGCTTCGGATCCCTATCCCTTTCCCTCTGCCCCTCCCCGACTTGTGCTAGAAAAAAAATTCAAATAGACGCTGATATCAAAAAGATGTCCTTTCATTTGAATATCTTGGCTTAGGTTAGTCCATTGAATTGATCCCTCAAAGATGCAGAAAATAGCAAGAATCTGCTCAATGATAATTTGCCACATGAGAAGGCACCGGAGCGGTGGTTCTCAAACGGCAGTGCATCAGCATCACCAGGAGGGCTTGTGGAAACAGGTCAGATGAGGAGGCCCCACCTCCAGAGTTTCCATGAGCAGATCTGGGGTGGGGCCTGAGAATGTGCACTTCTAACAAGGTCTCAGATGATGATGGTAGTGCTGGTCAGAGCATGGCGTTTTGAGAACCACTGTTCCAGAACAAACAGATCCAGGGAAAGCCTGTGGGAATCTGAGCTTCATGTAGTGGCAACTTTTCTAAAAAACAAACAAACAACTATTCTAATCATCATTTTATTGGACATTGAAGTTCAGAATGGTGGGATGATTAGCCATGACCACATAGCCAGCTGGTAAGCTTAGGAGTCAGGAAACGGATCCTTTTCTGATTGCGAAGCCTGGGCTCTTGACTCCCATGCCCATGTGTCTCTAAGTTGCCTAATGGTACAAAATGTTCAAGGCAGTCTAGCAGGTGAGTCTCCTGATACGGCAGGTTTGGGAAACACTGTGCTGGCTTTATTCCCTGCCTCCCACTCAAGAGACACAGCTCTGTGCCTGGGACTTCCCCGGCCCATCTTCTTCCGGAGCCACCCCCAGGCTGTTCCCTCTCCCAACTGTGTCACAATCCAACCTACTTGGTATTTCTTCAGCTGGGATCGCTCCAGAGATAAGCAACAGTGTGCGGGAGTTATGCAAAGTTACAAGGTAAAAAGAGCCTTTAAAATTTTTTTAGCATCAATTTGTATTCCTTGGTGAGCAATTGAAGACATTAAAAACAGAGCTGTTATATCCTTGTAAGAGTAATTGTGTGGTGTGTGTGTGTGTGTGTGTGTGTGTACACTTGAGGGGAGCTAATTATTCCCTATCACACAGTCTTCCTTTCCTACTGTGGGGGTAATTTGGTGACAAATTTGAAATGACTTCTGGCGCTCAGTAAATAAAAAGATTTTAAGAAGCATCCAGGGGAACAGCGAGTATACCCAAGGAGAATTGATTCTCTCTCAGGGGTTTGAAGGCCACTTTCATTCCTGAAAGGCAGGTAAAAAGGTGAGCCAAGCATAATACCTAACTTCAAAAAGCTACAATCCAGTGGGGCTTGATTTGCCAGATAAAATACAGGACATCCAGTAAAAGCTGGAATGGCAGAATAGTATATCCCATGTAATACTGAGATAAGGTTTTACTAAAAAGATTTATTGTTTACCTGAAATTCAAATTTAACTAGACATATTACTTCTTCCCAACCCCTGAATCCCACAGTGCGATTCAACGTAGGGCAAGAAAGCGAGTACCCATGCAATTATAATATAATCCCAAGACTTGTTGGACAGTGAGCATTACTTCAATGAAATTATGAAAGAAATGGTTTCAGAGGAAAGAGAAGGCACATCTGGTTGAGAAACTAAGGGAAGATGATGCAGGAGGCAGGACTGGAGGTGAGCCCTAAAGGATGAGCAAGATTGGGAAGAAGCCATATGTGGAACCATGTTCCAAGCAGGAGGAACAAGTGAGGAGGTAGAAAAGTATTTAGCACATTTAGTTCCCAGAGTGTAGAGTTTGTGTCAAGGAAATAAGGCTGAAGAGGGGTGATGAAGCTAGAGCACAGGAGCCACGGTTGGCTAAGGCGTTTAAGATGAATCCGTTCCATAGCTACTAGGAAATCTCTGATGATCTCATAGGGTCTGGGCTTCAAAGACGGTTAATCTGACAGACGTCTGCAGAATGGACAAGAAGGGGAAGATCAGAAGGCTATTCCAATGATCCATGTCACTTTTTTTAGTTCTGTGGGTCACAGCTTTTTAACGGGTTGCGAAATCAATTTAAGTGGTTGTGGCCAGTGCTGTTAAAGCATGAAACAGAAAAAAATTAAGAAATATCAGTATATATTAGCATTTAAGTGTTACTTTAGTAAGTACTTGTTTGGGGAGAGGGGTGCCTGATGGGTCACGATGTTTAAAATGTGCTTCTTACAGAGTCACAGTCCAGAATGTTTGAAGACTGTTGTTCTATACAGAGGATGGGTCCATTAGTGTCTTTGCCTTCTGCACACTGCCTTCTCAGGAATCACTTCTCTCCCAATGACTTTGGCAGGGGCCTTTCAACATACAATTCGATCCCTAGCTCAGACCAGGGTGAACATCTCGTCAAGAGGAAACAGCATGTGGACTGGAGCTGAGCCAGTCATCCCAGCCTGAGGACAGGTATTAAGAGACATAGTCTTCATTTACTGGGGACTGTGGGCTGCGGCCATAAGGGTACGTCATCTGGTAGCTATTGGCCACGATGGGTCAATGGCAAATGAATCAGTAAGTCAGGAGGGTCAGAAGTAAGTATGAGAGGGACCATCCAGTCCCCAAGAAATGGAGAGAAATGGAACCCGTTGAAGTCACTGATGGACAAAGCATGTAAGTTCGTGTTCTACATTTCCACCTCTAGTCCCTCTATGGCCAGACTATTACTTCTGAGCCTTGGAGGTCTGTGAGATTGCCTGTTGTATCTGTGTATTTCGTTTGCAGTAAATTTCCCTTTTCTCAAGCAAGCTGGAGCAGGTTCAGTTCCTTTTTACGAACTGCTCTCTGGCTCAAGCAAACAGTTTGGTCAGGGATGATGTTGATAAATAAATATTGATTTTGCAAGTAGGGAAGGAGGTATACAAAATTCCTAAGAGGACCTGACAGCTGATGTAATTAATTAATTATAATATATAAAAACTTAGGCTTAATCATTATAGTATAAAACATACAAATATAAAATAAATCATTTATTATTATTATTATTATTATCATTATTATTATTATTATTTGGGGGCCTCTGTGTGCCCAGAAGCAGTAGGATAGATAGATAATTCACTGGTTGTGGTCACCATAAGTGTGAATCCTCACCAGCACTCTACAGGTTCTATACTCTTTGCAAATATAAACACTGAGTCTCCAAGAGATTGAAGCAATAGTCCTGGGTCACCTTACTAGTAAATGAAACCAGGGATTTGCCCAGACTCATTGTCCTCTATTCCTGGTGCTTTATGTCTCTTGATGAGGCCAGCAGGGGATGCAGCAAAAATGTTAAGCCCTCATGAAAGTGTTGGGACTATGAAAGCAGTCCAGATTCTAGTTGTGTGGCTTTTTCCTTCCTTCAACGTACAATCTGACAACAATCAATCTTACAGTAAGAGACTATATCCATACAACCCCCAATGAAGGTGGAAATGACTGTTATATAGGTAATTTGATCAACAGTCAGCCCACAAAATTCAAATTTACAAATATATACATGCGTGTATGTGTGTGTGTGTGTGTGTGTGTGTGTGTGTGTGTGTGTGTATTGCTTAGAAGTGATTTGTCTTCTCTGATTGCTGGTTTCAGTTCCACACTGACTCCGTGTTGAAGATCGACAGGGCCCTGGTGCCTAATGGCTCCACCCTTTTGCCTAGGGTTAGCATTGGTCCCATCCCTCCACCCTTTCCCCTGCTGATGGCAATTAAGAGACGACTCAGGGCTACTGTGTATCTTCCTGCTCCAAACCTTTAACAGCCCTATTTCTTTCAAGATATAATCCACATTGCTAGTATGATAGTCAGGTCCCTCCAGAGCTGAAAATTGACCTGAAATGTAAGAGCTCCAAGCTTCCTTTTCACCATTCACTCACACCTGCGTGCATGTATGTGCTTATGTAAGTATTTGTGCAGAGAATGTCTATTGTTTTCCTACCATGTGCCATCCCCATTCTAGCCATTAGGCATTCAAGGACTAATGATGATGGTAGCTTATGTCTGTTAACTGCCTAACAGCCTAAACACAAGCTAAGCAATTTATTCGCACTAACCACGTTCATGTGGATCATAAGTATGGATGGTGAGTGTTATTATCATCTATCTTACAGCTGATGAAACCAAAACTTAAAGGAGGTATCAACCTTCCTAAGCACCATACAGCTAATAAATGGCAGAGTCAAGATTCAAACCCGGATCTTACCCCAGCATCTAAGTATTGGGCCATTGTTCCACTACATCTCCAGAGTAAGAGCTACACAGTTCCTGTCCACAAGCATCTCACTCTCCAGAAGGAGAAATAGATGTGTAATTATCATTGAATGCAAATGGAAAGTATCATGATGGAAATATGGAAAAATGGGGCCAATCTCATCAGATTGGTTTATTGGTTCCTCTTCGAGGACCAGCAGCAAATTTCTACCCTCTGCCTTTGCTCATGGAGTTTCCCCTGCCGAGAATCCCCACCTATCTTCTCTCAATTTGTCAAATCACACTGCTACTTTAAGGCATTTGTGTTTCCTCTTTTTATCCTTCTTCCGGGGCATATGTGGCTAATCAGACATGAAGCTTGTTCCTGCCCAACCTGGACTGTCTTGAGAATTCTTCACAACGTAGCCTTCAGAACATGTTATTAATTAATGAGAGTTAGTGCATACAATAAGTATATTTGGTCTCTCAAAGCTAATCTACCTCGATTCATTTTATAAATGAGGAGGTTGAAGTTTGATGAGCTGGAATGACTGGCCCGAGGTCATATGGTGAGTCAGAGACAGACCTGGGTCTGGAAGCCAGGCGTCCTTCCTCCTGCCCCGTGTGCTCCCCACTCTTAGCTGACCTTTTGGACTCTTGCCAATCACAAAAAACACCGATAAATGAAGTCCAAGTATGCAGAGAGAATGAAGGCAAGTAAAATGCCAATTACTCAGTCCCAACAGACTGGGTACCTACTTACAAGCTGCGTTGGGCTACACCTACAGAAAGTGTCTTTAATTAGAGACAGATTCTGATGAAAGGTTGGCAGTATCTCTGAAACTCTTGTTTGTATTTAAATGCACAGAACACTATGCATTTATATCATTTGCATGCCATATTTGAATTGAAGAATATTCAATATTTATTCTTTGTCGCTTGCTGAGTAACATGCTGCTCAACTTTCCTATTTACTAACACAACTCGTTTGTTTAGTTCATGGCTACATTTCCAGTTGGATGTTTGAAGTATAACTTACAGCATACTCTTCGGTATTTCACAAAAATTTAAACTTAAAAACGAAGGCATAGAAGTTATACAGCTATGAGATAAAGTACAGGCCTACTCGTGGGCATTTAATTCCATCATGTAGTAGGAAGGACCCTTAGAACCAAGAACATTGGAGTTATCAGCAAAATTCTGTTCTTACTACCTGTATGACCCTTGAGCAGGTTAATTCACGTCTCTGATCCTGGTTCTTCATTTCTCTTTGGAGATGCAAGATTGTTCTAAGATGAGAAGGTCTATATTGCCTCTGATATCTCTCTTTTCTTGCTAAAAATAGTATCTTTTTCTCTACTTTATGCTAAGGTAATGATAACCAATAGTAAGCATTTATTACATTTCAGGCCATATTCATATGGTCACTGTACATGTGTTTGTTTAGACTTCCTCACTGTGCAAGTGCCTATGTCCCAAGGGCGAGCATTGAGAGGGAGAGAGAGAGAGAGAGAGAGAGAGAGAGAGAGAGAGCGCACCAGGGAAGGTGGCCTGGCCTGGGCATCACATAGTATCATTCTGTCACACTCTGTTGCTTGGGGCAGTCACAAACCCACTCAGGTACAAGGGGAGAGAAATAGGCTTCATGTTGGACAGACAGTGACAAAGTTCTGGAAAAACACGTGGGACTAGAAAAACTGCTGGGACCATTTTGGGGAAATAAAATCTTCTCACAAAGTATACATGCCATGAGGACAAGAAATCAGGCATGTTTTGCTACCTGTTTGATTCCCTTGTCTTAGAGAGAACTGACCCCCAGAAGTACACAGTGAATTTTTGTTGAAAGAATGAACGAATGCCAGTTTGTAAGACCTGTGCCTTGTCTAATGCCTTTTTTAATGAACGAACAAGGAAGCTGAGACTCACTGAAGGGAATAGAACTGTGAAAACAAAGCTGGGACAGAACCTGAGATTCCTGCTTCCGGTCTCACATTCTTTCCACACCCCAAAACCTGCCTCTCTTGGAGGAAGTTGCTGGGGAAATCTGAGAGCAAAAACCACATTGTGATTCAGTGTCTGGCGATAATGACCAATTTTGGAGCTCCTGGAGAGTTCCTGGAAGTAACAGCCATTCTCCCCACAAAATATCAGTACTATAAATTGCTACTTGTTAAAAAACTTGTGGGAGTGCACCATATTCATAGAAATAGCTGGAGAGTGAGAGAACAATTATCACAGAATTGATCACCCACAGCTCAGTCCAATGAGATTCAGATTGTCCTGTGTTGTGAGGTGCCAGTGAACCAAATGCTGTGATATTTTGTTAGGACCATTGATTGCCTTCGGAATAAGATTGCAAGCAATTTGAGCCAAAAAGCAATCTTGTATGGGACTCCTGCTGCAATTTTATGCAGCTCCTGTGCTACGTATGTTTAGAAAGTCACTGCCAGGCTGGTGGCAATGTTTTCGTGCTCTGGTTTCAGAAGACTGCACAGTGTTTATGTCATCCAATTAAACCAGTTTATTAGCGGGTTAATATTAGATGATACTGTTAAATATCATCTAGAGCTGAAAGGGAATAAATCAGAAGTCAGAGTAAAGTCTGCAACAGCTCCCACTTAGAATACTGATAAGAAGAAAGGGAAATACGACAAAAACTTCTAAGCAACAGTAGGCCACATCACCTTTGCCACAGAGTTCCCGGGCTCATATCACCCCCTCCGTTACTAACTGACCTCATGCTCCCTGTCCCGCGTTTTCTGTAATGGAGATAACCAGAGAGTATATCCATGACGTGATTTTAAGATCGTGGAAGTTAACAAATATGAAACACTTAGGACAGTGCTTGGGACCTGACAATTCCTATACTAAATGTTAGCTGTGATTATTATTATGCAAGGAATTCATCCCATCTAAGCAAGGGATCACCTCCCAACAAAGAAATGAGGGCATTACCAGCCACCTAGTAGCAGGTGTTAGAGCTGAGATACAGATTCCAAAGTCTGCCTTCCACCTCTGTGCCTGACATCCTCCACTAAGAAGATTCTTTCTCCCTTCCTGGGTGCTGCATTTGCAATTAACATACCTTGAAAAAGCTACCCATAATCTGGTCTGTTTGACCATTTTCCTATAGACGCTGGCAGATGGGGAGGAGCAAATGGTGAACTTCCAAGAAAAAATGTCTGAGGCTCACTGAGCTGAAACGCTTCCCTGAAATGAGGGTGCAGGGGACAAGATGCAAGGAAGCACCCCCATGGACACCCAACCCTGGAAGAATTAACGCTTGGTTTGGATGCAGGGGTGCCTGGGTTGGGCGTCCAACTTTGGCTCAGGTCATGGTCTCATAGTTTGTGGGTTCGAGCCCCGCATCGGGCTCTGTGCTGACAGTTCAGAGCCTAGAGCCTGCTTCGGATTCTGTGTCTCCCTCTCTCTCTACCCCTCCCTGGCTCGCTCTGTCTCTCTCTCTTTCAAAAATAAATAGCCATTGAAAAAAAAATTTTTTTAAACCTTGGTTTGGATGCATGGGGCATCTGCCTCTCCTTAAAAAAAAAGGAAAAGGCTTATTACTCCTGCTTGCTCTAGTAGTGACTGGGTTAATGATCTCCTCTCTATTTGCCCCATAATCTCCATCTGGGTGAACAAAGGGCCACTTGCCCTGACGTCTTTGCTAAATCCTTTTGCATATAGGATAGCTGTTGAGAGTCTAAGTGTCACTTCTTGCCTCTTCTTACAGAATCACTTCCAGGGTGAGGGAGGGAGGGACATCAAGACTTGACGCTGACTGAGCCTAAGTCTGAGCTGTCAGATCCATGTTACTTTACCCAACATTTTATTGAGCTCTCTTACCTGCTAAATATTTCATTGTATTCTCCTAATGACCTTACTATTACTGTACCCGTTTCGTAGATGAAGAAACAGTGGCTCAAAGAGGAGAAATCATTTGGCTAAAGTCATGTAGGAGGAGCAGAATGGAGATTCGGACTGAGGTCTACCATCTTTAAAGCTCTGAGTGAAACTGCCATAATCCAGAATTCCTACAGTGGTCTGCAGTGCTTTGGATGCTCTGGCCCCCACCTTCCCCTCTGCAATCTTCTCTTTCCTTCATGCCATTCCAGCCACACTGGCTTCCTCGTTATTCCTTGGAGATATACCATTTGTCTAGCTCTTCTCCCCTCTTAGAACATTTGTCCCGCCAGTACTCGACATAACCCCTCAATCTCGAGTTTTTATTCACGTCTCATCGTTTCAGTGAAAGTTATTTGGACCTGTTCAAAGCTACAAGCTCTGCCCCCCATCCTCCACCCACTCTGAGCTCCTTAGCTCAACTTTTTTGTCTTTTCCAAACACATACTTTCTTTTTTTTTTTTTAACGTTTTATTTATTTTTGAGACAGAGAGAGACAGAGCATGAACGGGGGAGGGGCAGAGAGAGAGGGAGACACAGAATCGGAGGCAGGCTCCAGGCTCTGAGCCATCAGCCCAGAGCCTGACGCGGGGCTCGAACTCACGGACCGTGAGATCGTGACCTGAGCTGAAGTTGGAGGCTTAACCGACTGAGCCACCCAGGCGCCCCAAACACATACTTTCTTACATACTATATTATTGACTTATTTTCAGGTTTCCTGTTTCTCGTTTTCTCCCACTACAATGTAAGTCCAATGCAGCGTGCGGGTCCTTATTTGGTTCATTGATGTATACCAAGCGCCAAAAACAGGCACGTACCAGGTGCTCCATAAATACTTCCCAAATGGGAATGAATAGCCCTCCATAGATGTGTGTTTGCCTTTCTTCAACCTTCCTCTCTTCTCTCTTCTTATCCTTAGAAGTTTCACATGCCTGGATTATGTCCCACAAAAATCTTGCTAATACCTCTGAGTATGTATTTGAAACATTCTATTCACATCTCTGTGTCGTATTTTTCCTTGACAATCCCTCAGGTTATCTTCTTCCCTCCCTCTGTCTTTCCTTCCTTCCTTCCTTCCTTCCTTCCTTCCTTCCTTCCTTCCGTTGTTCCAAGATTTCATGAGCCACCTACCCTATGCCTGGCATTCTGCCACCTCCTGGGGATGAGATGTTGAAAACTTCACAGTCTGACTTCTAGGAGATCCCTGGCTGTCTTAGGTCAGACTCACCAGAAGGAGACCCCAAGACTGGGATTCATTTGCCGGTAACGTATTCAGTGTTCTTAGGAGAAAACAGTGAAGGAGTAGGGGAATCAGCAGAGGGGATGGGGTAAAAGCCAATCACAGGCGCTATCTCAGGCAAAATCTCAGTCTCACACTGGCCCTGCCAGTCTGAGCTCTAAATTGTCTCTCAGCATTTGCCCTACTGGAGGCTGGAGAGCTAGGCTTTCATACCCCACAGCAGGCAGTCCTGAGCTAAAAGGTGCCCTGAGGGTGACATAACCCCTCAAGGACTTCTGCGTCTTCACCGGAAGCAGCTCATGTGGTTCCCAGCCAGAGAGAGATGCAGATGGTGGCTCACACAACAGACAGGGGAGGGGCCCAGGAAAAAGGGATTCGGGGGGAGGGGGGACCCTGGGGACACCTCCCCCGCTCGCATTCTGTCTCTTTCTCTCATAAATCAATAAACATTAAAAAAAAAGAACATTCCATGATCTTGCCCCCAAATATATTTTATTTCACCTTCTTTGGTGGTCAACATCTGTTAGACTGCACAGAATTTTCCCCAGTTTTGTGTCACCTATGGATTTGTACAGTAACATGTCATTGTCAAAAGTGTCGACAGAATCCCTCCTAAAGACACGTATAATTACGTGGACTTCTTGGCATGGATGCGCTTAAACTGCACTCCCGGAACCATGTGTTTAATCTATACCACTTACCTGTATGATGCTCTGTCCATTTTTTTCTTTCCTTTTTTTCTGAATTTCACGACAAATTTTGTCACATTCATTTGACACATTCCAGACACGCTTTATCTGGAACAGTCCCCTGACTCCCGACTGGTGGCTTGCATAGAATTTCTTGAGATTTTCCCCTTTTAATCTACACTGCAAATCATCTCCAAATTAATCTTCTTGAAGTTTAATCTTTTAGTAATTTATTCCTGACACCACCTATCATGTCTGTCTCTTTTCCTAGTCAATTCAATTAGACAATACTGACATGTCTTTAAAGGTAATATTTCCATTTCAAGGCAAGTAGGCAACTGTTACGATGTTTTTGCCCAAATGTCTTAAAAATGCACTGTTGGACAAGAAAAACAAGTCTCTCCCAAACTGTTTATTTACCCAGTCATTCTCTTTTTATTATAAGCTATCTAGACAATGAAGAGAATGGTGATCCCAGGAGCAAATTACATCATCTCACAGGTGGAGATCCTCCTATGGCACGTGGTGGGAAAATAGGTAAGTGCAGCTGGTTTCAAAATAAGACATTTAGACTAAGATAACTGTCTCTCTGGAAAGTGAAACAACCCGCCTAGGGTAGTAGTAAGACCTTACAAAATAATAACCATTTCCCAGAGCACAGTATTTCTCATACTAACACCTACCATGCAGTGAATACTATTTATAAGGCAGACCCTATGCTAAAGGTTCTACATCTATCCATTTATTAAGTCTTCACCTGTCTAGGAAGTAGTTACCGTTGTAATCTCAGTTTCAGAGATGAGAAATCTGAAGCCCAGAAATGTTGAGAAATTTACTCAAGGTGATTCAATTAGCAAGGGAATGAGATTCAACCTGAAGCTGCCTGATACTGTTGCCTGCTACCTTAATCCCTGGCTGTGCTGACCCTATATATTTTTCCTAAATGGCAGAGGGTTAGAAAGATAAATTAATTCTTAATTTCCTGGACTGCTCCCATTTAAAAAAAAAACCGGCGGGGGGGGGATGGGGCGCCTGGGTGGCTCAGTCGGTTGAGTGGCCGACTTCAGCTCAGGTCGTGATCTCAGGGTCTGTGGGTTCGAGTCCTGTGTAGGGCTCTGTGCTGGCAGCTCAGAGCCTGGAGTCTGCTTCTGATTCTGTGTCTCCCTCTCTCTCTGCCCCTCCCCTGCTTGCTGTCTGTCTCTGTCTCTCTCTCTCAAATAATAAACATTTAAAAAATTAAAAATAAATAATTAAATGAACTAAAAAGGGGGAATAAAAGATAGGGTTTTGCATCTTTTCCATAAAATCTATATTATATCAGCTATTAGTGCCACAGTAATGCAGAGTGAACAACCCCAAACTTCTTTGGTATACAGGAATTGACGTTTATTTGTGCTTATGAGTCTGTGGGTCAGCTGGGTGGGTAGGCTGCGTGGGGCTGAGCTCAGCTGATCTAAACTGCGTTCACCCCTGTCTGTGGTCTGCTGGTGAGTCAGCTAGGGGCTGTCTAGTCTGGGATGGTCTTTCCTCCACGCGATCTCACCCCCTCTGGCCGGCCGGACTGAGCTCTTTCTCAAGGCATGGGAGGAGTCCAAAAGAGGCAGCGGAAGCTGCCTTGCACAGTTCCACTTAACAGCAAACTCTCTTGAGAAGCCTCAACTCAGAAACTTAGTCTGCCGTATACTGTTGGCCAAAGCAAGCTACAGGAAAGCCCGCATTCCCAGGTAGGAAACGTGACTCCCGCTCTTGGTAAGAGATGCTGCCAGGTCACAATGAAAGGCAATAGGGACAAGGAGGCTGTCAATAGCGGTCACAATGCAATCATGCCCCATAAATACTTTCGTTTTTTTGTTTTTTTTTCCCCTATGTCCTCTTCGTGGCACGGAAGGCCTTCAAGACTCTGTTTTCACCATGTTAATCTTTCTTTTTTTGAAGTTCATTTATTTAGATAAAGAGAGAGCACAAGTGGCGGAGGGATAGAGAGAATCCCCAGCAAGTTCCACACTGTCAGTGCAGAGCCCCGCACAATGCTCGATCCCACAAACGTTGAGATCATGACCTGGGCTGAAATCAAGAGTCGGATGATTAACCTCGTGAGCCACGCAGGTGTCCCTTTGTGTCCTAATCTGATGTTATTTGCCTTTACGCTCCAGCCTGAGCCTTCTGCCCTGGCTGGCTCAGCCTCTGGCTTTTGCCTCTGGAGCTCCTAATCTCAGCTCCCAGGAGCAGTGCCCTTCTCTTCCTTCCCACCCGGTCGAGCCCCACCCACCCATCCAGGCTTGTCTCAAGTCTTAGCTCTCTCCTGTAGCCATCCCAGACTTCTCCTGAGCCCTCCCTACCCTGAATACTTTCTAACATAACACTGGGTAAAATACTGAGTATTTTCTGTTGAGTATGTTTCTGAATCTACGAGTTAAATAAATGTTAGATGCTTTCTGGAAATTTGTTTCTATTTTTTTTTTTTCAAGACAGAAAGAGAGGGGCAAAGAGAGAGGGAGAGAGAGAATCTTAAACAGACTCCATGTTCAGCATGGAGCCCGATGCAGGGCTGGATCTCATGACCTGAGATCATAACCTGAACTGAAATGAAGAGTCAGACTCTTAAGTGACTGAGCCACCCAGGTGCCCCACTATCTGGAAAACTTTTTAAGGTACACTGGCCATCGGTAGAAAACTATTCCAGAGAAGGAAGAGCACAGAAGGAAGCTGTATATAATACTTAGGCAAAGTGTCACAGTCAGACCAACCTGGGTTGGAATCCCTGCTCGCCCACTTATAGGCTATGTGACTTTGGACTAGTTACTCAAACTCTCTGAACCTAAGATGTGTACTCTGTTAAATAAAATACTACATCTTGGAGTTTCCTTGGGGATTTAAGAAGATAATGTGCATAAAGCACTCAGCCCAGTGCTGAGTATAATGTGTTCAGTAAATGTTAGCTACAGCTTATAATTACCACAACTAATAATATCCCCCATATGTTAATACTGTATTCATTTTCTACCTATCCTCTACCACCTTTGGCTGCAGGGGGTAAGTAAAATTCGCCACACCATTGATTAGCCTCTTTATTTTGACTCTCCTGGTGAGTTACACTAGAAAGAACCTTCGCTTATATAATTAAAGTGTTACTTAAAATGTCAAGATTTACTAGCTGGAAATGGGGGAAGTCAAACCAGTTTTTGTGGTTATATGTAGTCATCCTGTCTGTTGAATCACATTTAGTTGGGTTCTAAATGACAGTTTAACCTTAGCCATTTGGCAGCACTAATCATGATGATCGATCGCCTCCTGAGACTTGAGTCTTCCACGGTGCTCCTAATATGAGCAGCATCTTTCTGGAATAATCTGCTTCTCTCCAAAACGTTGCCACCTTCAGATAACTAGACGTACATCAGTGTTCTGAACCAAAACAGTTTTGTTAAACGTTTACACCGTGCTACGTGGTTGGCTCAAATGCGGGAAAGAACCAAATAGTCAAGTACACAGAGTTTCTCATCGACTAGAACACGATTGTATGCTCATCAGGGCCAGGGGCCATGACATTATCAACAAATATATGCTCAACAATAGCAAAGTGCCTGGCAGGCGGTAGACCATCCATCAATAGCTGTGGGATGATTGAATGAATGAATGAATGAATGAGAGTATAATAAAACTGAGAGTATAAAATACTAAAGTTTCTAATGAGAACACTATTTCAGGTCTTCAGCCACTCTGAATCCATTAAGGATCTAGGCAGGATATTAATTAATTTACTAAAATCCCCAGTTTACCAGTCTAGTGGCTCACTCAAGAAAAGGAAATCAGATTAGCTGACAAATAATTACCTTAACAATCTTCCTCTGGGGAGTTCCCCTCTTTTAATCTATACTACAAATTGTCTTCAAGTTAATCTTCCTGAAGTTTAATCTTTTATTAATTTATTTCTAATACCACCAAACACTTCTTTCTCCTTACTACTTCTTCAACTCATTCGTCAAGTGTTTCAATTAGACAATAATATCTTCTAAGTGAGGGCAATATTTCCGTTTCAATGGGAATAGACAACTGTTGTGATTCCTACGCCCACCGTAGAAATATCTTCCACGTGGTGTTTGACAAGAAAGACAACAAACTTGTTGTCCTCACAAACTCTGTGTTTACCCTTTTGCTCTCTTTTTATGACAAGTTAATCAAACACTGAGGAGAATGGGTCCCAGGAGTGAATAGCATCATCCCGCAAGTGGAGATTCTCCTGTGGCGTGTTGGGGGGAAAGTAGGCGCGCCTATTTTGAAAACGGAACATTTAGACTAAGTTAACAGATTCTCCTGGAAAGATCAACTTTTACACAACCCTCTTAGAGCAGCTATTCTATTAAGTCCTTATGAAAGAAGTAGTAACCATTTCCCAGAGCATATTTATAGTAAGGGTAATAACAACCCCTGCCATTTAGCCAATACTTATTTATATGTCAGCCGCTATGCTCAAGGTTCTACACCTATCCCTTTAAGTCTTCACCTGTCTATGAAGTAGTGACTGTTGTAATCTCAGTTTCACAGGTGAGGAATCTGAAGCTCAGAAATGTTGACTAATTGGCCCAAGCTGACCCACGTGGCAAGGAGCAGAGTGGGATTCAAACAGGAACTGCTCGACACTATCGTCTGCATTGTTAATTCCTGGCTTTGTTGACCGCATGCATTTTCTGTAATTGGAAGAGGGTGAGAAAGAGAAGTAAGATGAGTATTTCAACGTTTCTTCCTTGATGCATTCTGTAAGCATGGAAATCCATTGCCCTGGACACTGTTAATCATGCTGATCACAGATTGATGATTGTTGACAAAGGAGAAAAGGAGTAAATGCAAAAATGTTTAGCACTGAACGTGAATTATGAACTGTGCTAAGTGTTTTCCATAGTTATTTCTTAAATTAACACACTAGCACTGCCCTTCATACAGAGCCTGTCACAGAATAATTACCACTAAATATATGCTGAATCAAACAGCTGAACTAATAATTCAAAGTAGGAAGCATCGGGTGACAGATCTGAAGGGGGGGGGGCAGCGAAAAGAGTCCTCTCTTTGTTACTTTCCACGAAATTCGTAGTGAGTCAATTTCCTGAACGGCAAGGCTGTGAGAATATTCTTCACGAACGTGGACTGTTGGATGGAAAAGCAATAGTGCAAAGATGTCCATTTATTTTTTAGACTGTAGATGTAGCTCATGATTATGTCTATATATCACCGGAAATAACATCCAAAAGTGTGTTAGTTAAAATACGAAGTGTGAGTGAGATCTGCGGCAGGGTCCAGAGTAAAATTATATGGCTCATTTGTCAAGTCAAGTAGTTCCAGAGTACAGAGAAGATGGCTGGAGCGGTCCTGTGGACAGGAAGTAATGAAGGGAGCCCTATTCAAGGGAGAGAATCCAAACATGGGGACCATGTCTAACCCAGCGGCAGTGGATACAAACTTGAGGCAAGTTTCCACAGACTAGAGAAGATCTCCTGACTATTCCCCTCAAAATTAACTGCAAAATTCTCCTATCTACCTACCGGTATAGAAGCCCCAGCCCCTTTCCAGATGTCCATATGAGGCCAATGAATGCAAATACTTCACCCACAGTCATGCCACCCTCTTACCTTTACCCCCCTTTTTTTATTCTTCAGGTATTTGAGGGTAATGAAGGAGAAGGGAAATGAGAAGCAGCTATCTCTATTTTTAGACTGTTTCATTCCTGGCTGAACCTGGGATGATAGCCAATAGCTATAAAAGGAACAACTCAGAAAACATGAAAGGCCTTGAAAATCAAATCCAGGAAAGAAGCTGTCTCCCCATTTTACAGATGAAGAAATGGAGGTTCAGAGAAGGTAATTACCTTGCTTGAGGCCACACAGTGGGTGGCAGGGCTGGAATTTGAGCTCAGGTCTCTTTTGCCTCCAAAATACATACTCTTATTTAATGTACAGAGAATATAACAGAAAGCTTTCCAAAAATAAGTGTTCAATTTAGAATTCAAAGCAGGTCTTATGGAGAGGTGGTGACAAAAGTCAAACAGCAAGAGGGATTAGCACTTGCATTGCTGGAGCTCATGTAACAGATTGGGGTGTGGAGCTTGTGGGGTGGCACCAAACGGATGGTTTAAAGAATCTTGTTAAAGGAAACTACTGTCTATGTGTAGACCACTGAAAGTAGGCGGTGGGGAAACCTATCTCACATAATATGCCATGGTGGTATGAAACTATTTGAATATTTTGAAATTGGAGGCTTAAATTATTTGTAAAACTAATTAAAGCAGAATTAAGATGATATGCCTAGCAGAAGGAAAATATTCCCAGCCGGAAACATCCCCCTCTTGGTGGTCATGACCTCCTGCAGTCAAACGATTACTACAAAGAAGACAAAACCAGAAACATTATTTTCCAGGTCATGAGAGTCCTAAGACATGTTTTGTCCTCCAAAGAACCACCAAAAAAGCACAAAGCACAAAAGAAGACAAAGGTGTGATAACTCAGGTCCACTTCAAAGAAGGAAACTTTGATAAAATTCTGGGTGGATTACATTTTTTTTTTAAATAAAGGGAGACTAGGATATTGTCATAGGATGCAGGCAATTTGGAACCATAACAAGAGACGTGAGAGGTATAATGACTAAATGCAATGTAGATCCCTAAAGTGGATCCTGGAACATTAAAAAGAGGACATTAGTGGAAAAACAAGTGACATCCAAATGGAGTCTGGAGTTTAGTTGATGGTAATACGCCAGTGTTGGTCTCTCAGTTTGGACAAACGTACTGTGGTAATAATATCCAGGGAGGAAACTGAGTGAGGGGACAGGGACAGGAATGCCCTGTCGTCATCTTTGCAGCTTCATTATTGCAAAAATTTAAAAAGTTAGTTTCAAATACCCTTGATAGCCCCCTGCAATATTTTTATAATGATTTTCCAATTCAGTGTTCTCTTCCTCTGACACCATAGCAGCCTGCATCCTGTGACCAATGCTGGGGTTACGAGAGAAGAGGAAGAACTAGCAGGCAAATGTGACCTTGGTTCCCAATCAAGGGGCTTTGCCCGGAGAGGGCAGTCCCGCCAGTTTTTCTTTTTTTGGCGGCACTTGGTATCTTGGGATCTATAACACTAGAACATGGGAAATATTCCAGTTTGTAATCCTGATTGTCTTGACATTTAAGGATATTGATCAGTCCATAACTGTTGTGCCTGCTTTCAAGAATCAATGATCATAAAAACGCTTATATTACATAAATGTATACATCGCATAGGGTGAAAGGCTGAGCTTTCTAGGAAAAAGGCAAAGTAGTCAGAAAACTACTATGGTGTCTGTTTAATTTAGAGGTCATAGTGGAAAAAAAAATTATTGGTCAAATTCAAACTCTCTTCACAAGAGGGGAGGAAAGACACAAAAAGTTTTCATAGCTGGGAAAATCTAAAATGCATTTAGGATATTGATGCTGTTTTCTGAAAATTTTATCATTTAATATCAACTAGTTACTAGATTCCTACTATGTGCTAGTCACATTCATATATATCTATTATATATATATAACTCCATATTATACATATATATATAATTCCTTTTACTTAAAGAGTGATTAACACTTTTTAGAAAAATGTCTGTAATAAACTGTCCAACAGAGACAACCTATTTGCTCAAATGTATGTGATACTCCAAAATGTGAGATAAAAAACCTATAATGCAAACAGATTTCAGCATAAACTGAGGGAAGTGTGTACATTCTAACATGTGATAGACATCCAAATGAACTTTTGATTTAAAAACATTTTTAAGTTTATTTATTTATTTTGAGAGAGACAGAGACAGCATGAGTGGGGGAGGAGCAGTGAGAGAGAGAGAGAGAGAGAGAGAGAGAGAGAGAGAGAGAATCCTAAGCAGGTTCTGTGCTGCCAGCAGAGTCCAATGTGGGGCTCGAACACACGAAGCTGTGAGATCATGACCTGAGCCAAAACTAAGAGTCGGATGCTTAACTGACTGAGCCACCCAGGCACCCCTGGACTTTTGATTTTAAATGTAATGTGATAGAGAATATTCCATGTTTTCTTCCATAATGTATCTGGGATAAAGAGGGTACATGCTCTTCATCATTATGTGTATGACTATAACTCTCACTACAAATCAATGAAAAATATAATTTAAGGACTAAATTGCCCAAGCCAAAGAATTGAGTCAGTATAATATTTTCTCAGTTTGAAATATTAAATAAATGAAATATTTAAAAAAAAAAAAAGAAGAAAGAACATGGGGTGCCTGGGTGGCTCAGTCGGTTGAGCGTCCGACTTCGGCTCAGGTCATGATCTCCCAGTTTGTGAGTTCGAGCCCCACGTCAGGCTCTGCGCTGACAGCTCAGAGCCTGGAGCCTACTTCGGATTCTGTGTCTCCTCCTCTCTCTGTCCCTCCCATGCTCATGATCTATCTTTCTCTGTCTCTCGATAATAAGTAAACGTTAAGAAAAAAAATTCTTTTAAAAGAAAGAAGAAAAGAAAGCAAGAAAGATGGAGAATTGGAGAGAAAGGAGTGTGGAAGGAGGGGAAGGAGAGAAGAACAGATCTGTTAAAAACAGACACTGCCAGGGACTTAATTTAATACATAAGCATTTCTTCTTTCACTCAAAATGCTTATAGCATTTTTGCTTTTCCAGGAATGCTGAGTTTGAGAAACACTCCAATTATAGGATGCTTCCCAAGAGGGAAGAAAAAAATAATAGATTTGTCTATGTGGTCCTTGTTAAATAGTAACCATTCAACTGGTCTCATTGAAAATGCCATCAAAATGGCACCTGTGTGGCTCAGTAGCTTAAGCATCGACTTTGGTTCAGGTCATGATCTCATGGTTCTTGAGTCTGAGCCCCACGTCGGGCTCTGTGCTGATGGCTCAGAGCCTGAAGCCTGCTTCAGATCCTGTGTCTCCCTCTCTCTGTGTCCCTCCCTCACTTGTGCTCTCTCTCTCTCTCTCTAAAAGTAAACAAACATTAAAAATTAAAAAAAAAAGAAAAAAAGAAAAAGCCATCATGAAGGCAAGCTTTAGCAGATAACAGCCTATTCCCTCCCTTTTCCTGGGGTTAGTTTTAATCATAAGATGTCACTTTTGAAGACCAAAATGACATCAGCAGTTCCCGTGCTAGCCTCCCAGATAACTCTGGCAGAGAAGCAACATGCAGGCCCCATCTTTACTCTAAAGCACTCCTTCCCCTTTATTACTGAACTTATTTTCTTGGATTGCTTTTTCAGGTATAAGTGTAATATGCACGTATAATAGCAAGTTAAACAAAAGTTTTTTTTAAATTATTTTTATTTTATTTTATTTTTTAAATTTACATCCAAGTTAGTTAGCATACAGTGCAACAATGATTTCAGGAGTAGATTCCTTAATCTACTCCCATTTAGCCCATCCCCCCTCCCACAACCCCTCCAGTAATCCTCTGTTTGTTCTCCATATTTAAAAGTCTCTTATGTTTTGTCCCCCTCCTTGTTTTTATGTTATTTTTGCTTCCCTTCCCTTATGTTCATCTGTTCTGTGTCTTAAAGTCCTCATATAGGTGGAATCATATGATATTTGTCTTTCTCTGACTAATTTTGCTTAGCATAATACCCTCTAGTTCCATCCACGTAGTTGCAAATGGCAAGATTTCATTCTTTTTGATTGCTGAGTAATACTCCATTGTGTGTGTGTGTGTGTGTGTGTGTGTGTGTGTATACACACCACATTTTCCTTATCGATTCATCCATCAATGGACACTTGGGCTCTTTCCATACTTTGGCTATTGTTGATAGTGCTCCCATAAACATGGGGTGCATGTATCCCTTGGATAAATACTGAGTAGCGCAAGTGCTGGGTCGTAGGGTGGTTCTATTTTTAATTTTCTGAGGAACCTCCATACTGGTTTCCAGAGTGACTGCACCAGTTTGCATTCCCACCAGCAGTGCAGAAGAGATCCTCTTTCTCTGCATCCTCGCCAACATCTGTTGTTGCCTGAGTTGTTAATGTTAGCCATTCTGACAGGTGTGAGGTGGTATCTCATTGTGGTTTTGATTTGTATTTCCCTGATGATGAATGATGTTGAGCATTTTTTCATGTTTCGGTTGGCCCTCTGGATGTCTTCCTTGGAGAAGTGTCTATTCATGTCTTCTGCCCATTTCTTCACTGGATTATTTGTTTTTTGGGTGTTGAGTTTGATACATTCTTTATAGATTTTTGGATACTAACCCTTTATCTGATATGTCATTTGCAAATATCTTCTCCAATTTCCTTAGTTTCCTTTTAGTTTTTCTGATTGTTTCTGTTGCTGTGCAGAAGCTTTTTATTTTGATGAGGTCCCAGTAGTTCATTTTTGCTTTTGTTTCCCTTGCCTCTGGAGACGTGTTGAGTAAGAAGTTGCTGGGCCGAGGTCGAAGAGATTTTTGCCTGCTTTCTCCTCGAGGATTTTCATGACTTCCTGTCTTACATTTATGTCTTTCATGCATTTTGAGTTGATTTTTGTGTATGGTGTAAGAAAGTGGTCCAGGTTCATTCTTCTGCATGTTGCTGCCCAGTTTTCCCAGCACCACTTGCGGAAGAGACTCTCTTTATTCCATCGGATGTTCTTTCCTTCTTTGTCAAAGATGAGTTGGCCATATGTTTGTGGGTCCATTTCTGGGGTCACTGTTCTGTTCCATTGGTCTGAGTGTCTGTTCTCGTGCCAGTACCATACTGTCTTGATGATTACAGTTTTGTAGTATAGCTTGAAGTCTGGGATTGTGATGCCTCCTGTTTTAGTTTTCTTTTTCAAGATTGCTTTGGCTATTCAGGGTCTTTTCTGGTTCCATACAAATTTTATGATTTTTTGTTCTAGCTCCGTGAAGAATGCTGGTGTTATTTTGATAAGGATTGCATTGAATATGTAGATTGCTTTGGGTAGTACTGACATTTTAACAATATTTGTTCTTCCTATCCAGGAGCGTGGAATCTTTTTCCTTTTGTGTGTGTGTCTTCTTCAATTTATTTCATAAGCTTTCTATAGTTTTCAGTGTATAGATTTTTCAAGTCGTTGGTTAGATTTATTCCTAGGTATTTTGTGGGTTTTGGTGCAATTGTAAATGGGATTGATTCCTTGATTTCTCTTCCTATTGCTTCATTGTTGGTGTATAGGAATGCAACTGATTTCTGTGCATTGATTTTATATCCTGCAGCTTTGCTGAATTCATGAATCAGTTCTAGCAGGTTTTTTGGTGAAATCTTTTGAGTTTTCCATATAAAGTATCATGTCATCTGTGAAGAGTGAAAGTTTGACCTCCTCCTGGCCGATCTGGATGCCTTTTATTTCTTTGTATTTCTGATGGCGGAGGCTAAGACTTCCAATACTATGTTGAATAACAGTAGTGAGAGTGGACATCCCTGTCTCATCCCTGACCTTAGGGGGAAAGCTCTCAGTTTTTCCCCATTGAGGAAATATTAGTGTTGGGTCTTTCATATATGGCTTTTGTGATCTTGAGATATGACCCTTCTGTCCCTACTTTCTTGAGGGTTTTTATCAAGAAAGGGTGCTGTATTTTGTCAAATGCTTTCTCTGCATCTATTGAGAGGATCATGTGGTTCTTGTCCTTTCTTTTATTGATGTGATGAATCACATTGATTGTTTTGTGGATATTGAACCAGCCCTGCATCCCAGGTATAAACCCCCCTTGGTTGTCGTGAATAATTTTTTTAATGTATTGTTGGATCTGGTTGGCTAATATCTTGTTGAGGACTTTTGCATCCATGTTCATCAGGGAAATTGGTCTACAGTTCTCCTTTTTAGTGGGGTCTTTGTTTGGTCTTGGAATCAAGGTAATGCTGGCTTATAGAAAGAGTTGGGAAGTTTTCCTTCCATTTCTATTTTCTGGAACAGCTTTAAGAAAATAGATGTTAACTCTTCCTTAAATGTTTGGTAGAATTCCCCTGGAAAGCCATCTGACCCTGGACTCTTGTGTTTTGGGAGTTTTTGATTACTAATTCGATTTCTTTACTGGTTATGGGTCTGTTCAGATTTTCTATTTCTTCCTGTTTTAGTTTTTGTAGTGTATATATTTCTAGGAATTTGTCCATTTCTTCCAGATTGCCCATTTTATTGGTGTATAATTACTCATAATATTCTCTTATTATTGTTTTTATTTTTGCTGTGTTAGTTGTGATCTCTTCTCTTTCATTCTTGATTTTATTTATTTGGGTCCTTTCCTTTTTCTTTTTGATCAAACTGGCTAGTGGTTTATCAATTTTGTTACCTTTCAAAGAACCAGCTCCTAGTTTCATCGATCTGTTCTACTGGGGTTTTTTTTGTTTGTTTGTTTTGTTTTGTTTCAATAGCATTAATTTCTGCTCTAATCTTTATTATTTCCTGTCTTCTGTTAGTTTTGGGTTTTATTTGCTATTCTTTCTCCAGCTCTTTAAGGTGTATGGTTAGATTTTGGATCTGAAAACTTTCTTCCTTCTTTAGGAAGGCCTGGATTGCTATATGTTTTCCTCTTATGACCGCCTTTGCTGCATCCCGGAGGCTTTGGGCTGTGGTGTTTTCATTTTCATTGGCTTCCATGTACTTTTTAATTCCCTCTTTAACTTCTTGCTTAGCCCATTCATTCTTTAGTAGTATGTTCTTTAGTCTCCAGGTATTTGTTACCTTTCCAAATTTTTTTCTTGTTGATTTCGAGTTTTATAGTGTTGTGGTCTGAAAATATACACGGTATCATCTCGATTATTTTGTACTTGTTGAGGGCTGTTTTGTGTCCCAGTATGTGGTCTATTCTGGAGAACTTTCCACGAGCACTGGAGAAGAATGTATAATCTGCTGCTTTAAGGATAAAGTGTTCTGAATATATCTGTTAAGTCCATCCGGTCCAGTGTGTCATTCAAAGCCATTGCTTCCTTTTTGACTTTTTGATTAGATGATCTGTCTATTGCTGTGAGTGGGGTGTTGAAGTCCTCTACTATTATGGTATTACTATCAATGAGTTTCTTTATGTTTGTGATTGATTTATATATTTGGGTGCTGTCACATTTGGTACATAAATATTTACAATTGTTAGGTCTTCTTGGTGGATAACCCCCTTAATTATGATATAATGCCCTTCTTCATCTCTTGATACATCTTTATTTTAAAGTCTAGATTGTCTGATATAAGTATGGCTACTCTGGCTTTCTTTTGTTGACCATTAGCATGATAGATAGTTCTCTATCCCCTTACTTTCAATCTGAAGGTGTCTTTAGGTCTAAAGTGGGTTTCTTATAAACAGCATATAGATGAATCTTGTTTTCTTATCCATTCTGTTACCCTTTGTCTTTTTATTGGAGCATTTAGTCCATTGACATTTAAAGTGAATAGTGAAAGGTATGAATTTATTGCCATTTTGTTGCCTGTAGTGGTGGAGTTTCGGGTGGTGTTCTCTGGTCCTTTCTAGTCTTTGTTGCTTTTGGTCTTTATTTATTTATTTATATTCATCTTTTCTCCCCTCAGAGAGTCCCCCTTAAAATTTCTTGCAGGGCTGGTTTAGTGGTCATAAACTCCTTTAATTTTTGTTTGTCTGGGAAAATTTAATCTCTCCTTCTGTTTTGAATGACAGCCTTGCTGGATAAAGAATTCTTGGCTGCATATTTTTCTAATTCAGCATATTTAAGATATCCTGCCACCCCTATCTGGCCTGCCACGTTTCTGTGGATAGCTGTGCTACAAACCTTGTCTGTCTTCCCTTGTAGGTTAGGGACTTTTTTTCCCTTGCTGCTTTCATGATTCTTTCCTTGCCTGAGTATTTTGTGAGTTTGACTATGATATGCCTTATTGATGGTCGGTTTTTGTTGAATCTAATGGGAGTCCTCTGTGCTTCCTGGATTTTGATGTCTGTGTCTTTCCCCAGGTTAGGAAAGTTTTCTGCTATGATTTGCTCCCATAACCCTTCCACCCCTTTTTCTCTCTGTTCATCTTCTGGGACCCCTATGATTCTGATGTTCTTCCTTTTTAATGAGTCACTGATTTCTCTAATTCTTAAATCATGCTCTTTTGCCTTAGTCTCCCTCTTTTTTTTTTTTTTCTGCTTCATTATTCTCCATAAGTTTGTCCTCTATATCGCTGATTCTCTGCTCTGCCTTATCCACCCTTGCCACCGTGGCACCCATTCAAGGTTGCAGCTCATTTATAGTATTTTTAAATTTCATCCTGTCTAGGTTTTATTTCTTTTATCTCCACAGAAAGGGATTCTAATCTATTTTTGAATCCAGCTAGTATTCTTATTATCATGATTCTAAATTCTGGTTCAGACATCTTGCTTGTATCCATGTTGGCTAAGTCCCTGGCTGTCATTTCTTCCTCCTCTTTCTTCTAGGGTGAATTCCTTTGTTTCATCATTTTGAAGGGAGAAAGGGAATTAAGGTAAATTAATGAGGTAAAAAAAATTAAAATTAAAAAATTAAGAACAACACCCACACACACAAAAATCATATAAATGATGCTGGCTCTTAGGTGTGTTTTGGTCTGGGTGTTGAAAGGGGCTTGATAGATTAGAGAAAAAAAGGGAAAGGAAAAAAAAAAGGAAATCATTTGAAAATTTGAAAAAATGTATACACTGAAATAGAATAAAATGAAATGATGGAAGTAAATAGAACTTGAAAAAATTTACACAAAAGTAAAAAATATGGTAGAAAAAAATTAAAGAAAAATATTTTCAATAAAAATTGAAAATAAAAATAAATTTTTTCTCTTTTAGTATTCAAGAAAAAGAAAATAAACGAAAAAAAGAAAAAAATTGAATAGATGGACCATTGAACAGACTAAAATACAATTGAAATAACTTTGTTTTTATCTAGAAGTCAAACTATGAAGCACTTTATAGTTCATAAACTAAGCAGGCAGAGAGGTTTGTGTTCCTGAAGAGCGAGGCTTGACCAGTTGGGCGGGGCTTACTGTAACAGCTCCATTCTCCACTAGATGGCACTGCTTAGCTTACTGGGGTGGATTGTTGTGGTGCTTGTAGGTGTATATGTGCATGTGCGGAAGCAGTGAAAATGGCATCCCCCTGTTACCCGGTCTCTAGTATCCGAACTCTGTTCTCCCTGATCAGCAATTGCACACCCATCCTTTGTCTTCGGCTTCCATCCACTCCCTGCTTTTACACAGTCCATGACCAAGTGCCAGGCAGCACCTCCCTCATAAGTTTTATCTCAGTTGCGGCTGTTTTTCCTGACCCCTTATTTCTGAGGGACAGCGGCTTTGACCCGTTCTGTCCCTGTGTGGGAGGGTCTCACCGAGTAATGGCCAGGTGCTGGCTGCACCTAGGAACATTCGCGGACTGTGCTGCTGCCAATGCCCAGAGAGTGAGGCTGGGTGCCAGCCCACCCCAGAAAAAGTCCATGCTATTGGGTAGCAGCAGCTACATGGATTATGGAAAATCACAACACACATCTGGCACCAGGCTTCACCCCCAAAGACCTTGTTCCAGCACCAATGAATGTAGTTGTTCTCCTGGGTCCACTGGGGCCTTTGCCTATGGCAGGGGGCCACACAGCCTCTACCAGATGTCCTCCCAGCAGGGGAATCACCTCTCCCCGTGTGGCCCAAAGACTCCCGGATTTCACTCTGCTCCTGGGGATTTGCCCTTCTCACCAGAGCACTGCCAGGTATCACACTGTGGAGTTTCAGACTCTGCACTCCCCTTGTTTATAGAATCTTAATGGAATTTAAACCCTCTCTTTTCTCCTTTCACCCTTTTTAGTTCAGTCCCTGCAGTTGTTTCCACTTTTCCACTTTCTCTCCAGCTGCTTTTGTGGGGGGGGGGGGGTGCTTTTGCCATTTTCTCCCCCCCACCCCCATCTCCTCTCTGCAAGCAAAAACAGCTCTCTGCCCTCCATGGCTTCTCCCCCAGTTCATTTCTCTGCACCATGTACCTGCTGAGTTCTGTGGTTCAGGTTGTGCAGATTGTTGTGTTAATTCTCAGGTCAGTTTTCTAGGTGTGCAGGATGGTTTAGTGTTGATCTGGCTGTATTTCATGGACACGAGGCACAAAAAAACCTTCCATGCTGTTCTGCCATATTGGCTCCTCCCCTAGTTTTATACTCAACAAAAGTTTCTAATATGCCCTTCCTTCAAGCATCCCTTCCCACACCCTCCAAGTAACCAATCCAGCATTAATAGGTTAGTGGGTATCATTCACATGGTATCAGTACTCCTTCAAAAGTAAAAACCTAAATGCTCATAAATAGGTTTGGGATATAGTATTTTATGAAAATGGGATTGTATCTCTACTCTAAAACTTGTGTTTTTGTTTTTTTTTTTTTTGTAAGTTTTATCATGAACATCTTTCCAGGCCAATGCATACAGATCTAATGTACTCTTTTTGTTTATAGCTATGTTGTACTTCATGGTATAAATGTGCCATCATTTAATCAACCAACTGACCATCCCTCTATTGGTGGACTTTGTTTCCAGTTTTATTTTCCACACAACAGTGTTACAGTAAATATCTCTAGTTATTTATATATTTGATATCTACATTTTTATATAAATAGATATGCATAGATGCTTTACTTCTGTAAGAGAAATATCCAAAAATGAGATCATTGGCTCAAGAGAGAAACCCACTTTACATTCCAAATGTAAAGGCAATAGTAACCACAAGTATCCATTTTTCCTCTTTTAATATTTGGGACACTTTCAGAGTCCCATAGTAACATAAAAAGACAATAACCAGCAGAATCCAAAGTAAATCTATTGGTATAAATACCCTCCGCCTCATAGGACCGAACGAAGTCCCCAGATGGGCTTGACAGAAAGAGCTTTTAACAGAGATTTCATATACCAAGGTGTGAAGGTAACTTCATGAGGGTCTTCTCCATCAAGGTGCATTTTCATCACATAACAACTTCTTGGCAAGGGGAATAAGGAAAAGAGGTTTCTATTAGTGCCTTAGCCAGAGTGCTTGTCCTGTCCTTGGAATTATGAGATTTACCCACCACTAATTATTCCTATTTTGAAGAATCAAGGTGTCTAAATGTTTTTTTTTAAAAAGGTAAGACTAGACCCTTCTTTTGGGTGGGGGGCTGTTGCAGCCTTTGGAAATAGCAGCAGCTTTCTAAATAATTAATTAGGGGTCATAAAAATAACAAAAGGAAAGGGACCACTTATCTGTAGGGCATTGTAGCACTGTTTGACCTCAGGAAGGCTTACTAGAGAGAGGGCAGAAGGTCATTTTCTTCAATTGGAGCCCAATCGAGATACTGGAATCCTTATAATGAATATCAAAGTTCCTTTATGATTATTGATGTTTTACCTCAGTAGAAACCTATGAAGACAGATTAGCCCCTGTAAGTGCTCCAAATGCACAGTGGAGAAGAATTTGTATTATAACAATCGTAGCTGGTACTTAGCCACTTCTGTTCAGTATAATGGAAGTAAATTGGACTAGAACTCAGGAGATCTAGGGAACATGGAGCAAGTCGTGTAAACTCTCTGAGTTTTCATTTCCTTTCAGCAAAATGGGTCTAATACTGTCCCGGGTCTCCTTACCTCACTGCATTCAATAAATTAACATATGTGGGAGAACACTAAAGCCAGTATAAGAATAGAAGTTGAGAACACGGACTCTGAGTCAACCAGCCTCTGACTATGGCTTTCCTGATTACTATTGGGTCATCTTGATCCTATTAGTTGCCTTCTGAGCTTCAGCTTCCAAATAGGGGATATTATACCCACTTTTACGACCATTTGGAGAATGAGATAGGATCGTGCCTTCCAAGGTGCAAGCGCAGTGCCTGATGCATAGTGAGCTCTCAGTAAATGAGAGCTGGTGCTCAGAAAGTGCCACTCGAATGTGATAATTCCTTAAGGAAGGTTTAGCCCTTCTCTGAGGTCACTTAAGCATTTTCTTCCATTCAATAGCTGCTTGCTTTCCTCTCCTGAGCCTTCTGTTCTCGTTATGGCCCATTTGCCCAGACTCTGAGAGATAAATAAGGGCCTTGGTACTAGAATCAAAGCTGCAGAAAAGGGTTGCGAACATGAAATCCAGTCTGTGGTTTAATTGGAAGCCAACACTCAGGAGCCCCAGGCACCTACACAGGCCACAGTGTGAACACCACATTAACTCCTGATTGCTCTGCAGCCCAGAACAAACCAGGAGATCAAAGAACAGCAAATAGGATTACATGTAAGTAGAGAAATTTCCTTCAACCTACTTTGAGATGAATAGATAGGTCTGGGACATAAGTATGTGGGTTTGAGGGAGTTAAGGAATCAGCAAATGTATTCCCTTGTCTTAGCCTCTCACTAGCTACCATGTCATCTTGCTTTCTTCCTATTTTCCTCAAGATTAGGAAGTAGAGGGGTGTCGGGTTAGCTTAGTCTGGGTAAGTGTCCAACTCTTGATTTCACAGTCATGAGATGGAGTCCTGCATTGGGCTCTGTGCTAGGTGTGGATCTCCCCCTCTTTTCTCTTTTCTCTTTTCTCCTCCCCTGCTTGTGCACACACTCTGTCTCTCACTCAAAAAATTAAATAACTTAAATTTAGTTTTATAAAAAGATTAGGAAGTAGAAGTTATTTGCCTGTATCAGTCTTCCCAGGACAAGTATGGAGGCCAATCTGTACTGGGTTGGGCTGAACAGGATTATTCTTTTTAGCTCTGGGATAAGGGATAGCTCTGGCCTTAAGCCATGGGTAATAAGGTCATGGTCAAAATAATTCTGTGAACGAGGTTGGATGGCCCTTGTAACTTGATGATAGATCAGAGGGCTGGGAGACCTTTCTGGAGATGCACAACCTATAGACACTAAAAATAGTAATAATTATTATCCAATATTAAATTTTTATTTTCTGCTTTGTAATTTCTTCCTTAATCTGTTAAATACCACAGTTGACCTAGTTATCATTGTGTTTTGAAGGTCTAAAGAAGGGCCTGTGGTTATGCTTGGAATGAATAAAACAAAGAGAGAAACACATCATAAGATGACACAATTGAGCCATGTTGCTCTGAAGACGTAGTCCAGGACAGAGGAATTCGAAGGGGTACCAGGAAGTCTCCAAAACTGACTTCAGCTTGTCCTAGAAATTACCTAGGAAGAAGAGCATGGTCTATTGAGAGTTGACTCAGGATATTGTCTTATTGGTTTTAGACAGAAGAATGGAGAACTATGGGTCACCTGAGTTATGCAATCATCATAATAGTGACCTCAGCAGCTGCCAATTCTTGCCTACTAGATGCCATGTCAAGGACATCAATGCTAATATGAGCTAAGAAGTATTAACTCAATTTTACAGGTGAGGATCAGAGTCCCAAACCACTTATCCAAGGTCCTTTCATATATATGTGAGATCTGGGATTCAGACCCAGGTCTGTATGTCTCTAAAGACTGGGCTTTTCACCACACAGGCAGTATCTTATAGGATATCAAACCCAGAGTTTTATGTTCAGTTCCACCTTTGCCAGAGCTTCCTGCCTACAATGTAGCCAGATTTTCTGCTTTATTTATTTTTTCAACGTTTATTTATTTTTGGGACAGAGAGAGACAGAGCATGAACGGGGGAGGGGCAGAGAGAGAGGGAGACACAGAATCGGAAACAGGCTCCAGGCTCTGAGCCATCAGCCCAGAGCCCGACGCGGGGCTCGAACTCACGGACCGCGAGATCGTGACCTGGCTGAAGTCGGACGCTTAACCGACTGCGCCACCCAGGCGCCCCGAGATTTCCTGCTTTAAAACTTCAAGTAGAACTTGAAGAAAGGGTGGCAGTTATGGACTATAGTTTTCCGTCTTGTGTGACTGTAAACATGTCCAGCCTTGTGTGACTCTGAATATGTCCAGAGCAGACGGTATGTATAGGGAGTGGGCATGGAAACACATGGCTGCTTACACTGAGGGGGGAATGGACTGAAAATGGGGAAGGGAAGTCAGCATGGTTGGTAGGGATGCTCTACCCAAAACAGTCAGTTCCTATCTCCCGTATCAAGATTGGAAATGGCGTTTAGAATCGATCTACTGCTGTTACCCAGTAGAACTTTCTTGTAAGGATGGAATTGTTCTATATATACACTAGCTGCATGTGGCTATTTAGCATCTGAAAAATGACTTGTGAACTGAGGAACTAAATTTAATTTAAGTGAGTTTTAACTTAAATAGCTACGTGTGGCCAATGACATTTTAGACAGTACAGGTATAGAGCATCTCTCTGCTGTATGATTTTGCCAGAATTGTGAGTCCAGGAGCTAGATCCCTATTTCCATGTTTGGATGAATAAGAATTAGTCTCCCTCCTCCCCACCACCTTTTTTTAAAGTAGGCTCCATGCGCAGCACAGAGCCCAGTGCAGGGCTTTGAATTTATGACCCCGAGATCAAGACCTGAGTTGAGATCAAGAGTCCGATGCTTAACTGACTGAGCCGTCCAGGCATCCCAAGAATTAGTAAACTTCATAGGAGAAACTGTGAAGTTAGACCGTCTAGGCTTGAAGCCCAGCTCTTCCATGTACTGTCTGTGTAACCTCTCTGTGCCTCAGTTTCTTTTTCTGTAAAATGGGGTTTAAAAACTACAACTACTTCATAGCATTGTTGTAAGGAGTGAGGGTTTTAAAAGTACTTTACGTAGTGCCCAGAATAGAGTAAAAATAATAAGGATATAGAAATGAACAAGATATATTTCCTATCCTCAAGAAGTTTTTTTTTTTTACTACTGCTATGTCTTTAGGATTTTTATTTATTACACTTCCCCCATCCAATGAGTTTAAGTAGTATACATAGATGAAGCAGTATGAATCTAAATCATATGTATAGATCAGCAATATTTGCTGTGCGTGTGTGTGTGTGTGTGTGTGCATGCGCACTTATGCCTGTGTGCACGTGTGCATGTGTGTGTGTATAGCACCTGACACAGCACTTGGATATAGTAGGCACTCACTAATGAATAGCAGTTTTTCTCTTGTTGAATGATATCATGTGATATGCAGAGATAAAATGGACCAAACTTTTGCTGCAATCTTGGCCTTCTGCATACTGGATTCTCTGGCAGGACAGGCGGGTGGTTCCATGATAGGGTTTGCTTTTCTGCTTCTCTTCTCTTGGCCACATTTCAGGGGCTTCATGAGATTTGGGGATGTGAGGGCTCTGGGGGTGGTGGGTGTGTCCCCAAATCCAGAAGTTCATCAAGGGCCTCATAATCATCATTTGTTCTGTATTAATCAAGTTGCGTGTAGTAGTTGTTTTTTCTTTTTTCCCAAACTCCACTGATTTTCTTCTGAGGACTAAACACTTATTTCCTTTGGAGAACCATACCTCCCCTCACAATTCACATCCTTCAGTAGGTGATTCTGACTCTAAGAGCAGGCATGTGATTTTGGACCAACTAATCAGAGCACTGCACGCCCTTGCCATGGCAATTGAGCATAAGGGACATTTGGCCCAAATCAATCCGATGAAGTTCAAGTCAAAACTTCTGGGAAACTCCTGTAAAGAAAGAATGTGTTTCTTTGCAAAGGACGTATACAGAAAGGACATCATCTGGAATTGCCAGGGGGCATTACATGGAGAAGGCCTGACCTGGAGTAGAGTCAACCCAAAGCAAAGCAGCACCGAAAGACAAAGGGTCTGACCCTGGAAGACTTACTTCTCTTGAGCTCTGGCCCACCTGTGCCTGAAGTTCTGTTGCTACATTTATGTTGATGAGCCCAGACTTCCGTTTTCTTACTTAAACCACTTTGAGTTGAGTTTCTGTTTTTTATAACCAAAGCAGGATGTTCCCTCTGCCATTTTCTTCGTGCTAAGGGTGTTGTTCCCAGCAACTCTGCAGGAGTAGAGGCCAGATGACCTGCACCCCCCTTCCCATGGTAGCAGCCTCTGGAACCCTAATCATAAAAGACCAAATGGCAAAAGTTACTCACATGCTCATGGCAGCAATTTTAATGATGTCCTGTGTGGGGCTGACCCTAGGAAGGGATTCTAAAAAGGGCTTTGCTTATGTAATTTAAATTCTTAAAATAACTGTAGATTGAGTCTGAGAATCCCGCGGGGCTGCTGACTGCCTAACCTGGGACGGAGAGGTCAGAGAATCTCAGTGAATGAAAAATAGGCTGACAGCAAAATAGGCTAAGAGCAAAATCATCTCTTATCCTCGGCAGAGCATAAGAGTGGGTCAGGACTCCAAGTGGCAAATTAGTGACTTTGCATTTATTTAACGACTTCTCAAAAATACTGTCAGCAGCACAGGAGGAGAGCTGACCCATTTCTGAGTCTGGAATCGATAGACTAATAAAAGTAATCCTTAAAAATAGCTTTTCCTTCTTAAAATACACTTCCCATTGAGCAGCACCCAGAAGAAAATTTTTATCTGGGCCCTGACTCATTTTTCCATGGTTGAAACAGAGTAAGACAGAAGCTTTAGTATACTGGGAGGTTATTTGCCTGGATACTGTGCACAGGGGTTCCGTTCCTGAGTGGAGACTCCAGCCCGGGTTTCCTGGTTCTCCTTAGTGAGCCAGCTCCTCCTCCTCCCTCAGGTTGGAAAGGGGGCAAGGCCACAGAGGCTCCCAGACTCACTTCGCCTAGAGCCCAAGAGCGATGTATCTGGTGTTCACATCCTGTTCCCATCAAACTGAAACCTGGAACCTGGAGAATAAGAAGTAGGGCCTGGAGTGCCAAGAATGACAACTTGGAACAGGGCAGGGAAGTCCTCTGGCTGCTTAGATTATCCTGGGGCTTGAGTGGTGAGGAAAGAGAAAAGAAACCAATCTTCAGAAGAAGGCAAACCCTTCAGGACTGGTTGTGATCTGTGGACAATGTAATTTTCTTGGGCTTGGGTATCTCCTCTAACTCGCTAGCATGACACTGACATTAAGACCCCTTGTGGTTGTTTTTTCCCCTCAAGGAATCTCTTTCCTACATACGCAGAAGAAAATGTCTTTCTTCCATGTTCTATACAGCATTTCCTGTACAAGCAATAGTTTGGGATCTATATCCCATCTCCTCTATCCATATGTCATGGTAATGAAAATCCCCTAAGCGGTGTTTCTCAGAGGGAAGACGTAGACTATTGGCAGCAATTCTTCCCAGGGCATCTGACAAAAATGCATATTGCAAAAACCCACCACAGACCTAATACATCAAAAACTAGGCGGACAGAGCCCAGAAATTTCCATCTTTGAAATTATTTCCAGGCATCCTTTATGCGCACTCAAATTTGAACCCCACAACCCAATGGTAAGAACAGGTGTTTTGAGTTGCCATGAGCAGATGCAGAGTAGAGGCCTCTAACGCCCTCTGATGTTCATGGGAAGTCCCACGTGAAGGTGTGGTGTTCGAATTTGAGGGGGGGGAGGAGTAAGAAACTAAGGACAGAAGTCCTATAATTCTGTATTTTTCTTCCCACCTCATTATCAGAGCAGTTAGGTCCTGTTTTTCCCTAGTTCATGGGGAGAGGTTTACCTAAGCAATTCCAGAAGCTGCAAGTTTCTTTCCAAATTCAACTCAAAGTCACTTTCATGAAATTTGTGGTTAATACTATTTGTGGACTTTAAAGGTTTGGCTGCCTCTTGTGCCACCAGTGATGGCAGTGTGCTATGAGAAATATCTTATTACAGACCATACTCTGCATTTTTGGTAGTGGGGACAGTAGTGATTTTACAGCCATACCTTTTGAGCTCTGAGGCTAAATAAGGCCCGTGGGAGGGACAAAGGAAAACTGAAAATCTGTTTCAAGATTTCTTAACTGGAATTTGGAAAGGTTGGGAAATAGGTACTAGAAATAATTAAAGGGATATGGAGTACAAAATGATTAACAGATGTGAGCTGAACTGAAGGGTCTTTCTAAGAAACAGGATAAGGCAAGAGTTGTCCATAATGGTATTTTGATGGTGTCTCGGGGCACCTGGGTGGCTCAGTCAGTTAAGCAACCAACTCTTGATTTCAGCTCAGGTCATGATCTCAGGATTGTGGGATCGAGCCCTGCATCAGGCTCTGTGCTGAGCCTGCTTCAGATTCTCTCTCTCCCTCTCTCTCTCTCTTTGCCCCTCTCCCCCACTCATGCTCTCTCTCTCAAATGAAGTTTAAAATAATTTGAACGGTGTCTCATGGAAGCAGTCAGTATAAAAGTGGTAAAATGCCTGACCCCACAATATCAAATACCTTTACTAAGAAGCCCTCCCCTAAAGTGAAGAAATTGAAAAGCAAAAAAAAAAAAAAAAAAAAAAAAAAAAAAGCAAAAGGAGCGTCCTGAGCTATGCTCTTGTTGGAAGTTGCTGAATCTACCAGGAGTATGGAGAAAAAAAAGTATGTGATGATTATGATGAGATCCAGTACATCCATTTCCTGACCCTTACTTTTTAATCCTTAGAATGATGCTATGAAGTAAATACCATAACGAAGGAAACTTGGGACCTGAAACATTGAGTAACTTGCTGAAGACACAGGCATTTATCATGTATTGTGGCCAGGATCTGAATCCAGGTTACTGTGCTAATGGTAGACTTTATGATGAGTGGAATCCAAACTGTAAGCAAGGAGCAATCCTTGAAGCTCATCTGCCCTACAGTGTACTGAGATGTCTAACAGCGCAAATTCAAATCAAGACCACAAGGCACTTGTTAGCAAAAAAGTGAGAGACAACACATAAAGCCCTTAGTGTCTGCACAGATTAAGCAAGCACCCCATAATAATAATGTTCGTCATCATTATTATCATCCACATTTATCATTGTGATCATTACTATTATTCCCAAAAGGGGTCAAATTTTAAGGTTGCTTAATCTTAGAATTCTCTAGAGTTAACAATGAAAGTCTAGATTAAAAATAGAAAAACAAAGCAGGTGGTGAGTAGATTCAACTGCTGTAGGAAATTTCTGCATGGCTCAGTATTCGCTAGAGGCTCAGTATTAGCTAGAGAGTGACAGAGGAGGGTTTTGAGCCCAGGCCTGATTCCAGTATCTGAGCAGATCCTTCCATATCCAGTTCTGGTCTTTGCCCTTGAGCCTCTGCTCACATATTTCTCCCTGCCCAGAAATCCCCGTGTTCCCCTTCTTTTAGAAAGATATTGCCTTAAACTCTTTCTGGAACGATCATAGAGACATATTTCAAAGTAGAGAGTCTCCCCAGATCACCACCTTTGGTACATTTTCTATCTTTCCGACATACGGGACTGGAGCCTGTTGTCTGTTGTCAACTCTGCTTTTCTAGTTCGTCATAGACCACTTAAGGTCTAGTTCTTATAGACCACTCAAGGTCTAGTTCTTATAGACCACTCAAGGTCTATAGCTCTATCCTTGAACCTTCCAGAGGACATTATCATTTTTTCCTTTATTGTCTTTATTCCCAAATAGACTGTGAGTCCTTTGGGAGCAAAACACTTGGCTCAAGATCTAACACAGAAGCTGGTATATAATAGGGGCCCGATGCATCTTTAATAAATCGATGAAAAAAATCATTGAACTCTAACGTCAAGAGTTACTTAACAAGTTATTAGAAGTCCCCATATACCTGCCATAAATGATAAGGATTACCGGAGCCTCAGCTCACAACATCTAACTTAAATGACAAGTAATGCTGGTCCCAGTGGTTAAAAACACATCCACATTTTAATGAACGGAATTGAAATGCCTTTGAGGTTCTGGAACATACTTTCAGGGTGCATCCACCAGAACTCTTGGCTTATTTAAGATTTCACATATAATTCTTGTCACTTAGCATCCCCAGGCTTGAAAATTGGCTCATGCTGAAAGGAATCTCTGGGGTAAGAGAAAATCCTGATTCCCTGATATGCTCCAACAGGGACAGAAGGGTGGCAGTCTCATTTCCTGCCAACTTTTTAAATTATGAATATTTTGGTATGATGATAAGTAAGTGAGACAAACCTACCAGGGAATCAAATAACCCAGGAACATGAAAACATAGATTATTGTTTTCCTTCCCTTTTTCTCTCAAGTTGATTTGTTTTGCCTTTGCAAAAGAAAATAAGGTCAGGTGGCAAAAAAAATTGCTTTGGGAAATTTAAGTCTACAAAATCATAGTAAAAGGAAATTTATTCTCTCTTACTCAGTCACACTATCCAAATGCATAACTCTGCTCTGGTTTCCTTAGAATTATGGGCAAATTATTTGAGTAGTTTAAGACCTCTTTTATACTATGAAAAAAAAAAAGTCACCCTGCTTGATACCCGCCTTCCCCACCCCCCAAATACCTTTCCAGATTAAGGTAAACTCTTTAGGAAACACCTCTTTGAAATATTCATGGTAAAATATAGACTGTAAAAAAAAATCCTAATTCAGAACAATAATGGAGGTGAGAACAGACTTCCTTTTAAGTTTCTGGAGTGAAATAAAAAAGCTTGGATTTTATGGCATCTTTTTGTAGTAATCTAAAACACGGTTTTTTGTTATGTTAATGAAACACACACTACGATTTGAGGACTCACTATATTTTCCTTTCATACAAAAGCACTCTCAGAATCCAGACAGATTAGGTTAGGGCAAAGACTACCTTTCCCATCACCATTTTATAAGCAAATCTTCCAACATCTAGCATATGTTAGTTGAATTAATGAGAGCAATAAACAAAGAAACCAAGATTAGCAGTGAATGCACTCAATGGAAAACTTCATCTTACTCTAAAATCTTCTCTCCTTTTTTTGTCATTTGAATGTTATTGCTAAATATAAGATAAGAATGCTTTCTTGTATACTTCCCTTTATGTTCCACAGACTTTATGTTCACAGACTTTCTGACTCACCCCTATTCATGATCAAACACAAATTTCACAAAAGGTTTAATTGCATCTAGACTTTAATAAATATTCCATTTGGGATCTGCAAATAAGACTATAGGAAGGTGGGGGAATCTTTTTATTATGCAAATATAAGCTAGGGGAAGCTCTTTGTGAAAGCGATTTTGCTGAGCCCTCAAAAAGCAATGTTTGAATGGCCTTTTCTTTCTTTTTTTCTTCCAGGAATGTCAACCTCATTACATGTCTGGTTATAACATCCTTATTTCATGGTCCTTTGGCAAATAAGTTCTTCTTGAGATGAATTTTGACAGAATATAAAACGATAACTTCATGTATTTGTATACACTGTCTCAAATGAAGCACTTTATTCAGGTTGGAAGGTAATGTTCTTTTTTTTTTTAATTTTTTTTTTTTAATGTTTATTTATTTTTGAGACAGAGAGAGACAGAGCATGAATGGGGGAGGGTCAGAGAGAGGGAGACACAGAATCTGAAACGGGCTCCAGGCTCTGAGCTGTCAGCACAGAGCCCGACGCGGGGCTCGAACTCACGGACCGTGAGATCATGACCTGAGCCGAAGTCGGCAGCTTAACCGACTGAGCCACCCAGGCGCCCCGGAAGGTAATGTTCTTGATAACAAAGTGGAATTTTTGTAGAAACTTTTCCAATAGGACCTGTCCCCTGAGGAAGGCAAATGCTGGACATATCTCTTTTAGTCTGCCCATTCAGTGGACAGAAATTCATATATAATGATAATTGCTTTCATTTCCTGAACATGTGCCACATATTGTGCTAAGCATTTTAGATGATAAACTTGATTAACTTTCACAAAAATCCTTTGCATAATTGGTACTTTTGTTGCCACTTTAAAGGTTGAAGAACTGAGGGGCACCTGGGTGGCTCAGTTGGTTAAGCACCCAACTTTGGCTCAGGTCATGACCTCACTGTTAGTGAGTTCAAGCCCCACCCCAGGCTCTGCGCTGACAGCTCAGAGTTGGAGCCTGCTTCAGATTCTGTATCTCCCTCTCTCTCTGCCCCTCCCCTGCTTTCTCTCTGTCTCTCTCTCAAAAATAAATAAACATTGAAAAAAATTTTAAGAAAAATAAAATGATAAAGGTTGAAGAACTGAGGATCAAAGAAGCAACTGTCTTTTTTACCAGGTCACATAGCTGGTAGAACCAGGATTTGAACCCAAGTTCAAATGCAAAATTTGGTGTTTTAGATTCTTTTGCGTATCTTTAGATTCTGTTTGCGTATCTTCTTTCTTTGGAGAAACAACTCAGTTAATAAAACAGGAGGTACCTAGGCATGTTTTACTCAGTGAGTCATTTCTTTAAGAATTTGGAGAAACAATAAACCATGGCAATAACAAAGGTAATTATGCACCCCAAAAGACCAAATGTTTGACTCTGGGACTATATCAGTACTTATGGAATATAAAGTTGATATGCAGATGTTAGCAGTTTGCCTTTATCACCTAGATAGATGCCAGTTAACTTGGGCAAACTTAGGTAAAAAACCAAACCCTTAGCAGGCTACAATTGTTCCTATTTTTTAACTAGTTCCTCCTTTGGCAGATTAATTTTAAAGTCATATATTTTGTATCATGAATGTGGGCACAGTTTGAACATTCACCCGTTTTCATCCGCCAGCTAGTAAGATGTCAGCTAGGAACTGAAGACTCAGTCACCCTTGATAGCCCTGAAAAAATAATTGAGCCCCATGATGGGAAGTTACTCCATGATGAAGTCATTCCCGCTGTCTGTCAAGTCACTAGAGGTTATACTCATGCATGGGAGGGGAAAAAATGATTACTCCGTTTTATGTGATTACACACCCTATTGCCTAAAGGCATCATCACACACGCATTGTTTTCCCTTTTCCGCACATTTTCTGAAGCAATCAAATGGGTTATGGCCACTGCAGGGTAAATGCGCTGTTTTAACGTCTTACTGGCAGACAGTACAGAAAAAGTACTGGTGACTCATAGGAGTCTCATTTTGTTGTGCCGTATAAATAATAATGCAAAGAAAGAGAAGGCCTTATGATTTCGGTCTATTTGCAGTGTCTCCACTGTGAGTTGACTTTGAGTGCAGAATATTCTTTAAACATTTATCACATTTCCTGTGATGAGTTGATGAAATGCAGATTGTTTTTCACTAATTTGGGGGGCGCCTGGGTGGCTCAGTCGGTTAAGAGTCTGACTTCAGCTCAGGTCACGATCTCGCGGTCTGTGAGTTCAAGCCCCGCTTCGGGCTCTGGGCTGATGGCTCAGAGCCTGGAGCCTGCTTCCGATTCTGTGTCTCCCTCTCTCTCTGCCCCTCCCCCGTTCATGCTCTGTCTCAAAAATAAATAAACACTAAAAAAAAAAAAAGTTAAAAAAAAAGATTTTCACTAATTTGGGGGAAATCTGTACAGGGGTGGTTTTATGGCATGAAGTAATATTGCCCTGCAAAGAAGGGGAGAAAAGTATCTCTATGGTAGTTGATGTGCCTGCTCAAACACATTCCAAGGGCTCTCCTTAAAATCCTAGCCAACTCTTCAAGTTTTCCACTTTGCCCCATCTCTCACTTAACTCTTCTCTTATGCTGAAACACCTTCTAAAAATGTAGTAGAACAAAATATCAGAATGGGTAGAGCAGGGGTTGGGGGTGGGTATTAAATCTACATTGGAAGATCACAACATCCACTCCCTCCAAGACTTGTGTTGTCCCTCTTGTGTTGATTCTCATAGCCTACCACAGCTTTCCAGAGCTAACTTGCCTCTCTTTTGAGGGGCAAGAGGTTTTTCACTGGCTTTAGTGAACTATGTCCCCTCCCCACCTTCCAAAAACAAACACAAACAAACAAATAAACAAACAAAAACCAAGGGCCTGGCCTTGTTATTCGGAATAAAATTTTGTAATGGTTATCAAAAGCATCACCATCTCCACTGGCATTGATTGGAAGCTTACTATGAGCTAGACTTTGTTGTAAGCACATTCATGCATTAATTCATCATCTTCTTCAAAGACATTGTCAAGTAAAGTGCCAGAGTTCCAAATAAATATACCTGGTAGAGACCCACTATTAAAAAACACGTACAGAGGTTCATCCAGATTCTTGGTTGCAGGATAATCAGGGAGGGAGCTGAGAGCCTGAGCCCCTTGATGAAAGGTAGTAGCTTGGATTGTGATCTTGCAGGGAGAAAGGCAAGTTTCTGGCTCTCTGCCAGGGTGTTTTCCTACTTCCTATCTCCTCAAGAAGAGGGCATATTAATCAGATTTATTAGATGATACACGCCAGTTGAGGCATATTTATGAGTGGGCAGGTCACTGTGCATTAAAGAGCTATGGCACCCATATATATCTCTTCTGTTTTCTTTTTCCATGTGACTGGAGTGAGTGGATTCAAGGCCTGCAATCTTGGGGCATGCCTATCTCTTTTTTTTTTTTCAGGCATGCCTAATGGTATGAATTATTATTTCGGTTTCCTGTGTCTTGAAACTGGCCAGAAAGTAATAAAACATCAAAATATGCATTCTGCACTATGAAGGTAGAGGTTCTGCTTAAAGTATAAAATATACATTTCACTTGAGCATTATCAGAGTTCTGTGCAGGGGGCCCAGTAATCATCATAGTGGCATTGTGGTATTCATTGGCATTTTTCCCTTGCATATCTCTCACAAGAGCTATACAGGACAAAGGATGGTGAAAGAACAGGATTTGTACACTCATAAGTATGTGGTTGGAGTATCCCAAACACTGTCACAATGGAACCTTAGGTTCTTATAGAAGTCCACTGCTCCTCATGATAAATCATTAGGTACAACTTGTAAGCATGTCATTATCTCCCTAAATATTCTTTTGGAAACACACCGGGCAGGAAGTCCCTTCTGATGAAAGAAACAAGAGAAGAATTATGGCACTTTTACCGACAAGGGGCTGGAATAATGGACTCTACTATGGAAGCGGAATCGGTGTCACTCTGTGAAGGAGAGAAAGAGGAAGAAGGACACTCTTATGAGCAAAACCCAGGCCTTAATCTATGAAATTTCCCTTTACTAGCTTGGTTTGGCATGAAGGTGAGTAGATCTAATTTAGAGCATTTTTCCCCAATATGTGCATCTTCATAGACGCCTGACCTAGATGATAGTATCAGGACCCCCTTCATTAGAACCCATGCTTACATTTTAATTTACTTTCTCTTCATTCACCAAGCCTCTCTCAATCTTTTTCCTTTCCTTTCTTCCTCTAAAAGATTAGGTATTTAAAAGAGCTGTATGTTTCAGGGTAGCCCAAACTGAAGGAATTTGCTATTTTCAATTATTTAAAACTGAAATCAAATGTGTTAATATAAAAACACCCTGATTTCAGTCATTCCTACGTACGATCCCCAGAAAACTTCCCAGTCTAAAGCTAATTAGAAACAATTAAATATAACTCACATCATCAACTCAGAAAATCTTGTTGAGAAGGTGAAGACATAAGGATAGCAGCATTTACCAAAGTAAGCCAAATTGGAGAATTTGGCAAATCCAGTAAATTATCTACTTAATATCTTATATGGCAACAGATATGAGGGTCCTTTTTTTCTCTTTGATATGCTGGCATATCGCCATATCCATGTCAATGCAAAAGACTCAATTCTCCACACAGTGCCCTGTCAACACTAGAATATGTTGCATTTCGCTCTACACCATAGCCCCCCACTTCAATTAAAAGATACTGTATATGTAAGAAATGTGATTACCCTTGTGAATAGTTGGCTTTCAGAATTCAAGTCAAATGTTTATTGTAAAATATGTTTTTCCATTTTTCGTTATCTTAACTAATAAGGTGGTTTTCCAAAAGCAATTCCTGTAAGTAGTATTATTTTATCATTCTAAAACATGTCTTATTGCCTGGAGTGAAAGACAATGTTTTTGTGTGGCTTGATTTTATTATTTTTAATTCTATGATTATCCTTTCACTCCATCATAACTCCCTTCATGTAACTTTAGTAAGATTGATCAAATGATAAAGAGTAATGATGAAGGGTAGGTTTCTCACAGAAAATAACCATTTGTCTAAGTCCCTGAAAATACTTTCCAAAACAAGACAGAGATCAATTAAATAAATAGGCAAATATTATTTAAGGATTATTTTTTAATCATTTTATTTAAGGATTAAATTAATATTATTTAAGGATCTATTCCTGGATTTTTTGGTGTGTTTAATGTTGTTTTTCCTTTTGATTATCCGTGCCCAAGTTCTGGTCATCTCATTTATTACAAGTCCTTCTCTCACCAGTTGAAAAAAATGTTCAAACCTAAAATCTGTTGAAAATTTTAATTCCAGTATAATTAATATACACTGTTGTATTAGTTTCAGGTGTGCAATATAGTGAGTCAACAATGCTACACATTACTCAGTGCTTGTCATGATGAGTGTATTCTTAATCCCCATGATCTATTCCACCCATTTCCCTACCCACCTCCCCTCTGGTAACCATCACTGGTTCTCGGTAGTTAAGAGTCTTTTTTTTTTTTTTTTGCCTCTTTTTTTCCCCTTGTTTGTTTCTTAAATTCCACATATGAATAAAATCCTATAGTATTTGTCTTTCTCTGACTTATTTCACTTAGCATTATACTCTCTAGCTCCATCCATGTCATTGCAAATGGCAAGATGGCATTTTTTTTTAATGGCTGAGTGATATTCTATTGTATATGTATACCACATATTTTTTATCCATTCATCGCTTGATGGATACTTGAGATGTTTCCATAATTTGGCTGTTGTAGATAATGTTGCAACTAAACATAGGAGTGCATAGAACTTTTCAAATTAATGTTTTCATATTCTTTGGGTAAATACCAGTAGTGGAATTAATGGATCATATGGTAATTCTATTTTTAATTTGTTGAAAAATACTTTTAATATAACATTTAATTTAATTTTCTTGTCATTCCAAGGAAAGTGAATACAACTGACATCAAAGCGTCTATCAGTTGCCAATAACTCTGATATCTCCTCATACTTGTAGCCTTTTACATGATCACAGAAAACCCTTCGGAAAACAATGGAGAAACTCTAGGTCGAAATAAGAAAAACTCGGGTTAGTGTTTCAGTCATTTCCATCCTCTAGACTTTTGCTTTCAGTAGGGGAGACTTCAAAAATCAATATTATAACTTCTGCTTTCATGATATGGTTTCCAGATGCCTGACTAAAATTTATTCCATCACCTTGAGGTTATTCAAATTTCCTACAAAGCAGAACTGGATGTGGGGGGCAAACATGTAAGCATCTATAATAACTTATTTGTGGGCACCTGGGTGGTACAGTTTAGTGTTTGACTCTTGATTTTGGCTCACGTCATGATCTCACAGTCATGAGTCATGAGATCTGTGCTGACAGTGTGGAGCCTGCTTGGGATTCTCTCCCTCTCTCTCTTCCCCTCCCCTGTTCACATGCTATCTCTCTCTCAAAATAAATAAACATTTAAGAGAAAAATAAATAAAATAACTTATTTGAGGATATAGATACTTGTCTGTATCAGAATCTATGGTAGAATTATATTTTGAAAAATAAAAACATGGATATTAACAAAAGGTAGACAGATATTAAGAGCCTTTGGATGTGTTCTGGGGTTATTTTTGTTCTTGTTCATCACAATTTGTATCTAGGAAAGCCACGACTCTTGGTTTAAGTGTCTAAGGAGCTCTGGTTGGCATATCTTACCATTAGCAGTAGCAAAGAGCTATGATATCCCCAAGGACTTTGAGTTAACTTTTAGCTAAGGTAAAAGATATCTTTGAAAGGATGTACGTTTTAAAAGACTCTTGTCTTGAAAGAGGAAGGGGGAGGGGTAGAGAGAGAGGGAGATACAGAATTGGAAGCAGGCTCTGGGCTCTGAGCTGTCAGCACAGACTCTGACATGGGGCTTGAACCCACGAACCGTGAGATCATGACCCGAGCCACAGTTGGATGCTTAACCAACTGAGCCATCCAGTTTCCCCCTTTTGTTTTAATTTTTTTTAAGTATTTCTTATAAAATTTCTGTAAGCCTCTCTGATTGAAAACCCATGAGATTGAGAAGATCATTAGATTGTATCTAAACAATGTCACCTTTAATATCCAAATCATAGGTTTATATGATTAACAAAACATAGACACTGAATTTTTGTTTTAATGAGTATAATTGGGGAAAATACCCCATATAATGGCAAAAGAATTTGTAAAAATACTACGGTAAACAAAACTTTATTATAGCAATTGAGAAATTCCAAAAGGTTCTGAAGACAGAATCATGGTCACTCTTCTCCCAGTGTCTAATGTGGTAATACTTAAATACCTCAGCTTGCTTAAAGAAGAAATTTAACCGGTAAATGGCCTTTGTTTGGCCTTGAAGAGCACTCCCTCCTCAAATCACCATATTCTCCCTGGGTAACTTAGTTCATTTTTGTGTCCTAAACATAATCCCTCCCCTTGGCTAAATGCATTATTATTTCAGCTCTTCTTATTTTCCTCACACCCCCCCTTACCTACCCATACCCCGTCTCCATAGCACTCTGTATCTTACTTGGTCCCTTGTCTTATCAGTATGGGTTTGCAAATACTTTTTCCACTTGTAATGTCTTCTCTCTTTGCCATTCATTCATATGGTTCCTTCCTTTGAAATTTAACTCTTTTCTTTGAGAAACACTGGATTTTTTTCCATTCCTGGCTGTCTCATTCATGCAAGCTTTTAGCAGTTTACTAACTTGGATTTGTTGATATGTTGCCTTGAAATAAGTGCTGTCAATCTTTTTCACATGTTTATGTTGTATCTCCCAAAGGAGATTATAGACTGTTTAGGAGAATGTCTTTTAAAAATTCCATCTACCCCAAGCAACTAGAACAATGTTCACTCCATGAAAACGTGCTGAATACAGGTTGTTGATTGATCGGCCTACTATATTTTCTTTTCCAGGGAAAGCAGTCCCCCATGATTTGAGTATCTTTCACTTCTTTAGAATGATTAAAAAGTGAGGACTGCAAAATTGTAGTAACTTCCACATTGCTGGATTATTTATTTTAAATTGATACAGAATGTGTGATGGCTATAGCAGTTAGGTCCTCACGATGAGAATGGTCGTGAAGTCAAATATAAGCTATATGTATATTACTTATTTCAAAACCTCAAACAGAATTGTTGGAGTTAATGTGGAGCTAAATGGTGTTTTGCGTCCCTTCTTAGCTCTCAAATTAGCTAGAAAGCTTCACTTGAATGTCAAAGCCTACTGTAAAACTCATGGTAAATTTGAAAATACATCAAGACAGAATGTGATGTAAACTTTAAATTCACGCTGCACTTTTACAATAAACTCCCACGAGTATCTAGGAATAATCAGAGCATTAGAAAATGCATAAATATAGGAGATGGGGGCGGGAGGAGGTGGAGAAAGGTCTCTGGATCGCCTAAGATCCGAGGGTGGCTGGCGCTGGTTTGTTTTCAATCCATCTGCGGGTCGCTGATTAGATTCAGCACGCTGGCCAGCTCCCTTGTCCGCCGGGTTTATTGGCCTAAGTGAAAGGAGCAGGAAGGCACCATCTGCTGCTTTGAATTAATAGATAACCGAGAAGCAGTGATGAAGACAGTAGGACAGAGTCAACATATCGGATGTTGACGCCGCTGAGTTCTTGGGGTGTCTTTGTCTGATCGCAGGGTCCCCACTCCTCCACCCAAATCCTCCCGCAGCCAGAAAAGAGAAAGGGCTGAGCAACCAGAAACCCTTCCATTTCTCTGGTATGCTTACCTCAGCAGAAAGTGTTCCCAGTTCTTGGAATTGAAGAATATTCATCATAGCTTTCGCGGGGTGGGCAAGGGCGGGGCTTCTACTTAAACAGTTGAGCTGCATGGTCCCTACACCAATCAACTCAAAATTTGATTCACTTTTATTTTAATGAACGGGTGTATGTAAATTGGTGGAATCAAAGTTTACACAGGTGGGACCAACATGCTGCTAAGCCCCACTGCCCCCACGCCCCAGGTGTGAAGAAGCCTGGGGGAAAGGAGGTAGACTCTTTCTCATAAGGCATCTCACCGACTTCCTCTTAGCCAGACCTCTGGAATAAGCGTCTCCAAATAGACCGCCCACTCTTCGCTAACAAGAAGTCTTCTCTGGCTTGTCTATTTCTTCCTCCCCCAAGAACTTTTTGTCCGTGGGAGGGTGAGACAGGTCGAGGCAATGACAACTGGTTATCAAGAAAGAAATTATCCACCACGGGGAGAGAGTGAGGAGTGTGGGAAAGTGTTAGGGTCGGTACTGAAGCTCTGAGACTAGCGGGCCGCTCCACGCTCTCCAGGCTCTAGCCTTCTGCAGCCACCCTTTACGCAGCGGACACGGGAGAGTTAAGCCAATAAACACGTAAGCGCCGCTCCCTCCCCAATCGGCAAGATGCCTCTTAGGCTCTTGGCTGCATCGACAGCTTGCAACACTCGGCATCTTTTCTGGAGGCGCCTCCTTCAGCGGCTGCAGATGGTATCCGGCTGCGAGCTCGGGGCTCGCAATTGATTCTCCCCCTTGCCCACCTCGGGTCCACGGACGCACCTCTCCCTTCCCCTCCTCCCCTCGCGCTCCTAGGTCTGAGCCCAGCTCGGGATCGCCGGGCAGAGGAAGCAGTCGCGGCGGCGGCGGCGGCTGAGCAGCAGCGCCCGCTCCCCGATTTGGGGAGAAGCGCCCATCCCGGGGAGCCGACCCCCAGCTGCCTCCAGCGCCTCCCATCTTTTGCACCCCTAGCCCGGGGCTCCAAGGACCACCCCCCTCCCCAGGTGCCACCATGCTGGACCCTTCGTCCAGCGAAGAGGAATCGGATGAGATCGTGGAGGAGGAGAGCGGCAAGGAGGTGCTCGGCTCGGCCGCGTCCGGCGCGCGCCTGTCTCCCAGCCGCACCAGCGAGGGCTCGGGCGGCGGCAGCGGCGCCGGGCTTGGGGGCGGCGGCGGTGCCGGCGCCGGAGCCGGGGTGGGCGCCGGCGGCGGTGGGGGCAGCGGCGCGAGCAGCGGCGGCGGGGCCGGGGGGCTGCAGCCCAGCACCCGCGCCGGTGGCGGCCGGCCCTCCAGCCCCAGCCCGTCGGTGGTGAGCGAGAAGGAGAAGGAGGAGTTGGAGCGGCTGCAGAAGGAGGAGGAGGAGAGGAAGAAGAGGCTGCAGCTCTATGTGTTCGTGATGCGCTGCATCGCCTACCCCTTCAACGCCAAGCAGCCCACCGACATGGCTCGCCGGCAGCAGAAGGTAGGTGCGCCTGGGAGGCCCCGGGAGCGGCGCCGGGACGTCGCCAGACGGGCGGGGCGAACAATGGGAGCTGGCGGCGCAGCTGGCGAGGAGGAGCAGAAGCAGGAGACCGCGCCCTGGGGAAGGGGCTACGAGGCCCCCTCTCCGCGGCCGGGCCGGGCCCAGCTCCGAGCGCGCCTGGAGCTGCCCGGGACCGGCGAGGGGCCCGGACCTCAGCGCCGCGTGTCCCCACCCGGGCGAGCGGGGGAGCTAGGCGGGCAGGTCCCGCTCTATGGCCCAGGAGGCTCGGGGAGTGACTTGCAGCCCGCGGCGCGCTGAGAGGCCTTGCTCGTTTGCCGGGCTCCCGGCACTCTCCAGCGGCGGGCGGCTGCGCTCAGCTCCGGGCCCGCCTTCCTGGGCGTGCGCTCGGCGGGCGGGGGCACCCGGCAGGTGGGGGCGCCGGTGTGGAGCGAGAAGAGCGCCTGGCAGCAGCGCTCGGCTCGCCGGGCCGAGAGAGCCGCAGGGGCAGGCGGGAGAAAGCCAGCCCGGAAGGCGAAGCTTCCAGTCGCTCCGCGAAGGGCACCCTCCTCCCCTCACTGGGGTCAGCTGATCCCGACGAGGGTCGCCGAAGGGACCCCCGGCACCGCTTCCCTTTGGCTCCTGTTCCACCCCTCCTTCCTCCCCCTTCCTCCGTGACCCCAGAGCCGGGGCAAGCCCTCCGGTCCCTCTGCCAGGGTCAGCTCCTCCACCTTCCTCCCTTTGACCCTCTTCTCCTCTTCCCAAGGTGACTTCGCCGCCACCTTCTGGCTCTTCAAGGCCCTCCAAGCCCAGCCGCTTTTGGCTTGATAAAGTGCAGCTGCAAAAAGCTTCGCAATTACAAGCATCAAAAGCTTTTTGTGTCTGAGGCTGGGGCACGGCTGAGGCGGCTCCGGACTGCCTTTGATGTGAAAAAGTGCCTATTTCCATCAGCTGTTCTGCAGCCAGAGAAAGGAGGGGGGGGGGAGGTTACTGCAGGATAAGAAGCAGTGGCGGGACCCGAAGAGAAGAGGTCAGGTCCCCAGTTGGAGTGAGTTAGTGAAGAAAGTCGGCATTCCGTTGTCTCTTTTAAGTGAATTTGCCAATTTCATTTTGAGATAATAGCCGGTGAAGCCCCCACAGGGACGGGGTCTTAAAATAGTGAATTTCTTGGTTGCTGCCATTTAAGACTGAATTACATGTTGCGGTAGTAGAGTGTTAGGTTTTCCTACATTTACCCACCCTTATCTTGAGTGAGCACAGATTTCTGTTTGTTTTGCTTCTATATGTACACACCCCAGCTAGCGCTGATGATTTATTTCTGCCACCAGAATGGTGGGTTGGGTTATCACTTTTATTAAAAATCCGACTCATTTCCTGGTTGGGGAATAGCAGGTGGGCTTCCCTCCACTCTGCCCCTCATCAGGGGCCCCTTGCTTCTTCAGCCTCTATTTTGGACTATCATAGACAAGAATATCCTCCCAACAATAAAAGTGTTTGGATTTCCTATCAAGGTTGGGTGTTGGATCCACATACAGGGCCTGATATTTCAAGCTTTAGCTTGTGATTTTTATGGTAATTGTGGGGTAGCAGGGGAAATGTCATCTTTAAAATCTATCCCATTCATGACAGCACCAACCAAAGATGTCCTATTCCTTTGGTAATGAAAACTGTTGTGATTTAAAGAGAAAAATATAAAACAAACTTTGCTTTATCAGTCAAAAGGCTCTAGAGCTCTGTCCTTTGAATAGAGGCTTACATTTGGTACTGGAATGGGGAGAGAAATCCATTCTCACAGTGGCCCATTTCTTCTAAACAGAAACTCCAGCCACCTGAAAAGTCATCGTGAGGTTAAGTTTTTCTGGTCTGATTACATGTTTTATCTGAATCAATTCAAAGCTGTGGTTTTGAGGGGCAGGCGGGTTCTGTTTTTACGCATGACCTTACCATCGAAGAGACTACAGGATGGATAGATAACACTGGCTTTTGGTCCAACTATTTTTAGTTATTGCAGCAAACTAGTGCTAAATGCATATTCCTGCAAAGCTGCCTCAGGGCTGTTTGGCTCTACTGGGAAGCTGAATATTTATCTCCTTATTACAAAAGAAAACAAGCTTTTCCATTTCTGTGTCTTCACGTTTTTAGTGTCTTAGAAAGGATGTTTTGCTGTTTTTCTCCAAGCAGAAAGCTTGGAACTTTGATGTATTCTTTTAAATGAAAGTAACTGAAATGTTTGCATAAGCGCTGTGATAAAATTTAAGGCCTGTTAACAAACAAGATTGATAAACTTAAATGAGTCTCAGAGAAATAGAAACCGGTTGTAAACTATACATAGAAACGGATGAGTTAGAAAGAGCTAGAGGAAAAATGATGCAAAAAAGGAAATAGAATGACATGGAGGGAGCCAGAGAAAACTGCCTATGAAAAAGTTGCCAGATTGGGGAGAAGAAGAGATTGTATTGTCAAATCATCACGCTGTGCACCTTAAACTTATACAATCTTACATGTCTGTTATATCCCAATATAGGTGAAGAAAAATATCATGCGGAGTGTAATATACACTTTCTGAAACCAAATACTCTATGTCATACATTGGCTGCAATTTTTCAAGTGCCTACTATGTGCAAGGCACTTCACTTAGATCATTTTTTAAAAATAAGCTTTTTTTAGAAGAGTTTGAGATTTACTGAAAAATTGAGAAAATAGTTCCCATATGCCCCAGCCCCAGTTTTCCCCTATTAATATCTTACAATAGTATGTTACATCTGTTCCAGTTAAAGAACCAATATTGATGCATAATTAACACAAATAGGTAATTTATTGAAATTCTCTTAGTTTTTATTTAATTTGGTTTTTTGTTCTTTGCTCATTTAAAATTCTCCTAACTCTAACAGCGTAGGAATTACCATCTTTGTTTCCAGAAGAGAACACTGAGACTCAGAATGTTTTATAATTTGCCTGAACCACTATGTGGATAGGAGGAAGAGTGGGAACTGAGGCATGGGGTATTCTGATTTCAAATCCTGTCTTTTTAATATGTAACACGGGCCAGAAATATTCTAGAGTGAAAAATAGAATCTTAGCATCCTGACAACATGTCAGGTGTACTTTTTCTTTTACCCAGAGTTATTTCTATTTGAGTTTAGAGAGATCCGCTCCTCTCCCTTTGGGTACCTATCAAATCATCAACATAGACAAAATGGACATTTAGGTATTAACCTCATAAAGAATATGAAGGAGAGAGATGGGCCGTTATTGGCTGGTAAATCGGAACACCAGACTATGGTCAGGCTTTCTATGTGGTTTGAGCTGAAGACCAACAAAAACAAGCAAACAAACAGCAAAACAAAACAAAAAACCAAAAAACAAGCAAAAAACCAAAAAAGGTATTTTAGTTCAGAAAAACAGTTGGAAAAGGGCAGAGGGAGAGAAGGTAGCATTCCTGGATCATTTTGTTAGTTAATTACTTTGATTTTGCTTTTCCTGGGGACGAGTGCCTGGTCATTCCAATAATCTCCCTAGTTAAAAGAAGGGACTTTAACTAGACCATGTGTAATCGTATTTTATCATTTATAGGTCTACTTTTCTTGTACTACAGTGAAACTAAATATAACAGGCTAGTAGGTAATTAATGACAAAAACAAAAATCTAGTCTTCAAACTATCACAATGTTTTAGCAGCTCATAAACGACAATGTGTAAAACTGTTCTGTGCTTTTTATTTTCCCTCTTTTGTCATAATGGGAAAGTGAATACCCAGTGGTTCACATGGTAAAGCTGCACCATATGTTTCTAAATTGTGTAGTAACGGTGATGAGTGGCTACCTCATGTGAACTAGCTACTTCTAGAAGTAACTGAGGGAATGTAAAAGCGGGCACTGTAAACAGTTCTAATGTTTAGATTGGCATGGCCAATTTTTTAATATACTAGTAGGGATTATGTCTGGTTTATAAACATCCAAAATGAATATTGGGTGCATATATACATTTGCGTACATGTATATCTGTGTGTGTGTGTGTGTGTGTGTGTGTGTGTGTGTGTGTGTGTGCATGCGTGCGTGTGTGTATGATGAGGGACGGGGCAATCCTAAAATCATGTTTATTTTATATGAACTCCTGTTTCATTCAAGAGGACTTAATGACTAGATCAAATGTGTTGTAAGTTCAAGTTCCCCATTTCTATGTGATTCATCTTATATCTTGCCATGAAATTATGGCTAATGTTGAGTCATTGTTAGCCACAGAAATTCTGTCTTTATTCGTTTACTTATTTGGCTTTGTTAATTGGTCGTGACTCAAGAGCCCATGCCTTTCCTAAAAGTTAAGACCTAGTCCTAGCTACCTATGTATGTGCATCAGTATATGTATATGCTTCAAATCCATAATAGTGATTCGTCCATTCAGATATGCTTTGGGGCATTTGGGTTAGCTCTACTATTCAGAATTCTTAAGAGTTGCTTTGTCAATGCAACATATGATTTGGATTTTAAAAAATAAATCTTCTAACCTTTTGAGAGAATGAAATGGCTATTAAGCCAGGATTCCTTGAAACAGAATTGTTTCTCTCTTTATCAGAAGAAGAACTGAAGTCTTTATATATGCTTTCTGGCATTTTCCTCCCAATCTCCTTGGTGAAATGGGCAGGAACTGTTTCGCACTGGTACTAGCAGAGAAATTCTGAAGATGAAGAACACCAAAAAAATAATCAGAGAGGGCTCTTGCTTCATTACATTCTTGGAATAGCCTTATGCTTCCCTAAAACTGGACTGAAGAACAAAGGAAATTAAATCCTTCATTCTTGAAGAATTGTACTGTGTAAAGTGGGAAAGTCAAATGATTCATAGATCTTCTCCCTACAAAAGCAAATTTAATATATAGTCCTAGGCTATTGCATTAAAATATAATCAGTGTTTGTGACTTGGGGCCAGATGTCTATACAGCTATGATTAAGAGGGTTCTACTAACTTAGAAATAAGTTCTAAATAGATGAGTCGTTACTCCTTGCACCAAGCACTCTCCCAGGCTTGGTTACAGAACCAGAAGATACCTGTGAGATAGGTACTTGATTTGGGGAGCTTATGTTCTAGTCTGGAAGATAACATCTATACATGTCAGATAAGTTGAGAATAAGCGAGTGTTTAATTGTAAGATGCTGATTACAAATACTAAAGTATAAGGGAAGAGAATGTGTGCGCATGTGTACACAAGGGATTGGTTTTAAGAATAGGGAAAATCTTCATGGAGGAAATGGGTTAGGGTTAGGTCTAAAAGAGTTTGTGTGATTTGTGTAAGCATAAGGAAGGACAGGTATCCCACTCTGGAGAAGAGCATGAGGTAGCAGGAATGTGGAAAGGAGCCATTGTTTGTGGGACACTATTAGTCAAATTATTTTGGTTCTAAGTTACAAAAACCCAACTCAAGTGGCTAAATCAAAAGGAACACAAAGGGGAAGGGACAGATTTATTGGCGTATGTAACAGGAAAACATCCAGTGCAGGGATCTACAGGCCTGGCTGGACCTGACTTCTTTGACAGAATGAAGAAGCCTGGATAATGAAGAGAAAGGACACTGTGTCTGAGCTCAGTCTGTACCACGAATACACCTCTGATTGTAGGCAAGTCAACTTCTGTCTCTGGGTAATTTCTTTATCTTTCCTATGAAGAGGTGGATGGGGAAGCTTCAGATAATCTCCAAGGTGCCATTTCTGTGTAGTAGTTGATAGTCCTTGCTGAACAATGCAGTTACTCATGATCAAGACTTCTAATTTCCTTCAAACTTCTCTTTGCTATGTTTTTACATTACATGGTAAGGCAGTATCTTCAAAGAGTCTGAAATGAAGATGAATTTAGAGCTCACTTTGTCCAACTATATTTTCAGATGAGGAGGTGAGATCTTAAAAGATTGTAGGACTGCAGGGGCACCCAGGTGACTCAGGTTGAGGGCCAGACTCTTGATTTCGGCTTGGGTCATGATCTTTCGGTCATGGGATTGAGACCACCATGGGCTCCCTGCTGAGTGTGGGGACTGCTTGGGATTCTCTTGCTCCCTCTCCCTTTCCTCCTCCTCCGTTCTCTCTCTCACTCTCTCAAAAATAAATAAATAAACTTAAAAAAAAAGTTAGAAGACTATAAACTAAGGAGGGCTTGTAAACTGGGACCTGTGGGCCAAAAGGGAACCACAGGTAGATTTTGTTTTTTCTACATTTTTTCAATTTTTTGAACTAATTATCCACATATAAAACCATGAGCTTACTTCGCCAAAAAATTTGTATTTCTGGCTTCTCTGAAAACTGGAGGATGAAGGTGGGTTTGAGTTTGTATGAGTTTGCAAAAAGCAATAGAAATGAGACTCCCAAGCCATCACCTAAATAATGAAGTGTTGATCATTTTTAACTAAAATTCTGCTCGCTCCAAGATAGATACTATATGCATCTGGATGGGAAGACACCAGCTCTCTGGTTCTTTCCAACACCATCTCTTTTTGCTATTGTTGCACAGATATTGATGGTCTGACCCTGGCCCCTGGAACACATCCAAGAAAACGATCTGGAATTTGGAGCTCTATGTTCTCTGTCTCTGGCAACAGTTTCCTTGTTAGGATCAGATTTATAGTTTCTGCAGAATTGAAGAGCTGATGATTCGTATTACCTTGCTATTTTTTTTCAGTTTTCCATCCAAGTATATGATAGAGTTCTCTGTTAATAGCAGGTAAAGAAAGAGGGATGAAGTCAGCCAGTGTTTGTAAGTCTGTTCATTGCACTTGACTTATGATGGACAGTAAAGAACGGTAGTTAAGGACATAGATTCAGAAACTCGAATGCCTGGATTTGTTCCCTTGGCTGTACCCCAAACTGCCTCTGATTTGGGGCAACCTATTTAATCTCTGTGTGACTCAGTTTACTCGTCAGAGTACCTTCATTATTGGATTCTTATAAAAATGAAGTGAGATAATACACTAGATAATACATTTTAGAACAGTGTTGGGCATGTAGTAAGTGCTGCATAAATGTTCTTATGATTTCAAGTTGATGTGTGCCATGTCGTGTTGTTTTTATCTGTAAAAGGACTGAGAAAGTTAATATATGTAAAGTACTGACCGTAGCATGCCTTATATTCACTATTGCTCTTATCATTGTGATCATCATTATTGACATGATTAAATAGACCTAGAAGGCAGTGGTTATCTATCACTGTGGCATCGTCTTACAGAATGGGTGGAGTTGAGGGTCCAATACATCCCTATTTTCTTTGTACTGAAACATTTCACTAACTCTCGGGGTGGGGGCGCCGGGGGGTGAGAGGGAGGGGAGGGTGGGTGATGGGTATTGAGGAGGGCACCTGTTGGCATGAGCACTGGGTGTTGTATGGAAACCAATTTGGCGATAAATTTCGTATTTTAAAAAAACAACAAAAAAACAAATCCCTAGTCACTATCGTGACCCGGTGGCTGTATGACCTTGGGAACACTATCTAATCTCTTTCAAGTCTTAGTTTCCTCATCTGGAAAGCGGGGGAGTAATATTGAGGATTACAAGAAAAAAGCATGTTAATTGCTTAACAATTCCTTAATATGGAGTAAATATTGAACAGATGCTATCAGTAACAATAATAGTAGTATTCCTGCATTTTTGTCCACCAGATGCCCCATACTGTTTTGTAGTACAGTGCCCTTGCTCACGCTGTTCCTTATTTTAGAGCATCTTTCTCACCTTTTTCTTTTTTTAATTTTTTTGAATGTTTATTATTTTTGAGAGAGAGAGACAGCACGCACATGAGTGGGGGGGAGGAACAGAGAGAGAGAAGGAGACACAGAATCCAAAGCAGGCTCCAGGCTCTGAGCTGTCAGCACAGAGGCCGAGGTGGGGCTCGAAATCTCCAACCATGAGATCATGCCCTGAGCCAAAGTCAGATACTTTAATTTTTTTTTTCAACATTTATTTATTTTTGGGACAGAGAGAGACAGAGCATGAACGGGGGAGGGGCAGAGAGAGAGGGAGACACAGAATCAGAAACAGGCTCCAGGCTCTGAGCCATCAGCCCAGAGTCTGACGCGGGGCTCGAACTCACGGACCGCGAGATCGTGACCTGGCTGAAGTCGGACGCTTAACCGACTGCACCATCCAGGTGCCCCAAAGTCAGATACTTTAATCGACTGAGCCACCCAGGCGCCCCTTTCTCACCTTTCTTTGCCTCATTTGTTCTCGTTTGTATTTTGATTAACTCAAGTGTTCTCTCTTTCAGGAAACCTTACCCAAATCTAAGTGCTTTCTCAACTCCCTACTCTATTTCTACTTTACTTCCTGTACATTACATTTAAATTACCTTATGTGTGTAGCCTCTCTCCCACTAGACCGTAAGAACCCCAAAGACAGGGACCACATTTACTGCCCTTTGATTACCCATTTCCCAAAACAGTGCTTGGCACAAAGCAGGTACTTGTAAACATTATTTTTGAAATTCCACACTTGAAATTCCTAGGGAGCTTCTAAGGAGAGTAAGTGAAAGAGTCTTAAATACAGTCTGCTTCTATTATAGATACGCAGCATATTTATTTTTATAAAAACTTCTCGATGGAAAACATGAAGAGTTGACCAATTACCAAATGGTTTCAAAATAATTTATGTAGCAGAAACATACCATCAGTTACTTCCCAGCTTCGCTTGTTTATACCAACAATGGACACATTTCGAGATATTCTAGAGGTGTCTTCTTTTAAAGACTAGAAGCAATTGTGAATTTCTTGATATGGTTGAATCCCTGCCGAACTTGAATCACCATAGGGCATGTTTAAATGGCCAAACATGAAGTCTCAAAGAACCAAAGTCAGAACTGAATCTCCATATTGGGTATATGTTCTTCAGTAAGTTTTATTTGATTTAGCTCTTTCTGAAGGAAAAAAAAAAAAAAAGAATGGTTAGTCAACAGCATTTTAGTGAAAGACTATTTAAAATATTAGCATCATTGTTGCCAAGGTTTTAGAAAAGAATCTCTAAGTTCTACGTGTTTAGACATAAATATACTTGGGGGCGCCTGGGTGGCTCAGTTTGCCCGGCTCCGACTCATCATTTTGGCGGGGTCATGATCTCCCCTTTTGTGGGATCGAGCTCTGCTACGGGCTCTGTGCTCACGGCCTGGAGCCTGCTTGGGATTCTCTCTTTCCTTCTCTCTCTGCCGTCCCCTGCTTAGGCGCACTCGTTCTCTCTTTCAAGATAAATAAACATTAAAAACATTAATAAAGATGATTTTGTCTGCTTTTATTCTGTTAGGGGACTTGGGGACTGTTGTCTCTCTTATTGTAAGCTGTCTAAAGTCCTTTCTGAGTATAGTTAGGATATAAATAAATAATAACTATCCTGCTAGTGCTCTTGTATACTGGATGTGGTAATAAGAATAGGATGGGTGTCTATAAAACAGTAAAACTGCTGAGGTATCGATTTTTCTGATGCCTTTCACTAGTCAAGGGGAAAATTATCTTTGCTAACCCACTCTCTGCATTTTAACAAACAGGGCAAACATTGAGAGTTTTGAAAAAAAAAAAAAAAAAAGAATTATCAAGCCCCCCAGTGTTCCCAGCTTCTGACTACTTTTCTAGAATTGAGAGAAATGGAATAACCTGATAACATATATATGTCCTCTCAGCAGCCTGTGGGAGGAACATATCAACCTGTCATGTGGTGTTTCTCTGGATCACTTCCGTGCACTAGGAAAGTTGCGAGATGCTTGGAGGTTAACTTTAAAAGAAAAAAATCCCTAAGTGTTCCAGGAGCGCATGCTAAGTTACATACCCACCAGGGGCTGTATTGCTTTCAAAAAGACAATGGGATTTTGGCAAACATGCAGAGTGGAACAGGGAATCTACTGTATCGCTTAAGAAAACAAAACACATTGAAAAATTTCACAAATAATTGTGCCTTCTGTTGCCCATGCAGAAAAACAGCCTTTTGGTGTGGATGGTAGGCATAGAGTTGTTTAAGCAAATGAGTTAAAATATATTTTGAACATCGACTTTGGTGATTTTTCTGACAAGTGCAGCAACTGTTGTCTATAAGGCGGCGTGTCATAACATACTGTGTTCAAAACATTTCTTGAGGACTCTTCCATATTCAATTTTTGTTTGTTATACATCATCAAACAACATTGTTTTGAGCCACTTCTACATACAAGAAACTCCCTAAATCCTGGAGACAAAATATGCAAAGACGTTTTAGGCAGCCTTCCTGATCTTTAAGAACCTACCAATCTGGTTGAGAAGTCGAGATCCACCAACAGAGAATGTAACTTATAAGGCAGGATGTGGTGTCTGAATCTTAAATATTGGTGTTTTTTCAGTCTCCGTCCTTGGCCCTTGTTATGGGTTGATTGAGTCCCCCTTCCCATCCTGCTCCACCCCCACGTGCCCCATTCATGTCGAAGTCCTAATCCTCAGTACCTCAGAATGTGACCTATTTGGAAATAAGGTCCTTGCAGATGTTATTAGTTACGATGAGGTCCGTCAAGTGGACCCTAATCCATTACGACTGGTGTCCTTATTGAAAGGGGGAAATTTCAACACAGAGACACAGGGAGAACACTATGTGAAGAGGAAGGCAGAGATTAAAGTCATGCTTCTTCAAGCAAGGAACGGCAAAGATTAGCAGAAGCTAGGGGAGAGGCATGGAATATATTCTTACAGCCTCAGAAGGAGCCATCTCTGCAGACACCTTGATCTTAAATTTCTAGCCTCCAGAGCTGTGAGAGGATAAATTTCTGCTTAAGCCACCTAGTTTGTGGTACTTCGTATGGCCGCCATACTGGACTAATGCAGCCCCCTTCTCTATATCATCTCTCCGGGCCATTTCACCACTAATGATGGTGTTAGCTACTGACATCCCTACACCTCCCATGCTCAGATCTTTGACTCTAGCGTGAGTCTCTCACCAGGCTTCCAGACCCATTCATCAGGCTGTCAAAGGTGTGGTCTGAGACTGGTTCAAGTCAGTGAGCACTTCATCATGGGTCTACAATGAGATAAGGAACTGCACTGGAATGTAAGTTAACTCACTACTTTCTTCAAGAAAGTCTTGCCACACACACACACACACACACAAATGTCAGCTGGATTGACCCGCTTAATGATGAAGTTGATGTAATTTCTCATACTAGTATTTTATCTTGGTAAGGACCAATAACCAGCAGTTCATGGATGATGACACAGGTCTGCAGACTACACTTGGAAGAACATTGACCTTCATGACATGTCCCATGGGATGTCTTCAGCCCACCCAACAATAGAATTTCTCACCAAGTCTCTTTCTCCTCTATTTTCTGATTCACTGACTGTCCTAGTGGTGCTACTATATAACTGAACTGTTCAACACGGTAGGGCACAACTCAACTTCGAATCTTTACTGTTGGTCGTCCTAGCCACCAAAGGCCACATACTTCCTGTCGATGTTCCTCCTGTGCAAGTTTTCGTCTTTCTCCTTCTCTTCATCTTCATTACTGGTGCCCTGCTTTGGGTGCTCACGATTGCTTGTGTGGGCTTTTGCAACAATATCTTTTTAACTGTTCTCTCTGCCTCCTTTCCTGCCCACATTCCTCCAGATACCAAGGTGATCATTCTGCAGCACAGACCCAATCAGGACTTTTCTCTGCTCAGACTTCTTGGGTGGCTTTCTGTTTCTTGCACAAGATACACTATAAACTCATTTGCGTGGCCTAAATGGATCCTCTCTCCCCAGCCAGGCTCTACTCTTGCAATTCTGCACATACCCTCAACTTCAGCCTATTAAACCACTTAGCATCCCTGCACTGCCTTCTATCACTTGCCTTCTATCACTCTCTAGGTGGATGATGGCACCCAGTCATTATAAAGAACAGGAATAAATAATGACTATTTATGGGATGTTTATTCTGTGGAGTCACTGCTGCATAAATTTATAAGCCTTATCTCATTTAATCTTTACCGTGGCTCTGTAAGGTAACTATTAATCATCTCAACCCTACCAAGAAAACCAAGAGACAAAGCAGTAAAGAAACTTCTCTTAGGTCACACATTTAGTTTAGAGAGAGGGGTTGGGGCCCAGGTGGTCTGACTCTGCCCTGCCCTCTGAGCCATATGCTCTAGTAACTATATTGAAGCATTTAGCACACCTAACTTCAAGGTAGATCAGTTCTTTTTCTCCTGACTCTACAGAGATGATTTCATTTAGTATCCTCTGGTGTCTGATCAATATGTATACAACTCAATAGATTATTGATGCAGAACTCATGATTATTGAATTCGTGATTATTTAGAGAACAGTAATAAATGTTCCTTACCGTTTATAGCATGTTCACTGAGATGATCTCATCTTTTCTTTTTTTTTTTTTTTTTTATTTTGTATTTTTTTATTCATTTTTTTTTAACGTTTATTTATTTTTGAGACAGAGAGAGACAGAGCATGAACGGGGGAGGGTCAGAGAGAGAGGGAGACACAGAATCTGAAACAGGCTCCAGGCTCTGAGCTGTCAGCACAGAGCCCGACGCGGGGCTCGAACCCACGGACCGTGAGATCATGACCTGAGCTGAAGTCGGACACTTAACCAACCGAGCCACCCAGGCGCCCCTCATCTTTTCTTTAAAACAACCTTTTTGAGTACTGGGGCATCCATCCTACGTCCCTCTTTTGTGGCAGGCAAAGTGAGGTATGGGGAAGTCCCACTGGCTGGGCAAAACTATAGAGCACCAGCCTTGACCTCCTGAGTGCATCTAGGGCTCACTGCTATGCTGTAGGTCTTTGGTTCACACAAAGTATGCCTGAGGCCATTGCAGACCTTTGAAGGTCTACCCCATCTCCTAGTAAACTTACTAAAATATACCTCACATTCATTTATTTTTGTATTCTTAATAAAACTGGAAGGGTTATTTCAATCTTGCCTTAAAACTATTTGTCTATATAACTTGGTTAGTAAATGACTATGATTCCTTAGGAATTATGGTGCATTCACAGGAATCCTCACCAACTGTTTTCAATTCTAGTGATAGGAGTACTACACTGAACAATTAATGAAGTCAACAAACGTTTGGAAGTCATTTACCTGAACATTTTTAGGTTTGAGTTTTCATTTTTAGTTGTAGATACTGGAGACAATACATTTTATTTAAGGTCTCAGACCTTTCTTTAGGCTCCTGGGAAATTTCAAGACTCTGGTCACCATGCCTTTGTTGATTACCAGATAAAATAGAGTTCCTCCAGACTTAATGGAAGAAGTGGCATTTGAATTAAGCCTCCAGCTGACTGAGAAAATCAAAGGATAGTAACACGATGTATTTTGGAGGGAAGGGTAGATATTTTCAAGTATTCAGAGATGATGTAATGCAAAGCAAGTTTGAGGACCTCTGAACAAATATGATTGAATAAGGTTCTGATATCAGAGATAAAAGAAATAAGAATAAAGGTTGGTCAGGACGGTGGATATCCTTCAACACCAGGGTACAGGTATTGGGAGGGGGGCTTCATTCATTCATTCATTCATTCATTTATTTATTCATTCCCTATGCTGTACTTTTCATCCTCTGGACTTATTTTATGGCTGGAATGTTGTACCTTTTAATCCCTTCACCTATTTTGCCCATCCCCATACCACTTTCCCTCTGGCAACCACCCGCTTATTCTCTGTATTTATGAGTATGTTTCTGTTTTCTGTTTGTTTTGTTTTTTAGTTTCCACACTTAAGTGAAAGCATAGGGTATTTGTCTTTCTCTGCCTTGACTTATTTCACTTAGCATACTATCTTCTAGGTCTATCCATGGTCTTGCAAATGGCAAAATCTCATTCTTTTTATGGGTGAGCAACATTCCATTGTGTAGATATGCCACATTTTCTTTAGCCATTCATTTATGGCTAGCCCCTTAGGTTGCTTTCATGTTTTGACTATTATAAATAATGATGCCGTGATGAAAATAATGCTGCACGTGTCTTTTTAAATTAGTGTTGTCAGATTCTTTGGGTAAACACTCAGTAATGGACTCATTGGATTGTATGCTATTTTATTTTTATTTTTTTGAGGAGCCTCCATTCTGTTTTCCACAGGAGCTGCCTCATTAGACTTCTCTCTCCTCTACATCCTTGCCAACACTTGTTATTTCTTGTCTTTTTTATACCAGCCATTCTGACTGCTGTGAAGTGATATCTCATTTGTGGTTTTGATTTGCATTTACCTGACGATGAGTGATGTTGAGCATCTTTCTGGGTGTCTGTTGGCCATCTCTGTGTCTTCTTTGGAAAAATGTCTATTCAGGTCTTCTGCCCATTTTTTAATAGGATTATTTGGTCTTTGGTTTCAGTTGCATAAGCTCTTTATATATTTTAGATCTTACCCTTGTATCAGAAAGCTCATTTGCAAATAGCTTCTACCTTTCAGTCAGTTGCCTTTTCGTCTGTTGATGGTTTCCTTTGCTGTGCATGGGGGTGATTTTATCTGGTGGGCGGTGAAGAACCGCTGAAGAATTCTGAGCAGAACTGAGACATGACCACTGTAATATTTTAAGAAGATTAATCTAAGCAAAGTGTGTGGAAAGCATGGAGAAAGGAGAAAGGAGGAGTGTAAATGTCTTCACACTGTAAGAAAAGGTCGCCAATTAGGCCTGGACATTTTATCCAGCACAGATCATCTTTACAGTATTGTGGGGAAGTTTGTAGAAAATCTCAGAAAATGAATGCCTATATGTAGAAGTGTTTTGAATCACTAGCTCAAAAGCATTTCGCTAGAACAGTTGTTGACTACTGCGTTGATTTTATCAGAGTAATTTTTATGTATGTGTCATAAATGTGTGGGATATAAGTGTTCATTTCTGTTCTTACAAATCTTAAATATGTGAAACAAATTGCCTGCCCTTTGTATTTAATTTCAGTGACCAATATTCTAATACCTTCCCACGCAGGTACAAAAACACTTCTGCCTAACATTGTGAAAACCATAATGACTCTTGGACAAAGATCATAGTAAACCCAGTGTCATTTCAGAAAATGTACACGTGATTCCATTTCAGGTTCCAGGCTGACCTTGAGGACTCATATGGAGCTTAATCTGGCCCCAAAAGGCCATGAGCCCCAGAGTAAGCCCAGGCTTATGTCAAGCCCACAGAAAGACAGGGGAGGGGGCCTGGCTGGTGGCTTTTCTGGGAAGAAAAACTTTTTAAAAGGTGCCCAAACAGACTAGGAGAGACTCTTAGGTTTGTCCCTACCACTGTAGGATTCCACCCTAAAACCTGACCTAGGTTTTCACAGGCATCCAGGGAGTAAGGAACATTCATACTCTCTTTCCTTCCTTAATCCTCCTCAGTTGGGAGGATTGTGATCTTAGTGGTAATGTCTAAGAAAAGTTATTAGACTCTATTTATTAGTGGTCAGAGTCTCTCACGTTGAAAGGGAAGCATATGGTTTCCGGTAGTCTCTCTTCTCGCACATTCTTGGGTACTATCATCTTTTATCTATTAATAGAGATGGTACAATTTGAATGTGGACATAGGGGTAGAGAAAGGTTCCATACTGTGGTCTACTCTTCCAAAGTTCTAATGATAAAGAGGGAATTTATTTTTCATTTGACACTGTTATCTGTGTGTATAGTTCTCCTGAGAAGACAGGTGACTTTGGTCTAAGATAAGATGCCTGTATTCCTGGGTCTTCAGGTCATTACACCATCTCAAAGGCTTCAACAAACCACATTAATTGCCAGAGGGTCACAGCTGGTGTGGTGGAGAAGGCTGCGTTGCAGCTAGGGAATAGATAGAATCTGAATGAACATGGGGAAGCAGGAAAACAGGTATTCTAGGGACCACATGAGCAAAGGCACAGAAGCCACACAAAGCCAGACCACAAAGGATTCCTCACAAGGAATTCCTTATTCCTCACAAGGAATAAGATTGGAAAGGCAGGTTGGGACCAGGGAGTGGTAAATATTGAATACTATTGAACTTTGTCTATTGTCCTTTATTTGGTAGGCAGTCAGGAGCCTCTGAAAATGATTTGTACTCCTAGTAGCTCCAGTGGAAATAGCACCGAACTGAGGCAAAGGACCAATCAAAGATAATGCAGGCACCTGGATGATTGCCAGATGGGGAGTGATTGGCCTTGACCTTGTCTTGAAGTGACGTCTTTTCCTATGAGGCATTTTGAGGCTTCAGAATTTCCAAAGAATATTGTCAACACGAGCAGAATGTCTCATTTGCAAAGGACATGATTTGCTATAGCATTTTTCCATGACCAAGTTAGAAACAACTTCCTATGAGCTTTGGCAATGGCTCCGCATCGTTTGCCACCCTTCCTGTTTCCCTGGAGAGGGGAAAAAAAAAAAAAAGATTTCTTTCTACTATCTACTTTTCACAGGCAGCCTATATATATTGCTGTGTATTATGATTCAGCATTATAGACCTTCAAAGCGAACACACATAGGTTAAGATTTGTAGTTGTTTTAATTAATCCGAAGCACATTCCCCACCCACCCTACCTCCCCAGAGCAGCATTTCTAAACAATTGTGGATCTGCTGTTTAGTTCAATGAGCTTTTCATATTTGTCCTTTAATTTCTATGTGCTGAGAGCTCAAAGCTATCTTTTAGTCAATATTCAATTAGGATTTGAGTCGGAAGGCTGTGTTGAGCTCTTACAGAAGAGCATAAGGTAGTTATTTGCTTTCACCACTTTTCACTAAAGAAATACAGGTTTGCTGCAGCATGAATTAAATATGCCAAATTAAGTGTATGTTTACTTCCTTATGAGCTGGCAATAAATGACATTGTTGGAAAGTCAACATTATACATATTGTATACACCAAAATTTCAGGAGATTTATGATCTACCACATTTCTTTCTTCTCTGCTCAGTTAGAACTCTGCATTTCTGTTGGGTACTCATCCAAATGCTTCCATGTAAGGCTTTCTCTAATCACTACCCTTTGGCGCACTCTTTTGTTTCTACACAACCTATTACTCAATATTATTTTTCTCAGTGAGCTACATTTTCAGAACAAAAATAATTCACTTCTAGGATTAAAAAAAAGCCTACGATTTTCTACAAATAAAATAACAACACAGATATTTAGAGAATGCAGTATTTTTTTAAAATTTTATTTACACCACATTTATTTGCCTACTTGAAATGCCTTTGGGATCTTAGGGAACAACAACAGTATGAGACATTTATGCTAAGTTGGATGAAAAATTTCACTTGTTCCATGACCCAAACTCATATAAGCAACACATATTACTAAAGTGATGTGGGTAATCTGTAGAATTAACCAGTGAATTTAATCAGTATGACCAGCCAATTGAGATGATTCAAATGAAACTTTCCATTGTACATTATAAATACTAAAAAGTCTACATATCCTTTGTAGTAGAAACTTGGTTATCTACCTGTTATTCACTCTCCAATTCCAAACAGTTTTTTTTCACATAATTTCCCCCAACCCCCAACTTCAGAAATAGATGCAGATTAGTGTAAGCCCATCAAAAATGACATTGTACTGGAAATACCACTGGCCCCTGGTTGACCATGTGACCTAAATTGATCCAATCAGACTGAAGGGAAGAACTTGTATTTTATGTTTGGGAGAAGAGTTTTACTCCCCCTCTGCTGATGGACTTACGATGGAAGCATAGCTGTCATGGCTACTGGCAGCCATCTTAGACCCATGAGGAGATCCAATTTAGGCTGAAGCCAGGCCTAAGGGTAATGAAATAGTTGAGATACAGAAAGAACTTAAGTTTGTGATGACAGTATTGGACCACAACATTCAGCTAGACCTGGAGCCCACCTATCATATTGACTTCTAATACTGTAGTAAATTCCTTCCTTGTGTAAGTCATTTTTAATGGGATTTTCCTTACTTTTGGCCCAAACTAGTTTATGCTGTATTTCTCTTCAAAACAGGATTTCTGGGAGGTGCCTGGGTAGCTCAGTTCCTTGAGCTCCTGACTTCAGCTCAGGTCACGATTTCATGGTTTGTTGAGTTCGAGCCCCATTTTGGGCTCTGTGCTGACAGTGCGGAGCCTGCTTGGGATTCTCTCTCCCTCTCTTTCTCTCTCTCTGCCCCACCCCTGCTCTCTCTTTCTCTGTCTCTCAAAAATAAATAAACTTAAAAAAATAAAAACAGGGATTCTTGGACTTGAATTATCAAGCATTAAGTCTTTAATTTATTTAGCGTATTTAGATTCAGCCATAAGTAGAAATATAATTCTATTTACCATGTAAGAAGCAAAATAAGAATTCTTTCCTTCCAACTCTGTATAATTTGGCCAAAAATGTTTGTTGATTAGTATAAATCATGTCTTAGCACAAGCTCAGCTTTTATTGTAACTAAAAAAATAAAGTGAGTTCAATGAAATAGTTGTTCTTAGTCTGACTTAAATTGAGTATTTTTACATATTTTTCTGAAAATAAAAATAAAACCTTCAGAAAAATAATATGGAAATATATGAAGTAAAATTTAAAGTAATCCCCTAATCCCACTATCCAAAGACATACAGTTTACACATAAAATATATTTATATTATCTACCTGGATATATACTTTTACATAAAAGTAATAATTCTGTAATAGTTTTGCAACCTGTTTTTTTGCACAGCAGTATACAAAGGAAATCTCTGCACATCAGTAAACATAAAAATGTCTCCTTCTAAATAGCTTGTAGCAATCGAATGTATGGATGCACCATAATTTATTCAACTAGTTATATATTGATTTCTGCTTCTTACTACTGTCTGCGTTCTACAGTGAACATCTTTGTGTGCATGTATTTGTACAATTTCTCCAAATTTCTACATTCTCCAAGTATGTATGTACTTAATATGAAAAGTATATTCATTTAAGGTTTTGTTACCAGTTTCAACAGCATCGGTAAATATTTACATTCATTCCCACTAGTGGGACATAGTCTCTTTCTTCATGTTAAAAATGGGCATCTTTTTTTTTTCCGGCTTTGACAACCTGATGGGTAATTTTTTTAATTCTGTAATTGTATTTTCTTTTGACATGTTTATTACCTCTTTATATTTCTTCTTTACAAATTCCCTGCCACATCTCATCCATTTTTCTATCTTTTGATTTTAAGAGCTCATTCTATTTTAGTGGTATTAATACTTTGTCATATGCATGAAATTTGTTTTGTCTTCTGTTGTTGGATCTTTTTTATGTTCTTTACATTGTTGGCCTATTTCTGTTTAACTGAACAGAACTTTTTGATGTAGTAAGATCTAACTACTTTCCTTCTTTATGGCTTCTGGGTTTCATGTAATGAAACCTTTTCTACCCAAAGATTATGAAACTGTTCATACATATTTTTTTCTACTACCTTACGGCTTCATTTTTTGTCTTTACTTTTTTGACTTGTGTGAAATTTATTATGGTGTAATGAATGAAGTATATGAAACCAACTTACTTTTCAAGCAACTGGCCAGTTGTCTCAATATTGTGGATTAAATAACCTATTTGCTTTCCAGTTATGTTAAGTGGCTCCTTATCAAATACACAAAATTCTTATTAATGTATAGGTTTGTTTAGTTCTTGGTGGAAAGCCATTAATCTAACTTTCTGTTTCTGTACTGTAACCACTATGATTTCATTACTGTAGTTTTATGATGGATTTTAGGATATATTAATGTAAAAAAAAGGTTTTTTTATTACACTTCTTCAGAATATCCCTGGCTCTTCTTGGAATTTTTATTCTTTGGGAAAATATTTTTTAATGATTCTGTCAGTTTGAAAATAAAAGATCATTTGGATTTTGATTGAAATTCCATTGCATCTATAGATTTATGTAGAGAAAGCTTTATGCTCTTGAATAATTCTGGCTAAAACTAAGAATATCTTGGCATTAATTTAAATATTTTTGATGTGTCTCAGTTTGTTTTTGTACTTTAAAGCATATGCCCTAAATATTTATTGTTAAATTTATTCCTAAGTAAACTATAACATTTATTAGTTGAGTACCCTTCCCTGATGCCCCGCATTAACCAAAACTCCATTCCTTCTGCAAAGCATAGGTGTTCAGGACTAATGATTTACTCTCTAACATACCTGAGTATTTCTGCCCCACTCCCATCAGCTGAGATGTATGCTCATCAAGGGTAATTGTTTCTGAAACCTGTTTAAGATAGTTTCTGTAGTTATTCTAATTTCATAATTCAATTAAATATTATATGACAATAGATATGATTGTGAAAGCAAGGGATAGCCTTTGTTTATATTAACCAAATTGATTGCCTTGGGAAAATTCAATGACATTTCTAAAATGTCATTAAATTCTAGTTGGGCAAAGCTATAGTAACATTTTGGTTACTGGAAAAGTCATACAAATCTAAAGGGTTTTGGTCAGATTGCTTCGTAAGTTTTTAAATCTTTTTTACTCCTTTTTAAAGAAATAAAAACTGGAAATCGTAGACCACATATTAGCTGTTAATAAGGATGTGGAACTTTAATCAGGTAACCTATACCTCAAAGGCAAGGTTGTGTCCCTACACCAAAAGTCAGCAAACAAGTAATTATGAACTTTAAGTAAAATTAGATGTTTGTTGCCTTATGTGTTATGACTCTCTACTACAACTATCTTTTTAAAATTACTTCAACAAACACTATCTTGATTGCATTGGATAAGAAGAATTCTGCAGTATTTTATCTTTTTGTTGGCATGCACAAAGAATATTATATATACGTATTATATTCATTACTTGTCATTCTAAATAGTTTTAAGCCATTTTTGGTGTTTTTTGAGAATAAATTATCAAATTAAAATAATAATTTTGCTTTATCCCCTCATGTGTTTATCTTTTCTCCTAATTTCATTTGTTAACATTGACTTCTCTATGACTACTATACATGACAAAATAACACAATGCTTACACTTTCAGGTACATCAACTTTGAAAAATTTTAAATCAGGACAATTAATTTTATTATAGTTTTCTTTGAAAATAATTGGAACTTACATCTAGTGAAATTAAGTATGCCCCAAGAGAGAGGAGTCCAATTTCCATGCTGAAATCTATGTTTATTTTGAAGAGGGCTCATTCTAAATAGCTTGGTTTAGATTAAAAGGTTTAAAATGTGTTGAATAAATACTTCCATTTTTGAGTCTTTGAAATAAAAATGTATAAAATATAAGAAGCATTCAACTTGCAAAAAATCAAGAAATTAGCATTTTATGTCCATTTTAATTTCACTGTTATTTGTCTTTTTAATTAATTTGTCATGCACAAAGGGGAAATGTTTTCAGGCTCAGAATAGGAGCTTGTATAGGGAAGGAGGTAAGGAAAACAGAACGCCGTTTTAGCTAAGACTGCGCAATCCCAGCCAACCAAAAGATATAGTGCAGTCTTTTCCAAGCTAGACTTTTCCTAACCTGGTGGTATTTCTCACCCACATACATGTTGGAAAGTAACGTATCAAACCCCTAAGATAGCCAATAACACTTTTCTTACTCTTCATATTCCTTGACAGTTGAGAGCATCCAATCCTATAGGCATTTCCCAGATGTTAGTAATGTGTGTCCTCCCTCAGACATGTGTAATTTGAAGCTTAAAGTTATATTCTTTATATTAGTAACTCTGGAATAAAATTCACTGCACCAAAAAAGATGAATGTGCTTGCCACCAGATACATTGATTGCTGGCTATGACCTTCACAGGGTGAAACTATGAAAGGCATGTACAGAGAGAAACTTACTGTTTAGACAGGAATATTGATAATGTATTCTCTCCATTCCAACCACAAAGAGCCTATTTGTCAATTTGTGTCATTTAATAAGTGTGGAATTGTAGCTTGGAGTTGTTGAAAAGCAAGTCACTTTAAAAACTTTATGAGCTGAGATTTCTGTATTTTAGTTCACTTCAAAAAGCCTTTTTAAAAAAAATAATAAATGGCCTTGAATCTCCTGAAATGCATGCCAATGGAGCATCCACAATTCGAGCATAAGATGACGTCAAGAAGAAAGAATTCAGTCTTTCTTTTTACTTATTTTGTCCTATGTATTTTAGATGATCTCTCACAGCATATCACTGTATTTTTGGCCATAGGCCATAAATACTGAAAACAGTGTGATTGAGTATGATGGAATCCATGTTGACTTGACCTGGTAGAGTTATATTTTATTTTTTGCAGGTTCCTTTTCTTTCTTTTTTTTATTTTTTTTTATTCTGCCTACAGAAAGAGGTAATAAAAGTGGCAGTGATCAGAGTAATGTTTCCCCCTGTTAGTTCTGCTGTTCATTTAGGAAGTCAGTTCATTCCCTTTGTGCAAAATTAATATGTCAAGTGCAAGATAAAGCATTTGAACCACTGCTTAGGTAGGTTTCCTACAGCTTGCAGTGCATTTACATATCTCTGGAGAATTGGGAAAAAGATGCCAGAAAGTATTATCAGTCCAGTATTTTTTAAACATTATTTTAAATAAAAGAATATTTGAATATTGAAAAAATCAGCAATATAGCTCTGATCTGTGTTATTGTACATTTGTAGTTATTTACTCAATGCTATGTAGACATATGGATAAGATACGAAAATGGCTTCGAAAGGTCTCAGAAGGGGGTAGTTTCTAACCTGAATCCTGAAATATTACTGATCTTTCAAAAAGTAGGAACTTATGAATCAGCGTAAGCAAGTTATGAGGGTAGAAGAGTGTAGGGCATTTTTAAAGAATTGTGGTGATCCAGTTTGGCTCGACCAAAGGATATGCTATAGGAAAGTCAAAGTAAAAGGGGGCTAGCTGGGGCCAGGTCATGACAAACCTCAAAAATCAGGTCAGTGGATTTGGGATTATTTTATAGTTAAGAGAGGACAGAGTTAGTAAAGATTCTTAAATAAGATAAAACCATGCCTATGAGAGGTTATTTGGGGGGTAAGTTCCTGAGGTGTGGGTGAGGAAAGATTAGAGAAAGGATATCATACTAAAAAAAATGTTCACGGTCTCATGATGGAGCCAAGTCACCCATTATGAATTGAATTGGACTCCTGGCACAGGGGGAAAAAAAAAAAGACAATGCTGATGAAGTTTTGCCAGGGGACGGATATGCTGGGGCAGGAACATTTTGCGTATCAAAAAGGAGCTGTTAATAAAACTATTGAAGGCTAGTAGGTCATTTCGAAGAGACCCAGGAACCTACTAGAAAAGGCTATGATTGGCCAAAGAGGGGCAAATTAAGCATTAGTAAGGATAGTAACTGAAATGGTTTGAAACTCATCAAATTTATCCAAATCTATAAGTTTGCAAAAATAGTATGAAAAAACACTCCTTGGTAGCTTTTGGAGGATGTTAGAAAACCAATATTATCTTGAAAACTGATAAAGGGAAAGACTTAAGCATTTTTCTTATAACTGTACTTTAGGTCAACCGGATAAGGGGAAGTTTTTCCCTGCAGAGCATTTCAAATAACTTCTGAAGAAGGAATGATAGAATTGCAACCCCTAATGAATTAATGGGTCTAGGCAGTGATCGTAAGTACTGACAGAATAGAGAAATAACTAGACTTATATATCTCCTGATAGAAACACAATACACTGCCTACAGAGTATTCTTGCTAGAAAATTGAACCAGAATCTGATCAGTCATCTATATCTCACTACAAAATTACAGGAAATACAAGTGAGAATGCAACATGCCCCATACCAGACAGGAATGAATTCAGAAAATTTCGGGCTGTCAGAAACTCTTCAGAATAAAAACACCGGTCTCTTCAACAAAAACAACAAAACAACAGAAAAATGAGAGAGAAAGAAAGGAAAGGGGGAGAAAGTAGGGAAAGAAGATAAGAAGTTGATAGATTAAAAGAAATGTAAGAGATCTTTCAACCAATTACATCAAATACTTAAGGGAAGCAGGGCTTAAATGGAATTTGGAATTTAAATTCTCAAAACCCACTCTTGATAATTGTGATGATAAGAATAACAGCCTTGAAAATCACTATCATATTATTATTGATGGAATCAAACATTTTTCCTGTCTTTCCTCACAACTGCATGTTAGGCCAATATAGTAAACATTCGCTATGGGCATTATCATTTATAATCTCATTTGATCTTCATAATGACCCTATAAGATATTTACTCATTATCTTTTTTTTCAGAGGTAATGGAACTCTGACTCAGAGTTAAAGAAACTTGCTCAAGATCATACATCTGGTAAATTGCAGATTCTATGCAAAGGGCTATATTTTTGACTGCCCAACAACTGGACACTTCTATTTAAGGAAAAATGTAGAGATGTGAGTTTCGGGATATGGGGCTCAATCTTTTTTTTTTTTTATAAGTTTATTTATTTTGAGAGAGGAGAACGTAGGAGCGGCAGAGAGAGAGAGAGGGAGAGAGACAGGATCTCAAGCAGGCTCCACACTGTCAGCACAGTAGGACTCAATCTTCTGTGATAGAAGCTCAAGACGCTATCTGTCAGGGCCTGAAAATCTGACCTAAGATTGGCCCATAGGATGGGCATTTCCTTCTGAAACAAGAAGTGAGAAAAAGTCAAAGCAAAGTAATAGGAACCCTTTAGAATTGATACCATGAGCAATGGTAGCATTCTTTGTCTAGTGGGAAGAGAGGAAAGGAAAGTTAAAAGCCCCTGTGATGGCGAATGTTCCATGACTGTCCAAGAATGAACTGGCTCTTTCTCGGCAGCCTGGCTTTGGTTCTTGCCTACTTTCCAAACCCATTCTGTCTTCCTGAAGACCCTGGGGCCTACCAAGTATTTTTACAATAGATTGTAAACTATTTTTACAATAGAATTGTAAGTTAAACCAGAAATCGTTTCTCTTGTTTGCAGTCGAAAACCTTGAATAGCCCAGCCAGGGTTGGCCAGGAGTTTGAAATAAGTTTGTCACTTAGCTACATAATTAAATAACACCAGCGGTCAGAGGGTAGTCAGTCACCTTTTCCTCTACGTAGTGTACTAAGAGTCTGCTTTCTGATTTGCATTGTTGGTATGTTGAATATACCACATTCATCTTTTGATGGACATTTAGGTGGCTTCCATATCTTGGCTATTGTAAATAATGTTCCGTATGGGGTGCATATGTCTTTTCTCATAAGTGTTTTTGTTTTCTTTGGATAAATACCTAAAGGTAGACTGCTGGATTATATGGTAGTTCTATTTTTCAATTTTTTTTTTAAATTTTTTTTTTCAACGTTTATTTATTTTTGGGACAGAGAGAGACAGAGCATGAATGGGGGAGGGGCAGAGAGAGAGGGAGACACAGAATCGGAAACAGGCTCCAGGCTCTGAGCCATCGGCCCAGAGCCTGACGCGGGGCTCGAACTCACGGACCGCGAGATCGTGACCTGGCTGAAGTCGGACGCTTAACCGACTGCGCCACCCAGGCGCCCCTATTTTTCAATTTTTTGAGGAAACTCCATACAGTTTTCCACAGTGGCTCCCCTTATTTACTTTCCCACCAATAGTGTATGGGGGTTCCCTTTGTTCCATATCCTCACCAACACTTGTAATTATTTGTCTTCTTGATAATAGCCAATCTGACAGGTGTGAGGTAATATCTCATTTTGATTTTGATTTCCATTTCCCTGGTAATTGGTGATGTTGACCATCATTTCATGTGTCTGTTGGCCATCTATGTGTCTTCTTTGGAAAAATGTCTATTTAGGTTCTCTGTCCAATTTTAAATCATATTGTTTTTTTGAAACTGAGGGGTGCCTGGGTGGGTCAGTTGGTTAAGCATCCACTTTCGGCTCAGGTCATGATCTCATGGTTCATGAGTTTGAGCCCCATGTCAGGCTCTGTGCTGACAGTTCAGTCTGGAGCCTGCTTCTGATTCTTTGTCTCCCTCTCTCTCTGCCCCTTCCCAGCTTGCATTCTGTATCTCTCTCTCTCAAAAGTGAATAAAACATTAAAAAAAAAAAAGAAATTGAGTTTTATGGGCTCTTGATATATTTTGGATGTTAACCTCTTATCAGATATATATATATCATTTGCAAATATCTTCTCCCATTTGGTAGGTTGCTTTTTCATTTTGTTGATGGTTCAAAAGCTTCACTGTTTAAAAGCTGTTTCATTTGATCTAGTCCCATTTGTTTATTTTTGCTTTTGTTGTCCTTGACTGAGGAAGCCGGTCCAAAAAAATATTGCTAAAACCAGTGTCAAAGAGCTGACTGCCTATGTTTTTCTTCTAGGAGTTTTATGGCCTCAGGTTTTATAGTTAAGTCGTGATGCCATTTTAAGATTATTTTTGTATATGGTCTAAAAATGTGGTCTAGTTTTATTCTTTTGCATGTAGCTGTCCAGTTTTCCCAGCACCATTTATTGACGAGACTATCTTTTCATGATTGTATATTCTTGCTTTCTTTGCTGTAGATTAATTGACCATATAAGTATGGGTTTATTTCTGGCCTCTCTATTCTGTTCCATTGATTTGTGTGTCAGTTTCTGTGCCAGTACCATACTGTTTGGGTTTTTATAGCTTTGTAGTATAATTTGAAATTCTAGAGGCTGATGCTTGCATCTTTGTTCTTTTTCAAGATTGCTCTGGCTTTTTGGGGTCTTTTGTGGTTCTATACCAACTTTAGGATTGTTTGTTCTAGTTCTGTGAAAAATGCCATTAGTATTTTGATAGGGATTGCACTGAAGCTTTAGATAGCTTTGGATAGTTTGGACATTTTAACAGTGTTAATTATTCCAATCCATAAGCATCGTATATCTTTCCATTTATTTGTGTCATCTTCATATTCTTCCATCAGTGTCTTGTAGATTTCAGAATAGGTTTCTATCTCTGTGGTTCAATATATTCCTGGTATTTCATTCTTTTCAGTGCAACTGTAAATGGGACTTTTTTCCTTTATTTCTCTTTCTGATTGTTTATTATTAGTGTATAGAAATGAAAGCGATTTCTGCATATTGATATTATATCTTGAAACTTTACTGTATTTATTCTGATAGTTTTGGGGTGGAGGCTTTAGGGTTTTCTGTATATAGTATTATGTCACCTGGGAATGGTGACAATTTTACTTCTTTTCCAACCTGGATGACTTTTATTTTTCTTGTCTAATTGCTGTGGCTAGAACTTCCAATAATATGTTGAATGAAGTGGTGAGAGTGGGCATCTTTTTCTTGTTCTTGGTCTTAGGAAAACTTTCAACTTTTTACCATTGAATATAATGTTGGCTGTAAGTTTGTCATATATGGCCTTTATTATGTTGAGGTATGTTCCCTCTGTACAGTATGTTTTGTTGCATTTATTTTATTTTACTTCATAGATACCGTTTTGGTTTTGTTTTTTGTTTTTACGATTTGAAGGTTTGTGGTAATAGCAAGAGAATTAGAATTAGAAGTGGAGCCTGAAGATGTGACTGAATTGCTGCAATCTCATGATAAAAATTTAACAGATGAGGACTTAGTTGCTTCTTATGGGTGAGCAAAGAAAATAGTTTCTTGAAACAGAAACAACTCCTGGTGAAAATGCTGTGAGGATTGCTGTAATGTGAACGAAGGATTTAGAATATTACATCAACTTGGTTGATAAAGTAGAAGCAGGGATTAAGGAGAATGACTCCAATTTTGAGAAAAGTTGTATTGTGGGGAAAATGATATCAAACAGCATCATACGCCACAGAGAACTTGTTTCTGAAATTGATGCAGCAAGCTTTATTTTCTTATTTTAAGAAATTGCCACAGGCACTCCAGCCTTCCATAGTCACTGCCCTGATCAGTCAGCAGCCATCAACATCAAGGCCAGATCCTCCACCTGCAAAAAGATTGCAACTTGCTGAAAGCTCAAATAATGGTTAGCATTTTTAGCAATATTTTTAAATTAAGGCATACAAGTTGGTTTTTTTAGGCATAGGCCATTGCCCACTTAATAAACTATAGTATAGTGTAAACATAACTTTAAAGGCATGGGAAACTTAAAAATTAGTTGGGCTTGCCTTATTGTGATATTCACTTTATTGTGGTAGTTTGGAACAGAACCTGCAATATCTCTGAGGTAATGCCTGTGGATGGTTCTTGGTGTTTGTTTTATCCATTTACCCATTCTTGTCTTTTGATTGGAGCATTTAGTCTATTTACATTTGAAGTAATTATTGATAGGTATGTATTTATTCCCATTTTGTTTATTGCTCTCTGGCTGTTTTTATAGTTCTTCTGTGTTCCTTCTCTTTCTCTCTTGTAATTTGATGTCTTTCTTTAATCTTATGTTTGGATTCATTTCTCTTTATTTTTTTCATTTTATGTGTTACAGGTTTTTGGCTTGTGCTTACCATGAGTTTCCTATATAACAATCTACATATGTAGATCTAGTCTATTTAAAGTTGGTGGTTAAGTTCAAATGCATTCTGAAAACACCACCTTTTACTCTACCTTCCCTCATGTTTTGTGTTTTTGATGTCATATTTTACATCTTTACTTTGTGTATCCCTTAACTAATTATTGTAGAGTTAGTCGGTCTTACTACGTCTGTGTTTTAACCTTTATACTAGTTCTATAAGCAGTTGGTGTTCTATCTTTTCTGTATGTTTGCCGTTATCAGTGAGTTATTTTTCTTTCCTGTATTTTCTTATTTCTGGTTATAGCCTTTTTTTTTTTTTTTTTTTTTTTTTTTTTGCTTGAAGTTCCTTTAATATTTTTTATAAAGTCAGTTTAGTAGTGATGAACTCCTTTAGTTTTTGCTTGTCTGGGAAGTGCTTTATTTTCCCCTCAATTTTGAATGATAATTCAAAATACTTGCTGGGTATTCTTTGTTGTAAGTCCCTTTTTTAGCACTTTGAATATACTATGCCACTCCCATCTGGCTTGCATAATTTTGGCTGTAAAATCAGCCGATAACCTCATAGGGTTCCATTACACAAACAAATTGGTTTTCTCTTTTTAGATTTTTAGATTCTGCTTTTGAGATTCTCTCTTTATCTGTACTTTCTGACACTTTAATTGTATCTTCGTGTATATCTCTTTGGGTTTATCTTGTGTAGAATGCTCTTTGATTCATCAACCTGATGTCTGTTTCTTTCCCCAGGTTAGGGGGGTTTTCAGCCATTATTTCTTCCGGTAATGTTTTTGCCTATTTCTCTCTCTCATCTTCTTCTAGGACCCCTATAATGGGAACATTAGTATGTTTGATGTTGTCACAGAGATCCCTTAAACCGTCCTCACTTTTTAAAAATTCTTTTTTGCTCTTCAGTTTGGGTGATTTCTTTAAAAAAAAAATGTTTTTAATAAAATTTTTTTAACATTTTATTCATTTTTGAGAGCAAGAAAGACAGAGCACGAGCAGGGGTGGGGCAGAGAGAGAGAGAGAGGGAGACACAGAATCCGATACAGGCTCCAGGCTCTGAGCTGTCAGCACAGAGCCCGATGCGGGGCTCGAACTCAAAGACTGCGAGATCGTGACCTGAGCCGAAGTCAGACGCTCAACCTACTGAGCCACCCAGGCGCCCCAAGTTTGGGTGATTTCTACTACCCTGTGTCCTGGATTGCTGTCCTGGTATTTTCTTACCTGCTGTTTATTCCCTCTAGTGTATTTTTCATTTATTTTATTTTATTCTTCTGATTGGTACATTCTTATATTTTCTCTCTTGAAGTTCTTTTTGTGTTCGTGTCTTCCTCTCCTCAGTTTAGTAAACATCTTTATGACTTGAACTCTTTATCAGGTAGATAGTTTACCTGCATTCATTTGTTTTCCTGCATGTGTTTCTTGTCCTTTGTTTGGAACATGTTTCTCCGTCTCCTTGATTTGCCCAATCCTCTATGTTTGTTTGTATATATTAGGCATTTCCGCTGTTTCTCCTGGTCTTGAAAGAGTGGCCTGGTGTAGGAGATGCCCTGTGAGGCCTAGAAGCACAATCCCCCTGGCTGCTAGAGCTAGGTGCTCCAGAGATGTCCCTTATGTGGGCTCCGTGTGTCCTCCTGTTGTGGTGGAGCCATGACCCCTCCAGGTGGGCAGAGCTGGCCCCCTGGCCCAGATGGCTATGAGGCTGGGCTGTGAGTGCTGTGGGTATGTTGGTGTTCGCTCAGTGTTTTCAACCTAATGAACGGAAGTTTATGCTAATGGATGACATTTATGCTTGTTAACTTTATAAGAAGAGGTCTAATCTTTTTTTTTTTTCACATTTGTTCATTTATGAGAGACAGCGAGCATGAGCAGGGTGGGACAGAGAGAGAGGGAGACACAGAACTGAAGCAGGCTCCAGGCTCTGAGCTGTCAGCACAGAGTCCCACGGGGGCTTGAACTCATGAGCTGTGAGATCATGACCTGAGCCGAAGTCGGACGCCCAACCGACTGAGCCAGCCAGGTGCCCCAAGAAAAAGTCTAATCTTAACGTTGTGGTATGGCTCTATGCTTTTCCCCCTCCTTTCCTAGACAATAGTGGTAAAGATTGAATGAAAGCCATTTTTAAAGAGCATGGAAGTAATTTTCACTCCTACATATAAAATGGCTACGTTTAGCTCTGGATTATGTGATGTGAATTAAGTTTTTAGATTTCATATGGTTTCCTAAGATCTACATTTTGGGGGAAAGAATACCAATAAAACCAAAAGGTAATGTCTCATTTTACAGGAAAAGAGTATTGGTCTTTTTATGTTCTAGAGCTCTGGCAGAGACTTGCAATTTTTTTCTAACATTCATTCTCTCCTTCATGATAGTAAGGACTTATTTTTTAACAGCAGACAAAATAGAGACACTTCCCAACTCCACTCTTGTAGTTAGATATTGCCCTGGGACGAAGTTCTGGTCAATGAGAGGTAAGCACTGATGTCCAAGTGACTGCCAGGAAGTGTCATTTAGTGTCCTCTCTTTCTTCCTTCTTGCTGGCTAGAAAGCAGACCTAATGGTTGCAGCTTGAGCAGCCATCTTGGACCATAAGGCAGAAGTTTTGTTTTAACAATGGCGGAGCAACAAAATGGAAGTAACGGGTTTTTTTCCCAACCCAGGTGAGGTTGAGTCCGCCTCTGTACTGCTTTCCTTCAGCATTAGTTTGCACGTACATGTGTGCCAGTACACACACACACACACACACACACACACACACACACCTCAACTGCTATCTTATTTACATCACTATTATTTGGGGATATTTTATAATTCATATGTATCTCTCTTGAAAATATAAACATGAGATGCTGTCTGTAACATAATTATCTCATATATTTCTCTTTCATGGCCATGTGTCTTCATAACTTATTAACTTCACTAATAATGGAAAATGCAGGTGGTTTTAGTCATAAACAGAGTAAGAAAATGACGTGGAATTATTTTCTGTTTAATAGTGATTACTAACAATCACTGAAATGATTAAGTATTTTCCTATGATACTCAGAAGATTAATTTGCTTTAACTTTACATCATTTGTTTCATGGGAAAGATCATTCTTGATAGAATTACCTGTTAATGTTTTTGCAGTTCAGAAAAAAAAAAGGAAATTAATTATCTAATAAAACACAGATGAAAAAGGTTCATTATACCAGAGCCTGATAGTGACACTAAACTTGATGATTAATTGTCGTTTTTATTTTAAGCACATTTGTCATGCGCTTTGTAAAATACCATGCCTTCCAGTGGCTAGGAAGAATCTCAACTGTTATTCAGGCTCATTGGGTGTAGCTCCAGGAACCTTCAAAGTGAACCGTGGCCAAGTAGTACCGATATGTGTGCAATATACACACGTGTCCAGCTAATCCTGAGCATCGTGAAGATGAGTGTGAAACTTGTAAATTATCGTGATTCTGAGCAAGGAGAGTGCGATAGAGCAATGTATCATTATTGGAACCCTTTGGGCACGGGGTCTAGATTTCTGTTTCTCCACCTCCTTGTTGTTGACTGTAGGAAAGGTATTGAACTTCTTTACGCATCAATTCCCTTACCTGTAAAATGAGGCTGGAATCTTTGTAAGAAATCACTTAAATGGGATATTCTAGGCAATGCACCTATTACAGTGCAAAGCACATCTTTGACATGTAATAAAAAGCACGTAGGAAAGGGGCGCCTGGCTGGCTCAGTCAGTTGTGTTTCTGACTTTGGCTCAGGGCATGATCTCACGGTCCATGAGTTCAAGTCCTGCATCCGGCTCTGTGCTGATAGCTCGGAGGCTGGAGTCTGCTTCGGATTCTCTCTCTCTCTCTCTCTCTCTCTCTCTGCCCCTCCCCCACTTGTGCTCTGTCTGTCTCTCTCAAAAATAAATAAACATTAAAAAAAATTAAAAAGCACTTAATGATTATTGTTTTTGTTAACATGATATTGATGATGATGTTGATAACATGGATAATTTAGATGATCCTGCAGAAAATTAAACACACATTCTTGTTGTGGAATTAAAAACAGGATTTTCTTGGTTGATGATATGATGGACACATTTAATGAAGAAAATCCCCACTCCACAATGGTTGAGTACAAAGTTAGGACCCAGACTACCTGGGTTCTAATTCCATCCCTACCACTTACCAGCTGTGTGATCTTGGGCAAGTTACTTGACTTCACTGTGCCTCAGTCTCCTCATCTGAAAAATAGGGGTGATAGTATTTACCCCACTGGGTTCTTGGGAAAATTAGATGAGATAATATTTACAAAGCCCTTAGAACAATGTCTTGGCACTGATAAGGGTTATATCAGTGTCAGGTCTTATTATTGCCAAGTAGATGTGTGAACACTGCTCTCTTGACCGATCATGAATGAGGTCTGTGCAGATTTCGTCTTCTGTATAAACCATCCCAGATGTCTTGGTTTATTTCAAATAGAATTATCTGCTTCTTGGATGTGGTTTAAATAATTTCTTCATGTTTGGTTTTAATATGAGGATAGTGGTTGTTTACGTCTACACTCATTGCTGAAGTCCACGAATAGGAGAACTGTTACAGAAACCTTATTAGTAAGTGAACAATGACCTTCACTTAGAGGAAAGAAATAATTTTGCTTAATCCTCCTTCCAGGGGAAGAGAACTACAAAGCAGAGGGACATAATACTTTGACATATTTGGGAGAGAATATTATAGATGGCAGACATCATTTCAAAGTGTCTTCTTAGGGAAGTTCCAATATTACAAGGGGATGTCAGGTGACCATAGGATTTTCCATCTTATTCCCTTTTGGTGTGAACTATTTTACATCTTATAGACTGAAGTGCCAACATGAGTGCCTAGGAAATAAGGGCTTCTCCCTCGCCAGGAAGGTTAATTGTGAAACGAGCTCATACGGTGTGCCACATGTCCTCTGAGCTACTGGCCTTCCTTTTGTTTGTTTTGTCCTGAAAGGCTTTCCTTCTCTTGCTCCTACTAGTCAATACATTTTCCTCTCAACATTTCGCATGCTGGTTGGTATCTAACAATGGATTTAGATGAGACTCAGAGGAGATATTTGCCAGTAATATGGGCTGTTAAAGAATAGAAAGAGTTACCCAGAGAAATTTAGGAATCTCATTTAGTACCTTGAAATGGGGAATGGAATAAATGATGTCCTTTTGGCTCAAAAGCGAATGGACTTTTAGATGAATAAATATAAAGGCTGTCTCATTCTCGGAAATACCAAGATTCTTGGGACTCCAACAGAGAATTTTGACTAACTGACTCTATCGTGGTTTCCTGACTTGGTCAGTGTATCGCAAAGGATTGGCAGTAATCCAGAAAATCAGATCTACAAACAGGAATATGCTTTACTTGGGAGCCAAATTTCTCCAACTGCCTGGGATAATTGCTGGTTCTTAATTTTTACTTTTAATCATTTCCTGTGAGCCAGTCCTGCTGATCAGGGTTTCAAGGGTTTATGTTGAAGTGGGAAAAGTTTGTATAAAAAGTATTGTTTCTCAGGTCTGATTTACCCACCAGCCTCAGAGATGCAGGCTGTTAATTATATTAATTGTTTTTTCCCCCGTAAATGTGAGGGGCGACATGCTTCCAGGCACACCCAAACACAAACCCTCCCCCCCAAAACATACACATACAAAAACATACACAATATTTTGTTTTCTAGGAGAGAATCCTCTAAAATAGACATATGACTGGTAGGAAAACTAAATTACCACTTACATGATTAAAAATTTCATGACAGTGTAACTGTTGTGTTAAACCATGCATTCCAGAGCTATAGTTGTCTTTTTGCTTATTAAATATTGTGGAACTCATTGTTGTACACTGTCTCGTCTCTTTGAATTTAATGCCATTTAATGTTATGTTGGATTTATCCGTCGTTCCCACAAAGAACGCCATGTTTCACAGACAACGTTATTTTATGCCCAAATATCTTGTGAGTTAGATAGATGTATATGATGGGCAGTTTTTATCCCCACTGGAGTGCATGAAAAATTTAAGAATGTGAGAGGTTAAATAAGAACTTGAGAGGCTGGTGCTGTAAGCTGATGGCAGTAATAATGAGGTAATTAGTTTTTGTAGTTCACGAAGCAATCCATGTGCATTATCTAATTTAATCTCTATTAGAGACCTGATCTGGATTCACTCAATATGTCCTACTCAATTTGCTCCAACTCAGCATGTCCTGGACTGAGCTTATCACTGCCTGCCCATTCCCCTAAACGTATGCTTGAGGTCCTCCTCACCCTCCTAATCTCAGATGTAGGAATCGCCACGCACACCTCTCACCCAAGCTAGAAGTCTCAGTGGTTAGCCTTGAATGTGTCTCTCTTGCATCCCATATGCAATCAATCGTGTCGCCCATGTTTATCTTCTAAATGTTCCCTATACCTCTGTTCCTTAGTAGCCGCAAACCCAATAAATGCTCTGGTCTTAGTTCTTGCCATCCTTATTTCTCTCTTTGTGTATTTTAAAACCTCTTATAATTGGTCTCCTTCCCTCTGTGTCTGGTTCTCTCCAGCCTGTCCTTCACACTTCTGCCAGATTCACCCATCTGTGTGTGAGCCCTTAATGTTCCCTACCAGGATGAATCTTAGCTCCTCACCAAGGCATCCAGGTCCTTCATGGTCTAGCACCACCTTGCTACTCCCTTCCCACCCCTTCTTATCCCGCATTTTGGACTCCGGTGCCATGAATTCACATGGCTCTTCACACTTGGCAGTGGTGTTTCTTACCTCTTGGCCTTTACTAATACTGTCTGCTTGGACGACATTGACCATTACCTCCCCCTGAAGTTCGACCTCTTTAAGCAAAGCTGCCCTGGACAGGTGTTGAAACTCACGTCCACACAACTGAATTACCATCTCTCGTTGGTGACCCCATAATCCTCTGACGATATCTCCATTATTGGACTTGCTAGTTAATTATAATTACAGTTGCCCCTTGAATAACAGTGTGTTTGAACAGCACGGGTCCACTCATCTGCAGACTTTTTTCAATAAATGCAGTACAATACTGTAAATGTATTTTCTCCTCCTTACGATTTTCTTAATAGCATTTTCTTTTCTCTAGCTTGCTTTATTGTAAGGATACAGCATATAATACATATAAAAAACATGTGTTAATCAACTTTTTCTTATTGGTAAGCCTTCTGGCCAATGGTAGGCTATTAGGAGTCAAGTAGGGTTTTTTGTTTTTTGTTTGTTTATTTTACTTCCTTCTCTTTGTATTTTTTTTTTAATTTTTTTTAACGATTATTCATTTTTGAGACATAGAGAGACAGAGCATGAGTGGAGGAGGGACAGAGAGAGAGGGAGACACAGAATCGGAAACAGGCTCCAGGCTCTGAGCCATCAGCCCAGAGCCCGACGCGGGGCTCGAACTCACGGACCGCGAGATAGTGACCTGAGCTGAAGTCGGACGCTTAACCGACTGAGCCACCCAGGCGCCCCTTCTTCTCTTTGTATTTAACTTAGTGACAATTCACATGTTCTTTGTGCTGCCGCCTGGACCTGATGACATCAAATGCTTCCTGGTTTTCTCTGACTTCAAAAGAGTTACACAAACTTTCTCTCTCTGGTCCACAGATGGGAGGATCTCATCAAGGAGATGTTCTTGGTGCATGTCTCCCTCCTGCTTCTGGATTTTACAGCCATTCATTATCTGATTGAATTCTTCATCCGTCATGTTATTAGAAGTATTCAGTCCCATTGTGAAGGTGTATTCCCCTTGGCTCTATTCCCAACTGTGCTATTCAACCATTTTCAGGGCATTCTCCCACACTGTTCTCCTCCATCCTTCTTCATCCATGCCATGTGGTTTCCTATCTGCTGCCTTCCACTGAGTCCCTTGGGCATCTAAACTTGGATCAAGTTTTGGAGCAGCTGAGGCTACTCCCAAGCAAAGGTTATTCATGGAGAGTGAAGCATCCCTGTTTCAAAACCTGTGGCAGGTGCAGCGGAGCATATATTCATTAATTTTAGGGTAAGGATTGTCCAAGACCCAGAAATCAAGGGTCCAAGCGGTCCCTTCTACATCCAAGATGAGCATTACTATTATTAATGAACACTGACTATGTTCCAGGTACTTTTCTCGGTGTGTTATAAATATTAACTCATTTAATTATCACAGCAACAGTATGGGATAAGTTTTTATTATTATTCCCAGAGAAGTTTAGTAATTTTCATAACAATCACAAAGCTAAAAATGAGCAGAGTCAGGATTTGAACATAGAATCTGTACTCTTAACGCTTTTGAAAATCTGAAGAATATATATCTTGTGCCCCCAAAACACATGCACCCATCCACTGTTTTACATACAATGTTAAGAATTTCATAGATTCTCTAAGGGCCATAGAAGAATCCCACGCTTGGGAACTCCAGTTAAACAACCTTAACATTGGGTTTTCCTGCCTCCAAAGTACCTCAGGACTCTGATCTTTTAAGTATTGCTTGGTTTATAATTCATTCCCTCCTGCCTCCTGAACTTGACTTTTTAATTTGCCTTCTACAAACCAACTGTTTTCTTTGCATAGCACTTTGTGTTGCCCACCTTTGCCAGACCAGGAAACCTACACATTCGGGAGGCCTCTCTAAGCCTCCTCGTTTCATTACCCATCTGTTAGTGAGGACACTAATACACACAGTGAGTGAGAGCAGCCCCTTGGCTGGTCTCTGGAGTGCCCCACGAGTAGCCACATCTTTTCAAGTCTGCACAGATGCTGTGTGTTCAGCACTCACGGCTCAGCGACATACTTAAGGATCATGTGGATTTCTCACCCCTAGCAGAAAGTGACATCCATTTTCCTAAAATCTAGTTCATGCCTGTAAAGCCAATCCTCTCTGTCAGCTCTCCCATGGCCATTTTGGGAGCTCTTTCACTAATGCTTAATTAATCCATCTGTACTCACATCCGGAGGAGGAAAAAATACATTTGTTGAGGGCTCACTGTGTGGCAGGACTTGAACCGTCTTGCATTATATCTGCTGGCCACCAGTCCCGTGCATTTTGCAGATGAGGAAACTGAGACATAGAGAAGATAAGTCTTTTACTCCAAATCCACTCAGTTATTAAGTGGTGAAGCAGAGATTTAAATCTGTATTTGCCAAAGTCCATATTCTTTGTTCCATGATAGCTTGCTTTGTAGTCTTCTTATGTCAATAAATATCTATTATTTTGCTATATCCTCATATCCTGGCACTGAGTCACTGGCTAATTCATTGTAAAACATGATGTAGGGCAGCTTGCAAGCTCAAAAGGAAACAGCTGTATAAAGAGGTTGGAACATTGAGTAACCCAAGCTATGAATCAGGGGCTGTTCCACTTTGCTTCTGGAAAATCTATCCAGCACATTAAGCTACTCTGAAAATAAAAATACTCTGGTTGGTCCACAAGCCTGGACTCCAGTTAACATTCATGATGCTCTGTCAGCGTAACCAGAAGGAACTGGCTATGTTTTCTGCATCTTTCTTTTTGGACTGGTATTCATTGAGCTGCTGTAGGCACCCCAGCAGATTGTTCATGCTGTAGTTCTCTGAACTTGTCCTCCGCTCGGGGTGGGGGTGGGGGGAGCAGAAGGTGTCCTCTCTGTGTGTTGGGGAAGTAAAATGTTTAAGATAAAAGAGCTCTGGGGTTCCTGGGTGACTCAGTCGGTTGAGTGTCCGACTTTGGCTCAGGTCAGGATCTCACGGTTTGTGAGTTTGAGCCCCACGTTGATCTTTCTTCTGTCAGCACAGAGCCCACTTTGGATCTTCTGTCCCCCTCACTCTCTGCCCCTCCCCTGCTCGTGCTCTCTCTCAGAAATAAATAAACATTTTTAAAAAAAGATAAAAGAGCCCTAACCTTGGAGTCAGATGTGAGTTTGTATCCCAGCTTAGTCACATACAAGCTGTGTGATCTTAACCAAGATACTTAAGTTCGCAGGCTCAGCAGCAAGGTGTCCACGTAGGCATAAAGATGGACCGAGAAATTGCTTACTGTAAACACCCTGGGATGAGCAAATGTGTCCCTGATTCCTTCTTTTAGCAAAAGAAGTTTCCAGGATTTACCTTAAAACCTAATCCTTACTAGTTTTAAGCTCTTCAGAAGCTCCTCCATAGCCTTCAGGATAAAGCCCCACCTTCTGAGCGCGGCAAATGATACATCCTTAGAATCTGAATCTAACTTCTCCAGTCTTGCTTGTATCCATTACTTCAGCCCCATTGATAAACTTCATGGCTCTAAAGATACACAGCGCTTTCTTCTGTTTATGCTTTTGCACATGCAGTTCCCTCGACTAGAATCCCCTTGCTTTTATATAGTCACATGTATGTATACACACACACATATTGTGTATATATGTGGGCCATTTCCAGCACAAGCTGAAAGGTCCCATTTTACCTCCTTAAAAAGATTTCCTGGGGCGCCTGGGTGACTTAGCCTGTTAAGCGACTGACTCTTGATTTTGGCTCAGGTCGTGATCTCATGGGTCATGGGTTTGAGCCCCGCGTCAGGCTATTTGCTGACAACTCGGATCTTGCTTGGGATTCTCTCTCTCCCTCTCTCTCTCTGCGCCTCGCCACCTCTTGCACATGCTCATGTGCTCACTCTCTCAAAATTAAAAAAACAAAAAACCCCAAAAAGGTTGTTCCTTAAACCTACATCCTGGCTGGCCGGAGGACCTTCCTTTTGGGGTCCCTCTGATTCCAGTGGTTTTAGGAATATCTTAGCTTTGTTTTCTCATTTGGGTCTGAATTTGCAGGATAATCAGTAAGTTCCTAGGGAGGAGGGGAAATGCCTGACTTCTCTATAAATCCCATGTGTGTAGAGCAGTTATTCTCTGCCTTGGGTATCCACTGCATTCACCCAGGAGCTCCGAAAGATCCAGAAGCCCAGCCATCAGTACATTTTTATAGTCTCCGCAGGTGATTCAGTGTGTATCCAGAAGTGAAGGAGCACTGGATTAGCCAGAAGGTGCTCAACAAATGTGTAGTGATTGAATCATTCAATCAATAAGTCTTCTCAAGGCAGGGTGTCTAAATAGATGCAGTTGTGGACAAAGGAGGGCAGGAGGAAGAGAAGAGAGAAGGACACCATTAGCTTTTGACTGAGCCAACCAAATGAGTTGGACGCCCCCAGGGATTCAAAAACGCTTTTCAAAAATAATTTAATGTAAACAGTTACAGCTTCTTTCTCTTTCATTTCTAACTCCACTGGGCATTGTCAAGTCTAGGCCCAGGGTAGGGCAGCTGAGTTTCCCTGAAATGTTGTAAATGCATGTTGGTAAACAGGAGAACGTCTGACAGTTTCTCCTGTCAAGATTCTGAGGCTTGGGGCGCCTGGGTGGCGCAGTCGGTTAAGCGTCCGACTTCAGCCACGTCACAATCTCGCGGTCCATGAGTTCGAGCCCCGCGTCAGGCTCTGGGCTGATGGCTCAGAGCCTGGAGCCTGTTTCCGATTCTGTGTCTCCCTCTCTCTCTGCCCCTCCCCCGTTCATGCTCTGTCTCTCTCTGTCCCAAAAAAAATAAATAAACGTTGAAAAAAAAAATTAAAAAAAAAAAAAAAAGATTCTGAGGCTTGGTTTTGCCCCCTCTCTGACTTACTGTGTTTGCTTTGTGAGGTCCATGCAGCTGCACTCTCTCATAATAACACCGTCAATACTGGCCTGCATAATTCATGATTACAAGGTGTATAAGTGTAGTGGTGAAGGAAACTGATGTTTAATTTACACAGCCCCCTATTTCCTCATAAAGAGCCAAGCGTAAACACATCACAGACTCAAAGATGAAAAGTAACAGGGCGAATGTGTTTGTGTATTATTGAACAGACGTGACACAAGAACATTGAATTTGCTGATTGTCTGAATACTGGGATCAAAATAGGTTTTTTGAAAATTCAACGGAAGTATGGCATTTTACTTGGAATTGTCTGGATTTGACACACCAATCTCCTTACCATTTCCTGATTATTCTACTTTGCTGCAAGATAGCCTACAATATCACTTCTTTCTGGTTTTATTTCAAGATAGCACTTAATGGGGGAAAGATAACTCTCCCATTTTGTACATCTTCATTATTCCCATGAAACTAAAAAAGAAATGTGCTCTAACTTCCTTCTTCCAAGTCAAAAGCTTCCACTGTAGCATTGTTTCTTCTAACATGGATTCATGTTTTGCAGAGGTTTAGAAACTTTCCGATTAAATTACATAGGGATCTCTGCTTCATCATACTTTTTATATTCCAGTGAATTTTGTTCCCCTAAATATTATCCTCTTTTCCAAGCAAATGGGAAATGGATGGTTGAAATTCGCTGCTTAAACTCTGATGACAGCCCAGATGATGAGACTAGTCACCGTTACCCAGGTATATCTGTGTAAGAGAGTTATAACTGGGAGAATATTGCCATGCCTTGCGTTCATTTTCCCAAATGCCAAGGAAGCTACTTGGCTATTCTAATGTGGCTGGACTTAAAACCAAGTACAATTTTGATGCTTCCAGGAAAAGCAGAGAGACAGATTGAGCCAAGGAAATATGATAATAATACTTAACAGACTAAAAACCATTTGGTGAGCCCAGACTAGACCTGGCCCCATGTCAGCTGACATGCATGAGGTTGTTGAATCTAACCCTTGCTGGAAGCCTGCTCCTGTAATGCTATGGCCTTGATGTTTCAGATAAGGAAGCTGAAGATAGGTAACTTGCCTATGATTGCAACTGGTAAGGGGTGGTGCCGAAGCCCTGACAGATTTGGTGCCCTTAACTACTCGCTTTTGCCGCACTTTGTTATGGAAGAAGCACAACCTACACCCAGTTGATTCAGAAGAACTCAGAAGAACTAGGATTGAGTCCTGTATGGTGCCTCTCAGCGATCACTTCTCCTGTATGCTTTCTCGTCTATAAAATGAGGGCATCTGTCCAGGTGTGTTAGGCTATGCTTTTAGTCCGAACTGCCTGCTACTGGATGTCCCATTTCCATCCAGTTGGAAATGGCCATCATCATAGGGATGGAGGGTGGGGCCAATAGAAAGCCAACAGCTTGCCCCATTTGGTGTAGAAGTACCCCAAAGCAAATGCTTGCCCAGCACCCGCTGGGCACTGTCCTCGACCACCACACCTAGAAGAGCACCTCTTAAGTTGTACTGAACTTCACAGTGCCAAGGAGTCCTCAAAGGTCTAAATTAATTGAAAACATGACTTTTTCTTTTACCTACATTCATGCTTATGTTTCCTTCTAACAAAGACAGAACCCAGAAAATACAAATAAGCAAATCAGTGAAACTATGACTCATTACCGATCACATCTGAAGAGATGACAGTTCAATATGCATATTTCTTGTACCTTTTTCTATGCATATTTAAGTTTGTACATTTCTTGAAAAATGAGATTATACCATCCACGTGGTCGGTGATCTGATTATTTTCTCCAGTAATTTTTTTTTTTAGTAACTGAAGTAGTTTTCTTAAAAACAGTCTTATACAGAACCCCAGGAGATAAACAGGTAAAAATGGAAATGCTCTCTTTTGGGGAGAAGGGGTGTGGAGGGAGAAGAGTGAGCCCACGCTCAAGTCTGGCTTTTCTCTGTCTCCTTACACCCCCATGGGGGATCCCTAAGCACTACAGTGCTCAGCAGACCCCACTTTGAAAATCTTTGTTCTTTTGATATTAATTAAGATCTCATATTATACCAGTGCAAGACTCCGAACTTAGATAATTCATATCTCCCCCAGGATAAAAATAGAATTCAAAGGTACTAGCAGCCATAATTGTTGCAACTATCATTTGTTAAAAATTGAAGAATAATAGGAAAGTCTGCGATCTCTTCCCAGCCTAGAAAAGTAGCCTCGACTCTTCCTAAGATCCGACTGTTGAAGGAGAACTGGGGACACAAAGACTTTGTGGCTTTCCTCCTCTCTTCTGATTTTAGACATATGCACGTGTTTAAAACACTCCCTACCTAGAAGGAGCAGTTCCTCCAAAAATGAACAAGAAATTGTTGGTTGTTGTTGTTGTTTTAAAGAAGTGGAGGGGCTCTTCCCTCTATCCAAGCAGAAATGAATCCGTAGCCAGCAAGAAGCAGATGGCCCTTCTTCTCTGCCCTTTAGTTTTATGACTGTAAGTCTGGGAGATTTTTCAGCAGTTGCAATAGTTGGCTTCATCTGTCATGCCAGGCAGTGCCTCAGCTACAGCAGCGTGTCTTTTTACATTCAGGTTCCACGGATACGGACTAAGCAAAGCCTCATGTTTTCACATCACAAGCTGATGATGAGCGATGTGAGGAGAGACAGCGTTAAACAGATTCTTCCCCACTCTCCGTTTCTTCGTCCTGCTGGTTAACAAGTGTGCGTCAAGCTAGAATTTACAATGCTCGGTGAAAACTCTGCTCCAAGGGTGGAATTTATCCTCTCTAATGTCCCCTGGTGGAATGGAATCACCTTCCCGGTTACACTTTATGTTGTCTCACGTAGCAAAGCGTCTTTATCTCAAAATGTTCTTGAAGATCCAGGAGCAGGGTTTCTGGATTCTGCTTTAACTTTGGCATGATATACAGTGTGGTCTTGCGCAAGTCATTTAAGCTGTCTTTGCCTCTAAAACTGTAATGACACTTCACTTAGTCCTTCAGGCTTACCACAAAGCGCTTCTTGAAGAGATTGGCATGGACTGGTAGCTTTCAACTTGGTTGCACATTAGGATCACCTGGGGTTTGTTGGTTTGTTTGTTTGTTTGTTTCATTTAAACCAGCAGTACCAAGGTCTGATGATTCTAAAGAAGATCCAAGATTTAGAAACACTAACCCTGACAAACCCATTCTGAATTATTGTCACCCTGTTGCTTGTTTTGTTTTGCTTTTTATAACTTTTAACCCAATAGGTCTCAAATTTTTCTTTCTGCCTGTGGCTCACCTCCGACAATGAGATCGAAGTTCCTTTAGGAAAGAAACAGATGCATAATTCACCTTTGTATTCCCAACGTAATTCGACCAGAAGGAACCTGGGCTCAAAAAATTAGCTCTAAAACTTATTAACCATGCACTCTTGGGCAAGACACTTAATTCTTCTGCATGCTTCCTTATTTGTTCCTACAGATAATAATATCCACCTACATGTAAGGTGGTCGTGAGGCCTAATGAAATTATTTGTGTGAGGCTTGCAGTCGGTAGTCAGATCAGCTACACAATAGATGTTTGCTACATTTGATGCCTTTTTGGTAGCAGTGTTTCTATTGTTGCCTTATTCTTTCACTCAACGCTTCCTCCTGTGGTTCTAGGTTGTGGGCGAATGTGTTCATGACAGTCACATTTTAGAAGATCATATCTATGACCTTATTTAATTTTTACAGAGAAGTTGTATTTTCTAATGCTGGAAGCAAATAAAACCCTGATGGTTAAGAGGAATGAAGTGACTTATCTTTGGCTTCACAGTAATTTGATGATGAAGCCATGGTTGCAATCCAGGTTTTAAGACTTGTACCCAAAGCTCATTCCAAAGGACAAAACCACCAACTTTTTTTTTTAATTTTTTAAACATTTATTTATTTTTGAGACACAAAGCACACGCAGGGGAGGAGCAGAGAAAGAGGGGAGACACAGAATCCGAAGCAGGCTCCGGGCCTGAGCTGTCAGCACAGAGCCTGATGCGGGGCTCGACCTCACGAACCGTGAGATCATGACCTGAGTCAAAGTTGGACGCTTAGCCGACTGAGCCACCCAGGCGCCCCCAAAACCACCATCTTGATTCTCTAACCAGTTACTGCAGCAATGGGACTATTGTCACAGAAGCAGCCTCCTGCAGGGGATAAGATTGTGGACTGCCCAGGTGTAATAAGTAACTCTGTTGTTTATTAGCTATGTGACTTTGGAAAAGTTATTTTACCTTTCTGTGTTTCAGTTTTCTTATCTGTAAAATGAAGAGAATAATATTTACTTCAAAGAGCTTTTGTGAGGGTTAAGTATATGCCCAGTCCCTGCCATATAGCACACAATAGATACTAATTATTATGATGCTTGTCATTATACCCCTGGTTAAAAGTGAGTAGTCTCTAAAATCTGCCCAGAACCCTAGGGAGGCTCCATGCCCTGCTGCACTTAAAATGGTGGTGGTGGTGGGGGGGGGGGGTGTTATCAAGCAAATATCCTTGTTATATTCTTTAAAATGTACGTACTTGTCTACAATTGTATGTCTAGGAAACACAACAGTTCTGACATTTATGCATATGAAGGAATAAATCCTCCCTAGCAAATTGGAATTGATCCATGGCTAACAGTTGGTAAAATGCACAATTTGCATGAGGATAAGTGAGGATGTTGTACATCTATTTATGAAAAGACTGACTGCATAATGGGAATATCCTATGGCATCTGTAGCCTAAGCTTGGACGAGATCATCTCTTGTATTTTTTTTTTTTTCCTTAATGTTAAGAATCTAATTGAATCTCCACAGAACATGTGTAGTCTTATCTTAGGAGAGAAATGTCCGGTTCAGCACACTCCATCACTCACTGTAATAGCTTTAACATTATTGAAAAGGCTATGTATTGAAAGATTTCTTAAATCATGTGTATGCAGCTATAGAATGGATTTCCTGTAGGGAGATGTTGTTTATGACTGAGTAGTGTTGTGGAGTTTCTAATTAATTTAGCTCCCAGCACTAAGCACAGCCATTATCCTCTCTCCTTGTTTCTCCTGCATTTACTCTTCTAGGGAAAAATGAGGAGGGGGCTGCAAAGACATCAGCACAAGCATTTTCAGCATCTCCCCTACTTAGCGCATGTATTTGGCTGATAAGCGTGTCCAAGGGGAAAGAAAGGATGGCTGTCAGATGATTGGGATTCAAATGGACTAGGAGAAATCTTGGAACTCAGATAGAAGTCAATGTTCTCTTTTATGTTGAAGATGACCTTGATTGGTAAAAATGTCAGAAGCAAGGGAAGCAACTCTGGTAACTTACTGTGGGCTGAGAGAAAGAATGGTTTTCAAAGATCAGCACTGGTTGGATCTCTCAAAAGGTCTCAGAGATGAGAATTCACTAGGGGCCAGACCTCTACCCAAGGTGAGATTGTGTGAAGATGCTTCTGGTCTTCTGTAATGGAATGATTTCAGTATACTGTGATAGGTGCCTGAATAGAGCAAAGCACGGGATGTTTTAGGAACAAAGAGTGAGAAACCCACCTACTTTGTAGTGAAAGACGGGAAGGAGGGAAACACTTTTAATTGAGGAGATGCCCCAGTTTACTGACAGCAGGCGGGCTATTGGGCAGGGATAGCTCCTGAATGTTACAATCAAGTGGGTTGCTGAACGAGCATCTCCTCCAACTTCTTTTTCCATCTTGCTTTTTTCTCAGTGGGAACTACTTTTTTGGTCCTCTCTCAAAGAGATGGCTATCAAAAATGAGTAGAGTACTCATTAACATTGCACAGAAAGCCTAAAGAGTTAAACTATCTCCATGAAGGCTTGATTTGTTCTTTACTCTTGGGTCAGAATCTAAGAACTAGGAGAGTTTAGTAAATCATAGGCCTTGGTAAATAGTCTGTGGATGGGTACATGTTGCACTTTAAGCTTTAACAAAATGTTTTCACGTGTAACCATTCATCATTCATTCAATCTTTGCGTGACATGGGTGAACTTATAATACCAGTCTTATTTTTTTATGCTGGGAAACCATGGTTTCAGAAGGTAAAAAGCCTACACACTTTTTTTAAACTTATTTATTTTTAGAGAGAGAGAGCATGTCAAGCAGGATAGGGGCAGAGAGAGCAAGAGAGAGAATTCTAAGCAGGCTTCACCCTGTCAGCTCAGAGCCCCAGATCGCATGAACCGTGAGATCATGACTCGAGCTGAAATCATGAGTCAGAAGCTCCAACGGATTGAGCCACCCAGGTGCCCCAGCCTGCACACTTTTAAACCATTAGCATCAGGCCCCTAAGACCTTGGTATGCCATAATTTTCACTAATCCTCAACTTTTCTTCTTGTATAATCAGCCCTAGACTATGCACCTCTATGTGGCCATCAAATCCAATTGCTTACAGGGATGATACATATAAGAAAAAAGATAAAATAAAATAAATGGAACACAGTTGGGAGTGGTGGAGACTCTGATGAAATGGAGCATGTGTTGATCAATTAAAGGAAATGAGAATCAAATTCTTTTTTTAAATTTTTTTTTTCGACATTTTATTTATTTTTGGGACAGAGAGAGACAGAGCATGAACGGGGGAGGGGCAGAGAGAGAGAGGGAGACACAGAACCAGAAACAGGCTCCAGGCTCTGAGCCATCAGCCCAGAGCCTGACGCGGGGCTCGAACTCACGGTCCGCGAGATCCTGACCTGGCTGAAGTCGGACGCTTAACCGACTGCGCCACCCAGGCGCCCCGAGAATCAAATTCTTAATAAAAACACAGGTGGGCCAAAGCAAACATTCCCATTTAATGGGACTTGGTAGGATAGGGTTTATAAGCAGTCTATTTGGATCCTCTGCATGGAAATTGAAATATAAAATAGGTTCTAAGCAGAATAAGAAGTAGAAAAGCTAATTTATAAAGATCTGTTTGTATATATTTATGTGTTATTAAAAGCATACTTACATCAAGATCTAATTTGGCTCTCCGAATGTAAACATATCATTAAATTAAATGGAATATGAAAAGATTACTGATATGCAAGATAAATCTAGACCTGCCCCTTGTGTTATATAAGGCTCTTCTGTATCCATTTGCCCGTTGGTGCAGATTCCAGAAATTTATGTTAAAAACAAAAAACAAAAAACTTTTTGTCAAAGGTAGGATCATCTCGATGACCGATTGGTTATTTGCTCAATTCTTTGGTGATAATCTTATCTTTTTTACCCAGGTACTTTACAATACTCTCCCTGATGACTCACACAGTGGAAACTATTTCCTGGAGACCACCCTACCCTGGTTAGGCTCCTAGACATTTTATGGCTTAAAACAGCAATATGGTAGAAAGAATGCTGGAATTGCTCTTTAGACACCAGATTTGAGCCTTCGCTCCATGATTTACAAAAGTGTGACCCTACACCGACCCCAGCCATCTATCTGTGGCTCTCCATAAGGTGTGGGGGGTGGCCAACTCCCCTAGAATACATTTGAAAATATGGTTAGATTGTGGGTTGGTTGACAATGCCTAGTCAGATCTCTTGGCATTTCATAGGCGGGAGCCTAGGATTACTACCCATTCTGCATTGCACATAGGACAGCCCCATACAATGAAGCATTGTCCTGGACAGAATTCCAAGTCCCCCCTTTGAGAAGCAGTGCTCTAGGCAATGTATTTACCCTGGGTGAACCTCATTTTCCTCACTTATGAAATGTCCTACTGAGCTTACAGGGTTATTATGAAGATCAAATCAGATAATATATGTGAAATTGCTTTGTAAGCCCTAAAGCATCATATGCATGGGAGGTATTATAACCATTATGCTAAGTGGCAAAGAAAGGCAAAGCTCTTTACAGCAAATTGTGAACTGTACAGATCTATAATCTCTCTCATTTTTTTTTTTTTTTAACACGGCTTAATCTGGATCATCTGGGCCGAGAGGGTTGTTTTGATCCATTAAGGTCTTTTGCTTCTTTCTACTCTTAGGAAAATCCCAAGATGTACTTATTGTTGAAAGTGTTGACTACAATGGTCATTTACCAGTGTCTGATTTAATATCAAAGCTACCCCCCAAAAAATACTTTCCTGATTATTCGTAGAGTTTTAGGAAAATCGAGGATCAGAAAAGTCTAGGTAGCATACAGAGTGTGACCACCAAGACTATGAATTTAGGGTCCAAAGGCACCCAGTTTGAGGCCTGACCCTACCACATCCACATTGGCTGTGGGATCTTGGGTAAATTAACTCGCTTTTCTAACGTTTAGTTACCTATAAAAGGGTTAAAACACCTCATCAATGTTGTGGGGGTTAAATGTTATCTCTTTGACATAATGAGTGTTTCCAGTAGGAATATCCCTTTATCTTGTCCAGGCCCCAAGTTTTGCTTGAAAAGAGGCCAATCTACCCTGGTTTCACACCTCACTACTAAAGGGAACAGCCATCCTGTTTTCAGACTTCCTGGAAAGATGTGAGTAGGGACTATATTGTATTTCCAGTTATGAAGTGGAGAGATTCCTTCATAGGACTAGGGCAAAAATCAAGAAATAGACTCCACCTTGACCTGTACCATATTGTTAGATGCTGTCTGCAATCAAATTATCTACTGAAATGCCCGTATGTCCTATCAAGCTCCCATCAAAACTCTTAACAGGCAGTCAGTTGATGTGGCTCCCAACAACAGCTTAGGTGTATTTTTAAATATTCCGTCTGGCAGCTCATGAAAAAGAAAAGGAAAAAAAAAAACTGAATAGGCAGCAACCAACGGTTTTCTTTCCAACAAAGATCCTTCCCCACAACCTGTCCACCCCTTTTGAGGAAGGAATAGGTTGAGATATGCTGTACCAGAATAGCAGAGTGGCCATGTTACCTAGCAACCACTCCTAAGGATGGGTGCTAGACATGCCCCTAATTACCAGATCAAGGAGACTCTCCCCGAGTGTGTCTTTGAGAGAGCAAAAGCATTTGGGTTTCAGTGACTCCTGTGACCGGGTGAGATGATGTGAGACACTCCCTTTCCGTTGCTCAGGAGCTACAGGGACTCGAAGGCTAAGGAAGCCATGACATTTCAGGATCTGAAATCTTGTGGCCCCAGGTTACTTTCCCCAGACCACTTCTTACCTTGACACCATTTTTCCCCCATTTCTTGAGGTATGATTGACAAATAAAAATTGTATATGTTTAAGTTTTTCACATAATTTTTAAAGGTGTATGTATATATATACATATATACAGTGAAATATATATGTATTTATATTAGTGAAATATATATATTTATATAGCGAATATATATATATTTATTTAGCAAAATATATATATTTATATAGCAAATATATATATATATATATTTCGCTAATATCACCTCAGTATAATATTTCACCAAATGATCACCTCAATCAAGCTAATTAACACACTCAGTGTCTCACATAGCTACCTTTTGTGTGGTGAAAACACAATCTACTCTTCGAGCAAATTTCAAGGATACAATATAGTATTGTTAACTTTAGTCACCAAGCTGTCTGTTACGTCCCCAGAACTTATTCATCTTATAACTAAACGTTTGTACCCTTTGACCTACATCTCTCCGTTTACCCCACCCAGCCATGACACCAATATTTTCATTTTTTATTTTGTGATAGTTGTAAATTCGCCTGCCTTTGTAAGAAATAATACAGAGAGGTTCCCTTTGGTGCGGATGGATATACCTTCACCCAGTTTTTTTCCATGATCACCTCTTACACAGCTCTAATGCGGTATCACAACCAGGAAATTAATATGGTCCATCACCCGTATTCATATCTCAGCCGTTATGCATGCACCACGACACCAATTTTAAGGAAAATATAATCCTAGTGCAGCATACCCCTCTTTTGGAATATCTTTTTTGATAACCCTGATCAATTGAAAACATAAACAAAATGGTCTTGGGAATGTCAATCCTCCACAAGAACCTCTTTGACTTTCACTTCTACCAGTACTGTCTCTTCTGTCACCTGACTCAGGACGTTTGGGATGGAGCAAAGAGCTATGTCTCAGGGTCACATTAAGATATAAGATCAAGTACAGCAGCCCTGTTTCAGTTACTTGTAAGCCCATGGTCTGTATACAGTCAGGAGGCTAAAGTCTGAATTTTTTGAGGTCAAGAAATTTGAAGAGCTGGTTGTCACCCTGGGTCACACTCTTGCCGCTTTACCTGTTGCTAAAACTTCTCAGCTCAAGCATGCGATTCTGTGTCTGTCAGAATGAGGGGTGAAGGTAAAAGCAGTGTTTTGACTGCGGGCGACACATAGGGAAGGACCATGGCATCACCATGCCTGGAAAGCTGCTTCACTTCTGGGCAGGGCCAGGTGGAGTGGCTACTTTCTATAGCCAATGGTGACTATACTGGAGGTATAATGCAAATGGTTTAAGGTTAGAAGCCTGAACTACTGGAGTTTAAATCCCAGCCTCAAATCAACCAGCTATGCAACAAATGACCTCACCTCCCCATCTCTAAGAAATTGGAGATGTTGAGGGTAACTCAGACCTCAGAAGGCAGTTAGAAGGTTTCAGTGGCATAAGAAAGTGGTTCCCAAACTTGAGCACGCATTGGAATCTCCTGGAGGGCTTATCCCACCAGATTGCTGGACCCCACCTCAGCGTTTCAGATTCCTCTCAGGTGAGGCCAAATAACGTGCATTTCTAATAGGTTCCCTGGAGCTGCTGCTTGCCTGTTTAGGGGTCACGCTTTGGGAACCCCTCTGATCTCTTTGTAATCACACTTTGGGAACCCTTAATATAAGGGACATGAAGTGCCTACTAACATACTTGATTCATCCAGAGGAAGCTAGTTCCCCTCCAAGTGAATAGAGAATCAGGTACCCCCCACCTTGCCCAAAAAACCTGAGTTCTCAGACTTTCTACGAATTCACCCCCTTATTAACATCTAAACAAGCCATGTAGGGGCAGCTGGGTGGCTCAGTCAGTTAAGTGTCCGACTTTGGCTCGGGTCATAATCTCATGGTCCATGGGTGCAAGCCCCACATCGGGCTCTCTGCTGTCAACCCAGAACCTGCTATGGATCCTTTGTCCCCCTCTCTTTCTGTGCCTCCCCTGCTTGTTCTCCCTCCCTCCCTCCCTCCCTCCCTCTCTCTCTCCCTCTCTCTCTCAAAAAAAATAAAAATAAAAACTGAATGAGCCATGTAAAACAAAAGGCTGTGAAATTATTAAGCATATTTGACAAGGGCACATAGCTAATATTGGTATTTCCTAGTTTAGAAGTGATTTTCCCCCTAGAAACAAATTTAGAGTTTTATGGTGGATGTATGTGCAAATGTATGGGCTTGCACATATGTAAGTTATACACACTTCTTGGCTCATTATCTGCCAGCTTCACCCCCAACACATAATATTTTCACCAGGCGGGTGTACCTTATGTGCTATTTTTCAGCATGTGTCTGTGGGAGAAGATGTGGAAAAAGGAAGCTTAGGAAAACAAGTGTTCTTAGAAGAACTTCAGAGAACCTCTCATTAGAGAGGCAAATTAAAATTTTCAGTCCCTGGCCTATTCTTTCTAAACATACCAAATTACATCAGCTTTTGATAGAATAAACTTCAGACTACAGAACTACCTTAAAAAAATAGTGCTGATATATTTTGCTTGTGCTATAAGTGATATAAAGAAAATCACTTTAAATGGTATTTTCTTGGCCCCCAGGGATTTTTTTTTTTTTTTTTTTTTTGTAAGAGACAAAACCCCAGGTGTGAACCTGACGGATTACCTTAATAATCTTCAATGTCCTGGATTTCCTAACATGGCATGCAACCCTTGATTTCTTTTTATTAGTTCCCTTTCCAGAGGCCTGACATGCTCTGACTTCCAACATTCGACAGAACAGTCTCATGGCCTAGGATAAAGCTCTGATTTCCTGGTCCAGCCTCATATTTGGCTTCCAGACTGAAGGCTTTATTGAATCCACTGATGCAACTAATGGTGTAATTGACAGCATTTTAAACAGGTGATAACTGTTGAATATTGATGCATTCTCCAAACATCAGTAGCTTAAGCTTTCTGTCAGAAAGCTGGCTGGGCTTTGAAATGTATCTTTGAAGATATATATATATTTTTTTAACTTTTTTTTTTTTTAAGTTAGAGCAACAGTTACCAAAACACAAGCCAAAAAGTGTTTCAGAGTCGGAACACTTGACTAGCAATGGCAATGTCAGGCTTGGGTGTCAGTTTGGATTTGGTTCTTTGTCCGAGTCTTCCTAAACTGAGATTATTTCAGGCCATTTCCCCCCTTGTGCATTATGTAATGTCTGCAAAGAGAAGTCAGATGGAGAAAAACAGCAGGAGCCAGGGCAGAAAAACACGGGCAGTGTTACCTTAGGCCGTCATGCATCTTGGAAACCTCCAGTCCCCTAAGGTCCAGCAAAGATGGAATTGACAGGACTTCTAAACCCCAATCAGTTCATTCCTAGGAAAGGCAACCAGCAGGAACTGAAATAGTAATTGCTTTCCTTTATTCAAAGAAATCATGGATGAAACGATTAAACAGATTAAGGCTTACCTCCTTCAGTGCCCCGGAATAAATGCAGTCTGGTTTTCTGATAGAACTGTAACTGTCAGTCAAGGGATTAGGCCTTAAGGGGGTGGAGAGAGGAGGTGGCCTTAAAATGTATTCAAATTTGCAAACTACAGCTGTGTATTTTAATCCTGGAGTTACACATTGATCTTGCCCCCTCTTTGAAGTCTGCTGTTCTATTAGCTGCAGGCTTTCTGCCCTCAACCACTCTTCTTACATATTTTTTAAAAAGATATTTTAAAAACTCAATTAAAAATAGTACTGCATCGAATCACCCAAGGGGGAAATATAATTAAAGGTAATCGTTTGTATTACCCTCGGTGAGGATAGACTTCTGACATGTGATTAACTTTGAAATACACAAGCCCGATTTCTTCAGAAATTCAGCATTGTATATCTTAAAAAATTTCTTTTCTAACTCATTTGGGATTTTGTACTTACAAGGAGACTGTTTATCCATTTAGTGATTCAGTGGAGGGCTGAATGTAGTAGGTTTTTAGTCTAAGCAACACAGTATGCCTGTTGGTTTAAGTCATATCAAGTGAGTGAGTACAGCTGCAAAATGCACACTGTTTTCTCAGCTGTCATACAATTAATTGTCTGCACCTATTAATTTTTTGAAAAGTTAATAGATATTTCTGGAGAAACCAAGAGAAAGTGGCAGAATAAATGCTAGGCCATTTCTCATGTGGTGACAGAACTTAAGTATTTGTAAGTTTCTGACTGTCATTAGTCAAGGTTCTGGGTCCATTATCGCAACCTTGACATCTAGGTTCTTAATCTGCAAATCCAATTTCTTTCCACCATTTTCCTGCCTGAAAACAAAAGTCCCATCAGCCCAGACTGTGTTTATTTGTTTCTTTTTTTTTAATGCTTTTTTTTTTTTTTTTTTTTGAGAGAGAGACACAGAGCGTGAGTGGGAGAGGAGCAGAGAGAGAGGGAGACACAGAATCCAAAGCAGGCTTCAGGCTCTGAGCCATCAGCACAGAACCTGAGGTGGGGCTCCACTCATATGCTATGAGATCATGACTTGAGCCAAAGTCGGAGGCTCAACTGACTGAGCCACCCAGGCGTCCCCATACTGTGTTTCTTAATGTTTCTATACGCAATGAACAAACTGATGGGTCAGTTACTATGTTGAACCAGGAGAAATCCATCCATCTTTCCATCTGTATTTAACCATCCATCCTTCTATCCATTCATTTGTTGATTCATTCATTCAGTCTCTTGCTTGATGATCAAAGTGTCAGCTGTAAACACTTATTCCCCACTCTCTTGGAGCTTACAGTCTAACATGGAAGATGAATTTCGAATAATAAGACATTTGACGAAAGCTACAGAAGAGACTGGCAAGGAAGATGCGGTGGGCAGAATTATAAGAGTGACCTTCAGGAACCCTCATCTTTGTATCATTCCCTCTGCTTTGGGTACGTGTGGAACCTGCGAATATAATACGGATATCAGTCTTTTGATTATGTTAAATTATTTGACAAAAAGGAAATTAGGCCAGCGGGCCTCACCTAATTATATGAGCCCTTTAAAAAAATTTTTTTTTCAACGTTTATTTTATTTTTGGGACAGAGAGAGACAGAGCATGAACGGGGGAGGGGCAGAGAGAGAGGGAGACACAGAATCGGAAACAGGCTCCAGGCTCTGAGCCATCAGCCCAGAGCCCGACGCGGGGCTCGAACTCACGGACCGTGAGATTGTGACCTGGCTGAAGTCGGACGCTTAACCGACTGCAATATGAGCCCTTTAAAGGCAGACCATTTTCTCCAGCTGGTGGGGAGGAGTCAGGGCGATTCCAAGCCTAAGAAAGGTTTGATGCACTATCACTGATTTGAAGTTGGAGGTGGCCATGAGATAAAAAGTGCCGGTGGTCTCTAGAAGCTGAGAGCTGCCCCTGGCTAACAGCCACCATGGAAACAGAGACCTCAGTCCTCCATCTGCAAGGAAGTGAACTCTGCCAACAACCCGAGTTAACTTGAAAGTGAATTCTTCCCCACAGCTTCCAGGGAAGAGTTCAGCCCGCCTGACACCTTGCGTTCAGCCGAGTGAGATTGCTACGGGTTGAACTTTGTCCATCATAAAAAGATAAGTTGGCGCCCTAACCCTCAGTACCTGTGAATGGAACTTTATTTGGAGAAAGTGTCTTTGCAGATTCAGTCAGGTTAAGGTAAAGTCCTGAGGGTGGGCCTCCACCCAGGATGAGCGGTGTCCTTGCGAGAAGAGGGATATTTGGGCACAGGCACACCTGAAGAATGCCATGTGAAGACACACACAGACACAGAAGGGAATGGCCATGTGAACACCAAAGTGGACATTGGAATAATGTCGAAGAACGCCTGGGGCTACTACAGCTTGGGAGAGACAAAGAAGGCTCTCCAGTAGAGCCCTCCCCTGGAACATGGCCGCGACACCTTGAGTTTTCACTTTTGGCTTCCCGAACTGAATAAATTTCTGTTTTTTTTTTTAAGCCACCCAATTTTTGCTACTCGGTTCCTTCAGCTTTAGGAAACGAAAACAGCAAGTCTAAAGCAGAGAACCCAGTGGAGCCTACCCAGACCTTTGATCCACAGAACCATAAGACATAAATGGGTGTTGTCTTAAGCTCCTACGTTTGAGGTAATTATGTAGCAATAGACAATGAATCCAGAAGAGTATGGAAAGAGTGCCTAATCTACATAATCTGGGGGCGGTTGTGTGTGGAGGATGTGTAAGATGAGGAAAAGGATAAGAACTAGCTAGCAGAAAGGAGAAAGGGAAGATTGTTCCGAACAGAAAGAACAGCACATGCCAAAGCCTCGAGACAGGCAAGAGCGAGCTGTACTCAAGGAACTAACCTATTCAGGCTTTTTCTCTCTCAGATAGTGTTGCTGTCAATGGCAGGTCTAACCTAGGTGCCGGAGGTAAAATATGGACCTCACAGACATCATTCTTATCTTTCTGAGCTCAGATTCAGTAAGGAAGGTGAACAACCTAGAATCCGACTACAGAATGATAATTAAAGTTTATAAGGTGGGTTGTGAAGGAATAACACATGGGACTGAGTCACAAAGCTACAGAGTATTGGACGGAATTGATAAGGGAGAGTGTGATGTATGGAGTCTGGGGGAGGTAGGCAAGGCCAGATCAAGGAGGGTGTTTTTGGGGCGCCTGGGTGGCTCCGTCAGTTAAGTCTCTGACTTCGGCTCAGGTCATAATCTCATGGTTCATGGGTTTGAGCCCTGTGTTGGGCTCTGTGCTGACAGCTCAGAACCTGGAGCCTACTTCGGGTTCTGTGTTTCTCTCTGCCCCTCCCCCATGCACTCTCTGTCTCTCTCTCTCTCAAAAGTAGATAAACATAAGAAAAAGAAGCGTGCTGTGATAGTATTTCAGGAAATCACTGTCTCCCTTATTGTAGTGCTCAGTAGTATACTGTTGTAATAATCTGCTTAGCACCCTCTCTGTAGTAGCCACTGCACCTTCTCAGATGGAGGCTAGCAGAGAAAATTCTAGACCATTCCCTTAACGGAACACAGATTGTATCTCTGCGGTGGTAACGTATAGTCTGTCCTGGAGCTTTGGGCTTTTGTTTAAATATATAACCACAATATAAATAACCAAAACCCGCTTCTCCCCCTTGTACTGCAGACTTGCCTTATTTCTTGAATTTCAATTTGCTTGCTTCGTGTGGGAATGTGTGTGTCTGTGTGTCTGTCTGTCTCTCTGAGCCCCCCAAAATGACCCTCAGTTTCAGCGATTGACTGGAAGGACTCGCAGAAATCAGGAAAGCCGTTACATTCGTGGTTATAGTTATTATAGCAAAAGGATACGGATTAAAATCTGCAAAGGAAAAAGATGCATCGGGCAGAATCCAAGAGGGACTGAGTACCAGCTTCCAGGTGCCCTGTCCTAGAAGAGTCATACAACAGTGTGTGACAGCACATGGAATACTGCCAGCCAGACCATCTCACTTGAGCCTCAACATCCGGGGTTTTTCTGGGGTGTCAGTCAGGTAGGCTTGGAACCTCTACATGGCTTCTGTTAGTCACTCTGTCCCTATTCTCTCTAGAGGTCAAAGTGTTACAGCGCAGCCCAAGGCCCCACAATTAATCACATTGTTAGTATAAACTATGTGGCCTGGTACAAGGCCCAGGGTAAATAAGAACACTCTTACCAGGCAGGATGTTCCAAGGGTTTAGAGATTATCTCCCAGGAGCTGGTGAAGGGGATGGGGGATGCATATCTTTCTTTGGAATGTGCAGGATTTGAAAATCTCAGACCTGCAGAATCAACACTTTACTATAACACATTCTCTCTCTCTCTCTCTGTCTCTCTCCACCTCTTTCCCTCTCCCTCCCTTCCCCTTCTTCTCCCTTCCTCTCTCTCTGTCCTTACTTAAATTCCAACTCTTGTTTCCACAAAATGTTGACAGCATTATCACCAAATTCTTAGCAAAACCTGAAAATCCTTTCACAGTGCTTTTCCTTTATATCTCTTGCTCTGGTGGTTTACAGACATAAATTCACGTTGTAAATATGTTCGGGAACCTTTTCTTTCCGTTTAATTTTGCTTCATCGAGAGCGACTGGGCATCCAGTCAGATGCACAGAAGATCACCCTGTCCTGACAAATGTGTGCACCTATGTAACCCACACTTTCATCAAAGTGTAGAACATTTCCGTCACCCTAGAGAGTTCCCTGACGCCCCTCCACAGTCATTCTCTACCCACCTGCTCCCTTGCCTCCCCTCCCATCCCCTGGAGTGGCTTGCTGTTCTTATCTCTCCACAAAAATTTGCATTGTTTGTTTTAAACTCGATATAAATGGACACATGTGATGTGTGGTCTTTTCCCATGTTTTTCCCCCACTCAGAATAATGCTCTTGAAGTTCAGCTATGTTAGTGTGCAATAGTAATTTATTACTGTTAACTGCTGAATGGTTTTCTCTTAAATGGCCATAACACAATTTATATATCTGTTCTCCTCTTATGGGCATTTGGATTCTCTCTAGTTTTTACCCATGATGAATACAAGTCGCTGTGTACATGCCCTTACAAGTTTTTCTGTGGACATAAGTTTTCATTTCTTTTGGTTAAATAGCGAGGAGTGCAGTTGCTGACTTGTAAGGTAGGTACGTGTGTATCTTATGTGCGAAATCATTATGCACAGTGGTTGTGTGGTTTTACACACCTGCCAGCACTGTGTGAGAGATATGGGTCCTTTACATCCCCTCCAACATTGGTTGGCTGTCCTTTTAACTTTAGCTCTTCATATAGGCTTATAGTGGTTTCATTGTAGTTTGATTGGCATCTTCCCGTTGATTTATGATGTCAACTTGTTCACGTGCTTATTAGTCATTCACACATATTCATTTGTGAAGCATCTGTTCAAGTCTTTTGCTTATCTTTAAAGCTGGGCTGTTGGGGGCGCCTGGGTGGCTCAGTTGGTTAAGCATCCAACTTCAGTTGAGGTCACGATCTCACAGCTCGTGAGTTCGAGCCCCTCGTTGGGCTCTGTGCTGACAGTTCAGAGCCTGGAGACTGCTTCGGATTCTGTCTCTCTCTCTCTCTGCCCCTTCCCTGCTCATGCTCACGCTCGCTCTCTCTTTCTCTCCCCTTCTATCAAAAATAAATAAGCATTAAAAAATAAAATAAAATAAAATAAAATAAAATAAAATAAAACAAAATAAAGCTGGGTTTTTGAACTTTTTATTATTGGATTGTAGAAGTACTGTTCCTGGCTTAGTCTTTCTTGAGATTTTGATACAATAGGTCCTCTGTGGGTCCCTACATGATTCTGAAGTGCAGACAAGTTTGAGGGCCATGCATTAATGGGTAACACGTGAATCTGCTAAGACTTCAACCGTTCTGGATAGCCATAACTTGATATTTTCCCATCCAGAGGCTGGCCTGGTGATTATTTTAGATTGTCAAGGAAAACATTTGAGAAATGACTCCCAATGTGTTGTTTTCTTCTCACTCTGGACTAAACACTGAATTTTAATGTGTAACTTGAGCTAGAAAATTCCCCGGTTGGATGTAGTCACTGAAACCACATGTGGGCTGCATAGAAGGTATCACTATAGCTATTAAAGGGAGCTTGAGTTCATTTGTAAGAGCATCTTAAACCACATTTTGTTTTTCCTCCCTCAAAGGAAAATGTGGTCATGTGGACACTGGAACTTGGAAGGCTATATGAAATTTGCATTCTTTTTCCTGAGTAAAATCATTTTGGAAACAATTTGAATCTTGTGTTAACATTCATTTCACACCAATTTGTCTAGCAGACAACTTTCCTGACCCAAAATGTTCGGCTTCTACTCAACAATTCCTTGAAACTTCCTACTGATTAATAGAATATTTTGAACCAGCTATCTGTTAAGGACCCCTATTTACCCTCCAAAGAGAAGATTAAACAAATAATTCCACCTGATTATTTGATAAGCCTTAGACATTTTCTTTTTAAAGCATTTTTGTAAGTTTGTTTTTTAATTTATTTTGAGAGAGAGAGAGTGAGTGGGAGAGGGGCAGAGAGAAAGGAGACAGAACATCCCAAGCAGGCCCCATGCTGTCAGCGCAGAGCCTGATGCAGGGCTCAATCTCACGAACCATGAGACCATGATTTGAGCCAAAACCAAGAGTCAGATGCTTAACGGACTAAGCCACCCAGGTGACCTAGACATTTTTTCTTTAAAGAAAAGTCCAGAATCATCAGTTCAGGGGGTTGAAGGATTAATCAATCAAAGTATTCAAGGAATCAAAGTTTGTACAAGCTTAGGCGTCTGAAAGTGTCCTGGTAGGTTATTTCTCTTTTCCAAGGAGGCCTGCTGCCTTAATAAGCTAATACAAAGATGGCAGGGTATACGCATCTCATTGCAAATGCAGATTGATGTGGATTCCTGGAGGGTCATGCAGAGGCCCTTCCTTCCCTGTTTCTTAGGAAAGTAGGATGCACTTGATTTGTGATGCCCACCATTCATGAGCAAGAAAGTACCTGTTTCAATACTTTGGACTTGACCTTTCAAGATATGAAGTTCTAAAGTTAGCCAGAGAGCAAAAGCAAACAAATTATGCAGTGTCCATAAAATATTCTGTTATCCCAATGTTGAGAAAGGCTCATCAGTCAATTTTGCATTCTCCATGTATAAGTGAGAGGAGATATTTCAAAGCTGATGGAAGGAAGATGTTCAAATCCTGAGTCTCAAATGATCTTTGGTCCAGGATCCTAATCTGCCTTTGGTTTTATTTCCTGCTGTTTCTCGCTAGGTCAGGGTTGAGAAAGAGCAAGAAAAGTTCAGCCCAGATCCTTCACTTCATTTACAGCACTGGCTGGAACATTTGATAGAGAGAGGGTGGAGGAAAATCCAAGGCTCCAACCTGGGCAGCTTCTGGGTCGCTAGTAGATTTCCATTACCCTTGTCACTGCAGAGTGGAGATTTGAGAGCTGGGGCCTGTGTGTGTGTGTGTGTGTGTGTGTGTGTGTGTGTGTGTGTGCGCGCGCGCGGCAGGGAGGATTTGCACAAGATGCTGAAATGTGAAAGAAATGATGACTATGTGTTAGCCCTGTTTGATTTGTTCCAGGGGAAACTGCGTTTTAAAAACTCTCCTGTGAAAAACGTGAGGCTTTCTGAATGCACAGCTTCATATTATTCTGCACTGAGGCAGCTTTCTGCAGATAGCAGGGTTGTCTTATCCAGTAGTGCCGGGAAGATTTCGTTTATCCACGCCTGATTTTTGTTTTATTTTATGTTTTTTAACTTGCCATCAAGGAGAAATTTCTTCCTTTTTCTTGCCCTGGAGTAGTGTTCTCAATGGCTCTCATAAACTGCAAACATATTTTTTCAAAGTTCTGTGCCATAGTTTCCATATGATGGTTTGAAATAGGCAATTTTAGGGGTGCCTGGGTGGCTCAATTAGTTAAGTGTCCGACTTTGGTTCAGGTCATGATCTCACGGCTCGTGGGTTTGAGCCCTGCGCCAGGCTCTTTGCTGACAGGTCAGAACGTGGAGCCTGCTTCGGATTCTGTCTCTGGCTCTTCCTGCCCCTCCCCCACTCACGCTCTTTCTCTCTCTCAATTGTAAATAAATATTTATAAAATTTAAAAGAAATAGGTAATTTTAATATAATTTACTTCAGTGGGAGGCAGAGACTAATATCCACCTCTGCAAACAAATTTATTGGAGGATAGGTGGGAACAGAATGGGGACATCCTCTAAGCCTAAAATGTAGTCACTTCCTTGGGGACTGCAGACAAAGCTGGCAGCTAGATTACCCTTTTCCTAAAGAGGCATTGGTCCAGGCCCAGGTGAAATGGTAAAGGACTGTTTTCCCACTACATATATATAGATTTTGGTGTATGTAACATATTTGTCCTTTTGGCTGTACCTATATGGTAAGCATTCATAGCAAGACAGAGTCAGAGTATTTACCATGCTGGTGTTAATTTATGGCTTTATAAAAATACATCCATCTTCCATGGCCATTCTCCATGGGAGCTAGTTGGGTGAAGAAAAATTGATCTCTTCTAGCTCAAATTGGAAAATCAAATGAGAAATTGCTGATAAAGATTCTAACTATTCACATCCCAGGCACCACCACGAAAAGATTAACTTGAAGTTTTCAGAGACAGTGCTAACTGTTCTAATTCAGTCATGTAAGTTTCATGAGTGGGCTCACCTCAAGAAGGGTATCCTCAGGAGAGAAGGAGAAAGAGACAGAACACAAAAGACACAGATATACACAGGGGGAAAAAATGCCTTTTTCCTAAAAGTCGTATTAGTTGTTATATCTCAGCTAACTTAGAAATTGAAAAAGGCAGAAGCACGAGGCAGCATAAGGTGGCCAGTCTTTAAAACAGAAACACACGGGGTGCCCGGGTGGCTCAGTCAGTTGAGTGTCAGACTCTTGATTTCTGCTCACGTCTCGATCTCATGGTTCATAGGAGTGAGCCCCACATCAGGCTGCATGCTGACAGGACGGAGCCTACTTGGGATTTTCTCTCCCTGTCTCTTGAGTCACCACTCTTGTGACTTCTCACAACACAGATTCACTTCGCCTGTTGTTGAACTTCATAAAAATGGAATCATACAAGATGGTGTCCCTGGCATCTGGATCATTTCTCTTACTAACGTGTTTGTGAGATTCGTTCTCTTGTGGTGTGTACCACCAGTTGGTTCATCCCATGGATATTCCATTGGTTATACTTCAGTTTTTCACCCATTCGAATGGTGATGTGGTGATGGATAGTTCCTGGGGTTTTTTTTGTTTTTTTTTTTGTTTTGTTTTTTGTAGTTTGGCGCTCTTACAGTTCTTACGTATTGCCGTGATCAACCTCGTACATATCTTTTGGTGAATGTTTACATACATATTTTGTCTCCACGTATCTGAAGAAGGGTAGTCTCACTGAAATCTGAGAAACAGAAATTGAACTATTTTTCAAAAACCGTGCATCTTCAAGGACAGAGCAATTTCAAACGTGTTGATGAGCTCTGCTAAGAGGAGGACCAAAAGAAGACAGAAGTAAAGCAAAATCTGTTGTGTGAGGTTTGTGTCTCTGCAGGGCACTCAGAATTGAGTTTGCTTTTAAAATGTTAAGATTTGTTTAGTGATTCATATCTTCAACTAATTGCTTTGATCTTTAAAGTAATGGCAACAGTTGAAAGAGGAAGAGAGTGGGTACTCCCTGTGCTTGACAATTAAGTTTTATGGAGATAATCCCTAATGACTGTAGAGCACACAGAACGTCCTCCGGCCTCATTGGAAACATTTTCTCGCAGTAACAAACTCACGTTGGCATTTTCAGAATATGGCTTGTTTCACAGGAATTGTAAATTTGACAGTAACTGAAGTTTAGATTCTCTGGTAGTATAACTTCTTTCTGGGATTTAATTAAACTTTGGCAAGCTGTATACCTGTGCTGTGCATGTAAAATAAACACAGAGTTAGAAGAATCGTTAAAAATTACATCACAGGAACAAGTTAAAAAAATATCTATCTACCTATTTATTTATTTATTTATTTATTTATTTATTTATTTATTTTGAGAGAGAGAGCTTCAGCAGAGAAGGGGTAGAAAGAGAGGGAGAGACAGAATCCCAAGCTTCGGGATTGGGACACGGGCCTCCATATCATGAATATCAGGATATCAAGAGTTGATCAGGATATCGGCGAGATCAGGATATCAAGAGTTGATACCAAGAGTAGGGTCACTTCACCAACTGAGCCACCCAGGTACCCCTACAGGAGCAACTCTTGATACTGACTACATTTTCAAGGATAATATTATAGACCCATTGGATTAAATAAAGTGTTAAAATTAATTTCATCTGTTTCTTTTTACTTTATTAAGTCAGTTACCAGAAATTTTAAAATTACATAGGTGGCTCACATTAAATTTCTCTTGTGCTTTTCAACTTTGACATCACCTTCTCAAGACCGGTGGTGCAGCCCAGAAAACGATGAGTTTGACAGGATTAGAAAAAGAAGTTTTTCAAACGTGCTTATTTTCTGAGTACTTATTTTTCGCATCTACGCACAGATTCCGTGGCATATGTGGGCTCAATTTGGTTGCCACTATCTTTTACCTAGTTACTTCATTGTTTTTATTATAACATTAATAGATATTTAGGAAGCACCAAGTGTATGTAGAGGTAACGAAAACATGTTACGTAGCCTGGCCCCCGGTTGCAGATAAGAGCCCCACATGTCTCATTCATTCATTCAGTAAATATTTATTGAGCTTCTGTTGTGTGGTGACAACTAGGCAAAGCATGGGGGATTCAGTGATAAATAAAAGAGCTTAGAGTCAAGTGGTAGAGAGCGACAAGAGAACAGAGTGAGTATATGGAAAGTAAATTCTGGGGAGGGAAGGGAGACATTATGGAGCATGGTCTGCTTGAGACACTTTTGACCAGTGACCTTCTACTCCCATGCTTTGTGTCCCCAGAACAAAGCCCATGTAATTTCTACCAAGAAGTCAGAGGATCAGGAGGGTCACCAAGAATGTTCTGGGAAAGTCTTACATATACATCCAGAAATCACTTGCCTGCAGAACCGTGCCTTTGGGGCTGATGCTTTGGAACACCATCTCAAATGGAATGGTGGGGAATCCACGCAATCTTTTAAAATTCAGAAAGGGTTCCAACATAGTTTTCCTAAAAGAGCATAGGTGTGTTCTCTCATATTATGGAAAGGGTGCATTTGGAGCTAGTTAATTGCTTGTTTTTTTCTGGGGCCTTTAAAATGAGATTGCATTAACATCTGAAGCCAAAAGACTTGTGTGATTCAGATTACAAAAGATGGCTTTTTAAACTCCTTTTCTAGCAGGAAGGAATCATTTCTGAAAAGAGTGACAGTGTCTGGGTTCAGACTTCAGCTATGTTACTCACTAGCTGATTAACCTTGGGTGTGTTAGCTAGATTGTCTGGGTAACATCACCTCGCAGTTGAAGGTCAACTAATGTAGGAAGGTGAAAGGACTTTTTAAAGGTGATCTTTGATGATAACACTAAAATTAAAACGTTTATTGTATCAAATGTACTCATGCAGAAAAGTATGTAAAAATAAGTTTAGGGTGGCTGGGTGGCTCAGTCAGTGGAGCATCTGACTTCGGCTCAGGTCAAGATCTCATAGTTTGTGAGTTCGAGCCCTATATTGGGCTCCCTGCTGTCAGCTCAGAGCCCACTTTGGATCCTCTGTCTCCCCCTGCTCGTGCTCTCCCTCTCAAAAATAAACAAACATTCTAAATAAATAAATAAATAAATAAAATTAATTTAAAAATCACCTGTGTATTCCCACCACCAGAGAAAAATATGTTCAGATTTTTGTACATTTCCATCCAACTATTTCTGGATGTTACTTTTTGATAGTGGAGCTTATACTACACTTATATGGTGCATCCTGCCTGTTTCATTTTGACATTATTGTGTAAATATTTTGCAGAATGGAATTTTTGAATACATACTGTGTAAAAGTGTCTTCAGAAAGAAAAACATTTTAATGGCATAATTTCCATTTTGTATATAATTTGTTACAGGATGAACATAATATTTAGCCTTTTGGAGGGCATTTAGATAGGAGACATTTAAGTCATGGGAGGACAGTTAGGTAAACAAAAGCAATTTAAAATTTTAAAGCAGGGGCGCTTGGGTGGCTCAGTCGGTTGAGCGTCCGACTTCGGCTCAGGTCATGATCTCGTGCTCTGTGAGTTCCAGCCCCGCGTCGGGCTCTGTGCTGACAGCTCAGAGCCTGGAGCCTGCTTCCGATTCTGTGTCTCCCTCTCTCTGGCCCTCCCCTGTTCATGCTCTGTCCCTCTCTGTCTCAAAAATAAATGTTAAAAAAAAAAATTAAAATTTTAAAGCAGAATAAGTATAATATTTTTAAAGTTTAATTCAAACTTCAACATAATGTCTCGTCTGTTTTTCTAAAGTCAAAAAACAATGCAACTGAACAGACTTAACAATCTTACTGGCTTTTTTCAACCATGCATGAATCAGGCAGCATCCCACCTAACTGTTAGGTGCTCCCAGGAGCTGTAACAAAGTGGAAGACTTTTATTAACTGAAGGAGGCAGGGCAAGGAAGTTTTTCCAGCAAAGAGTGGATTCTTTCAGGCAAAGCTACCTTCCTTTGGGAGAAGGCAGGAATCTGTCAGGCAAATTACCTGACTAGTACTGACCAGGTAATTCTAGATTGACCGGCTAATGATTACCCTCCTTTAGAGAGTCTGAAAGTGCGATTAGGCTAGGTATTAAGTTTTGGTATGCTGACTTGGAGCTTAGCACAAGTGAGTTCATTTTGAGCCTGTTTTCTCTCTTTTTAAAAAAAAAAATTTAATTGATTTTTGAGAGACAGAGAGAGACAGGGCATGAGTGGGAGAGGGTTAGAGAGAGATGGAGACACAGAATCTAAAGCAGGCTCCAGACTCTGAGCTGTCAGCCCAGAGCCTGACGTGGGGCTGGAACTCACCAACTTCGAGATCATAACTTGAGCCGAAGTCAGACGCTTAAGTGACTGAGTCACCCAGGTGCCCCAAGCCTGTTTTCTCTTTTTTAACAGCTGACAAGTTAATTTGCTTCAACTACAACACTCAGAGATAATGGATGTCCTCGTTGTGGACTTGGTAATAAAATCAACTGATGAGCGTGTCATAAACACTAATTCTTGTTCTGTATGAAAATAATTGTGAACTACCAGTTATGATCTGATGCAATTGTTCAGTTGCTTGGGCAAAAGTATTAGGTGGCATGCCTGTGAGAGAAGGAAGAGAGGTGGTCATGGGAATGTATAATAGGTTTTCAAAGCTGGGTTTTGAAGGATGGGACACGATTGAAAGAAGTCTCTGTAATGGAGAGCTTTTGGCAATCCCTGGCGTATCTCATTCATGCACCGTTGAAAAAAGCCAGTAAGATTGTTAAATCTATTCAGTTGCATCCTGTTTTTTATATTGTTTTTTGTGATTATTTTAATATACCAGATATAAATCCATACTGTCAAATGAATGCATTTTCTGGAAGCTTGCAATGGACACTGTGTACTTGTGAGGAAGGAAAGTGCCAAGCGGCTAAGACTAGTGGTGATTATGCATTGCACAGCACTGAAGGAATTTAGGAAAGGGTTGCTTTACAGATTTTTCATAAGATTGGCTGGTAGGAAGAGTGGGAGGAAATGAGAGGAGAGAGCAATTAGGTAAAAGTGTTAGACCATTCTTTTTGTTAAATACTAGCGATGTTACTGAGAGTTTGACTCGACTCACTCAAGTGTACTTTATATCTAATTCTTACTTTTTTTTTTTTTTAATGTTTATTTAGTTTTGAGAGACACAGAGCACAAGCAGGGGACGGGCAGGGAGAGAGGGAAACACAGAACCCAATATACACTCCAGGCTCCGAGCTGTCAGCACAGAGCCTGACACGGGGCTCAAACTTACAGACTGCAAGATCATGACCTGAGCCAAAGTGGGACCCTTAACCGACTAAGCCACCCAGGGGCCCTTATATCCAATTCTTTATTGCAATTTACATCTCTGACTCTAAGCTTTTGTGGGGTCATCAGCCTCCTTGAAAGTTTGATGAAAGCTAAAGCTTTGCTCCCTACCCCCACCCCCTCCCCTAAAAAAAAGAGAAAAGAAGTTGTATGCAGTCATATCTCAACATCCACCTTTTTAACTTACTATGTCATGGGTAAAGAAAGGCTGATTTATAAACAGAGTATGGTTACGTGAATACTATTCCCTAATTCTTTGGTTTCCTTCTAATTCCTTTGGTCTTTTGAACCTTGATCATTAGAAGTGGATCACTTGACTGCATTCTGCCCAGCACTAGGATTGGCATCTAACACTTATTGGGGTCCTGAGTCCTCATGATAGCTCTGAGTCAGTTAAAGACTAGGAGTGGAGCAGAGAATTATTTTTATTTAATTTAGAAATATTTGGATAGAGAAAAACTGAGGATATCTAATGCTGCAAATAATAAAATTTGATATTGCCTTAAACATAATGGGAAATAACATCTTGCAGGCAAAATTTAGATTTTGCAAAAGTTAATCCAGAAAAATGATCCTCGATAGAAATAAGGGCCCTGAGAAAACGCAAAAAAAAATTTTGAAGTTATTATGAATGAAATCTGATAGAAAAAGCAAATGTATATTAAGGTTTGTAAAGAGACATGAATTGACCCCAATGAAAATAATTTTGAGAACACGAAAATGGAAAAATCAGAACAGAAACTTGATTAAGGAGTTAAATTGGCTTAGTGACATTTACCTGAGAAACTAGTGCCTTGATGAAGAGTCTCCAGTGCTGATTTAAATCTGATTAATGTTTGTAATCAAAACATTTGCTGCACTGAAACGGTGGGGTCAGATTCTGGGGTCAAAATGTCTTATTCCCTGATAGACCCATTTTATGCAAAAATACCTCATGAACCCACTGTCTCTAAAGTGCAAGAATGAATTAATCTGGAAGTTAAAGGCCCATTTAAGTCATTCTTAATTTCAAAGCCCTTGATTTGAAAAAGTGATCGCTTTTGGACTTCCGGTTTTACTGTCTCGGTTAAGACTATAAATGTTAGAGAAGAAAGAATTATTCCGGTTTCTCATTCAGGAAGAGTTGCATATTCCTTGCCTGAGTAAGGACAATTTCTGAATTAGTGTCATCTGAATTAGTGCCTTTCAACTGGAAACAGTTCTCTCTAAAATACTTGTTCCTTCTGAGGCTTGCTTTCTTAGGAAAAAAATTGTATTTGATTGATTGCAAATGAGGTTAATGTTAGTCAAATTTGACTCTCTTTTGATCTAACAGGGTCTGTTACTGGCTGTATGGCCTTAAACAAATTACTTAATCTCTCTAATCTTGTTTCCTCAACCATAAATGGGAGCAGTAACACTCACACCACAGGATTATTGCAAGGATTAAATGAGAGAAAGACTTCAAATACCCAGGCTTAAAGTAGACGATCAATAAATTGTGGTCTCTACTGAGATCACTATTATTAATATACCACTCATTTTCTGTGCTCACAATGTAATTACTCTAGTTGTTTGGTTTGAATGGTTTGTCCCGTTAGGTTGCAAATTTTCCAAGACAAGTGTTAGGTTCTATTCCATTATTAGTTCCTTTCATCCCTCTGTATCAGTCATCTGAGCCCTAGCCGAAAACAGCTGTCTCACTCAGACTGGGTATCTGAGGTATGCAGAATGAAGGGGTTATTTGCAGAAAAGTGGGCACAGTAAGGGAGACTCACAAAGGATGAAGAAGCACCCTGGGGCTAGTGACAGCAGGGAGGCTTTAGCTCCATAGCTTAAGGACAGGGGAGGAGGGTCACCCAAGAAGAGCTGTGGCTTTAGGTAGACAAGTACCAAACTACCACGGACAGGAAAGGAGCCAGGAGAATAAGTACTCCAACCTCTCTCTTATCCCACCCTCTGACCTCCTGTTGGTGCCTCTCATTGGATGAGCCCAAGAGGAAGCTAGAAGACAAGGAAGCTGATTGAGAAAGTCTGTAGAAATCAACATCCCTAAACCCAAAGGGAGAGGAGAGGGAGAAGAAAGGAGAGAAAGGGAGAAAGTGGATCTGAGAAGTAAACTGAGAGTGAGCAACACAACCTCCCCTGATGCAGTCAATTAGTATAGGTGCTTTACATGTAATAGGTGCCCATAAATGTTTGTGCAGGGAAAGGAATTGAAATCGACTAAACACAGTTCTTAACATGTTGAGAGTTCATCTTTAAATGTAGATTGAGAAAGATTCTTCCTAATAGCACAGTAGTTTGGAGGTAAGGTTTGGGATCAGACCTATCCCGGTTTGAATCGTGTTTTCATCCCTTCCTAACTCTGTGATCAAGGGCAGTTACTAAATGATGTGGCCTCGGTTTCTTCTTAGAGAAAGAGATATGAGCTACTTTGAGGCTGCTTTTGAGTGAATGAGATGATGCAGATAGTATGCCCAGCACAGAAAGAAATACTGAAGAAATGTTAGCAAGTGAACTCTCAGGATCAGTAGATCTCAACTGGTGGCAATTTTGCCCCCCCACCCCCACCCACTCCCCTGGGAACACTCGGCAACATCATGAGACATTTTTGGTTGTAACAAACGAAGAGTGCTGTTGGCATCTCGTGAGTAGAAGCCAGGCATCCAACTAAACATTCTACTATGCCCAAGACAGTCTCCATGACACAGAACTATCCGACCCAAAATGTCAGTAGTGCCAAGGTCGAGAACCCCTGGCCTAGAATGTTCTCATTCTCTGTTCTATGCATCCCCATCCTTGGGCCTGCATATTATTTGATACTGGTTCTTAAGATCCCTGATTATTGTTGTGTTCTTTACTCAGTAAGTTGGAGATAGCTGTCCTCCATCTTCCATAAAAAATGGGGTGAGATTATGTATATAAACACTTCAACACTCTGTGACTTTGTCTTTCCACAAGGCTACCTGAATAAAAAAAAAAAATGAAAAAAAAAATAGAAAATCACTGTGATAGGTTGTAATCCGAACTACAAGTACTCAATATTAAAGCACTTATGTCAAATACATGTTATAGATTTGTAAGGAAATGGCAGTACAGAGCTATTTCTAGGGGGATTTCAGATCATCAGGGAGCAATGCATTCTTTCTGCAACTGCCATTTCTGGTGAGGCTTTTTCCTATAGGAAACAAGAGCCACAAACTCATGAAACTAATGTGAAATAGATCAGTGCAAGTAAACATTAAATTGAAGACTGCCCTTAAATATAGTTTGATTGTGGTTTTTTTCTCTTTATCACTTTCCCCTGTCCTTTAACTCTTTTTTTAAATTTACTTATTTTTAATTTACATCCAAGTTAGTTAGCATGTAGTGCAACAATGATTTCAGGAGTAGATTCCTTAGTGCCCCTTACCCATTTAGCCCATCCCCCTCCCACAACCCCTCCAGTAACCCTGTTTGTTCTCCATATTTAAGAGTCTCTTCTGTTTTGTCCCCTTCCCTGTTTTTATATTCTTTTGCTTCCCTTCCCTTATGTTCATCTGTTTTGTCTCTTAAAGTCCTCAGATGAGTGAAGTCATATGATTTTTGTCTTTCTCTGACTTACTAATTTCACTTGGCATGATACTGTCTAGTCCCATCCACGTAGCTGTGAATGGCAAGATTTCATTCTTTTTTGATTGCCGAGTAATACTCCATTGTATGTATATACCACATCTGCTTTATCCATTCCTCCATTGATGGACATGTGGGCTCTTTCCATACTTTGGCTATTGTTGATAGTACTGCTATCAACATTGGGGTGCATGTGCCCCTTCGAAACAGCATTCCTGTCTGTATCCCTTGGGTAAATACCTAGTAGTACAATTGCTGGGTCAGAGGGCAGTTCTATTTTTAATTTTTTGAGGAACCTCCATACTGTTTTCCAGAGTGGCTGCACCAGTTTTCATTCCCACCAGCAGTGCAAAAGAGATCCTCTCACTCCGCATCCTTGCCAACATCTGTTGTTGCCTGAGTTGTTACTGTTAGCCATTCTGACAGGTGTGAGGTGGTATCTCATTGTGGTTTTGATTTGTATTTCCCTGATGATGAGTGATGTTGAGCCCTTTTTCATGTGTCGGTTGGCCATCTGGATGTCTTCTTTGGAGAAGTGTCTATTCATGTCTTTTGCCCATTTCTTCACTGGATTATTTGCCTTTCAGGTGTTGATTTTGGTAAGTTCTTTATAGATTTTGAGTACTAACCCTTTACCTGATATGTCATTTGCAAATATCTTTTCCCATTCCATCAGTTGCCTTTTAGTTTTGCTGATTGTTTCCTTTGCTGTGCAGATGCTTTTTATTTTGATGAGGTCCCAATAGTTCATTTTTGCTTTTGTTTTCCTGGCCTCCGGTTCAGGCTCATTTTTTCTGCATGTCGCTGTCGAGTTTTCCCAGCACCACTTGCTGAAGAGACTCTCTTTATTCCATTGGATGTTCTTTACTGCTTTGTCAAAGATTAGCTGACAAAGATTTGTGGATCCATTTGTGGGTTCTCTATTCTGTTCCATTGATCTGAGTGTCTGTTTTTGTGCCATCTGTCCCTCAGCTGAGTTACAGTCTACCCAGAGTTCGTTGCCCCTGGCAACAGTAGACTTTCGTCTTCAGAAAGTTGAGGTTATTAAAACACAATGCCTCTCCACCTCAAGGTGGCTCTGGGTCTTTTCTATTTCATTTCCTCCAACTGCAAAGGAAGGCTGATCCTCCCAGCTCTCTAATTCATTAATTCATTATTGAGTTTTTACTCCAGTCCTTGGCTAAGGCAGAACAAGCATAATGGTCCCTATTCTCATGAAGCATACAGTCTATGGGGGGATAGGGACATTCATCAAGTAAGCAAACAAATTACAAGTACTGATTGGGATCAGGGGTGTGAAAGTAGTAGGGACCAAGATGGAAAACAAAACCTGAGACCTTCTTAGGTAATCTGATCAAGGAAGGTCTCTTTGAGGAGGTGATAGTTAAGGTAAGGCAAGCAGGAGTGAAGGGGCTTTCCAGTCTCAAGGCAGGGGAAGGGTACTCTAGGAAAAGGACTAGCATGTGCACAGGCCCCCAGACAGGAAAGATTGGACATGTTCAGGGAATAAACATTGACAAGTGAGGCTTCACCGGCGAGAGTATGTGGGATAAGATGTCCTGGATAAGAGCATGGGCTCAATGGAGAACTTGAAGATATTCTAAAAGCAGTGGGAAAATGCATGTATTTTATACTGGGCAGCGACTTGATGTTTGTTCATATTTAATGTGCATTTTCTGTGGGATGAGAGCACTTTATACATGGTAATTTATTTAATACTCACACTCACCTTGTGAAATAAGAACTATTATTATACCCATGTTTACAGATGAGAAAACAGAGGCACAGCGAGCTTAAGAAACCCAAGGTCACCTAGCTATGTTAGCATTTCTCAACTTCACCGCCATTGACTGGGGTGGGGTCGCGAGGAGAGGGGCCAGTGTGTTCACTGTGGGATGTTTGGCAGCCACCGTGCCCTCTACCCACCTGATGCTGGTAGCAGCCTCCTCTCTCCCACCTGTTGTGACAACCAAAAACACGTTCTGACAAACATCTGAGAGTCAGATGTCCCTTGCGGGGGAAAGGGGAGCAAAATCTTCCCTGGTTGAGAACTCCTGCTTTATAGAAACAGGAAAGAACTAAAACAGCTCAAATCCCATTACCCAGTAATGACTGCACTGGTAACTTCCAGACTTTCTTCTGGGCTCTCTCTGCATTTTCTTCAAAACATGGGTCTGGCAAAGATCAACCACTTCAGAGTAATGGTTCCCTCCCTCCCCAGGTAGTGGGTACTTGAACTTCATGGCTCTACACACTCATAAATCACCCACTAAGAGCAGGAATGGGGAGTTGTGTGGTTCAGCTTTCCTGAGCATTAAAACAGGTCTTGTAGATGGAAGAGTAGAATTGTGGGAGTCGAGGCAGGTCATGGAGGAGACCAACATTCTCTGCCTCCTTGCCCTCTCCATCCATGAGAGTTCTTCTCGCTCATCTCAGAAGCTCACTCAGCACCACCCAGTGACCCTGAGGTAGTGCTACCTCTGAGTCAGAACTAGTGCCTCTTAGGAGTGCAGGACTGTGGATGGTGATGACCTCGTTAGGGACACGGGGTTAGTGCATCCTTTTTCTGGGTCAGCACTGTGGACCACATGATGGTGGGAAAGGAAGGATGGCTGTGACTTACTTTTGGAAACAATGATATACCATAGTAAGCTGGCTTCAGATTCTTGATTTGAAAAGTGTGAGGGTACCTAACATGAGTGTCATATAAGAAGTGACCAGAAATATTGTATGTTTTATTTGATTCATTCAACATCTGGGTTGTCAGGCGGTATTTTGAGTGCTTTTCATTTCACCCAGGTCTCTAACTGTACGACCTTCAAAGAATAGTAGCCAAGGTTATCCTGATTGATTCAATGAAAATGCATTGGGTGTTTGTCGTGGGCTAGGCTTTACCTTCTCTGTCCTCATGGAGTTTAAGGTGTTGAGAAGAGAGAGAAACCAATCAAGGAATCACATGAATAAATGTCAAGTGACAAATCTGACCATCACTTCGAAGGGGAGGGTGCTTGGTGCCTCTTAAGGGGGATTGGGGAAGTTTGACCTAGTCTTGGAGTGAGGAGAATAGAAAACTGCTCAGTGGATATGAGGGCTGCTCAGGGATATGAAGAGTGAATAGACATGAATTAGGTGAGACAAAGCACTCCAGGCAGAGAGAGACCATGACCCAAAGCCCAGCAGACAGGATGACTTTACCTCAAGAAGCCTAGGGTTGTGTGTTGTAACAGGTGTCTATGTTTGTATGTGTGCAATTGCCTACACATGTACTTTAATTTGTCATCACTGGCTGCTGCCTTTGCTGTGTAATACTAGGTTATATTCAGAATTTATGTGTCCTGTAGTTGAATCATGTTTAATTTCCACTGATATATATACATACACACATACACACACACACTCACAAACACACACACACTCACACACTCACACACACACGCACACACACACTCACACTCACACAGACACACACACACACACACACACACATATCCACTATTTGCTTATACAGAATAGACTTTTGCTGTTTTAGCTCAGCTTTGGAGGGTAAATTTGCCAATTTGTATCTTTGTCTTCATGAAAGCCTCACTAGACAGAAAATCACATGTCAACACAAGCGAAGTGTAATGGGAGAGTGATACCTACAGGATCAAATAACTATAAAGAGGGGAAAATCAGGACCCAGGACACTGTAGACAACCTAGATGATCAAAACTGGAAGTCGTATGACTTTGTGGAAAGAACTTTAATTGTGAGGTCAGAACCATCCAGATTCAAGTCTTAGCTTCATTTCCTTATAATGCTGAACAAATTGTTTCATTTGTCTAAGCCTGCTTTCTTGTCTGTAACATGGAGGAATGACCCCAGCTTCATAGGATCAATGTGAAGAGTCAAGATGACTTATGAAAAACTCCTGGCACGTGACTGCAGCTCAATAAATGGTAGCTAGCATGATCATTGATAATATGATAAAGTTGGAACTCCTGGATTTTAAACATTAAGCCATAGATTTCATGTAGAGCTTCCTGGCATCCATGGCAAAACAGGCAGCTTATATGACTGGTAGTGTTAATGAAGTAAAAGCATAGACATTCCTTGAGCGAGACAAGATTATCTGGGCAGTTAGTTAGGCATGAATGAAATGTTTTACCTGACTCTTCATTGAAACCTCACTGAGCAATATAGAAGAAAATATCTTTAACCTCATCTCCATGGCAAGTAAATATAAATTCAATGCATTCAATTCTTCTTTAACCTTTCAGAGTAAGTAGAAGTCATAAGCTAAAAAGCAGGTGTTGGCAGGGATTATTTTTAATTCAGCTTTGCATCTGCCAAAAAATTCTTGCATCAGTAATGTACATTAAATGGATCATTTCTTCTTTCTTTTTCATTTTATAGGCACCCTTTTAAGTAGTGTTCATGTTCTCACTTAAACCTCTAAGTAAGTCTTTGAGGTATGTGTCATAATGCCGATTTTATGGATGAGGTCATCGAGGTTCACAGTCCAAGGTCAGTAACAGAGATGGATTGAGGACATGAGCCAAGGGCCATTTAACTCATGGGATTCCATCCTTCTCCCCTAGCCTGCCATCTTAAATATAGCTAGGCCATGTGTTCCTCTGATGGGGAAAAAGAGGGCTTCATTGAAAAATAGAAAGGAAATTAAATTGGGGGCTCTAGGTCTAATATTGTTTTATTACTGAGACATCAAGAAAGAATGTTTCGTAAATGAGTTTTCTGGGAGCGATGTTTTAATCTTTTTATTGTTGTTCTGATTTATTCCAAATCATTTAACTAAAATGACATAGATAAAAAGATATTAAGAAACGCATTCAACAAGATCATGGCATATACATGATCCAAATATATCAAATTGCATGAATGACTTTGTGTTGAACTCTGTGCCTTCAAAACAAGCAGAGATAAATGGACCTGTTTATATTCATGAGGAAAACACAAATCTGCAATTTGTAACATTACTGCTATATAATCAGTCAGGTTAACTCATGTCCAGTAAACACTCTCAAAGTTAACTGGCATTTAAAATGTCCTCCCACTCAGTCAGTTAAGCATCTGACTTAGGCCCAGGTCATGATCTCACAGCTGTGAGTCCGAGCCCTGCATTGGCTCTGTGCTGGCATCTCAGAGCCTGGAGCCTCCTTCGGATTCTGTGTCTCCCTCTCTCTCTGCCCCTCCCCTGCTCATGCTCTGTCTCTCTGTCCTTCAAAAATAAATAAACATTTAAAAAAAAATTTTTTTTTATATGTCCTCCCAGTTGGGGCACATAGGTGGCTCAGTCGGTTGGGCAGCTGATTCTTAATCTCAGCTCAGGTCTTGATCTCAGGGTTGTGAGTTCAGGTTCCGTGCTGGACGTGAAGCCTACTTAAAAAGAGAAAATATCTTTCCAGTTAATTTAATTTTTACTTTTCTACATGATTCTGAGTAGGCATGTTAAATGAGTCATAGTCCATATATTGAAGTAAGTGATTAGTGCCTTCAAAGGGGGTGGTACCCTGAATCGTACAAAGAGGTTCAGTAAGGATAAAGATACTAATATTTGCTTTCACCATTTTTTCCACTAAAAAGACGGATGATGATGATGATGATGATGATGATGATGATGATGATGATGGTGGTGGTGGTGGTCAAGAACTGTGAAGGGTCCAAGATTTTACTCTGCCTGAAAGCTAACAAGGTAACTTGCCAGAGATTTGTAGATGCTGGCCGAGGATACAAAATTTCTGTGTCAGTGATGAAAGACTTTCCTACTTGTGGCACAGCAGGGGCATAGGCTTCGTGTTTCCACTGGTTCCCCCTGTTTTTCAAGTCCAGTGGGGCTGGCATGGAGGACCCCAGGTCAATACTGCATCTACAGTGGATCTGTGTTTCAGCTGAGGAGCCCCAGGCTTTAGAAACCCCAATCTTATAAAGTTTTGCCAGCAAACCTCCCCAGTCTCTGACCTGGAGGAAGATGGGATCTTTATTATCCTGGTCAGGAAAAACAAAGTCTTCCTTTTACCCTGCAGAGAAACACTATCTCTATCTTCCAAAATATAAACATCCTCCAAAAAGTATCAGGAACAAAAGTGGGTACGAGAATCATAGAAATACCTTGGAGAATCGCTTCCCAACAATGGTGATGATATGGTAGGAGTGGTGGTGGTTAATATTTATTCAGCTCCCATTTCCCATTGGGCTGAGCCCTTTATACCTCATCTCCCCTTCATTAAAATCCTAGAAGTCGATAGTATTATTCACATTTATACCTAAACGTAGTAGAGATTCAGAGGTTCAACAACTGTCTCAAGGTTACATGTGCAGAAAATGGCAGAGCCAACCCTTGTATGAAGGTCTTTTTGACTCCTGAATCTGTGCCCTCCACCCTAACATGACCTTGCTGCTCTACAAAATATACGTACACCTAAATATTTGCCATGGTAGAAACAAGTTGCTGTATGAAAATAGGTAGAATTTAGATTGGGTCTGTGAAGGTGTCATGTTTATTCTTACCAAGATGTCAAGGGCGACTGTTTCATGAGTGAACTTACTGGGAGAGTAGGTGACAGAGTGTAGACCGGAAGCTAGGCAGTCTCTCTCCAGAATTGGAGCATTTTCCTACCAGCCTATATAGCCCGCACTGGATATATGACTCCTGCATCACAAAAGCCAGAGTCCTGAGTTAACTCTGGGCAACTACCCCCCTAATTTGGCACTTTAACCTTTTATTTAAGAAAGGCAGAGCCCCTCAAAGCTTGGGAATAAAGTGTCAGCAATGATGAGAAATGCTGCTCTTCTCGCAGAGAACATGGGCAATTAGAAATACATGACCCACGTGGGCTGTCCAATAACGGATCATTGCAACAGGATGCTGGAAAATGACAAGCGGCCAAGTTGGCCAAGCGATTCTGTAGGGTAACACCAGCAGTGGCCTGTGAGGTTGGTGCCAAAATACCTTCTTTTTTTTCAACTTTTTTTTTTTTTTAATTTATTTTTGGGACAGAGAGAGACAGAGCATGAACGGGGTAGGGGCAGAGAGAGAGGGAGACACAGAATCGGAAACAGGCTCCAGGCTCTGAGCCATCAGCCCAGAGCCTGACGCGGGGCTCGAACTCACGGACCGCGAGATCGTGACCTGGCTGAAGTCGGACGCTTAACCGACTGCGCCACCCAGGCGCCCCCCCAAAATACCTTCTGATGTCTAGAAAGACTCACGGCAGTGGATTCTCCATCAGCACCTGGGAGATTCTGATACTTTAAGAGCCAGGGCAAGTTATTCACTTAACAAATTCCAAGGAATATCTACTATGCGTGAGACTTTTGTTCCTATTCTGGTGCAAATACTGACAAGCCAGCCTGTTATTAGATTGTGAAGTGATTAGAATACAATGGGAAAATGTGGGGGAAAAGCCTAATGGAAAATTTAATGGAAGAAAATAGGAAAACATAGCTAACACATCCCAGGGACATTAGGGGGAGCTTCCAATGGGTAACACTTGGACTCAGCTTTTAAAAAGTGGAAATTTGTTATCCCTGTTTATGTCATTCATTTAACTTATCTAAATGAGGAACGTTTAATTTATTTAACACTTACTTGCATATTGTCTACCTCCCCTGTATTCATAGTCCCGAGAATAGTGCCAGAAACGTAGTAGGTACTCAGCATTTCTAGAATGCATGAATGTTAAATATGAAGTTTTGCTTGTATTCTTCATGATGGTGTTTAAAAAATACATATGTACATTTTGAAGTCCTAAAAGAGTCTTTTGTTATAAGTAACTTTCAGGAAACCTGTTATTTATTTATTTTTTTTTTAATTAAAAATTTTCTTTTTTACATTTTATTTATTTTTGATAGAGAGGCAGAGCACAAGTTGGGGAGGGGCAGAGAGAGACGGAGACACAGAATCTGAAGCAGGCTCCAGGCTCCGAGCTGTCAGCACAGAGCCCGACACGTGGCTCAAACTCACAAACCACAAGATCATGACCTGAGCCGAAGTCGATTTTTAACCGACTGAGCCACCCAGGCGCCCCTCAGGAAACCTTTTAAATTTGCTTTACAGTATCTATCTTATATACCAGACAGGAGGAAAGGGAAATGAGAGTTGAGTGACTGATTCACTCGTTATCCAGTGTTTTTCAAGCATGTCCTATGTACAAAGTGCTGGGTGTTGATTGGTCATGTAGAAGCCAATTTGATCCCTATCCCTGAGAAAATCAAGCATAGCCATGGAGCACAGTTTGCAGGCACGTTGCATAAGAAAGAACAACCTGGAAAATTAAAAAGTATGGAGCTAAAAGGCCACTTCCTGGGACATTCCCTGCAGAACAGCTCCCTATCTCAAATTTTGATTTTGTGGGAGGAAATCTTTTGGGTTGGATAATACAAATTAATTCTGTACATAATTAATTTCCCTGGACTGTTTTGCACCCTCACCTTCCTTTTCTTTTTCTCTTAGAACAAAGGAAAAGTTATGCAACTGGTGGAATTGTAAATATAAACACGCTTACAGTCTCAAGAGAAATGATGAGTTCAATTTAGAACTAGGCCAGGATTTATTTAATTGGTAGCTGATTACTAAATACTAAATGAATGGAAACTGGTGTTGTCACAGCAATGGTTTGTTTATTCAAAGAATTTCCATCACAGATCTTTTTGATTCCAACATTCCCTTCATTTTTTCACATTTTATTTTTTTTCTCTGCAGCACTGAAGCATACAAGTTTATTAAGTAGTCTAGCTTATTCTCAAAATATGCTGATCCTGAGTGGTTATAAAATATTTATGCAGGCCATTTAAGTTGAATCAGAAACGGTTTCCAATCAGACTGAAATCATCTTTTAGTTTAAGCAGATGATGCCAGTACCAAAGAAGTTGCAATCATGCCCATGCCCAGACTCTGTCTGCTACATGCCTGCTGCAGAACAGATTTTAATGGCTTTCGAACACAGCGTTTGTCTTCTTATGTAACTCCTTGTTGGACTTCATCACCCCTCTCAACTTGAGCAAGTGCAAATTGCCCTTCCTCACGAGCTCAAGGAAAGGAAGCTCTACGGTTGCTTCCTAAAACCCAAAGAACTTAATACCTTCCCTCGAGATTTACTCTCCTGAATAAAACCTTTAGTAGCTCCCCCCCCCCCCCCCATTACAGGATCAAGTTCAAGTTCGTGACCATCCATGGTTGGGCCCATGCCATTCCTTCCTCACACTTAACCATCCAGTACTGAACCAGTTAGAGTTGCTCCACCATCACGATTTCTGTACCCTTGTTGCTGGTGTTCCGTCTACCTGGAATACTTGCCCTACATTTCTTTACTTAACTTTCTCCCACTTGCCTTGCAAAAATCAGCTTCTGTTTCATGTTCTGCAGGAAGTGGAACCCTCACCCCCATCCACTGCACAAGTTTGGCTAAGAATCCTGTGTACTCTTTAATACCAGTGGTAGAGAGAATCTTCTGTTGAAATCATGTACCTCACCCAATAGTCTAAAACTTCCACAAAGGCCAAAATGTGTTTTATTTATCTTTGTGCCCCGGGTCTGGCAATTCGTGGGGACTCAACAAACATTTGTTGAATGAATAAGTCAATACATGAGGACCCATGAGGAAAAGCATGAAATGGGAAATTAGCAAGGCAGGAAAGACCTTAAAAATACAATTCTGAGGAGGCAACAACATGGGTCTGAGAGATACAGCTAATGCAAAGAGGGGCACATTTATGTATTTGTTGAATCATGGTTTATTGAGCCATCCATGTGCTGATATAGGAGGTGCAGTGATGAACAAGATAAATAAAGACGCTACTTCACAGAGCTTCCTTCTAAGATATATACCTAGATTATAGGGGCGCCTGGGTGGCGCAGTCGGTTAAGCGTCCGACTTCAGCCAGGTCACGATCTCGCGGTCCGTGAGTTCGAGCCCCGCGTCAGGCTCTGGGCTGATGGCTCAGAGCCTGGAGCCTGTTTCCGATTCTGTGTCTCCCTCTCTCTCTGCCCCTCCCCCGTTCATCCTCTGTCTCTCTCTGTCCCAAAAAAAATAAATAAACGTTGAAAAAAAAAATTATACCTAGATTATATATATTAAAAAAAAAAAAGGTAAGTGCGATGAGGAAATCAAGTGAAGGTAATGAAAGGGTGGTAGGGAGAGAGGCTGAGATTGGATGGGGAGAGCGGACCTCTTCAAGAAAATTTTGGAGATGGCACCCAAAGGATGAGAAGGGGTGCTAGCTCTATCCTAACGGCTGGTGAGAGGGTGTTCTCATTCCACCCTGAGGTGGAACAAAGTCCAAGATTTTGAGGAAAAAAAGTTCTGTCATCGTATGTAAGTCAGGTTGGCGAATTGGAGGGCCTGAGTTCTGATGGGAAATGGTTTATAAAAATAAGGGTGGCTTGTCAGTAACGGAGACAGAAGACTCAGAAACTCCCAGAGAAAGGACCCCTTTCAGCCCATGAGGATCTGGCAGGGAGACAAGAATTTGAAGGAGAGCCCCCCACAGGCTAATTAATGACTGACATCCACATTCCATAAACCGATGTGCAAAAGAGGAAGGGAGAAATTAGATTTTGGAAAATTCTTTACCGAAACCACAGAGACCAGAACATTCATTAGGAAGGGCTGTTGCATGCTTTGTAAACACAAACCACAGACTTTCTAGGCCACAAAAATATATCTGCAGGGACCTCTGTTCCCTAGGAAGTGGCAAGTAATGGCCTAAGGGATATTAGCAATGGTTTCTTCTCAGTTTTTCATTACTGTCCAGTATAAATGCAGTAACAATAAAAACTAATGGCATCGATTACTTATGCCACTTACTGCGCCAAGCAACTCATAGCACAATGGTAAATGCATGGCCTCTGGAGTTAGACTCCGTGAGTTCAAATCCTACCTCCTGCACCTACCAGCTTTGTGGCTTTTGGCAAGTTACCAAGTTTGTGTGACTTCCTCTCTTCATCTCCAACACGGGGAGGAGGAGGGGATAACGGTGCTCTCTGGTGGGCCATTGTGAGGAGTAATTAGGCAATATAGGAAAAGTGCTTAGAACAGCTGTTCCACAGGTACTGATGTAAATGCAAGCTCCTATTGCCAACTTACTTATCACAACTACCTATCAGGTGAGTACGATTGTTATCCCCGTTCTGAATATGAGAAAACTTTAGCGGCTGTGTGTAACTTGCCAAGGTTTCATAGCTAGTCAGTGGCAGAGCTGGGATCTGAACCCAGAGTGATTTCAGAGCCCAGGATCTTAATCCTGGGCTCTGTCACCCTTTCTATTTAAATGAGAGTTCTCATCTGGGTTGCAAACTAACCCATTTATTCGTTCGTTCGTTTTGGCAGATCTTGACTGTGAGTACGGTTTGCGGGGCTTTAAGGAAAAGGGGGTGTAAGTATATTGGACATCCAAAGGTCGTGGCTTACACTGAGACTTCGGCTCTCTGGGGTGGCCTACGGTGCTCACAGGCTCATTCAAAAGCGGGGTGTTCATTGGCAGTCCCGCTTTTCAAAGGCTTTTCCAGCGTTAGGTACACTTTCTATTTCCTAATAGCGATTCTGAGAAACAAAATTATCACACATGCATGCACACACATTCACGTACATGCGTGTGCACACCCACATACACACACACGCCCTCGTGCTCAGGAGGGTTTTAGTTTTTTGTTTAATTTTCTCTGAACATCGGAAATCCGTGAACATATCTGTTGAAATTGTCTAAAAACAAGACTAGCTACCCTCAGAATACCACCACCCCTAATCAACGTGAGATGACCAAGTTTCCTGCAGCCAGGGTCAGGATGAGGAAAGGGAAAGGACCCCAGGAACAATAGTGCGTGTGTCTAAAGGTCTGTGTTCTGCGTTAACAGTAATGCTGGCAAAGGAGAAAGGATGCTTCATGGCATGGTCTGCTGCATATATTAGCTCAAATGTGGAATTTTTTTCTCCAGTCTCTTCCATAATTTTTAATTCTGCTCATGGATAAATTTGGTCAGCAGCACCACTGAAATTGATTCTGTGGGACGCCTGCCCGGCTCATTCAGTGGAGCTTGGGACTCTCGATCTCAGGGTCGTGAGTTTGAGCCCCATGTATGTAGAGATTACTTTAATAAATAAAAATAAACTTAAAAAAAAAACCGCCTCTGTATAATTCGGGTCTGTGTTAGATGCTTTCTGAGAAGACTCAGTTACAGAGAATCCAAAAGGAGCCTGCTCCGTATAGACGTCTGTTTCACTTTGAACAGCCGCGTTGACCCCCAGAGAGACCATAGAGAAAAACTACCAGTGCCTAGTCAGCACCATGTTCAATTTGGTGTGTTATGTTTCACTAGCATTATAAATGCTCGTCGTCACTGGCATGCATGAATTCTTGCAACATTTGATTTAACAACGGAGCAAAGTGGGGTCAGAACTCATTTGTAAAGAAAAAGATGTTCACACACTCCCTAGGCAGATAAGCTTTAGGCATTTTTTTTTTAAGTCACTTGGCTACTGAGTTATTTTTTAAGGTAGATGTATGTTTTGTTTTATTCACCTCGAGTGTTTTTCTAGCTTATATTTACTGAGCTGCCAAGTACCTGACACTTGTGTATTTTAAATATATCATCTCATTTAATTTTTACACAGCCCTGTGAGGTTGTTGGGTTCCTCTTATTCCCCTTTTACAGATAACGAGACAAAGGAACCAGGAAAATTTGCCAGTAGGTGGTAGAGCTGGTTTCTGATCCAGGTAGTTAGGTTCCAGAATCCGTGCTTCAAATCTCTGTACGTATTGCCTCCCCAAATTAAGTTATCAGTAAATGCTTATCAAATAAACAGATCGCCACGTGAGCCTTAACTGGTCCTGTGGCACAGGGCGTGGCCTTTAAAAAATGAACAGTACACTTATTATTCACAGTAGTTATTATATTTCATTTAACGAAAAATGTATGCATGCACAGAGGATCTATTTCTTTGTATTTGCTGAACTTGGGAAGAGTGATATTCCTTAAGAATGAAGCCACATGAGAAGCCATAGGGTCTTTTCAACATGGCCTATAGTTTACACTCTCATCTACTGCGAGGGTTCATCTAAATAACTGGTTGGAGAGTGGGAATTTCTGTAGCTGCATCTTAAGGTCCTTGATAACTAAGAACAAAAATGGCCATTTATCGGGCACTTGCTCTGTGCCAGCTCTGTGCTAATAAGCACTTAATGTGCATTATATCGTTTAATCTTCACAAACTCTGTTTAGAGGATGGAGAAACTTCTCAGAGAAGTACATTGAATTGCGCGTTTACAAAGGAGTATGGCCAGAACAGTTCGAACCCAAGCTCATGCTCTTATCTGCCATGCTGTACTGCCTAGTGCCCTTTCTGTTCCCTTCTCTAGTTTCCCTAGCTGTGGACTAGCTGTGCCTAGTCTGGTGCCTGGGGCCATGGATGGATACTGGCACCTGCTGACTGTTAAATCAGTGGGTGCTTGATTGACCTCTGGAATGAAATGAAAATTTGAACAGCTGTCTCTTGCACTCCTTATAAGTTAGTTTGCTAATGAATCACCTGGGGGATCTTATTGAAATGCAGATTCTGGACCAGTAGGTTTCAGGTAGGGAATGAGGTTCTGCATTTCTAATAAGCTCCCAGGTAATGTTGATGATGCTGGTCTGTGGACCATACTGCCCTGAGCTGTCCAGTGTGCTAGCCATAAGCCGCATGTAGCTATTCATGAAAACAATTAAGATTAAAATCCAGTTTCTCAGTCACGTTCGTCACATTTCAAGTGCTGTTTCAAGTGCTAAAGAGCCACATGCGGCCATTGTCTACCATGTTAAACAGAGCATTTCCATCATCACAGAAAGTCCTGTTGGACCACATTGCTATAGAATATTCTATAGAATATCATAATACAGAAAATTAATATAAAGTTAATATAGAGAAATAATCCACTTTAAGAGTCCCAAATACATTCTTATTTCATTGGCCTGAAAAATGTCACTTTCCTCATTATTTCATACATTATCCTATCCATATATCAGATACATGAATCTTTGATGGGAAATGTCAATATTGCACAAAGAATACTGATAAATATATTTTTTTACTTAGGATCCAACACCAGTGCTTGAGGAAAAAGGAAAAGGCACTTTTTGTTGTTGGTTTTTAAAAAGACCACAGTTTTGGTCACAACTCCAAAAGCACCAGAACTTTATTGAAAATGTTCTAATGACACTTGGAAAACTTACGCGGATGTATCTACAAACCCAGCATTCTCTGGCCCCCCCCCCTTTTTTTTTTTTAACAAGTGTCACTTTTCTCCACACATAGTTCTCTCAAGGACTGTACTTTCATGAATGCCTTGGGGTCTAGAGGCCATGGTCATTGCCAACAGAGTAAGGGAAATTATTTGATCGTTGACAATATCTTTAGAAATCATTTTGTCCAATCCTCCCATTTTGCTGATGGGCAAACGAAGGCTTAAAGAGGAGATACAATTTGCAATAGATGTTAGTTAGAGCTGGTGTCAAGTACGCAGTGATAGTTGCTGAATTGCGTGAATCTACTTTTCTTTTTCTTCGCTGGATTGTCTGTAACTGGATGACACAGTGATCACTAAAATATAACACTTTTACTTACATTTCTTTGCACCCTGTCAAAGATACACACAGAGACATTAGATATCAGAAACAAATTGCCTGGAATGGAAACAAAGGACAGCAAGATTTATAAAGTAATTCTTTTTTTGTATCAGTGGTACCTATTCATTATAGAAACTTAGAAAATACCAATGAGAAAAAAGAATGAAATTTAGATCAGCTGTAGTGCAGTTACTCAGAGACATTACTATAAATTTGGTGATTATGTAGCCTTATTTTTCGGTGTGTGATGTATAAAAATACACATCAGAAAAAAATATATATCAGATACTCTTTTGCAATATCATGCACATTTTCCCAAATCATTATATAAGATTCTGAATCATCTCTAGTGGCTGAAGTAATATTCCATTGTGTGGTAATATCAAAATTTATTCATGTGAATCACAACTGATCAACAGTTACATGGTTATTTTCTTTTATTTATTATAAACAGCCGTGTGATGAACTTCATTGTGGGAAAAATCAACATAACTTTCTTTAGGATAAATTCCAAAGAGTGAAACTGCTTAGTCAAATGTTTTAAAAGATTTTAGGCTTTCTGATGCAAATTTTCACATTCCCCTCCAGAAGGCTTGTACTCTTATATGTAAGAGAAAACGTAAAAATAAACTCTCTGAGGATTTGGACTGTGGCTGCTTTATTCAAGATTGTATCTGCACAGCCTAGAAGGCCTTAAGAGTGTATTTATTAATTAGCCCAGAGCCTGGCACATATTGATGCTTGATAAATGTGAATTATAATTATTAATTTCTTTGACATTTTTTAAATCATTTTCATGGCACAGCAGTACTTTTGGAAGTTTATTTGGAATCCTGTCTAAGAATAAACATGAAACTCCAACCTTATCCCTTTGTATCTCATGTAGAGTCCCTCCCTTGTTGAATCTCTGAAACACATTTATTGTGGAACTGCTTTCTGCCTTTTTTTTTTTTTTTCCAGCATATTTGTAAAACATTTTCCTTCCTGTCACTTGATGTCTGATTAGGCTCAAACAATGCAACCCACTGGGGCAAATCAGTCTGGACAAAGTAGTATTGACTTTACGGAAAACAAAGAAAATGATAATAGGTGTGACGTGTCCACTTTAAGTGCTTTTAAGTGTATCTGCTGGTTGGACTCACACACTCCTCCTCTTTGCAGAGAAATATAATGAGATTATTAAAAAGATTGGCTTTGGCTTGGAACTTGGCATCTATTACCCTGGCTCTGTGACGTTGGGCATATTACTCAGTCTCCCCAAGTCTTGATTTCCTCACTCGGAAGAGCAGAACCCACTTACCAGGTTTGGCAAGAAGAGCCCCTGAGACGGTGCACGTAAAGCTCTTAGCACCAAATCTAGCTTCAGAATGAACACCCGGTAAACAGTGGCCACTGATGCCAGAACTTCATGACCACCAGTGATTGAGAACTGAATGTGTACGGTTTTATGTTCCCAGGGTTCTATTTTACGGACTTAACATTTCCTTCCACATTCTAAGAGATTAGTGCGTTAGATTTTGCTGAGCTTGCCACTTGGGGGAAGCTTTCAGCAGATTTTATTGAGCCATTTTCCTCTTGGAGAAAATAAAACCCAAAGTCGCATAGCAAATGCCTCTGGCATGCCAGAGATCCAGAAGACTGTTGGATCTTCAAAGCCTCAGACTACTTCATGATAATCATGTAAATAGTGCTGGTGATGATAATGATCATCCCGGTGCTGATAAAAGCTAGCTTAAAATGAGTGTTTATTTTTGGTCAGGAAGTATGCATTTATTCATACTCTTATTTAATCTGCACCATAACTACAAAGGTAGGTGATATTATTCCCAGAAGCTGAGAGTGTTTATTAATTTGTCCAGGATAACATAGCTGAGAACTGTAGAGCTGTTCTAACTGGAGCCCAGTTCTGCGCTTTAAACCACCACAATCTGCTCCATAAAACCAACCATTCAGAAGCGAGTCCTGTTCTCAGCAGAAGTCTTGAGAACATACTTTCTCATCAACTGAAATGACTGCCAAATCACAAGGGTTGAATATGTAGCCAAATCAATATTACAACCTAAACTTGTTTCCTATTTTGCATCCTATTTAAGATCAGTGAAAGATACCCAATGCCCCTAGCCTTTCACATTAGAAGTTCAGTAGAATTTACTTTTGAAGTCTTCTTGGAAAAATATCTGAGTGAAATCCTGCTTTCCTTTGTAAGAGGAGATTTATTTTGCCTGTATTCATTAGCTCTCTGGTTGAGCACACAGAGAGGAGCGAGACAGCTGATTATTCAAATAAACAAGTCCGCTGATTGAAAGCCCACTAATAACCTTGTTATGTAGAAAAGGCCCCTGTCTGCAGGAAAAGTCTCTTTAGCAACAAGTCATGTCACTGAATCAGGAGTTGCAACAGGGACTACGTCCACATTCAGTGGCTTGGCAGAATTTTAAAATGCAGCTCTGTGGGTCTTCCAGGTCATTCTGCTAGGTCTTTAAAATACATGGATTGGGGCGCCTGGGTGGCTCAGTTGTTTAAGCGTCCGACCTCGGCTCAGGTCATGATCTCGCAGTTGGTGGGTTCGAGCCCCGTGTCGGGCTCTGTGCTGACAGCTTGGAGCCTGAACCCTGCTTTGGATTCTGTGTCTCCTCCTCTCTCTGCCCCTCCCATGCTCACGCTCTGTTTCTGTCTCTCAATAATAAACATTTAAAAAAATAATAAAATACATGGATTGAAGGCATGAATCTTATTCATGTGGACCTGGAGAAATGAGTAATTTTCTCTGAGTCACCAGCTTCCAAGGTATCCCCACCATAAAGTGCATACTTATCTCAACTTCCTCTTTGTTCAGTTTGTTGTCATCTAAGGAAACCTAGGGACACAGACACCGTGTGATGCAGCTGCATAAGCAGAGCCTGAGAGGAAGCCGGGAAAAGAATATGTATGGTGAGACGGGCAGTGCCCTGTCTAATTTCTTCCGAGGGCCTCTTCTTTTTCATTTGTACACTTTGCAAACAAATTAAGGGAGCTAACTAGTGAGGAAGGAGATCACATTCTCTGCCCTTCAGTTATTTCGGAGTTGACTGTGTGTCCTACACCCCATGTCATTCAAGGGAGCCTTGAGGGACACCTGACCTAGTTGAGCAGCCGTGCCTTTAATAAACCTGCCAAAATAAGTTATGGAATTTCTTATACAACTGTGAGATTCCCTCAAAGACACACTGAAGGTTGCTTGAGTTTTATTATGTAGAGCGTAACTCGGATGGTAGTGACCAGACAGCTTGGTTACTTTGTGGATGATCGTGGTGATCATGATGTTGAGAGCACCTCACACTCCGGTGCACCTGCCATGTGCCGAGGAGACAACTATAACTTTGTACATTTTCTCATGTAGTATTTGCAACAATTCTGATGGAGAGACTATTCCTGTACCTATTGTATAGACAAGAAAACCGAGGCTTAGGGAAGCCAAGGCCACATATCTGGTGGGCAGCGGACCCAGAATTCAAACTCAAACTGACTGATTCCAAAATGAAGACCCTTAACCACTGTATCCATGGTCCGCAAACATTTTTTTAACACGTACCCATCAGTAAAACATTTCAAGGACATTCCCTCTTTGTACTTACTTATTAATAACTAACTCTATACTAGTATACTATGTACATAATAAAATATATATATATATATATATATATATATATATATATATATATATAAGGAATAAATTAAGAAGGATGAACCAAAGATGAAATAATGTTTGATTTTGTTATGTTTATTAATGCATCCAAGTATTTTGGATCCCGTGAAAAGGTTATTATAATTAATGTTTTTTTTAATTTTTAAAGTTTTTATTTACTTTGAGAGAGGGAGAGAATGAACAGGGGAGGACCAAAAAGAGAGAGAGACAGAAGATCTGAAGCAGGCTGTGTGCAGACAGCAGAGAGCCCGATGCGGGGCTTGAACTCATGAACCATAAGATCATGACCTGAGCTGAAGTCAGATGCTAAACTGACTGAGCCACCCAGGAGCCCCATGCGTCAGTATTTCTGAAAATTTTTGTTCAGTGTGTTTGGCCTGGTAACTCAAAAGCCCAGCTCTGAGTTGTTTTCCTCTACTTGATCATACCTGGCAAAGATTCTGCAGAAGGATCCTTAGATCTAAATGAGAAAATGGACATTACTGGCTGCACATTTGAAATCAAGGTTTCCAAGTTTCAGTTCTGTCCACCAATTATGCAAAGATTTTTGTTGAAATCCAGTTAGCAAATTGCTGTCTTTCCCAGTGCCAGTCTTTTGTTCTTCTACATAGGTTGTATCTTTGCATTTTTTAAAAAGTTTGTTGAAAACTTACAAAAACTCTTACTTTAAAACCTTTGAAAACTGATTAATCATGTTTATAAAATTGTTTCCAATATTTAAAGAGATTTTCATAGGTGCATCAAGTATATGGATGCATCCTGACATCACACAATAAAAGAATCATTTCTAAAGCAATTTCTGCTCTCAAATTGCTCTCTCCATAACATCGGCTTATTTTATTTATTTTTTTTTATTTTGAGAGTCTGTCTTTATGTTCTAGGTGCTTGGTTTTTATATGTCTAGCTAATTGTGATGGCTTTAAAGAATCATTAGCTCATGTCTCAAGACAGTATATATAGAGCATGGTTCAGTGTTGATAATGATTATCTATATATCAGATATTTTTCTTCTAATTTTACATTGGGGAGGGCTGATGTCTTGGTCAATTTGAGGAGCTGATCTTTGTTTTTACCTTAGAATATGGCTGCTGAGGAATAGGAATGGCCACTTTTTCTGCCATTTTTCTACTCACTATGCTAATCGTGTTGTCATCAACTTAACCACCCCAGACAGGGAAGGGAGGTGGGAAGCTCGTGGGTCTTTAATGGCATCACACTGCATTCTTTCCATGGGTTCTGTCAGTTTGGGGATTGGCCGGAGATCTTACTCTTAAGAACTTAATGAACTGCGTTATGAGCTGTAGGTCTGTAAGAAAGCTGCTTTGCTATCAACCAAAGAAATTGCCGGATGGCAAAAGCCAGGCTTAAGGTGTGGGACATTCAAAGTCCGGCTTTTTAAAAGTGTGCAAAGTAAAGTACAATAAAACGAAACTCACGGTGCGAGGAGGTTGAGAGTCAGCAGTATCACGGTGGAGAACTTCAATTGTTACAAAGAGCCCTGGTCACCGACACTCCCTGCCGTTGGCCCAACCACTACTGCCACCAGAGTTAGATCACACCATAACTTAAAAAAAAAAAAAAAAAAAAAAAACTGTTTCTAAACTATGGAAATAGCAAATATATATTAAGGTAGAGAGGGCAGTATAATGAAGCCTCATGTACTCGTTACCCAGCTTATTAATTGTCACTTCGCGGTTTATCTATATTCTTCCTGCCTCCCTACTGAATTATTTTGAGGCTAATCCCAGATACATAACATCATTCTATCTGTAAATATTTTAGTATGAATTTCCAAAATATAAGGACCTGGTATTGTGTTCGTTGTAGTCGATAAAAGATGCTGGTTAAGGGGCGCCTGGGTGGCGCAGTCGGTTAAGCGTCCGACTTCAGCCAGGTCATGATCTCGCGGTCCGTGAGTTCGAGCCCCGCGTCGGGCTCTGGGCTGATGGCTCAGAGCCCGGAGCCTGTTTCCGATTCTGTGTCTCCCTCTCTCTCTGCCCCTCCCCCGTTCATGCTCTGTCTCTCTCTGTCCCAAAAATAAATAAACGTTGAAAAAAAAAAAATTAAAAAAAAAAAAGATGCTGGTTAAGTTTGATTATTGACTATAAATAGTTCTTTTTGTTATTGTTTGTAAGATAACATCTCTCAGAAGAGACATTCTGATTTGAAAGAGTTGCACTGTTGGGGGAAAAATGAGTTCTGGAATTAACAAAATAGTGTAAATTACCTAGGAATTAATCCAACAGAAGATATATAAACTTTTTATGAAAAAAAATCCGTGAAACATTTCAGGACATAAAATATGAACTGAATAAGCAGAGACCTACCAAGTTCTAAGTGAAAAGGCTACATACTTTGGTTATTAATCTAGTGCATTGTATTGATTCATTTTCACGTGTTAAATCAACCTTCTATTCTTGGGAAAACCTGCTTGGTCATGACGTATTATTCTCCTATATACGTTATTTGAATTGATTTATTAAAATGCTCTAAATGGTTTTTGTGCCAGTAATGGTGAGGGATATTGGCCTTTTTCTTCTATCATTTTTGTCCCATATTTGTCGTAGGGTGATGGTGGCTTCATAAAATGAGTTGGGAAGTATTTCCTCTTCTTCTGTTTTCCACGTTTGTTTACCACCTCTGTGTTTTCTTAAATGTTTGATAAAATTTACCGGTGAAGCCATCTGGGCCTGGAATTGTCTTTGCAGGAAATTTTTAAATTAGGAGCTAAATTTCTTTATTTGATATATGGCTATTTAGGTAACCGAATTCTTTTTCACTGACCTTCAGCATTTTAGTTGTCTTTGAAGGAATTTATTCACTTAATATAAACTGCCAAATTTATTGACACATCCTCAGGTTTTTTCCTGCCTGCAGATTCCATGCTGTTAATGTTTGGCAGTGGTCAGCTCAGTTGAAAAGGGCTGGTGGGGTTGTCTGTTAGGAGCCCTCAGGGCGGTAAACATATCCCGGAGAGACTGAGAAGTCAGCCCTGAGATGTGCCTCCGGGTTATAAGTTTTGAGAAGACAGTAACCTGTGTCCTGTCACCTGTAAGAAACACATCTCCTGAATCTCCTTTGCCTGTCTCCAGTGGGTCTCATTCACGTTAGCGGCCAGACTCCTATCTCACAAAGTACCCTGGACCCTGATGAGCATCAGCCCAATTTTTTCTTTCAATAATTTTTTAAAGTGTATTTAATTAGAGAGAGAGAGTGCGAGCGAGCATGAGTGGGGGAGGGGCAGAGAGAGAAGAAAGGAGAGAGGCTCCCAAGCAGGCTCCATGCTGTCGGTGCAGAGCCCAACGCGCAACTCACACCCGTGGACGGTGAGATCACGACCTGAGCCAACATCAAGAGTCGCACAGTTAACTGAGTGAGCCACGCAGGCACCCCCGCTCCCAACTTTTCTTTTTATGCATGTAGCTGAGTCCTGAAGATGAGGATTGGGACTGACACTTATTATGTAGCCCTTAAGTGCCAAGTTCTATGATAAGTCCTTATATATTGTCAAAGTATATTTTTCCAGAAGTTCAGGACATGACTCACATATAAATACATAATGAACATGAATCAAAGATGTAGTTAACTTATTCCTGAAAGTACCAGCAAGATGGAAAAGCTGGCTCAAAGCGTATTAGAGGAATGGAGATTTATTTGGTCAGTCAGTAAAGAAGCGCTAAAATAAATTTATGAAGTTACATGCACAACTGATTAGTGTCCTCTAGGTCAATAAAGCTGGGTAGCTTTGAAAGTTATCTTCTTCTTTTTTTTTTTTTTTTTTTAAATTTTTTTTTAACATTTATTTATTTTTGAGACAGAGAGAGACAGAGCATGAGCAGGGGAGGGTGAGAGAGAGAGGGAGACACAGAATCCGAAACAGGCTCCAGGCTCTGAGCTGTCAGCCTAGAGCCTGATGCAGGGCTCGAACTCACGGACCGTGAGATCATGACCTGAGCCAAAGTCGGATGCCAAACTGACTGAGCCACCCAGGCGCCCCGAAAGTTATCTTTTTGGACCAGACAGACATCGTTTTCAGCTTACCATATTCTACAAGTCAATCTCTAACTGCAGAGTCTGGGCCCTAATGAATGGAAACAAGTAAATCAAACGAATGTGGACTTGTTTCGTAACGTGTGGGGACCTTTGGGTAGGTTTGTTAGTGCCCTACGTGACAAAAAAAAAAAAAAAAAAAGGTGATACAGTCATCTTCTTAATTCCAAATTTTAGAACAATTTTTTTCTTTTCTTTTTTCCTAGAGAGAGAGAGAACGCACGCGCACAATCCGGGGAAGGGCCGGGGAAGGTAGAGAATCCCAAGCAGACTCCAGGCTGGGCGTGGATTCCTCCACGTGACTTGATCTCATGACCCTGGGATTATGACCTGAGCTGAAATCAAGAGGCAGACGCTCAACTCACTGACCCACCCAGGCACCTCAGATAATTGTTCTTAATAAATGATCTAGTTTCATGTCCGAGATCCCAAGGTGTAAGAATCAGCATCCCCACTTGAAGAACAGCAAACACACACAGTGTTCTTGGTTTCCCACCGAGGCTTTTAAAAATATATCCAGCTGCATTTTAGGTTATGTTCACTTACCTAACAAATACTGAAAAAGTAGCTTCTATGTATCAGGCTAGTGCTGGAAGTTCAGTAGTGAACAGAATAGACTCCATTCTAGCCCTTATGGGCACATCGTAGTAGGGAAACTGCACTTCCGACAAATAAATGCAAGGGTGGTGAGAACTGCAATTTAAGGAGCCATCGGTGTATAGAGCTTCATCTGGATGTTCAGAGACAGCCTCTTGGAGGAGGTGACCATTTACCTGAGGTTAACATTAAAATTGGAGTGGGAGGGGCGCCCGGGTGGCTCCGTCGGTTAAGCGTCCGACTTCGGCTCAGGTCACGTTCTCGCGGTCCGTGAGTTTGAGCCCCGCGTCGGGCTCTGTGCTGACTGCTCAGAGCCTGGAGCCTGCTTCCGATCCTGTGTCTCCTGCTCTCTCTGACCCTCCCCCGTTGATGCTCTGTCTCTCTCTGTCTCAAAAATAAATAAACGTTAAAAAAAAATTAAAAAAAAAATTAAATTGGAGTGGGAGATGAGACATAAAGCATTGCAGGTATATACTAACGCTCTGCGTTGAGACAGTTTGTCCCCGAATGAGTATTTCCCAGTTGCTTGGTTCAAATAAAAATTCTAGATTTTAAAGAAGTGAGATGAGTTTTCTTGGAGTTTCAACTTCAGATTCTTCCCAGTCATGAATTATATAATGATAAAAGATGAAGGGGAGAAATGAGGGGAAACATAGTAGAGACGGAGGAAAAGAGGGCAGCTTTTCTGTGGTGTGCATGCCCTGGTTCTCAAGACCAAATGTTACATTTCCGGGAATGTTTTGAACCAGATGCTGTCACGTTGGTAGCCTGAGATCCATCATGGTGGGAATATTTGTATCATGGAAACCATCAAATGTTACAAATCAGGGGCACCTGGGTGGTTCAGTCGGTTAAGCGGCCGACTTCAGCTCAGGTCATGATCCCGCGGTCTGTGGGTTTGAGCCCCTCATCGGGCTCTTTGCTGGCAGTTCAGAGCCTGGAGCCTGCTTCCGATTCTGTGTCTCCCTCTCTCTCTGCCCCTCCCCTGCTTGCTCTCTGTCTGTCTGTCTGTCTGTCTCTCTCTCTCAAATAATAAACATTAAAAAACATTTTTTTTAAAGTTACAAATCAGGATTCTTCTCCCCTCCCGAACACACACACAGAGATCTAGTTGTTTGACCTTTGCACATCACAGCAGCTTTCCCAGGAGGAAATTCAAAGCCATGGGTTTATTTATCATTAAAATTAACTGCTCCTCATCTCTGCTGATTATACATTTCTAAGATTGGAAAATGCCTCTGTAGAATAAAGAACCCTAAACCGTGTATACAAGGGCCTGTTGTAGCCACATACTCCAAGTCTTAGTTCAATGATGAATCCTTCTAAATAGCCAAATACTCTCAATGACAAGACACTATGTGTTAAAGGGCAACCTAATCCATTTCCCCAGAGTTCTAAATAATAGAAAGTCGGTCCTCATGTTGCCCCTAAATCAGCTTGCCTGTACTTTCTATCTGATGCTAGTTTATTCTTCTGGAACTGCATAGAAAAATCTAGTTTCTATTTCCCATCAAGTTGAGGACTATTCAATCCATGTGAAAGCGGCTAGGAAAATGCTTTTAATCCTATATAAAGATACACCATACTTCAGTTCATTCAGGAAGTCATATTTCTTTGAGTGGGTCTCAACTTTGGCTTGCAAGAGATGTTCATGAAGTTTCTAAACTTGTACATACTGGGGTCTCTACTCCCAGACTTTCTGAGTGAGTGGGTCTGTGGGGCCACAGGCGTCAATATTTTCTACAAGCTTCCTTGGCAATACTGATACAAAGGCTGAGCCCCCAAATTTATTGGGTCTCTTGGCTGCTAATACCCAAAGTTCAGTGATTTAAAAAAAAAGAAGGTTCCCCTCTTTAGCAGTCTTGTAGGAAGAACAGACATAAGAGTCCTTGATTTACATTAATATTTATAACAAATGCCAAGAGGCGGGGGATGAAGAAGTTCAGAGAAAGGGCGTCTAGCTCAGGGCCTAGGAGGAGCCATCAGAAGGAGTTGGCCTTACACAGCATCTTGATAGACAGGTAAGACTTATTAGCCCAGTGAAGAAAGTAAAGGAAAAAGAAAGTGACATTCATAGCCCCGAAAGTTCAAGGCATAAATGGAATTGTGAGGACTTGCAGAAAAATGAGTATCAAATTGTTGTTAACCAGCCATAGGGGCAAATTCTAGGCACAACATAAAAACATATTGTCGCTTGATTGCAGACGAATATTACAGGGATTAAAAAAGGAAATTTCTTCAAAGATGTTTCAGTAATATTCCATGCAGTCTACCCACATGCTTACCAAGGCATGAAATAAACACTGCCTGTACCTTGATAGGACAAGTGATGTGACTCAGCTTGAGGGAAGTTCACGCTCTCGGCTGCCTCCAAAAGGAACCAAAAGTGTCTCTGTCAGATGCGGTAGAGGGAATCACTCATGCCTTTAAAATATCAGTAACACAAAATCTCGTGCAGAGGAGTTGAATCAATGATAAATTTCATTTTAATAAGCTAGCACTCGTTTGTGGGTGCAGAAAAGGTCCCTGGAACCTCTGCTCGACCCAGCTGGTTCATCTGGCCATGAGGTGCTGCAGCTCCAAAACACCGATGGCTTTTTATTCTTTTCTGCTTCTGGATTCTAGGACAAGCGTCAGTTGGCGGGATTTTCTGTTCTCCGTTGTGCCAGCCTAGGTCTGTATTGTGTGCGCTGCTATATTTGGGTTCCTTTATAGAAAATCTGTTTCCGTGTGTGTGTGCGTGTATGTGCTTAATATACTTTATTTTTTTGCAGAAAAATCGAGTGGAAAGTACAAGACCGTGTCCGCATACTCCATATCCCCTTTCCCCACCACACTGTCTCCCCTGTTTATCGTCTTGCATTCGCCTGGTGCATTTGTTATCACAGTTGACGAGCCCGTAGTGGTACATTATTATTAACTCAAGTCCATCATTTATGTTAGGGTTTATGCTTGTGTTTTGAGTATTTCCCAGCTGCAGAGCACCTTCTGACTTTGTCTCATTTTTTTTTTCCTCTGCAATTCTGTGTCACGAACGGAGATTGTCAGAACCAGTTAAGTAAGGTCTGCACATCCCTCCAAACATTCCAGCAGCCTGAAGAGTAGAGTGCTGGTCGCTCGTACCTTCTCTCGCTGTCATGACTGACAAAGCAAGGTTCTTAACCTGAATCGGCTTCGGTGAAGGTCCTAGTTTCAGTTTGTGAGGTGTTACGTTAGAGAATCTTCCACAACCTATACGTAGGACTGCGTTCAGATTTTTTCAGCTTCTTCTCTGGAAATCGTTCCTACAGATAAGTTCGCTATTAAACCTCATAAGATTCAGAATCGTGTTTAGTGATTTCATGTGTCGCTGCGCTAGTCTTTTTAATCTGGGCTCCAGCCAAATGGAACTGTCTGCTGTCTCAATTGCAATAGGTTGTTGTGACTTTATTTTTGGACAGCTCTGTTGTGCATGCTTGATGCTTATACTGAGAGCAGTCTCTAATCCTCTTTCTTCTTCTCCATCTTCTTTCTCTTCATCAGCAGAGTCTAAATTATAAGTTGGCAGAAGAAACTCTGACCGCCTCCCCTTGACTGGACCCCACACTTTCTCATCTTTCTTCATTCGTTTTGTACTCCCATCTGGAAGGCCCTTCTCATCCCTTCTCCCACTTGCCCTGCCTCTTCCTCTTCTCCCGGTGAGCCTATCTCTGCCAGCTGAGATGCTAGACATTATTCAAAATCCTCCTCTCCTCCGATGCCACAGCCTGCGTGAAACATTATCCTGATTCTGCAATGAACCTGAGAACTCATTACTGTTCCCTGATGCCGCACGCTTTCAAATCATGTCACTCCCTTGCCTAAAACACTTCCGTGGTTTCCCATCCTGCTTGGAATTAAACCCAGACTCTGCACGTTGGCACACAGGGCCCTGCACCTACTTCTCCAGGATCAGACTGTACCACTCTCCTCCTGGCCAACTGCCTTGCAGCATTAATAGCTGTCAGGTTCATTGATTCACAATGGTTCCCGAAGTGTGGTCCGTAAACCCCTAGGATGATTTTCCTAATAATACTAAGACACTATTGTTTTTTTCCCAACTGTACTGACATCTGCCCTAATGATGCAAAAGCAGTGGTGAGTGAAACAGCCGGGGCCTTGGCACAAACCAAGGCACTCGTGCCTGACCACACTGGTCTTGTCCTCCTCTTAGCCATGAGCCCACTGTTTAAAAACTAGCAGGTTCACTGAGTACTCTTCATGAGAAAGCTGTGGAAATTATTAACTGCGTTAAGTTTTGACCCGGAGTACCCACCCTTTTAATATTAGTAGGATGAAATAGTAAATATCCATCAAGCACTTTGGAACATGCGAAAAGGGACTTGTGTTACTGGTTTTCCAGTGAACTAGTCATTTTTTTGGTTTGATGCAATGTCAATTTTACTTGAAAGAACAACTGATAGACAAACCAAGGTTATTCAAATGTAGGCATTTTGCAGGTATTTTCTGGAAAATGAATGAAGGGAGCTTGTTACTTCAAGAAAAACAGCTGACAGTATTTTTTGCCAATGATAACGTTTGAGCTTTCAGTCCATCACTATAAGCTTGACAGTTTTCCAACACCCCAGTTTTTTGTGTGTGATTTTAAGTAATATGATTTTTTTTTTTTTTTGGAGAGAGAGAGAGGGCAAGTCAGGGAGAGGGGCAGAGGGAGGGAGGGAAAGAGAAAGAGAAAGAGAATCCTAAGCAGGCTCCACACTCAGGGCAGAGCCCAATGTGTGATCAGATCCCATGACCCTGGGATCATGACCTGAGCCCAAATCAAGAGTCGAGGCTCAACTGACTGAGCCAACCAGGCGCCTCTAAGTAATATGATTTTTTTTTACATATTGTGTAATGAAATGTGTCAATAGTTGGAATATTTGCCTAACTTAATGAACTAGTATTTTCCATAGGACAAATGTGTGGTATTTTTTTAAAAAGCATCCATGGTTAAAAGATTGTTTCAAAAAGTAGGAAAGACCAGTGATTTTTTTAATGTAATAGGGTACAAAAAAGTTCATTACTATGGTTTCCAATTCCACACAACTCACCTTTAAGAAAATACCACTGGTTGCACATTGGTGTGATGTCAACAAAGACTCTGCATCTATCTGAACGTTTATTAAAATATTTCTCCTTTTTCCATCAACATATCTGTGGGAGGCCAGATTTTTTTTCACATACTTCAACCAAAACAGCATATCACAACAGATTGAATGTAGAAACAGAGATGAGATTCCAACAGCCTTCTCTTAATCTCCGAAGGAGATTTGCAATACTATGAAACGGTGCCGTTCATTTCACTAATATTTGCTTTGGAAAATTTAGTTATTTTCATAAAACTGGGTTATTTAGGTTAACGCATTATGAGTTTATTATTATTGTAATGAATTAATGAGTGCTTTAAACTGCTCAGTTTTAGTATCTGTTAAGTACGTACCAACAGACATAACGTGCATAAGCAGAAAGTCTCGTGTCGTCTTCAGTAAATTTTAGGAGTGCCAAGAGACTTGACGCCAGTATGTTTGAGAATCGTAGCAACTAGAAGCATTATTTTTTTTTAATTTTTTAACGTTTATTTATTTTTGAGAGACAGAGAACACAGAGCACGAGCCGGGGGAGGGCAGAAAGAGAGGGAGACAGAATCTGAAACAGGTTCCAGGCTCTGAGCTGTCAGCGCAGAGCCTGATGCGAGGCTTGAACTCATGACTGTCTGATCATGACCTGAGCCGAAGTCGGCCGCTTAACCTACTGAGCCACCCAGGCACCCCACAACTAGGAGAATTCTTAATGAGGACTTTGGACCTAAAATTACATGTTTGGCCCCCTGTCAGGAGAATCTAGATGAATATTGTCCAAGTGCCTCCAAATTAGAAAAGTATATTCTTAAGTTTTTAAAAACTGTATGTGGTGGGGCACCTGGGTGGCTCAGTCGGTTAGGTGTCTGTCTCTTGATTTCGGCTCAGGTCATGATCTCACGTTTCTGGAAGTCCAAGCCCCACATTGGGCTGTGTGCTGACAGTGTGGAACCTGCTTGGGATTCTCTCTCTTCCTCTCTCTCTCTGCCCCTCCCCTGCTTGCACTCTCACTCTCTCAAAATAAATAAATGAACTTAAGCAAATAAAAATATAAAACTGTATGTGTTTCAATCAGGGGTAGGACATGCGATCCAACTTTTCAGATGCTCTGCGGTGTATATAGGGCATCTTCTGTTCCTTTCGTTTCTCTTTATCCTTTTTCTCTTCTCATCCCATCTCCAATCGAACCGTTAGCCTGACCCCATTTCTATATTCAGTTTTCTTAATTTTTTTCCTCTTGTACTAAGTAATTGTTTTCTGAGAGAATCCCAGCTTAACCAATGTTTAATGTTGTCTCAAGGTCACTTTCCCTCAGGGGACAGAACCCTGTGTTCTTTCTCTCCTGAACAAATTGGTCTTTAGGAATAACATGGCTAGTTGGTCATTCTGTTACTTAATGGTTTAAAAATTCAGAGTTAGTTTTTTAAAAGTGGTAACAACTTAATGATATTCAGCTGCTGCTATTCCAGAAAAATGTTTGTTTTTTTTTTTAATTTTTTTTTTCAACGTTTATTTATTTTTGGGACAGAGAGAGAGAGAGCATGAACGGGGGAGGGGCAGAGAGAGAGAGAGGGAGACACAGAATCGGAAACAGGCTCCAGGCTCTGAGCCATCAGCCCAGAGCCTGACGCGGGGCTCGAACTCACGGACCGCGAGATCGTGACCTGGCTGAAGTCGGACGCTTAACCGACTATGCCACCCAGGCGCCCCCAGAAAAATGTTTTTAATGAGCAAGAACTTCTATAGTAGATTTTTAATTCTTTTCTAAGGAAGCACTCCTAAAATGTGGTAGATGTATGCAAGATGATAGTACCTATCTATTTTAACTATAACTAGAACATAAAGCCTATGATTTCACAGGTACCATTGCTTAGAACAAGTTTCAGTTTTTTAAAAAAAATGCAATGGGGCACCTGGGTGGCTTAGTTGGTTGAGCATCCAACTCTTGATTTCGGCTCAGATCATGATCCCAGGGTGGTGGGATCGAGCCCTGTGTCCATGCTGAGCCTGGAGCCTGGTTGGGATTCTCTCTCTCTCCCTGTGCCCCCCGCCCGCACCCCACCCCCTGCAAATAAAAAAAATGATTTGCTATATATTCAAGGCAAAATATAAAGTAAGTCATAGTACGGTTGGTATATGGAGAGGATGTTATTTGGATGATGGAATTCGCAACCATGTTGCAAAGAGAAGTCCCAGGTTATAGCTCATTGTACCTTCTCCTGCCTTTAGTACTCTTGCCCCTTCAACTTCCATTTCAGAATTATTCAGTGATAATTTCCTATGATGAAGTCTTTTGAAGGTTTTTTTTTCTCGCTCAAGCCAAATAAATGAAATTCACTTAAAATACCTTTTTTGGAATGCACTATGTAAATGTACATAATATACAAGGTGAGAAGAATTTTATGTACACAAGTAAATATGTGGTTTGGATGATACAACTTCTAGATTTCCTAGAATCAAGACTTTATTTAGGGCAGACACTAATCTGGTTGTGGAAAGAGGATATTTTATTTTTTTAATAACATTAATGGACCGACATCAATTTTGATAACCTTCAAAGAAAAGAAATTAAATAAATCTTGGTCACCTCTCTCTAGGCTAACATGGTTTTTAAAGCGCTTGTTGACTTGACATTCCTTATAGTCTTCTATAATGAAGTAGAGTTTTGTTTTGTTTTTTAATTTTTTTTTTCAATGTTTATTTTTATTTTTGGGACAGAGAGAGACAGAGCATGAACGGGGGAGGGGCAGAGAGAGAGGGAGACACAGAATCGGAAACAGGCTCCAGGCTCTGAGCCATCAGCCCAGAGCCTGACGCGGGGCTCGAACTCCCAGACCACGAGATCGTGACCTGGCTGAGGTCGGACGCTTAACCGACTGTGCCACCCAGGCGCCCCTGAAGTAGAGTTTTAAAGACTACTTTTTTCATGGCACCTGGGTGGCTCCTTTGGTTAAGCATCTGACTCTTGCATTCGGCTCAGGTCATGATCCCGCAGTTCCTGGATTCAAGCTCCGAGTCAGGCTCCATGCCGGATGGCACAGAGCCTGCTTGAGATTCTCTCTCTCTGCCCCTCCTCTGCTCTCTCTTGCTCTCTCTCAAAATAAATCAATAAACTTAAAAAAACTACTTTTTCCCCAAATAATGATTTCTTTCTTAAAAAGAAAAGGCACACAGAGAAAGACAAATACCGTGTGATTTCACTTACATGTGGAATCTAAAAACAGTGAGCAAATAAATGTAAAAAGTAGAAACTGACGCGCAAATAGAACAACCTGGTAGTTGCCAGCGGGGAGGACACTGGGGGGATGGGCAAGATAGGTGAAAGGGAGTAGGAGATACAGGCTTTTAGTTAAAGAAGGAATAAATCACAGGGAGGAAGGGTAAAGCACAGGGAATATAGTCCATGATAGGTGTAATAGTATTGTATGGTGACAGAAGGTAGTTACACCTGACATGAGCACAACACCAGGTTTTGAGTTGTTGAATCACCATGTTGTATGCTTGAAACTAAAATAACATTGTGTGTTGGGTGCCTGGGTGGCTCAGTCAGTTAAGCGTCCAACCTCAGCTCGGGTTACGATCTCACAGTTCTTGAGTTTGAGCCCCGCGTCAGGCTCTGTGCTGACAGCTGGGAGCCTGGAGCCTGCTTTGGATTCTGTGTCACCCTCTCTCTCTGCCCCTCCCCTACTCGCTATCTCTCTCTCTCTCTCTTTCTCTCTCTCTCTCTCTCAAAACTAAATAAACTTCTAAAATAACATTGCATGTCAACTATACTTCAGTTTCCAAGAAAAAAAGAAAAAGCTTAGCTCATATTATTAGATTGTAATATTCAATGCTTACCTTTTATGTTAGGGAAGGACTTTAGTTATGTGTATAAATGGAAGATCTCCTTACACCCCAAAACAACTTTCCTCCTACCTACAGCCTATGCTTGGAATGCTACCATTTCAGATTCATTCTTTCAGGGTAAATATTGCTTCTCCCTCTTTTATAATGCAGTTGCTGCTGTGATAGGAACCATAGGAAGCAATAAGCACCTTAGTAAGAATGCTTTCGGGGCGCCTGGGTGGCTCAGTCGGTTAAGCGTCCGACTTCGGCTCAGGTCATGATCTCGCGGTGTATGAGTTCGAGCCCCGCGTCGGGCTCTGTGCTGACTGCTCAGAGCCTGGAGCCTGTTTCAGATTCTGTGTCTCCCTCTCTCTCTGACCCTCCCCCGTTCATGCTCTGTCTCTCTCTGTCTCAAAAATAAATAAATGTTAAAAAAAAAATTAAAAAAAAAAAGAATGCTTTCTTTCATGCCTAGGGAAAGCCTCAGGTATCCATTGGAAAAGCATGTGTCTGCAAGAAAGAGAAAGCACAAAATGATTTGAACAACAACAAAAATCAAGACTCATTTTTTCTCGCATAACAAGAAGGGCAGAGATAGGCGTTTCCAAACATTTGCTCAACCCCTCAAAAGTATAAGGGCCAGAATCTCTATGATGCTCTTGACCCGCGGAAAGGGTTATGTCAACAGGCAGGTTCCTTTTTGTAAGGATTTTATTCAAAAGCTTTTCCAGAGGACCCCAAGTAGTTTTCTGTCCCTGTTGCATGTCTCCGTAGAGCTGGGAGATGGGAAAAGAGTGTGTGGCTTTTCAGCCTCTAAAATGGAAAGACCAAGGAAGAGGGGACGAAAAACACCACATAAAAGTAACTTCAAAAGACTGAATAAACAGAGGGAAAGAAAGCATTGAAGAACATAAAAGATTAATGACAGGGAAAAGGCAAAACTAAATCATAACAATAATACTATATTGTTTTTATTAACCAGTCTTACTCTATGCCAGATACTATGCTATCTGCCTTGCATATGTGATCTCACAAAAAGCCTGTAAGGTAGATAAGATCTCCCATGTATAGAGGAGAAAACCAAAGTCAACTACTTGCCCTAAGATTTGTATCAAAGCCAGGATTTGGCCTGTGCTTGCTCTGACTTCGGCACTGCCTCTCCTGAGACCAGCCCTTAGCACATGCGTGTTTCTCTTCCTGGTATATTCCATATCATGCTTCTCCAGAATGTGCAGTAAATTACACACTGTCTGAAACACAGTGGGAATTTTCAGGCCTTGCCTAATGAGGTGGATTGAACCAAGAATGCTTCAGTAGTTGCAGCAAAGCTTCCTACAGCTCTTTCCTCTGCAATAATTACCTTTCATCTTTTCAAGTTTTCTGCTCTTGGAACTCATTACTTCCATTCCGAATTCTGATCTGATGCACAAGTGGCTTCTATCTATATTGAGTGCTTTTAGATGGACTTCTATCTTAGGAGAGAGAGTTCTGCTTGTAAGTGGCCCATGGAAGTCTGTTTGTCTATTTGGTGTTGTACTGTCAGCTTCTCTGGGCCAATTATTTCAGTGCGTTCATGCAAGGTCACCTTCCATGTTCAATCCTATCTAGGCCAGTTAACTTTAAACCAGAGATAAACCCACAGATTGGCTATTTGTGTGAGCTCCTAAGTGAGGTTTGCACTCACTCAAAAGGTGTGCAAAAGGCCAAAGAGTGCTAAGGAATCAAAGATGAATATGGGAGAGTAAGAGAACTGAGAGCTAAGATTGTACCTTGGTCATTTCATATCCCCAGAGCCTAACATGGTGCCTGGTATACATTAAATAGTTGATAAGCCCATGATTTCACTCAAGAAATATTTGGTTAGAACCCATTATGTGCCAGGCACTAGAAGCACAGCAGTAAACAAGATAGATGCGGTTCTCGTGCACATGAAACCTATATTCTTAGGCGGAGATAGGTAATGAAAAGCAAGCACAATTTTAAAATAAAGGAAGAAGGCCCAAATGTCCCTCAGCTGGAGAGTAAACAATAGTGGTAGAGTCATAAAATGAAATACTACTCAGCAATGAGGATGAACGAGGTATTGCTACCCCCACCTGCACAGCAGAATCTCATAATGCACGATGGCACTGACCTCAAGTTCAAAACCATCAAAACGAATCTCTGCTGATAGAGGTCAGGCTAGTGATCCCCTTTGGAGAGGGGCAATGATTTGGAGGGGACATACAGGAGCTTCTGGGGTCCAGGTAATGTTCTTCACCTTGATAAGGAGAATCGGGTCTATTAGAAAGTTCACTTTGTGAAGATTTCTCAGGCTCTGTGCTTATGACGTATGTTTTCCCATGTGCATGTTATAATTCAACTAAATAAACTTATCTTAGAGAAGTTAAATGCTGACTATGATGATGGCTGCGAAGGCATTGCACAGGACCCATGGCAGTGTGATAGCCATCAGCTTAGGGCAGCACTCCTGTAGACAGGGTGGTCAGGGAAAACTTTCCTATGAGATGCTAGGCAGGCTGAGCCCTAAAGGTGAGTAGGTGGCAGCCACGGGAAGATCAAGGGCAGAGCATCCCAGACAGGGGCAATGGCAAGTGCAAAGGCTCTCAGGGAAGAAACGTGGGGCACGCTTGAGAAAGAGAACAGAGGCCAGTGTGGCTGGAGCTGAGTAAGAGGAGAGCAGAGTAAGACAAAACAAAGCCAGCAATAGACAGAGACTACATCATGCGGGGCCTCAAGGCCATTTGGTTTCTGGTCTACCCTGTATGATTTGACTCTTTGTGTGCCAGGCAACATGCTAAGCTCCTTAGGCACATCCTCCTATGTTCTTCTTATCTTTCCAGCAACCCTGGGAGTAGGACTTAGAATTCTATTTTATACATGAAGAGCTGAGGCTTAAGGAAATCAGTTTGCCCAAGGTTACCCTTGGAAATGAGTATTATCACCAGGATTTGAGTCCATATCCCTTTGACCCCATCTGTGTTCTCAAATCCTGACTCCTGACCCTGACTCTGAGCTCTGGCATCTAAATAAACTTCTACTTTGCAGTATGACACATGTACCCTCAGGACTGTGAACAAAGTACTGAGAAAGTAGCCACCTCCATCCAGAAAAGTCTGGGAAGGAGCATGGGGTTGCATTTTGAAGACACGTCTGGAATTTTCCCATAGGCATTCTTTTTCAAGGAAGCAGTATGCGTAAAGCCTCTAAGCTGAGGATTAATCATCACAGCAGCTACTGTTTATTGATCATTCATGCTGTACCAGGTTATGCAGTGAATATGTCACTTACCTCCAGTTAGACTTCACAACAATCCTATGAGGTCAGTAATGGCCCTGTTTTACAGATGAAAACACTGAGGTGTAGAGAGCTTAGTCCTTTGCCCAGTGAGACACGGTGAGTGAGGTAACTAAATACGTGATTTGCTTGTTTAATTAGTGATGAGGGAGAATAGTGAACTTGGACTGGCAGGCATCAAAACCCAGCCATAAGCATAGCTCTGCGTCTAGAATCTGTGCCCCTGACTCTCTCACTGAGAGCTTGAGGTGTTCGAGGAAGTGGGGGGTGTTTTATGGGGCTTCATGACGGATGTTCTCCGAATTTGACTCATGTTAATGTTCCTGAAGTCCTTCTCCTTTTAAGCATTTTACATTCTGTAATCTCTTCCCTCTGAAATCCTAAAACATACTTTTGTGCGGTTGTCGTTGTTGTCGGTTTGTCGGTTTGTGTTTTTTTCCTCTCCATCTTGACTACAAGGTCCCTGAAAACAATCCCTTATTTCCTTGAATTCCCTATTGCCTCGCCCTGGCCCCTGAGGTCAGAGGTTGAATTGTTTTTATTGACCACTGATACCTCAGGACATGGGGTAGAACCAGGCAGGTAATAGATGCTCCGTAAATATTTCTTGAAGAACTGAGTACTCTGCTTATTTAACAAAGGTTAGAGTGATAATGGATTTGGCTTGGGTCAACAATCAATCTTCATCATTCAGATGGTGTGTGCCTACTTTTATTTCCATCACTTGAGATTTAAGGCAAAAGCAAGGGGTATTGGTGGTCACTCCCTCTCCTGTTCCATTACCCCACTCCACCCCACCCCCCAAATCGTGCAGATTTGGTATTAACCCAGTGTTAGAAGGAATTCTGCATGTAAATTCTGTGAGATGCCTTGGTTGGTACTATACTATACTGTAAGGATTTGTGACTTAGACCAGTGAAGGCTGAACTACTTGATAGAAATTTATGTTCTGGTGTCATTTTTACGAGAAAATCAACTGGTGCCCAATAATTCAGTTGAAATGTTTTCAAATGCATACAAAGAACTCTGATTTTTCTGTACAACTCCAGTGATACCAGTATCCTTGGATCCTCACATCCTGGGTCAGACCAGGAAAGTCTACACGGCTTAGCAGTGAGTTCATACCATGCTCTAGGACCGGCTGTCCAAAGCGGTGACTGCCAGCCACACGTGGCTATTGCACACTTGCGGTGTGGTGATTCTGAATTGAGATATACTATGGGTGTAAAATACCACCAGAGTTCAAAGATACAGTATAAAGAGAGAACGTAAAATATCTCATTAACCATTTCTATGATGATTATATGTAAAATAATATTTTTGACATATTGGCTTCCACAAAGTGTATTAATATTTATTTCACTTAGTTTTTGATACTTTTTAAAGTGAGACGTGCAGAAAATGTAAAATTATACACGTGGCTAACCTGAGACAGTGGTGCTCTAGGACATGACAAATATCAATCTGTTAAAAACCTACCTCTTTTACATCTGCCCCTAACTTCACTAGTCTCACTTTTTCCAAAGTTACAAAATTAGTTAAAGCACCCCAGATCCCACCTCTGTCCATTCTCAAAACTCTACTCCTTGTTTCCTGATTGAATCAAAACTCAAGCCAGGCTTCAGTGTCCTATAGCTCTAAACATTATTTTTTACTAGCAAGATTTGCATTGATTCTAATGATGAAAGCACTTGAAATGTATATAGAAATGGGGTGCCTGGCTGGCTCAGTGGAGCAGGTGACTCTTGATCTTTGGGTTGTGAGTTCAAGCCCCACATTGGGTGTAGAGATTACTTAAGATAAATAAACAAAATGTTTAAAAAATTTTTTTTTCAATGTTTATTTATTTTTGGGACAGAGAGAGACAGAGCATGAATGGGGTAGGGGCAGAGAGAGAGGGAGACACAGAATCGGAAACAGGCTCCAGGCTCTGAGCCATCAGCCGAGAGCCCGACGCGGGGCTCAAACTCACGGACCGCGAAGTCGGACGAAGTCGGACGCTTAACCGACTGCGCCACCCAGGCGCCCCAAAACAAAATGTTTTAAATGAATCAGTGCATTAATGAATACAGAAACTCAAAATTTTTAAAAAGAACTCATGTTATCAAATAGCTATTACTATGCCAAGGCCATAATTAGAATTATCACCATTTTCCAAGTGAGATAAATAAGGATGGTATAACATTTACTTGTTAAACTGGCCTTATTCCAGAAGGGCTTTTAACTCTCTGGCCAATTCAGAGGATATAAGTGACTTTTCCAAGATGACACAATGGTTGATGGAGCTAGGACCAGAATGATCTTTTTTAAGCTTTCTTCTACAACAGTTAGACATAGTATCCCATTATCAATTTATAGAGTATAACTTTTTATAAAAGTAAAAACAGCAAAGTTTTTAGCTGACTTTCTTCTCATACAAATTAGAACTGATTAAAGGATATTCCAAGATTTCTTTCATGCACTGCCTTCATTTATTCAGCAAAGCGCTTATGGAGTGCCTGTCTTGTGTAAAGCACTAAGTTGGCCCTGGGGAGACATCAATGAACAAATAACAAAAAGAGACATATCATCTAACACATTCAATCATAACTAACAAGTAGTTAGAATAAAGGGCTGTGGAACCTACTCTCTTAACAACACTCAAGTATGTAAGACAGTACTGTTAATTATAGTCACCATGCTGTGCATTAAATCCCCCAAAACTTACATCTTATAGTTGGAAGTTTGTATGCTTTGGTCAACATCTCCCCATTTCTCCCACCCCTGAGATGCTGGCAACCACTCTCTATTTTTCTGAGCTCAACATTTTTCAGATTCCATATGTAAGCGAGAACATAACAGTATTTGTCTTTCTCTGTCTGCCTTATTCCATTTAGCATAATACCTTCTGGGTCTATCCATGTTGTCACAAATGGCAGGATTTCTTTCTCTTTTATGAATAATAATCAAGTGTGTGTGTGTGTGTGTGTGTGTGTGTGTGTGTGTGTTCAAACATCAGTGATCACTTTGGTTGTTTCCATGTCTCGGCTATTGTGACTATGCTGCAATGAATGTAGGGGTGCCACTATTTCTTTCAAATAGTGATTCCCTTTCCTTGGGATATATACCCAGAAATGGGATTGCTGGATCATATAGCACTTCTGTTGTTAATTTTTTGGGGAAACTCCATGTTATTTTCCATAGTGGCTGCACCAGTTTACATTCCCATCAACAGTATGGAACAGGGGTTCCATTTTCTCTACAGCCTTGCCAACAGTTGTTATTTCTTGTTTTTGTTGTTGTTGTTGTTGTTTTTATGATAACCATTCAAACAGGTGTGAGGTGATGAGATATAGTGGGTTTGATTGGCATTTCTCTGATAAGTGATGTTGAGTATCCTTTCATGTACCTGTTGGTCATTTGTATGTCTTCTTTGGAAAAATGTTTAATCAAGTCTTCTACCCATTTTTTCATTGGATTTTTTGTGGTTTTTTGCTTTTATATGAGTTCCTTATAGATTTTGGATATTAACCCCTTATGAGGTAGATGGTTTGCAAATATTTTCTCCCATTCTATAAATTGCCTTCTTATTTTGCTGATTGTTTTTTTTTTTTTGCTGTGAAGAAGATTTTTAGCTTCATGTAGTCCCACTTGTTGATTTTTGCTGTTGTTGCTTGAGCTCTTGATGTCATATCCAAAAATTCATTGCTAAGACCCATGTCAAGGAGGGTTTGCCCTGTGTTTTCTTCTAATAGTTTTACATTAAGTCTTTAATTCACTTAAAGTTAATTTTTGTGAGTGGTGTAAGATAGGGGGTCCAATTTCTTTCTCTTGGGTGTGAATATCCAGTTTTTCCAGTATCATTTATTGAGGGGATTGTCCTTTCCCCATTGAGTATCTTGGTGTCCTTGTCCGTTATCATTGCCTGTATATTCATGAGTTTATTTCTGGGTTCTCAATTTTGTTCTGTGGTCTATATGTCTGTTTTTATGCTAATACTATACTGTTTTGATGACTATAGATTTGGAAAGCAGTGTATTTCAGACCACCTGAGGTGCCTGTGTGGTGGTTTGTTCAACAACAACCCTCTCTCACAAAAAGCAAAAGAAAACAAAACAAAAACGACAAGTCAAGAACACATGACTTATATAGCATTTGCCAATTTCCATGGTGTAAATATTCCCATCCTGGTTGATATCTGGCTTCCAACAAGGTGTCACGGAATGTGGAGTTGGGAAGAGGTATATGGTAGCACCCATTATCTATCGTTTCCACCCTACAAATACAATAGATAGATAGATACAATAGATACAATTTTGAGGTTAATAACCTCAAAAGCACAGGTAATGGTAAAATGATCAGGAAGCAATGACTTTTGAATATGCGTTGCCTTTGTTTTCAATATAATTTTTTAACAATTTATGTCTTTATGTATTTTTTAATAAACAACCACCTCACAAAATTCTTGCAAATGTAACAGTCAGCTAGTGTGCGCCCATACAAGCCAGGTCTAGCACACCGATGGGACTGGCATCTTCCACGGAAAGCAATCACAATCCTTGTCTAGAACAAGTCCTCACTGTTCTCTCTTTCTCTGTTCCTTACAGATCAGCAAACAGCAGTTGCAAACAGTCAAGGACCGGTTTCAGGCTTTCCTCAATGGGGAAACCCAGATTGTGGCTGATGAAGCCTTCATGAACGCCGTCCAGAGTTACTATGAGGTAAGACTCACCATGCAGAAGAAGGTTAAGACTGCCCAAGCCTAAAGCCCAGAATTGCCAGACTATTGTTCAGTGGGAACAGCAGCCTTGGCCTCCTACAGAACCATCCCCCCACCCCCGAGGCAAACGGGCTGATGATTGGTTACGGTTTTTGGAAATAACAGCATTTTGTTTGGGGAAAACTAAAGCAAACCCACTTGTGTACCCACTAAACAAGATACTGTGTGCAAAACACTCTGCACATTGTCTGCTTTATGTACGATTTCTTGTTTTGTCTGTACAACAGTCTCGTGAGTTAGGTCCCGATATTATTCCCATCTTACCAGCAAGGCATCTGAGGCTGCGACAGGTTAGGTCAATTACTCCAAGTCGCACAGCTGTTACAATGCCACAAGCTAAGACTTGAACTGAGTTGGGAGCTTTTTTTCCTACCAACTCCACCCCTTCTAAAGGATGTTAACATCTTCTAAGATGGTGCCTTCACTCGCTTCCTTGTTCTTTCTATTAAAATGGTGCTGTGAGTTCTTTTCATGAGTTAGAACCCCATCCAAAGTGCAGTACTCTTCTTAAGAGAAAACCTATAAGTGAGAGAACATATCCTGAATATACATCACAAGGGAATTTTCACCTGTCGTCCTCAGAGGTTTATGTACCAGTCAAGTCAGATTTTGGAATTCCACTAGTATATTTAAAATTTATAATTATTCTTCCACAATGTGCACATTGGCTATTGTGTATACATTATTAGTGGAGTCGATATACCATCCCTTCCTATGGGCAATGTTTGCCTGATGTGCATATTTTTCAAAAGTTATTATATGGTCATTAAAAGACGTTTGTTTTCGGGGCACCTGGGTGGCGCAGTCGGTTAAGCGTCCGACTTCAGCCAGGTCACGATCTCGCGGTCTGTGAGTTCGAGCCCCGCGTCGGGCTCTGGGCTGATGGCTCAGAGCCTGGAGCCTGTTTCTGATTCTGTGTCTCCCTCTCTCTCTGCCCCTCCACCGTTCATGCTCTGTCTCTCTCTGCCCCAAAAATAAATAAACGTTGAAAAAAAAAAAAAGATTTAAAAGACGTTTGTTTTCATGTGAACCAGATATTCTATTTGGGATCGTATGCCCCAAATGTTATACCCATTGTCAAGGCTAGGTTAAAAGCATTAGAAACCAACTGCCAAGCATTGAAAAACGCATGGCATCCTGCCATATGCAATTCAAGGTAATAACAATAAACTAAGTATAAAGGAATCCACCAGACTCTGATTTTTTTCCATGGGATCACTTCACAGATTTTCTTCTTTCTTTCCTCTCTGTTTTTAATTATAAGGTACCAAACATTTTCAAAATAAAAACACTGGTGCTTCTGCTTCGCTGTGCTCCACACACATGCTTCTGCCCATCGGGCACTCCAATGTTAGTTGATTGATTCAGTAAAACTCTCCTTCCCACGTGCTAAAGCACTTGGCTTTTTTCATGAAGAGAGTAGAGCAAGACTGCAATTAGATTTTGTGCAGATACTATTGATTGGTTTGCTAATTACTGTTTAACAGTAAACAGTCTTTGTCTCTGTGATGTTTGCTGGGTCCAGCCACAGACTCATTTTACACATTTTCTCAATGAAATTTCTGTTTGGGTTTGTTTTAGAAGTCTGGTTCATTTTTATATTTGTCAAATTTAAGCTTTTTTTTCATTTTACAAATATTATTGCCGATAAGTGTCAGACTTAATTCTTTATCTTATGTGATGCAATATTTCAGTTGAATTCAACGCAATGTGGAAATGACATTCAGAACCATGATGATGGTATGGCAATGAATATCTTGAATCTATTTAACAAAAGATTTTGTGGAGAGACCGCCAGGGAATGAAATTAATTCCCCCCCCCTTTTTTTTCAAGTTCTGAAAGCCAGTTCAGGCCAGGCAGACCTTAGCAATAATTCTCCATGTTTAGAGTTATTCACCAGTCTGTAAATTTGTAGATTGCAAATCTTAATTAGAAAGCTCATTTGACTAATGACATAAATTAAAAGAAAATGCCATTTCTTTGTATTAATTAACTGAAAATAATAGTTATCAATGTGCTAATGAGTCTCTGGAAATTGCCATTATATCTATAGTGACCCCAGTATTTTTTTTTCTATAGTAGCTAGTTTATTTGAAAGAGCTTCTTTTTAGTCTGGTGAGAATATAGGCATTGAGAAATCACTGAATAGTTAATATTAAGATTTGAGTGACAGGAAATAATGTAGGGTATTAATTATTTACTGTATTCATTAGTGAAGTTTCGAGAGTCTTGGGATGCTTGTTCCCGGGAAGTCTAATCCACTGAAGCAAAAGTCCATAATCAAAGGTTCAAGATCAACACTTAACTTGGGAGAGCTCCAAGTTCATTACTCTTCCCTTTCTCCCTCCCCCTTCACTCTTGGGCAGGGGAGAAGCTAGGATTTCTTTCTCCACCTTACTCCAGGATCCAATTGCTTTCCTGTCAGTATCTGTCTGGGTCAAGACTCTTTGGATTACAAATGACAGACACCTAGGTCAAACTGGCTTAAGCCAAAAATGAGATTTATTTGCTCAAGCAACTTAATAGTCTAGGAATAGACCTGGTTTCAGCTGTGGCTGGATCCAGAGACTCCAAAGATGTCAGAAGATGGGTATCTTTCTCCCCATACCTCAGCTTTGTTCTTCCCTGTGTTGGTTTTATTCTTAGGCTGGTTCTCTGCATGTGAAGGACTCTGGCAGATTCCGGTCTTGCCCTACCAGCTTAGCAACCACATCAGCAAAGAGAAGACCTCTTTGCTGAGAGCCCCAGCAAAAGGCCCCAGGTGACTTGGTTGGGCTGTCATGGGTCGTGTGGCCTTTCTGGAGCCAATCACGACAGATGGAGGCTGGACTAGACCAGGGGATCAGTGCTATGACAGATACTGCCTCTGGAGCCTATGAGCAGGCTCAACTACACTGGAACCATCTAGAGTGAAAGTGCAGTGGTTTCTCATTGAGAAATTAGGGTGCTTTCTACCAGAAGAAGAATGTTGGAATGTATGCTCTGCTGGCAAAACCAATAGATATCCTCCTAAATACCCCATCTCTCTCTCTCTCTCTCTCTCTCTCTCTCTCACACACACACACACACACACACACACACATACACACACACACACACACACTCACACATATTCCACCCCACCATACCACACCTTCAAATCCCAGTTTGCTAATGGTAATGACATATGGAAACAACTTTTCCTCAAACAGTTCTGAAAGGATTCTACTAGAATAAGTCATTTCAGTCATTGGCCTTGTTTTGCTAAGGCAGTAATAGTTTTTCAGCACACTAGAGTAGTAAAGAAAAATTTTTTAGATGAAAGGAGTGAGTAGGCTCTGTCCCTTTTCTATCTGTGCCCATCCAGCCCAGTCTGAACCCCGCTGGCCAGCATTAGCATCAAGCCACTCGGGCCTGTGACCTGATCTGGGCTGGGATAAAGGGAGCCAGGATTCCCTCTGGCTCCTGAGAGCATGCAGGTTTATTTTATCCTTTCCTGGCGGCCTTGATCATCAAAGCCGATCAGGCGGGCAGCAGATTAATCCTATAATCTCCTCCATTCCGGCTTTGAGAGCTGGGCGTTGAAGTGGGTGCTTGCTCCGAGATCTGGGAGATCCGGCTGGGCAACTCCATCCCCTTCCCACAGCTGTGGTCCTGAGACATCAGAGAGCTCTCCCGTTTCTCCGTAACTCACACAGTGGGTTTAGGACAACTCTAACTCTCAGTGCTTTTAAGACAGATGTCTATGCCGTAAGCCCTCTCACCTTGCATTCTCGCCCTTATCCCCCATTTCCCTGCTTCATTTTGGCTCTTTACATGCCAGTCCTGGCATCAGAGCAAAGAAGTAGATGGAAAAATTTTACAAAACCTCTGTCACTCAGAGCCTCCCTGGAAGGACACATGGGGGATTGGTGGGAGGCAGAGATGCACACACCCCTATTTAAAAAAAATTTTTTAATGTGTATTTAGTTTTGAGAGAGATAGAGTATGAGCGGGGGAGGGGCAGAGGGAGAGGGAGACAGAATCTGAAGCAGGCTCCAGGCTCTGAGCTGTCATTACAGAGCCCGACGCGGGACTCGAACCCACAAGCTGTGAGATCATGACCCGAGCTGAAGTCAGACCCTTAACCGACTGAGCCACCCGGGTGCCACACATACCCATTTTAGAACTTTACAGCTGATATCTGGGCTTCAGCCAGTGGAGCTGCTCTGACTGAGTTTGTTTTGTTTTGCTCTGTTTTGTTTTGTTCTTAGCCAATCTCTAACACAGTCCTGGGTGGTTTTGTCAAACTAACTTTGTTGTAGAAGACAGAATTTTGGGGTTGCCTGGGTGGCTCAATCGGTTAAGTGTCTGATTCGACTTCGGCTCTGGTCATGATCCCACGGTTTGTGAGTTCAAGCTCCATGTCAACGCTCTGCACTGACAGCACAGAGGCTGCTTGGGATGCTCTCTCTCCCTTTCTCTCTGCCCCTCCCCTGTTTGCACGCTCTCGCTCTCAAAATAAATAAATGAACATTTAAAAAGAAAAGAATTTTGCAGTTGCTAGCAGCAAGAACTGACCAGCTGGTTAAATTAAGCAATGATGATGATGATGATGATGATGATAGTATAACAGCACAACAATAATAACAGCAACAAGAGTGATTAAAGGAAATAGCCAAGCTCCCGAAAAGAGGGAACCCTGGCCGCTCAACTTCAGGAAGCGGGTGGCCTTATAGTGACTCCCCATCATTGGTCTAAATCTCCGCCAACCCGACTCCATTCTTGTGCCATCCCGCTCTGGATCTGAAACCCACAAGGGGAAGTCTCACTGGCCAACCACAGGTTCCAACCTGCCACATGGCTAAGGAAGGACACGCTCCCATGCCTAACAGTCCCACTGAGGCCGTGTGCAGTGGCACAGACATTCTCAGACTGAGGGACTATTATCAGCAGGGGAGGACACGTGGCAGGCACAAACTACAGGTGTCTTCAACACTGGGTGACGTACTGTATTCAGTCTCTATGGTGGACTTTTTTTTTTTTTTTTTATCTAAGAAAAGTGGAAGTCAGGTCAAATCTGGCTATTTTTCTGAAATGAAGCTCTGTATTTTCCAGTATGCAAAAACCACTGTAACCCCTCAGTGGCCTTCCAACAGATGTATCCCTGGGAGAAGAGTAACTACCCAGTATAAAGACATTTGTTCCGAGGGGAACGCAGAGCAAGGAAGGAGGGGGCAGAGGTCAGAGTGATTCGGAGGATGTTTTGTGTCTGAAAGATGTGGCATTGAATTCTAGTTCCTCTGCACACTGGCTGGGGGACCTCGGCCAAGTCTGAGCCTTAGGTACTTTCTCTGTACTAGGACCTCCGTGCACAGTTGTCAGGACTAAATTACACACACACACACACACACACAAAACCTCACCCTAAATATGGCACCTGGAAAGTAACATCATAACTATATTAAGGTTAGAGGAGGAGACTGGCGGTCCACACACGTCTGCTGCATAGAAACAGTAGGAGAGAATTGAAAGTTGGTAGAATCAATCCCCTCCCTAGTTTCAGGCCCTGGGCATGAGGTAGGGTGGGGAGTACAAAGTCGATGTGGGGGGCCAGGGTCTAGAACTAGGAAACGGAGCTGCTTTTGTTGCTAAGCTACTGCTCCCTACCACGGGTCTGGGTCCCAGATCTGCTTCTGAAGTTTGCCCCAGGATCTTTTACTTTTTGATGAAAGATACCTTTCCGATCCAAAGGTCATTTTATTTTAGAAACTAACATGCTCCTTGTCTCGATGAAGGTAAAGTATGTAAGTTGTTCCATGTAGGAAGAGGTGTTTTAAGTGATCATAAAGTAAAACATAATATAAAAATGATAACTATGTGATATATAGATTATAAAAATAGACCATGTAGAAAACAACCCTAAAGCCCATGGTTGGAAAACCACCCATAATCCCATCATGCTAGACAACTACTATTAAATTTTGGTATGTATCTTTTCAGGTATTTTTAATGTGTCTATACACATGAAGATAGCTATTTGATTTCCAAATTAAGACTATCAGGGGAACTCCTACAAAATATTGCTAACCCAGTTGTGTCATTTAGCACAGTGGGTTTTAATTTCTTTCCTATCTCTGCAAAACTCACACTTAGGACATATTCTCATCAGTTTTATCTCCTATCCTGTTCTCAGTCCAGGGTCATACTCCTATCGCCCAACTTCACCTTACCTTTGGAATTATCTGCTTTAACAGTATTTCAGGACACCTTTTGATGCTAATGAAAAAATATTGTCTTCTTCCATGGCTACGTGATATTCTGTTTAAAAATAACAGCTAACTCTTATGACGTTACTTCGTGAAGGTAAGAGGCACGATTACGGACACCATGCTGACCAAATGATATGCATTGTTGCGGTGAATCCTCATCCAAATCCTACACGGGAGGGTCGTTACGATTCCCGTGTGAACGATGGGGCAGCCGAATCCCAGAAAGATTAAGTAACTTGCAAAAACAGCAACTGGTAGAGTCTGAACTTGAACCCAGGGCCGTCTGACACTCTGGTCCACCCCGCCCAGTACCTGTGTGGCATTCGTTAGTAGCAACCGGGCCGTTGTGGGTGGTGGATGTTTTTAAACCTTATTTACTCTAACATGTAGGTATTTCTCTTATTTACGTTGGGATGATAGGCTTTTGTAGAGCTGGAAAGGATCAGGAAGTGGGAGCTGGGCCAGCTTTCCCCCGTACCCTGTACAGTCATTAAGACCTGGTGTGCGAGTGTGTTCCTAAAACAACCTTGAAGCTGCTTGGCTCTGGCAGTGGAGGGAAGGACTGATGGATGAGGCCGAGTCACTGAATTGACTGCCCTTCACCATTCGGTATTTATTTGTTTATCTTCCATCTGCCATTATGACCTGTCTGGGAAGTTGCCAGAGGAGCAGGAAGGATTTATGGATGTGCCACACGGAACCGAGCCGGCGGCTGAGGTCTCTTGCGATAGTCGCCAAAAAACAAAACCGGGAACAAAGACGCCGGCTAGAGCTCCTGGTACAAATGGGTTTCCAGGGCGGTTTTTAGAGACAGTCAAGTACATCGGTTCTCAGGGGCTGTATTCGCTACAGGGCGAGGCTGGCCCAGACCCTTCTGACCCTTCGCTTCTGACAGGCTGCGAAGCCCGGACAGATGATGTGCCTGGAAAATTAGTTTTTTGCCGTCACTTTTTCTCCCCATGGCTGCCTCCTGTTTGGCACTCCATCTTTGTGGTCTCCTTAGTCTCCGGTCTCCTTTTGCACGCTTTTGACATGCCACTCATCTCCTCTCGATCTGGGGCCTGGCTGTCGTATCTTAGCTCCGGACAGATGGAGCCCTCTGCTTTTCAAAGTCCTTCCAGTTTGTCAAAGAAGAGTGGCTGAATCAACCCCATGTGACAGCAAAGGAGAGTGAGGTTTCTGGAAGTTAAGCGACTTGTCTAAGGCCATCTGCTAGGAGTTCAATAAATATTTACTGAGTGGCTACTTTATACAAAGGAAGGGGCTCCGTGAAGCAGGATCCAGGGGTCACCCAGCCAGTGACAGATGCCAGCTAGGAACAATGTGCCAACATCGTTTCTTTAATTTTTAAAAATTTTTTAACATTCATTTATTTTTGAGAGGGAGAGAGAGACACACAGAGCGCAAGCAGGGGAGGGACAGAGAGAGGGGGGAGACATAGTATGAGAAGCAGGCTTCAGGCTCTGAGCTGCCAGCACAGAGCCCGACTCGGGGCTCCAACTCATAGACCGTGAGATCACGACCTGAGCCGAAGTCAGAGGCTTAACCGACTGAGCCACCCAGGAGCCCCAGTATCATCATTTCTTACCTCCCGTTATCATGTCCCAGGGCAAATCTAGCCTCAGCCCCTTGTTTTAAGAGACCAGTATATTGTGCTTCCTCATTTCCCTTTACTTCCCTGCTCCCGTCCACATATAATCTCAATAGGCTCTCTGCTTTGAGACATCTCCTTTGTTGCTGTTGCTTATTCACTCATTAAGCACAGCGTCGACTATGTGCCAGGTGCTGCCTTAGGCACTCAGAAGAAGGAATGGGAAAAAAAAAACAGCTACAACTCCTGCCTTCCTGGGACTTCTAGTCTAGCTGGAGCCCAGATATTAACCAAACAGTCACAGACACAAATGGCAGTTCTGGAAGGGTTTTGGAGGAAAGGAATACGGTGCTAAGAGCTTATAAACAGGGGCCTGCCCCAGGTTTGCGGGACACTGGTCTGGACAGATGGGAGGAGGGTATGGCTGCTGGTTGAATGTTTTAAGTTACCTCTGATTTTCGTTAGAGCTGACAATGAATAATTCAACCCTTCGCATCCCCACCACTGCTCTCACCCATGGGTGCTCCTGCAAGTACACCCCACCTGGCCTACTGCCTGTTCTCTTGCCCCCTTCAGATTGGTTTTCCACATTAAAGCCAGAGAATGTGGATTTGATCAGGCCATGTCCCTGCTTAAAACCTGCAATGGCTGCTCGCTGCCCTTCAGATAAAGACCGGTATCCTTAATGTGGCCTCCCTTGCCTCCCACCATCTGGCTCCTTCCTGCCACTGGTCTCTCCTGTCTTCTCACTCCCACCCACCCGGAACTTGCTCCAAGGCAGACCCAGCCACAGTGGCTCTCCCTACTTCCTCAGACACTCAGGGTCTTGACACATTTTGTTCCTCCTCTCTGAAATACTCTTTCATGCTCTTTTTACCTACCCATCATTCCCATATCATCCCAAAGGAGTTTTGCTCCAGGAAGGATTTCCTGACTCCCTGCTGGAATATTCCTGGCAATAGACCACCCGTGTGCATCCCCCTTGAAAACACTTGTCCCAGGTTATAATATTTCTATGGCATTATTAGGATGATGTCGCAGAGGCATGAGGGCTGGATCCACATCTGTTTTGCTCACCACTGTCTTGCCGGCACCTGGCACAGTGTCTCTTCCCTAGTGAGTGCGCAAAGAAACGATGAACGTGATCATGAAGAAGAGTATAAACATGACAGCTGGAAGGGCAACCTCAAAATTTTAAAATTCAATGGTCTCCATGTACAGATAAGACACTGGCGAACCAGAGAGGGGAGGTGACTTCCCCAAGGCCACACAGCAAGTTAGTAGTACAACTGGCCCGGACCATGGTTTACAGCTCCTGCCTCAATCCTATACCCCAGAAACTTCCTCTGTTTGCCTCAAAACTTTGACGTACTTTGAGACGCAGACCTGTAACTGAGACGCAAGGTGTTAGGTAGATGGCAGAACTATCCGCATTAAACATTGTAGATTCTCAGGTAAATTCTTTAGTTCATTAACGCTCATAAGGCTTGAGGATTTAGTTGAAGCTTGTTCCCTACAGTTGATTTTTTTTTAATGTTTTTTTATTTATTTCTGAGACAGAGAGAGACAGAGCATGAGCAGGGGAGGGGCCGAGAGGGGGGAGACACAGAATCTGAAGCAGGCTCCAGGCTCTGAGCTGTCAGCACACAGCCCGACGCGGGGCTCGAACCCACGGACTGCGAGATCATGACCTGAGCTGAAGTCAGACGCTTAACCGACTGAGCCACCCAGGCGTCCCACTACAGTTGATTTTTAAATGAGCTCTAAGATCTCCACTGAGCACCAGTTCCCAGGCATGGAGGAGCTGGCCACGGCCCTTGGCTGTGAAGCAAACCCTCAGCCCTCCTTCTTTCTGAATTAGTTCATTATGTTGGCAGTAGGTGGAGACCAGCGTTCTGACATCTCTCCTCCCTGAGGAAGGCTTTGTCATGAAGCAGGAGGCAATGGGATGTCCCCCAAGCAGTGCCGTCTCCTGGCTAACAGGTGCATTTCCTGAAATCCGCCGGGGGGGGGGGTGGCAAACGTGTGTTCCGCCTCTTGAAGGGTATTTGTGCACCTGCTGAAGTGTGAAAGTGTGATCGGGACACAGCTCAAAAGTGGCCGATGTTCCCTCTTTGTGACTATGAAGCAACAGCTTCACCATCTTGTTTTACACCCCAGAACCACGTGGCTTGTGCACATCTCCACATGGTGGGTACTGGAACAGAAGTCAACTGTTCTTAATGGGTGGCTTGGTTCTAGGACCCAGCCAGCGCCAGCCAAACAACCAAGCGTCCTTCCGCAGGCAAGAGAGGTTCTCCACCAGGCAGGTGAGACCCTTAGGGAAGGAAGGAACCAGGGTGAAGTAACAAACAACACAAACAAAAACCCCACAACTACAACAAAAAAAAAAACATACTTTTATAATCAGCCAGTTTGAGTTACCAGAGTTACCTACCCCTCTCTAGAGTCTTGGTTTTCCAGTCTCCAAGGTAGGCAGAATATAATGCCTACCTTCTTCATTCATTCCCTTTTAAAGGGCCAGGCTCTATACCAGAGATAGGTGACAATGTGGGGAACAAGATGAGCCCAGTCCTAATGGAGTTTACATTTCAAGAAGGGAGACATTAAATACATGTTCACGTGATACCTGTTCAATTTTGGGTGGGATGAGTCTCCTTGAGAGGATAAAATGGGCTGTAAATCATGGTTACCTGGTAAGGGTCAGACATCGTGCCGGGTACTTTGTATGTAATAACCACAACCATGGTGGGGTTCCCATCCACGATGGTGACGGGGGAAGACCCTGAACTCCCCTCCTCCATGGAGACAACCCACATCTGCACCTATCTGTGGAGCATTTCCTACTGAAGAAGAACTGAAGGCTGACTGAATAGCTTCTGCCCAACAAAAGCCGAAGAGAGCACACAGAGAACAGTAAGAGACGGAGACAGGGTAATGAAGGGGACCCACACCCCCAAAGCTCCCAATTGCCGTACGAAGGGATAGTCCTGAGGGACCTGGAGCAGATCCCTGGGGCGCAGAAAAAAGCCGCAATTTAAAAGAGCAACGAGGAAAAAAACAAAAAAAAAGAGCAAGTAGAATAATACAAAGGGACCAGCCCTAGAACGCAGCAGCCAGCTGGCAGGGGAGCTGCTGGAATCCTCTAGGGGTCAGAGAGACTGGTGGACAGCACAGTTTATACTCCCTCCATGTGACAGGAGCAGGGTCTGGACGGACACCAGACCCTGCCTGCCGCCTCAGCAAGCTCTTGGTTGGGGGGGGGGGGGCCCTAGCCCACCCCAGCCCCACCCTCCCCGCAAGCCAGCCCCAGCCCTGGGCGCACCAGGATACCTCTGGTCAGAGCTGACTGTAGCTCTAGCCGCTGCGATAAGGTGACCCAGGTCCAGAGCACACAAGAACACATCGAGTCGACACCCCTTTGGCTTTGGGCAGTTTGAGCTAGGGCACCCCCTGCACACAGTCATCCGCGACCTCGCGGCCCACACCTGCTTCAGCTCCAGCTCCCCCTCCCCCGCTAGGTCCCCCTCCCCGTGCAGAATGCCCCGGGAAACGCCCTCCTTGTTTCCAGCCCGACTCCAGGTCACGCCCTGCATGGAGTGCCTCCGGGCTCTCCACCCAGAACCTCACCTCGGCTCCGCTCGCCCCGCTCGGAGACACCCTGGCTTGCGAGAGTTGGTGAGGATGTGGAGAAGGAGGAAAGCTCATGCACTGTTGGCGGGAATGCACATTGGTGCGGCCGCTCTGGAAAACAGGGTGGGGGTTCCTCAAAAAATGAAAAACAGAATTGCCACACGATCCAGCAATTCCACTCCTGGGTATTTACCGGAAGAAAACAAAATCCTGATGTGAAAAGATCTATGCACCCCTGTGTTCAGCGCAGCATTAGGTACAGCAGCTAATAACCTAGTGTCCGTCCGTAAATGAATGGATAGCAAACGTGGTACTCGTGTGGGTACACACATGCACACAGGAGAACATTACTCCGCCCTAAAGAGAATGAGTCCTTGCCGTTGGCTACACCACGGAGGGTATTATTGCTAAGTGAACTCAGTGCAAAAGAACATGACAAATACTGGGGCGCCTGGGTGGCTCAGTCGGTTAAGCGTCCGACTTCGGCCCAGGTCATGATCTCGCAGTCTGTGGGTTCGAGCCCCGCGTCGGGCTCTGGGCTGATGGCTCGGAGCCTGGAGCCTGTTTCAGATTCTGTGTCTCTCTCTCTGTGACCCTCCCCTGTTCATGCTCTGTCTCTCTCTGTCTCAAAAATAAATGTTAAAAAAAAAATTAAAACAAAAAAAAAACACAACATGACAAATACTGTCTGATTCCACTGATATGCGAAGTCCAAAAACCCAAACAAATGGATAAATAAACAAAAAGGCAGAAACGGACCCATACAGACGGAGAGCAAATGGATGGCTGCCAGAGGGGAGGGAGGGGGCCGCATGGGCAAAATGGGCGAAGGGGAGTGGGAGATACAAGCTTCCGGTTAGGAGGTGAGTAAGTCCGAAGATAAAAAGCGGACCGTAGGGAGTATAGTCAGTGGTGTGGTAGCAGGGTTTATGCTGACAGATGGTAGCTACGTGGTGGTAAGCGTAGCATAACATAGAAACTTGTCAAATCAGTATGTTATGTGCCTGAAACTAACGTAACATCATGTGTTGACTGTAGTTCAATTTAAAAAGTAAAAAAATAAATAACCATAATAACAAGCCATCTGGCATTACTCTGGTCCACTTTTTAAAGTGGTTATCGTATATTAATCCGTTTAATCCTCACTTAAAAATACCTATGATGCAGGGACACCTGGGTGACTCAGTTAAGTGCCTGACTCTCTGTTGCGGCTCTGGTCGGGATCTCATGGTTCATGAGTTCAAGCCCCGCATTGGGCTTAACCTTGAACAGTGCAGACTCTGCTTGGGATTCTATTTCTCTCCCTCTGTCTCTGCCCCTCCCCTGCTTGTGTTCTTTCTCTCTCTCTCTCTCTCAAAATAAATAAATAAACCCCCCAAAATACCTATGAGGTAGACTACTATTATCCCATTTTATAGATGAAAAAAACTGAGGTACAAAGAGGTTAACTTGACGAGAGGAACACAGCCATTAGATGGCAGAGAAAGGACCCAGGCTGTTTGAGTGTGGAGGCCGTGTACCGTATCCCGCCTCTCGTGATATTACCATCCCATTTAATCCCTTTAACAACCTGGTAAGTACTCTTGTTATTTGTGTTTTCTAGATTTGGCCACAAAAACAAAACACGGAAGTGACTTCTCTGAGTTCACCCAACTAGGAGGGGAGGTAGTGGGGCAGGATACAGCCCATGCTGGTCCCTTCTGTGGTACCCAGGATGGCAATCAGCCCCAGGACACTGAGTCCCTGACATCTTTCTTGTCCCTGTTCCTGCTTAGGTGTTCCTGAAGAGCGACCGCGTGGCCCGCATGGTCCAGAGCGGGGGCTGCTCCGCCAATGACTCCAGGGAGGTCTTCAAGAAGCACATTGAGAAAAGGGTGCGCAGCCTGCCCGAGATAGATGGCCTCAGCAAGGAGACCGTGCTGAGCTCCTGGATGGCCAAGTTTGATGCCATCTACCGTGGGGAAGAGGACCCCAGGAAGCAGCAGGCCCGGATGACAGCCAGCGCAGCCTCTGAGCTGATTTTGAGCAAGGAGCAACTCTACGAGATGTTCCAGAACATTCTTGGGATCAAGAAGTTTGAACATCAGCTCCTATACAATGCATGCCAGGTAAGGTGTCTGTCACCTGGGCCCAGCGCTGTGAGTGAGTAGGGTCACATTATGACTTCTGCATGCCTTAGGCACTGTTGTCTTCAGGGGACGTTTCTTGATTTAAAAAAAAAAAAAAATTAATTAGAAGTTATATTTTACAACTGCATTGGTAAAAATTGAATATAATCTAGGCCAGAATATGTTCATGTTCATCTTCTGGTTTAAAAAAAAAAAATGAAAACATTTTTGCAAGCTCCTAAAAGTCTTGTGGGCCCTATGTACTGTGTACAGCCTGTCTCATAGGTAGGTTGGTTTTAGGAGTAAGGCCTGACTCCTTTGTGCTTCTGAAAAAGCTGAAAGCTCAAAATAATTTTTTAAAAAAGATTGTTTTGCCTTTGAAGTATATGATGCTTACCAGGTGAGTGGCTTATGATTCCTCAGCTTGGGAGACAACTGAACTTAGTACCTCATCATCAAGAGTAATTATTTAAAATAGAAAGCTTCCAGAAGGCCGGAGTGTATCATACCATTAACAATATATTAGTCACACTATGAATTCCAAGTGGATTTGAGGGGGCTAGCTGAGACTCTGCGTGAACCCATCCAAAGTGGGTCTCTATATTCTCTGGATCAGGGGTTATCCAGTCAACAAATACTTTGCAGCATTCACAGATTTTAGTAAGTGTCCCTTGGGAGCATTTTTCAAATTCACATCCCCAAGCCCCAAACCTAGAGATTCTAATTCTGCATTCTCAGGACAGGGCCCAGGAATCGGCACTTGAAACTAGGGCTTCCCTTCCTGGTAGTTTTACTGCCCTTCTCCTTCTAAGAACCATTGAAGAAACCCAGTTGTGCCCTAATTTCCCTGGGCTAACTCTGCCCCTCGCATAGGTTAAATTAAGACACTATAGTGTATTGGCTGAGTTGTGCCTTGCTCAGAATCAGACAGACCGAGGTAAATCTTACTATGACCTTCGCCAGTTTTGTGGCCTTGGGGAGTTAGTGAACCTCCTCACCCATGAGCTTGGAATGAAATTGTTCTAAGGATTCAATGTGTATAAAGCCCAGAGCAACATGGGACACTTTATAAATGGTAGCAGTTAAAATATAGGATAGTCTACCAGAAGAGGCAAAAAGTCAACAGACAGTATCAGAATAGTGCCATACAAACTTAACATAAGAACTACAAGATCTTAGGGTGCCTGGGTGGTTTAGTTGGTTGAGCATCAGACTTCGGCTCAGGTCATGATTTCCCGGTTCGTGGGTTCGAGCCCCGTGTCAGGCTCTGTGCTGACTGCTCAGAGCCTGGAGCCTGGTTTGGATTGTGCGTCTCCCTCTCTCTCCACCCCTCCCCCTCTTATGCTCTGTCTCTCAAAAATAAATAAATGTTAAAAAAAATTAAAAAAAAAAAAAAAAGAACTACAGGATTTTGAGGCTTACTTCTTTCCTTCCTCATGGCTACTTTCTAGTTCAAGGAACCAGCATCTCTTACAGGATGACCACAGTGTCAACCCCACTGGTGACCCTGCCTCCCCTCTTGCCTCACAATAATATGCCCACCACACACCAGCTAGAGCAAGTTTTTTAAAATATAAATTGGACCTAGGGCACCTGGGTGACTTAGTCAGTAAAGTGTCAGACTCTCGGTCTCAGCTCAGGTCTTGATCTCAAGGTCATGAGTGAAAATCTCGCATGGGGTTCTGTGGTAGGTGTGGAGCCTTCTTAAAAAAACAACAACATGTATATTATATTATATTATATTATATTATATTATATTATATTATATTATATATAATGTGGATAACATTGCTTTTCTGTTTAAGAATTCCAGTAGCACCCCAATACCTTTAAAGTGACATCCCAGCTCCTCACTAAGGCTTGAGGCAGTGCATGAACCACTCTTGCTCACCCCGTTTTTCCCACACGCTCGCTCACTGGCTTTCATTCTGTCTCCCCAGCACACCAAATTGATTCTGGGTCTTTGCATTTGCTTCTCCTTCAGCTTAGAATGCTTTTTGCCGAGACCTTTCCATGACTGCCACAGCTTAAATGTCAAGTTCTCCAAGAGCTCTTCTAAGACCATCCCGTCAAAAGTGGGTTTTTTTGCCTACATCTCACATTCACTCTCTATCTCATCCTTTGTTCCATTTTTATCCCGGCTTTTACCACTATTTTCTATTCCTTGTTCATCTATTTTTACCTGTTTATTCCCTGTCTCACACTTAGGAAGGTGGTGATTCATCTTTGCCTTATTCACTAGTATTTCCATGAAACCGTGGCATGAAACAATTCTCGGCACATAGAGGTGCTCAATAATTGCCTACTGAGTTAATAAATGGAGGGGCGCCTCGGTGGCGCAGTCGGTTAAGCGTCCGACTTCAGCCAGGTCACGATCTCGCCGTCCGTGAGTTCGAGCCCCGTGTCGGGCTCTGGGCTGATGGCTCAGAACCTGGAGCCTGTTTCCGATTCTGTGTCTCCCTCTCTCTCTGCCCCTCCCCCGTTCATGCTCTGTCTCTCTCTGTTCCAAAAATAAACGTTGAAAAAAAAAATTAAAAAAAAAAATAAATGGATGATTGCAGTCTATTTTAACTGGTAGATAGGGTCTTGGTATCAACCATTATGGCTCACCCAGAACTTACCAGATATTTTAGTAAGTAGGAATCTGTTTATTATTTCATAATACAATATATACGTTATGTTCCTATTTTCTACTCAGTCGACTTCAATTCAGAATGCTGACTGCCAACCCAAAGGTTGATATTTCCTTTGCTGGGTCGAGAAATATTTTGAAATGACCAAATAAATCTCAATATGAAATTAAATTAAAATTTTCTTTTTGTATCAAATAATTGCTGCATCCCTACATGGCACTTTTAGAATGGGGTAAGCGTTGGTATTCCTACCTATCGCCAAGACCACCTTTTCTCCCACAAGAATATCGGTTGTCAAATGACCTGCTTGAGTTATGAGTAACCCTCAGAATGACAGAGCTGGTTAAGGGTTCCTAAACCTGCTAGTCACAAAATGATTCCGGGGATTAATTTTTCTTCTTATTATAACAGCTTATTGTGCTTATTTTCTGTCCTTGTTCAAACAGCAGCATTATTGGAACGAACGTGTCACCATGCCAGGTCTCATCTCCGTGTTTTTGGTTAAGTGGCAGGACTATGTTTTCCCCTAAAAATGAATGATTTAGACTCATAATTTCAACATGTTTTCCATGAGTTAGACAAGAAATATAGTACTACTGTTGACCTAAACAAAGAGGTAAACTGAGGCAAGCTCAAAATTGTTAAAAAGATGAGTGTATTCAGGAATAGCAGAGGAATTGCAACTCAGGGCACACAAACTATAGCGAGCTGTAGGCGAGTCTGTTGAAGGTTTGGAGTAGGCTGTATTTAAATCAGTCTCTCAGTCCTTAAGTGTTGTTTTCCTAAGGACACACGATTGAGATTTTTCCATTTTATGTCCTCTGGTTCCATTTTAGACTGAAATTCCTTCCCCCTTCCCCCTTTTGATCAAGATCTTTTTCAGGAAACACCTCTGGTCTATTATGTCATTCAGATTTTTTTTTTTTAAGTGTAATTGGCTCCTAGATAGCTCGTATTCTATGTCCCATGGAACTTAGGAAAGTAGTGCACAGGTGTCTTCTCCCATTAAGCTGAGGAGGACCATCCTCAGGGGTCTTGTCCCATGGAGGAGGGCGACGATATAGAATTTCACTTGCCTCTCTTGAACAACAAGAACACTGAGAATGAAAAATCTCAGCTATATCCCTCTGATGGAGGACAGTTTAGTTCCCACGGTCAGTTGAATTCTAGCAAAGGTCTTTGAAAGGAAAAGAATTTTATTTTGTACATACATTTGGGAATAAGGCATTTTTTGACTGATACCAAAGAGTAGACGTTTAATTAAAAACTTAATCTAGGGACCAAAAGCCCAGTGATAGCTATTGAGTGAAATGCACTTCTCGACCAGCTTCCCCACCTGCTATATTTAGCTGATCAAAAATGTCCCAAGTTCCAGGAGCCCGGTCAACTACTGCTACCAACTTGATATTGTCCTTCATTATTTTTAGTTCTTGTGTTTATTTTCCCTGACTTACTGGCCTAAAAACAAAGTTCTTCTCCAAGTAGGGCACGGGTTCCTCTCTGCTGAACAGGGAAGAGGGTAAGGGCTCTGTAGTTTTTGTAGGGCTATTTCTGCTAGGCTATCTGTTTGGGTTTGTTGATGTTCAAAAGCTCAGATAAAAACATTGAGAGTGGTAGAGATAACTATAGAAAGATTGTGAATTGCTTTTTCAAGGTCTGCTACTCCAACCTAAGCTAAAAAGGTTCTGATGGAAGCCTGCACCAAACCCTTTCTACTCTAGAGTTGTGTGTAACCAGCCATCCAAAATCATAACCTTCAGAGTTCTGACATGTCTTTTTAAATTGATAGAAGACAACAGATTAGGTATATAAGCCGTAAAAGGAAGAGTTTTTCTAATTTCAGGGTCAGAAGTGAGGCCAGTGATCCCCAAACATGTCTTCCAGTTAAAGGGAAGTGTAGGCAGTGGGATATTTCAGACTTAAAAAAGAATGAAATCTTGCCATTTGCAAAAACATGGATGGATCTGGAGAGTGAAATAAGTGAAATAAGCCAGTCTGAGAGAAAGACAAATTTTAGTCACAGTTTGCTGTTGGGTAATGTAGTCTAAGAAAATTTTACCAGGCAAGAGATAACATATTTTAAAAACCATAAATGTTTTCATGTTCTAAAGCTATATACACTGAGTGTTCAGATCAGTATTGTGTTCTTCCTTGAGATCTTGTTTTTCTATTCTGTACAACAATTTGGGGGGGAATGAAGCATTCAGAGAACTTTGCTTCCAGGGAAAGTTTAAAGTTTAGCATTAAATTAGACCTATTAATAACATCAATAAATAAATAAATAAATAAATAAATAAATAAATAAATAAATAAAGGGAAGTGTAGGGTACATGTTTCTTCCGCATCAAAAGAAATACCCAGTGTCTTCTAAGGCACAGTTGGGTCTCTTTGCCCAGATATTTTTAGCTGGAATAAAAGAGGGGATCTCATGATCAGAAATATAGTCACTTATTCAGAGCACACTATAATCTGATTCACTAGCATTATGGGAATGACTACGTGAGCACCTTATATTTTTGTAGATCTGAAGTAATGAGAGAGCTGTTCTAGTATAAGATTTTGGTAGAGATGCAGAAGATTTCTGGAGAAAAATAAGTTGAATTAAATTTCCTCCATTCCCCACATTTTTTTTTTTGTTAATTCCCAGTTAAGTCCCAATGAGTGGGAGTACATCAGCTTCTCATTTTCTAGTATTATTAGTTTTCATTGCCCCACTATAAAGATACATTAAGGTGATACAGTCTTCTAGATTCCTATGGGAGTGAATTCATGTTCACCTGGATTATATAAAATAGTATAGTTACAAATATTTAGTGGGAGCTATCTAAGAGTTTTGCCATTCCCATCATTAAGTTTTCAAAACATAATGATTTTGGGTTAGCGTCCAAACCTGAGTGAGGCGTATTCCATTATGATTAGGGAGTACTTGAAGGAAAGCCTTAATATTTGGTGCCAGTTTTCTGAAAGGGAGGACATGTGTGGTTTCACAAGTATCAAAGGAAAATCCGATATCCTTAGCAACTAGGTTTTGCCATCCTTCTAAAGATGGTGGTCAGGCCAACAATTCAGGTTCATCGTGAGTATATTTGCTCTGGCTCAAATCCAACAATCAATTAGGTTAGCAGAATCAAAGAGTCTTTTAAAGTGGGGTAAAAGGATGTTTAAAGCTAAAGGAAATAATGTTAGAAAAACTAGGGAAAGGATAACTGAAAGTCTGAATGGCATGGTTCAACTAAATATAGAGTGAGAAGAGAGAGGCCTGGTGCAGATATCTTGGGTAAGCTGTCTACTTTAGATATCAGATACTTTAGTGAGTATAAATCTTCAGTTTTAGGTGACTATTTGGGGCATGGGTCCATTCAAGTTTGGGGGCTTTGCTTAGATGTGACACTTGTATCCAGGAGTCTATTCCTTGAATTTGGCTGCACAGGAATTAGTTAAGGACACCTGTGAGGAACCTTTCCAGCAAGGTTGAAGAAAGTCTTTTTGGAGATGTATTTTCCAATAGATGAACTCTCTAGGCTGTTATGTGTGATGCTTGATGTTTTCATCTCCTGGGAGCACTGTGGAAAGGTTTGTTCTATCAGAGCATGATTACTTTTTTATAGACTTCATTGGGCCTTTGCAAAATTGAAGTATATCTCCCTTTATTTATAGGGGGCAAAATAAGCAAGGCCTAAATGTATCAACTGCCCTGTAATTATTTCAAAAGGCAAAAAAGGTTATGTATCCCAATGGTAATTGGTCTAAGATTTAGAAGAACCAGTGGTAACGCTTTTGGCCAGAGTACTTGGAAGATGTCAATTAAGCTAAGTCTTAATAAATCCATTTGTACATTCAACCAATCCTGAAGACTGAGGATAGTAAGCACAGTGAAAGTGCTACAGAACTGGCCAAGCAGAATGGCTTGTTGAAGGATTTGACCAGTACAGGGGGTTCCCTAATCTCTGTGAAGTACAAGGGATGTTCCCCAAGTGGGAATAGTCTTTTCTAATGGGACTTCAGGTACAGAAGAGGCCGTTACCTGTCTACATGGGAAAGCTTCAGTCCGTTGTGAAAACATGTAAACTGTTACTAGGATGTAATTACAGCCATGAGATGGGGGCAATTGTGTGAAATCTTTGCCAAACCTCAGATGGTTCATTGGGTAAATTAAAATGTTAAGGGGCAATCTGGATAGGCTTCCCTGGGTTAAACTTAGGACAGGTGGAGCAGTCACAAGAGGTACTTTTTGTGGTGTTGCCAATGTTTCCCCAACAGTATTGATTCATGAATGTTATTTTCACAGTTGGCCAATGATTTAATTCATGTACGGTAGTTAAAAATGGAAATTTTAAAATTTCTGGCAGTAACAGTTTGTTGTTGGGTCTGAACCAGACTTCCTTTTCTTCATGATACCAACAGCCTTTAGATCTCCAATTTTGTTTTTCCTATTCGGGGGCCAATTGTTGTATTTTGCTGCTTAATTTTCTTTAGCCAGCCTGAGGGTGAGTCGTTTTCTGGACCATAACAGGTTTGCTCCATGAATCCCAAAAAGCAGCATTTTTTAGTTGTTTGGTTGGTTGGTTGGTTGGTTGTTTTTTTTGTTATGTTTTGTTTTTATTTTTGTTTTTGTTTTTTTGTGGAGACATCAATGAGGTGGTTTCCTTTGGCTTCCTGGGAGTCAGGCTTAGAATGCCTAAAGACGTTAATAATATCTAGAGCTGCTGGCAAAAGCCTAGCATATAATAAATTTTGGGCATAAGAACCATTTTAATATTTGTCTCCCCTGAAAGTAAGGAAACCTCATTTCCATTGCATTCCAAAATCATGGGCTACTCCAAAGGCATATTGACTATCAGTATAGATGTTTGTGGTTCTACCTTTAGCAAGAATATATACTTGAGTAAGAGCATATCATTTAGTTTCTTGGGCTAATGTGGCCAAAAGGAAGTGAGCGGCCTCAGTGGCTTCAAAAGGATTTGATATTGCATATCCAGAACAGTGTTGACCATTGTCATTTTTCAGGTGAGAGCCATCAATAAATCATGAGAAGTCAACATTGGTTGAGGGGGTTTCTTACAAGTTATCACAAGAAGTTCATAGGTAGTCCATCAAAGTCAAACAGCATGGGTGGGGTTTCATTCATGGAAGAAGGTAGAAGGGTAGCACTGTTGAAATTATTATAATGAATAAGAGTGATATGAGGGGTAGTTAGCAAGAGAATTTCCTAAGAAGATGGCTTGCTGAAAGGTGTTGGGTGCAGTGTGAGCTTAAGAGAGCTTCGACAGCAGGAGGTACAAAGATGGTAAAGGATGAACCCCATGACTGTTTCTTCAGTGGCCTTAACTAGAAAGCCAGTCCAAAGTCATCGGGGATAAGTAACCTCAGGCCACGGGATCTAATTGTTGGCTGCAGTAACTCAAAGGTTGGTTATTAGCTCCCATGTTCTGGGCTAAGTATTATGAATGCATTTCCTTCTTTTTTATATACAAAAAGGAAAAAATGTAGCTAATAGTCTGGATGACCAAGGGTGAGTAGATTTACTAAGTTTTTCTTCAAAGTTTTAAAGGCCATGTCAACTTGGTTTCCCCAGATAATGGGGTCAGGTTTAGTGGTTTTTAATAAGACATAGGTGCTGGGCCATTATAGACAAGTTTAGAATCCAATTCCAAAAATAACCAACTGTCACAAGAAAACCTGTCATTGACATTTGGCTTTACGTTTGGGGAACCTCAAGATGCCATGAAATCTATTAGGATCTAGATGTAACCGTTCTTTTGAGACTAAATACCCTAAATATCAGACTCGAGTTTGAACAAATGGCAACTTTTCCTTTGAGACTTTGTGTCCCTTAATTGCTAAGAGTTTTAACAGGGGCATACTGTCTTTTTGTGAGGAGGCTTAACAGGGCGAGCAGAGAACTAATTCATCTATCTATTGTAGTAAGGTGAAGCACCTACAAAACTTTGTATCAAATAGGTCAGCTTCAAAAATTTGTGAGAAGTAAGGACTCTCAATAAAATCTTGAGGCATTACTATCCAGGTATACTGTCCTTTTCGGTAAAGGCAAAAAGATATTTGTTAGCCTTATCAACTGGAACGCTAAAGAATGCACTGCATAGGCCGATTGCGATGAAAAATTTGCTTTCAGTAGGGATAGATGCCAGTAACTCTGGGGATTAGGAATGACAAGATGGTGAGGAATAACGATGTTATTTATTGCTCAGAGATCTTGGACAAATTTCCATCCTTGACCACTAGGTTTTCTTACAGGTAAGAGAGGGGTATTAGGATTGCAAGGGGATAAGAAATGCCTGTGCTTTATAATCTTCCCTGGTACATCTATTGCCCTATAAACTTCTTTGTTCATAGGGTGTTGACTGATTCTGGGGCGAGGTTTTGTGGCATCCATTTGGATCTTAATTTGGGGCACCATGAATTCTGCATGTGTCCTGGGAGGATTTTACCCGTAGAGCAGGGTACTAAACCTAGTAATGGGGATGAGTCTGAAGTTTGATCTTCCCTTGTTGGTAAAGTACTTGTGAAAGTAACAGGGTTTGTATTTTCTTGAAGATTAAATTCAGTGGATTTAAATTCAGAGGAGTCTAACTCAAGAGTTATCTTCTCCCTTTCCAGAAAAGGAAATGGTAATGCAATACTTTTCTAGGAAACCCTTGCCCTAATAACTGGATGTGAGCTGATTCACTGAAATGGAAGTTTATCTTGCAAATGTCCCAAGCAGAAGTGTATATGTTTGTAAGTAGGAACACACTGTGGTTTATTTGAGGCCCCCCTAACTTGAATGAATGTATTACTCCAAGAGGGAATTGTTTAATTGCAATGGGGTTGGGCACTGATAGAGTTGTTCTTGTGTCGGTTAATATTATAAGAGGTTCATCCTCATTCTGGAGAGTAGTTTCCAGAATGACAAACAGTCCCTGGGTTTCCTTAGAGCCTCATCCTGGGGATGAGTCTGACCCTTGGCTCTTGGAAAGAGTCATCTGACCCTTGGCTCTTGGAAAGATTCATCATCTGAATCTTTTTAATTTGTAGCAGTCCTTTCTCTGATTGCTGGGTTTGGTTTTTTTTTTTTTTTTTTTTTTTTTTTATGATAATGACATAGTCCAGTCAGAATTTGCTTGGGAGATTTCATCTGACGAAGGTGGGGATTTAAAATTTTAGTTACCCTTCTTTTGGAATCATCTTCTAGGATGTGGGCTAGCTGATTAGATTGACAAGATCAAGGTTGGTATGGGTTGTCTTGACGAACAGAGATAGGTCTCTGTTTAAATCACTTATAAACATTGAATTAAAGGCTACTGTGGTGGCTTGAATGTCTATAGGGTGTCCAGAATTTTCTTTTACAAAAATTTGGAGTATGCTATAGTAATCATGAATAGATTCATCAGACTTTTGGGTACATGCCTGAATGTGTTGCAGTCTCCCAATTTAGGGAAAGCCCTCAGAATGGCCAGATGCAGCCTTTTAAACATGACACAAGCTTGGTCATGTGAAAGAGCTGGTGGTTGACTTATTTGGAATTCTAAAGGTGGTTTGCGGCTTTCTCAGTTAGCAGCTTTCATCTAGTGCTGGGCTTGACCTTCTCCAACAAACATATAGACTAACTGATAAAGATTGGAGACATCAGGTGGATCATTTTGAACGACAGTATTGAATTCTTCAGCCAATCTATGAGGATCCTCACTCACATTGAGAAAATCTGTTACTGTAGCTCTAAGTTCAGCTTTAGTGCGTGGGACATAAGAAATTAATAATGTAGCAGGGTCCTCAGAAGTTCTGGTTCTGAAAGGGAGAGTTTTAACAGGCTCAGTTGGCAAGGTTTCAGCACTAGAGAAGAAGGGGAGTTGGGATAAAAGAAGGGGTTATAAGAGGGCAAAGGTGGGTATAGCAGAGCGGGAGCGGTGGCGTTAGGAGAGACCTCACTGCCGCCGCGAGGGAGAGACTCGAGATGCTTCTTTATTTGCTCTTACTGCTTGTTTACTTCAGTTAACTTAAAAGTTGTATTTTGTAGACAGGTAATTTTAGAACCCCAAATACTTTTAGAGCCTCTAGGTACCAATTAAAATAGCTATCCCGTTCAGATTGTTTGTTCTCTTGCCATGGACTTCTAATTTAGTCCAGAGAAAAACGAGTCTGGGGAGACTGAAGGTTCCCGGTAATAGCCATTGAAGTTCTACATTATCCTTAGTGAGGTGGTCCATTTAGTCAAAAAAGGACATGAGGAGAGACCATAGTTTTTTAACATAAAACCAGCTGCAGGCCCTGAGGGAAGGCCACCCTTAGAACATTTAGATGATTGGGATCCCACAACTTAGCGGTTTTCCTGAGAGCCAAAGAAAAATCACTAAACAGCCTGATGGGTATGTTTCAGGGTTGGACGTGGTGTTTTGGTTTACCGTGTGCCTTTCATGAGATGCATTTTTGTTTTTCCTGGCAGACACCCTTTCCTCTAATTTTCTAACTGGTGACCAGGTGTCCCTTGTTGTATAGAAATTATCTTGAAGTTGAGAGACAAGCTAATGTCACTATGGCCCTCTGTGACCAACTTACCCCCTCGGGCGGGGATCTTGCTCTGGGGACTGGTCTCTCATAAGGAGGTGGTGAGTGTTCTTGTAGCATTTATTGTTCTACCCATGCCCACCAGTATCACTCCACTTTTTTTTCTCTCAAAACTTTAAATGGAATTTTACCAAAATTTTAGTGTACTTCGAATAAGTACTTTAAATACTTAAAATGCCTTTACACAGAGCTTGAATCAGAAAGCTCCGCCAAGGGGAGGGAGCTCAGAATCCAAAAGAATTCACCAAACTGAAAGTAGACAGTGACTCATGGAAGCAGTGAACTCAGGAGGCTCATTGTGGCTTGCTTGACTCTGAAGGTTGTCATCCTTCAGGGGTCATCTCCTTCTGATGCCACTTCTGATGTCAAGAAATCTTGACCTAAATGAAGAGGTACACTGAGGCAAGCTCAAAATTGTCAAAAGTTTATTCAGGAACAGTAGAGGAATTGCAATTCAAGATGTGCAAACTGTACCAAGCTGTAGATGAGTCCACTGAGGGTTTGAGATGGGCTGTATTTATGAGCAGGGAATGTAAAGAAGGGGGAGTCTAGTTAGTCTATTAAAATTAAAAACAACTGGAGACCAGCTCTGGAAAGTTCTTGAGCAGACGAAACCAATCCAGTCATACAGAGCTCAATTCAGCTTATTTTGTGAGACCAACCCATAATTTCATTTTTATGCATCTGGAAACCGTAAGCAAAACTTCCCAAGATTGAAATGAGGTAAACCCTGACCAATCCCTGATCATTTAAGAAAGTTCCAATATTATCAGTTTTCTGTAAATCAGGCATTTACAAGAAATCATTCTCCCAGGCCTTAAGTTTTGTTTTCCTAAAAGTACGTGCGTGAGATTTTCCATTTTATGTCCTCCAGTCCTATTTTAGATTAAAATTCTTTTACATTATAAAAGAATAATGTCTTCTCACCGAAGACTAATAATTGCTCCCCTCCCCCCCCCCCCCCCCCCCCGAGCTAAAAGAGAATTATAGGAAATGTAAAGGGAAGTACTTCTTAGGACAGAATATTTAAGGCATGTAATATATATATTTTTAACATTTATTTATTTTTGAGAGAGAGAGAGAGAGAGAGAGACAGAGCTTAAGCGGGGGAAGGAAGAGAGAGGGAGACACAGAATCTGAGGCAGGCTCCAGGCTTTGAGCTGTCAGCACAGAGCCCGACGCAGGGCTCTAACTCATGAACCATGAGATCATGACCTGAGTCAAAGTCAGACACTTAACTGACAGAGCCACCCAGGCGCCCCTAAGGCTTGTGATATTATGTTCTACACTCCTATTCAGACAGTACAGTTGATTATTGCTTCATGGTTCACATCAGTAGAAATTAGGACGAAGAGCATATACAGGTGATTCACGAAAGAAAAAGTATGCATTAATTCTAAACACATGATGATTTTTAAATTCCATATCTTCAATAATCTGAGTTATATAAGTTATTGGTAAACAATAAAAGCATTTTTTTATAATTTTTTAACATTTATTTATTTTTGGGACAGAGAGAGACAGAGCATGAACGGGGGAGGGGCAGAGAGAGAGGGAGACACAGAATCGGAAGCAGGCTCCAGGCTCTGAGCCATCAGCCCAGAGCCCGACACGGGGCTCGAACTCATGGACCGTGAGATCGTGACCTGAGCTGAAGTCAGACGCTTAACCGACTGAGCCACCCAGGCGCCCCTAAAAGCATTTTTTAAAGTTAACATTGGTAGTGGTAATACACTGCAGATGGTATAGGAATGGGTATTCTCAGAACTTACTGTTGGAATAATTGATTATTGCACATTTTTCTGTAATCTGTTAATTTACAGTACAGCAGCTTTATAACGGGCAAATCTTTTTCTTTACATGTTCATTTTTGAGAGAGTACAAGCAAGGGAGGGGCAGAGAGTGGGGACAGAGGATCTGAAGTGAGCTCTGTGCTGGCAGCAAAGAGCCTGATGCTGGGCTCGAACTCATGAACCGTGAAATCGTGACCTGAGCCAAAGTTGGACGGACATCAACCAACTGAGTTGCCCAGGGCAATGGGCAAACCTTTTAATGTCGAGGCTCTACCTCTAGCAATATGTTATGTGTAAATACTCAGAGATGTGTACAAGAGAATGAAGCCCAAGGGTGTTCACTGCAGAGTTCCATATAACAGTGAAAAACTGGAAACTAATTCCCAACAGTAGATTAACTACTTAGATATTGATTTAACCATATGAGAGAATACTCGTTAGCCAATAAAAGAGCTGTTGAAGGAGAAATCTTACTATGTGGGAAAAGGTACACTAGATATTGCTGACTGGAAAGTCAGGCAAGGAAACAGTATGAAGGCATACTCTCTTTTTTTATGGAAAAAGTAATTGATGGGCAAAAAACAATATCTTAACCATGTTGATCTTTAGAGATAGCATTATGGTTGATTTTTAAGGTTTTCATATGTGCTCCTCTATGTTTCCAAATTTTCTTCCCTAAACATATAGGTGTTTTGTCAATAGAAGCAAATGGCAAAAATCTCAACCAGGAAGCTAGGAAAACCATAGGATAGGGAGAAAATGATCTTCTGCATTGTTTTCTAGATTGCAGCCATTACTCTGCTACCTTCATGATTTTTACCATTTCCAAGTGCTACTCGTATGATTATTTAATATTTTTTTAAATTTTTTAATGTTTTTTTTAACTTATTTTTGAAGGAGAGAGAGAGAGAGACAGAGAATGAGCGGGGGAGGAGCAGAGAGAGAGGGAGACACAGAATCCGAAGTAGGCTCCAGGCTCTGAGCTGTCAGCACAGAGCCCGACGCGGGGCTTGAACTCATGAACCGTGAGATCATGACCTGAGCCGAAGTTGGACACTCACCCAACTGAGCCACCCAGGTGTCCCCGGTTATTTAATATTTCTAATTAAACTGATTCTTAGGTTTTTAACCTATCCTTATCTTTAGAAGTGATATATTCGACATCCCAGCCTTTATGTTCTAGTTATTCTTTTTGTTAAACAATATGCATTAAAGCGAAACATAACCCTTAAAATAGAAGCTGTTCATCAGTTGGTCCTCTTATGTCATGTCACACCACCAGTGAGTGACTACCAGTGAGTGGGAGGCCTGGCTGGGGCGACCAGGGCCCTAATATGCTGAGGCTGGGTGGATGGAACTTTCTGACGCCATCCCTGGAAATAGCCTCAGACTGACCAGAACAGCTTTCACATGAAGTGTTCCCACGCCCTGCAATCAGATTTCAGAAATTATAGATTCACTCACTTACTTTCTCACAGAGTCCACTCAGCTCTTCAAAAGTCTATCAACTCACAGGAGCAAAGATGCACAAGTAATAATGATACAGCTTACTTTCTCACTGTGCTCTGCTTAAAATGTTTCCTGTTTTGTTTTGTATTGTCTGGACCTCCTTCTCCTTATGAGGCAAAGCAATTCCCCGGTGCTTCCAAAATCAGAAACGTGCAGTGTTTTCTTCTTATGAATATCACATCCTAGTAGAAGCTGTGATCTGATTTCTGGTACCACTTTCTGAAGGTTCCCGTGATCTCTCTTGATGACTTTCTGCCAGTAAGTGAAGCTTCCATCTCAAATGAGAAAGGACGTTTGTCAAAGAGTGATTATATCAGTTATGTATCAGTTGTCTGTTGTAACATGAACCATGTCTAGAAAAACATTAAAAAGAAACCCAGAGAGGCTTAACAAATGCTTCCATATTTGTGGCATGAATTTTTAAAGTCTGTTTTGTGTATTTGAGAATACACCGTTCTATCTCATGGAAGAGTTTGCTCATAGTCAATCTAATAATCAATGTAAAATAATTGGAAACTTGTGTTATGAAATCTGTGTTGTTTTTATTACCCTAGACTCTTGAGAGGAAGCAGACACTTATGTAGCTATTTGAACACTTGAGTTGAATTCGAAGCCTAACTTTAACAGTAGGGTAACATCTTTTGAGATTGGGTTGCATCGTTGACAAATGAGACTAAGACAGACCCGCTTTCTGCCTTCATAAAATGCAAAGAGGACAGTGGTGGTGGTGGTGGTGGTGGTGTGGTATTTAAAAAGTTTTAAAAAGGCAAAGCACCAGTTCTCCCCCTTTCTCTTTAGTGGCCTCCAAATCTGGAGTTGGTTTGATGTCCAGTTGGACCAGATGTCTGCTGCTTCCTACCTACCCCTCTGCCTAACCGTATGAGTTATCCTTAATTGCTTCATTCTAAAGCATGTGGGTGTTTTCCCTTGAAAAACAGTCCTGAGGTGCTTTTTGGGAGGAGGGAGGTCTGTATGTTCATATATTTTCAAATGCAAATGAGCTCTTCTTGAAGAACCCAGCTAATTTTTACTCATGGGGGAGTATGATTAAGGAAGTCAGTTGTTTCCTCCTGTTTCAGTTCGGCTTTTGGAGAAAGGTATTTCCGGTTGTGCTGTTACTAATGACATCCACGGCTCCTGGAAATATCGGCATGTGACTTTCGCCTTAGCTCAGCCATCACTTGTGCCTAATGGCCAGCAGGGATAACGGGTATGCAGCTAACAGAAGACGACAGTGTTCTCTTCATTTATCTTCTCTGAATTTCTGGACTTTCTCACGTAATCTGGAAGCATTGACTGGAAACACACGAATATGGTGTTCTGATCCATAAACACCTTTGCGTTTTCAATACTGAATTCCCCGTTTTCAATATGTAAATTCCCCATCATTGCTGAAGTACTGATTTTCTTAACATTTCATTTCCTTCTCTCCAAACCATCTTCAATATGGCCTTTGATCATGTGGTCATCTTATTACCGAGCTATTTCCCTTAGACTTGATTAGCACTTGGCAGCTTTTCAGATAGTTTATTAGACTCTGAAGAGAAACCTCAAATTATTAAGCTTTCAGTTGTGACCCGGATTACTGGGTTTTATCCATACCTCCTTATGGAGCCTTTAATCTATATATAAGTACATAGCTTTTACCTAATCCAGAAGTTTCCAGTAGATCTGTTAGCTAAGTATTTGCTTCTTGGGCCAGGCTCTATTTCTTAATCTATTTCTTGGCTTTCTAACACCAGTACGATTCTTTGTATATAACGGCCTTTCAATATATATCTACGGAAGCTACGGAAGAAATGTTTTGAAATCTGAGGGGGGTGGCAATGGCAGTCTAGTATTTCAACACTGTTACTTAGCAACATACTTTCATCATTCATTCATTCATTCATTCATTCATTCAACAGATGTTTGAAGCACTTACCATGCATTAGACACAGAAAGTTAGATGCTGGCCGTAAATCCTAAACTTTCCTACTTTGTCATAGAATGGCTCCTGACTGTCTTCCTCCCTGCTTACCAAGTACACCTCAGGAGGCACCTGGGTGACTCAGTTAGTTAAGCGTTCACCTTTGGCTCAGGTCATGATCTCACAGTTCATGGGTTCGAGCCCCACATTGAGCTCTGTGCTGACTGCTCAGAGCCTGAAACCTGCTCTGGATTCTGTGTCCCCTCTCTCTCTGCCCCTCCCCCACTTGCGCTCTGTCTCTGTCTCTCTCTCTCTCAAAAATAAATAAACACTAAAAAAAATTTAAACACACCTCCCAAGGACTTTATAGGTGTTATCCTACTTATTGTATTTGTTTCCATTATATTGCTGTGTAACAACTTACCCCAGATGTCGTGGCTGGAGAAAATATCCATTTATTATCTCACAGTTTTTGTGGGTCAGAAGTCTAGGCACAACATAGCTGGGTTGTTTGCTAGGGACTCGGAGGTTTGAATTGTGGCTCTGACTAGGCTGTGTTCTCATCTGTAGGCTCAACAGATAAGGATCTGCTTCCAAGCTCCCTCATGTTGTTGGCATAACTCACATCCTTGCAACTCTAAGACACCACAAAGCCAGCAGCACAGAGACAGAGTCTCTGGTGCTTCAAGTCTAATATTTCTAGACCCTCTTTTTTTCTTAATGTTTATTTTTTTTTCGAGAGAGAATGGGCACAAGTGGGGGAGATACAGAGAGAGAGGGAGACACAGAATCTGAAGCAGGCTCCAGGCTCTGAGCTGTCAGCACAGAGCCTGGCACAGGGCTCAGACCCATGAAATGTGAGATCATGACCTGAGCCAAAATGGATTCTTAATTGACTGAGCCGCTTAGGTGCCCCAAGACGCTCTTTTAAAAGGATCAGCTGGGGGGAAGCCTGGCTGGCTCAGTTGTTGGAACATGTGAGTTCCAGTCCCAGAATCGTGAGTTCCAGTCCCACATTGGGTGTATGTATGTATGTATTTACAGAGAGGAGAGCTTTTTTTTTTTTTTTCCTATTGCTTATTTATTTTTGAGAGGGAAAGAGACAACGTGGGTGAGGGGCGGATAGAGAGGGAGACAGGATCCGAAGTGGGGTCTACACTGACAGCAGCAAGCACGATGTGGGGCTCAAATTCACAAACTGCAACATCATGACCTGAACCAACGTTGGATGCTCAACCGACTGAGCCACCCAGGTGCCCCAAGATTACTTTAAATAAACAAGTTAATTAAATAAAATATCCTATAAAAATAAAGGATTATCTAATTAAGTCAGACCCACCGAGGATATTCACTCTTTTCTGTTAAAGTCAATTGATTAACAACTTTAATTACATCTGCAAAATCTCTTCCCTCTTGTTATGTGCTATTGATTAGAATAGAGTCACAGGTTCTCCCCACACTCAAGGGAAGAGACTATGTGACTCACTGGGTGTCATCATAGAGTTTCTGCTATAGTGTTCTTCCCTCATCCCAGGTTTCTTTACATGAGGGACTCCTTCAAGTGTCAGTTTATTTTTTTAAATTTATCTATTTTTATGTTCATTTTATTTTAGAGAGAAAGCATGGGATGGGGAGAAGGGCGGAGGGAGGGAGGGAGGGAGGGAGGGAACCTTAAGCAGTCTCCACGCTTAGCACAAAGCCTTCTGCAGGACTCCATCCCACCATCCTGGGATCATGACCTGAGCCAAAATCAAGAGTCAGATGCTCAACTGACTGAGCCACCCAAGCGCCCTTTCAAGTGTCAATTTAAATGTAAGTTTTTTTAAGACACACTTTCCCTCATTATTCTGCCTATAATAAACTTTTCCTTGCTTTGTTTTTTATAACAGTGCCTTGTTAATTACCATCCTAGAACTAAATACAATCTGAAATTACCTTGGATACTTAGTCTTTTATTGACTCTCAGACTACCTCGTTAAGAGCAAGCACTACAGGGGGCACGTAGGTGGCTCAGTCAGTTAAGTGGCTGACTTTTGATTTCAGCTCAGGTTATATCTCACAGTTCATGAGTTGGAGCTCCACATCCGGCTCTGTGCTGACAGTGTGGAGCCTGCTTGGGTTTCTCTCTCTCCCTCTCTCTCTGCCTCTCCCCTACTCACATGCTTTCTCTCTCTCTCAAAATAAATAAACAAACATTAAAAAAAAAAGAGCTTTCACTACTATAGGGCTAACACTTGTCACAATGCTTGGCACACAGTAGATGTTCAACTAAATATTAACTAAATCACTTATTGCAAAGGACAAGGCATTGCTGGCCTGCTGGGGCTAAATGCCCATTTTCCATAAAAGTAGGTGTTTGGTGTTTTTCTTTTTTTCTGGTTAGGCAAAGTGCAACAATGGAACAGGCATTGCAACCTGAGATCTGAATCCACTAATACCAATCCACTAATACTCCTATTTTATAGTGGGGATTTCACCTGAGGTTCTCTAGCCATGAACTTTCCCTCGGGTCACACTCAACCTTTCTCTCCGATCACAGGGTTGAAGGAAGAGGTACATAAATTAAATCTTGCCTTTCTAAAATCATGCACTACCTTTAACTATCTTTAGCTATTTGTTGGGCTGCTGGTTTCAATGGATTTACTTGCCAGTTTACTTTAATTTCAGCATTTGTGGGGTATTGTCAGAGGTCAAGATGTGTATATCACATGAGACGTTCTATTACGTTAGTAGGGGCAAAATTAGAGGGCATTAAAGATGTAAGGGGCACAGAGACAGCAGTATTTAGTTTCCCAGAGCAACAATTGTTCCAGAGCAATGATTTGTCATGATGAGGGTATCAGACAATTCTTACTTCTGTATCAGTCCTTCCTAGATTACGTGGCAGATGTTTCTGTTTACCTGCACCTGCTGTTATTGAGAGACTAACTGCTATGGAAAGTTGAAATTGAGAGTGGCTCTCTTGCATCTGAAGAACAGGGAGCTAGGTATGAAGTCCGCCTTCCAAACTGCTGTAGACATTTTAGCGATCTTTTCCTTAAGTTGCCAAGATGGAATCAAATACGCTCATCTATTCAAAGTCTTCTCATAAGCACTCACCCACAAAATTGTAATCAGAGGCGTTAAAGAGGTGTACTCTCAGAAAAAGAAACACAGAAGTAGTATTTTCTACTTTTGCCACTTTGCACTGAATGATGGAAGCTTTTACAAACCATCTAACACGGCTTTGCAAGTAAAGATTTTTTTTACAAGTCTTCTGACATGGTTCACCAGCCCAGACTCCCCGTGGTAATGATTTGAACTTACCTTTTTCCTGAAGCACATACCCTTCTTCCCTCTTTGGTGATTCAGACCTACCGTTAGCAGAAATGGTGGGTAGTGGAGTAGAGTGTACAGATTAAATTTTGTTAACCCTTTTAGTTTTGGGTTTTGTTTTTTTTTTTTTTTTTTTTTACTTTTTTTAACTTATTCATTTTTGAGAGACAGAGACAAAGCATGAGTGGGGGAGGGGCAGAGAGCGAGGGAGACACAGGATCTGAAGCAGGCTCCAGTCTCTGAGGTGTCAGCACCGAACCCCACGTGGGGCTCGAACTCACGACATGAGATCATGACACCCAACCGACTGAGCCACCCAGGCGCCCCCAATCCTTTTAGTTTTAATCCTTTCTAAAAATATGCGTAAAATATCTTCGTTTTATTTCCTGCCCAGCTAGTGAATGCTTCTGTGTTAGGGAGGCCTCATGATCTATCTTCCGAACTTCCGTTTGAGCCGTATTAATGCCTGCCAAATATGAAGCATTTACCGTGTTCCGAGCACTAAGCCTAGTGCTTTACATATATTATCATATTGAATCCTACAGTAAGCTTGTAAACTAGATATTTTTACCCACATTTTAATAAAGAGCCTAAAAGAGAGAGAGAAGTTCACTGAGTTTTCCAAGGTCAAACAGGCTGTCAGCAGCAAAACCAGGATTTGAACTCAAGTTTGTATGACTCTGAAAGAAACTTTTTAACTCAATTGCTAAAGAGTTGTGATGTTCCATTGATATAGAAGGTTCTGGAGAATAAGTAGAAGCTTATGATCCTATCCATACTCTAGAAAAGATAGGTATGCACATATTTTTTAAATCTTTTAGGTGTGTCTTTTTGTAGAGCCTGCTCCTTCCTCCCCACGCCCTTTCCCCCCTAAAATTTATTAGAGGCAAAGAAAGGTCAGCTGAGGACTCTTTATCTTGGCTAATTGTGATTTCACTGGATGTGTCTTTATTCAGTGGAGATGGCTTAGGTTTATGTCTGCTTGCCTCATTTGGGTTCAGGCAGATCAATGCGATGTGTTTCCTGATTTAATTTTTGAAAACGTACTTAAAGCCCCACAGTGTTCAGCAGATGGTTAAGGACAGGAAATGCTTGTTTTTCTCATCCTGCCCTTGCTAGTGGACAATCGGGCCAATTGGATGATTTGAAAAAGGAACTGCTTTCGCATCTTGAGTATCCTCCTGGCAGGGCCGAGTGACCCCAGAATGAAAACAAAGTTGCTCTTTGGAGAAAGAACACCCCCAAAAGCATTCATGAATATTCAAATTATAAAGGTTTCAAAAGAAGAATTGCACCAAGATCTGGTAAATATTTTAGGCTTTGTGGGCCTTGCAGCCCGTGCAGCAACGACTTAATTCTGTCACTGTAGCAAAGACAACCACAGAAATATGTAAAGGAAGGGGCGTGGCTGTCTGTGTTCCAGTAAAATTTTATTTACAAAAGCAGGTAGCTGGTGGATTTCACCCAAGGGCTGCAGGTTTTCAACCCCTGAGGTTAAATAATATGTCACATTGTAACAAACAATTCTAGACTTTCCCCAAAGTTGCCCTATGGATAGAAGAGGTTACCTTTTCAACCCAAAAAGTTTTAACATAAAACTTAGTCTATCCATTCATCCGTTCTGTGAACAGTGGAGAGTGATGATTGTTTACAATGTTGGAAGGGAAGACAGTCATGTAACACAGAAGACAGGCGTGTGCTATCAGCATCTGAATATACTAGACTCGTTACACTCTTTTTTTTTTTTTTCCATTTTGAATGGTTGGTTTTATAAGTGAAAGTAGATTTTAATAAATAAAAAAAATTCAACACTGAATTGACCTTACCGTTCAAAATCTTGTACAAGTCACTTCCCTAAAATGGGCTTGTCTATAAAATGGGAATAATAACAGAATGTGCTTTACGGCATTTATTATGAGGCTGTGATAAGGTAATGAATAAGTCACTTAGCACCATGCTTGGTATATATGCATTTTTGAAAAATTTAAACTATCATTATCATTTCTTATTGTTGGTATTTGAGCCCGGGCTTGGTCCATGATTAGGGGTTTACCAACAATTAATCTTTATAGGATTTCATATCCAAATCCTTCATCATGGTTATAACTTAACTGTAGTATTGTGCAGAAATGAAGCATTGAACACTACTGGCTGAAAAATAGGACTCTAAAATTACAGAGATTTGGGTTTACATTCTGGCTCTGGTACGTACTTTGTGTTCATGAGCCAGTCAGCTAACCTCTCTGAGCCCCACTTTGTATATATTTGTATACACACACATACATACACACACACATATACACAGACACAGACACACACACACACACACACATATACATATATAGATAGCTATTGAGAAGAATAATAGTACCCACCTAATATAGTTGGTCCTAGTTATTATTGGCTACCATTAATTAACCCAATTCCTGTGTCTTAGGAAAGTTCCATTCTGATGAAAATGATGTTTAAGATTGGGCTGGTGGTCTGGGATCAGTTCTCAAAATCACAACAATTAAATCATGCTAAGGAAAAATCTGAAGAAGGGTAATACAAAGTCCTTGCCTTCGAGAAGTATGCAATGCAGTTTGAAGGAACAAAGCTAATATGCAAGCAGAATCCGCCAGCAACACAAAGTCGGTATGTGACAGTAGTCTGTTGTAACGTATAGGAGCAGAATGATATGGTAGAGATATCGTGTTTATAGACACATGTAGGTATCAGTCCAGGCTTAGTTACTTATTATCTCTGTAATCTTACCAAGCTCATACCTTCCCTGTAAAACACGGGTATTAATAGCTACCGGATAGAATAAGAACCTGTCATGTGCTAGAGATTCAAGAAAGAGTGGCCTGAGTAGGTCACGGTAGCTGATGGTGATGGTGATGGGGACAGTGGGGTGGTGGCACAGCGGTGTGAATGTCAACAGCTGAAGACTTTGGTGATCTCAGATAACAGTGGAATTTGATTGGCTAGGAGCTACTTCATAGCGGAGATACTGGTTGAGCTGGGTTTGATTGATGAAAAAATAGTGTGAACGTTTCAGTAATTGGTCCCAATTCTTCATTCACCTATATTGGAATTAAACATCCTACCATGATTTATGGGTCTTAAGTAAACCTATCCATATCTTGACTTTGGGCCTAGCCATCACATTTACTCTGTCAATAGGCAGTTAGCAGACTTGAAAAGTAGAGGGGTTTTGAAATGTACTTGTAAGTGGAGTTTTGATGCCTTGTATTTTGGTGGTCTCCCAAGAGAAGAACATGCCTCCGGTAGTTGTTAATTCCTCCAGGATGGGCCTCAGTAGAATGCACATGGAACACACTGGGTAGGTATGGGCCTGAAGGGCACAAATGCTAGAAATGTTCGACATCTGTAATGTCCAAAATGGTAGCCAGTAGCCTCCCTCATTCAATAAGCTTTAAAATTCAGTTCCTCAATTGCACTAGCCGCATTTCAAGTGTGTAACAGCCACATACGATATGGTTTATGGCTGTCAGAATGGACAATACAGACAACATTTCCGTTATCACATGGGTTCTTTGTTTTTTTCAATTTTTTTAATGTTTGTTTACTCTTGAGAGAGAGAGAGAGAGCGCACAAGCGCGGAAGGGACAGAAAGAGAGAGGGAGACACAGAATCCGAAATGGGCTCCAGGCTCTGAGTTGTCAGCACAGAGCCCGACGCGGGGCTTGAACTCACCAACCGTGAGATCATGACCTGCGCTGACAGGTCAAATGCTCAACCGACTGAGCCACCCAGGCGCCCCACACAAGTTCTTTTGGACAACATTGTTCAATATCTTGGGTTGGGGGTGTTCACATGATGCACGTATGTAAATTAATCAACTTATGGTCTAAAGATTTGCACTTTACTATATGGATGCTTCATAAAATATGTTTCAAAATAAATACATTATGCCTCACAAAATAAGAGAAATGAGAGGAAAAAAAGAAAAAGAGGAAGAAAAAAATCTTATAAATAAGGGCTTTTCAGATTTGAATTTTGAATGTAATATATGATATGAACTCAAGAGAAAAGAGCTCTGTATAAAAATAACAAATTAATAAGACTTTTTAAATGGAGATTATTTCTCATTAACTTTAATTAGGCTCCTTCTAGGTTTGCAGGTTTCGCAAATTATCAAACCGAAAATAAAAACCTTAGGCTTATCTCTGAGGCAAGTTTTCTCATATTCCAAAGCATCCATGGATGCTCTTCTGGCATCATTGCCTTTGTTACATTTCTATGTAACTAATCTACGTTGCTAATTAAATTCCATCCTGAAGCACAGCTTCAATCGGTTTCTGTCCAACAGCAGCATCTTTGTTTGTGTAGAGATGCGTGACCCCCAGCCATGTGGAAATGCACGTGGACCAAGGAGTTAGATTCAAGTAGTCTGATTGTTGTTTTATGAAACTTAATTGGAAGGGTAACTTTAATCTTTGTCACAGAAACCTGATTAACCCATTGCCCATCTTGCCTTTGCAATCAAGAATTCATTCCCTCATATATTTTTTTTTTTTTGGTTTTAGATTATCAAGAAGGATAAGAGAGAAGCATTCTGAGAGTTGTAAGCCAAAATAGACAGTCTTAGGCTGGAAATGAACACATGCCCTCCATCATGTGTGAACACAGCAGAATGAATCAGAAAAGCTGGATGACCTCGGAAAATTTCTGGGGACTGTGACGTGCATCTTTTTTTTCTTTAGCACCTAGGCCACTATTTGTCCTGCAGGAAATCTCAGCAGGAGATTTGTTGAATAAGTGAATCTGTGAGTGAATGAATGAGTGTTGTATTATCTATTGCTGCATAACACACTACCCCCAAACTGTGGCTTGAAACGGCACACATTTGGTATCTCTTAATTCCTGAGGGGCAGGAAACTGGGCATAGCTTAGCTGGCTCCTCTGTTCCAGGGTCTCTCAAAGGCTCTATTCAAGTTATTAGCTGGAGCCATAATCTTCCCAACTAGGGCTGGATCTGCTTCCAAACTCTCTCAGTGGTTGTTGGAAGGATTCAGTTCCTTGTGGGCTGTTGGACTGAGCCTTCAATTTCTTGCCATGTGGGTCTTTCCAATATGGCAGCTTGCACCAGCAAGAGAGAGAGTCTGCTAGGAAGACAGGAGTCTCATAATCTTTTATAATTTAATCATGGAAGTGGCATTCCATGGCGCTGCTGTATTTGATTTGTTACGACCAAGGCACCAGGTCCAGACCTCACTGAAGGGGGAGAAATTACACAAGGGTGTGCATACCAAGGTAGGGATCACTGGGGGCCATGTCAGAAGCTGCCTACCACAAACTTCTATTTCACAACGTTGCATGGAAGTCCAAAATGAGGCAATGTCTATGAAAGATATGATCTGCTTGCTATTTACTCTTCCTCGATCATTCTTTTTCCTAGGATGCACTTCCTCCACATCCTTTCCATCCTCATGTTTTGGCTTAAATGCTACCACCTCCAAGGGACCTTCACCGAATATTAGAGTATGGTCCCTAAGCCATCGTCTCAACCCAGCACCTTATTTGTTTCGTTTCCAGCACGCATTGCCATCCATCATTATTTTATCTGCTTATGGTTGGTTTCCTCCTCTATGAGGACCAGAACCCAGCCTGTCCTTTTCTCTCCTCTCTCACCAGTGCCTGACACATGGTAGGATTCAATAAATATGCATTGAAGAAACTGTGCTGCTACATCCCGTTGGAATTTATGTGCTTTGTAAAATCAGTGCCAGTTGGAGTCATTGTGCATGTAGTAGTTTTCAGAGGCTGAGATTCAGAACAGGGCTGTCTCAGGGCAGGGGGTTCTTCATTGTGCTGAGACTTGAGAGTAAAGCAAATCAGCTTTGGGGTGCAAGTTATGAATAAACTGCCGTGACGAGGCTGGATTACCTAAATTTGAGAGGTACGATAGTATTCAGGTCCTGACCTGCAAATGACAGTGATATTTGTGCTTGGCTTTTGTTACCTTCCTTCCCCGCTCTGCCCCCCTGCCCCAGCATTAAGGGCTGCGTTTTCCAGTGCCGCAGTAGCTTCTGTTTATTGAGTAATAACTAAGTGCCAGGGTGTGCCAATCACTTCCTCTCATTGGGACAGAGGAGCAAGTTGTCTCTCCTGTAACCTGTTCTGCACCTTTGGGGTTTATGTTTGAGGCATGATGGAGATGCGTTGGCAAACTTTTTCCATCCTTCCGTTCCCTGACAAGTTTGCTTCATGAGTCCCACCATTCCTAGAGCATTTGGAAGAGTGCCTGCAGTCACTCCATCAAGGGGTGATCGTGCTCAGAGAAATCAGTAGAATGTTTCTAGGCTTTCAGAGACAGCACTGAGCTCCACGTCCTTGGTTACTAACAGGCTCCTGTGCTAAACTCAGGTGAATACATTAGGATGCTCTGGCCATTCCATTTGAAGCAAGCCCAGATACACCTAGTGTTTCTGGATCCCCGATGCTAAGGCCAGGGGGTTAATTACAAAAGCAAGCAGTAATAAAAGTGACTAACATTTATGTCAGGGACTGTTATGAGTATATATTATCTCATGCAGATGAATACTGTTATATCACCATTTTAGAAGAGAGAAATGAAGCTGGAAGAAACTAACTAGCCAAGGTCACCAAGCAGGTCTTTGGAGGGATTCTAGATTTGACTCCATGTTTCAAGAATTTATCCTAGTGGGTGCATGAAGTTGCTTCACATTTTATTTTATTTTATTCATTTTTTTTTAATTTTTTTTTTCAACGTTTATTTATTTTTGGGACAGAGAGAGACAGAGCGTGAACGGGGGAGGGGCAGAGAGAGAGGGAGACACAGAATCGGAAACAGGCTCCAGGCTCTGAGCCATCAGCCCAGAGCCTGACGCGGGGCTCGAACTCCCGGACCGCGAGATCATGACCTGGCTGAAGTCGGACGCTTAACCGACTGCGCCACCCAGGCGCCCCTTGCTTCACATTTTAAACACACCCATCTCTTTCTAGTGACTTGCCTGCCCTCAAGTCAAATTTATCATATTTATTTCCAAAAGAAAGAGGAATACAAGACAGGGATTTGTTTCACTCCCTTCTTCCCTTGGTCCAAGAGGTTAGCTGAGAATTGTTGAGTGTGGCATGTCTAAATGCCTTCAGAATGAGGTAACTCAACCATTTACTCAGGTTATTATCACTAAGAGAACCTTCCAATTTGGATATAAAATGACTCTGGGCCCATAGTCTCCTTTAAGGTCAAACTCCCAATTTTTAAAGCCATAGTTGAGGGGGCTCTTTGAGATCTTTGGTAATAATTATTGTCAAAGGAATGAGGATATAGCGGGAAAAGAGAAAGCTGGGATGTGGCTCTTAGTATCTTCCAAGGAATTTAAATGAATTTATTTAAGGAAAAAGTGAGATGAGTGTTAGATTTTAGAAAGCCTTCCCTAATTAAGTTCGAAACAGATTGTTAAAGGTAATAAGGAGCATATAGCGTCTCCCTCCCCTGCACAAATCTGAGAAGAGGCCAATCCATGCCTGATGGAAACAGGCAGTATGGTGAAAAAGAAAACGTTGCACACAGACCCTTCTGGATTCGAATTGCAGCCCCGATCGGTTACTAGTTGTGTGACCTTGAGCAGTGATTTCACCTTGCTAAGCCTCAGTCTCCCCACCTGCCAAATAAAAGCCGTGATATGTGCTCTGTTGGCCTTGTGGGGCCATCTACATAGTCAAGGAACACAAGGCATAGATGGCCACTTATAAATTGATAAGAACTATGCAAGCACAAGCTGAACTAAAGTGGAATTTATGCTATTTCATAAAACCTACCCCTGTTCCTGAACTTACAGAAAAAGAACCAGACCAGCAGAGAGAATGTTCTCATTTTAGTTCCACTCCAGGTATAAGCAAACTCTGTATTTGGAGGGAAGCTTCTTCGGGATTTCCATTTTCTGTATCCAGTTTCCACCAGATGAAATGCAGGCTCCCAGGACTGAAATAACAATGTTCACTTCCAAATGAATATTAGTCCTGTCTCTCAGGACAATGCTTATAAAAGGCCTCCGTGGGGTTGTCATTCAAAGTGGTGTGAGTATTACCATTTACAAAACCTTTCTCTAATGGGAAAAAGTGTAGGAAACCCCGCATCTCTGCAGGTGCCACTTTCCCAGACAGCTGTTGAGAGTGACAATGTCTCTCTTGTTGAAGAGGCTACCCTTTTTACAGTCTGTGCCTATTGCTATGGAGACAACTGTGAAATCAGAGAGGAACTAGGTACTGGGCTTTGAAAATTCATGTTTCTCCCCAGATTGCTCATCACCTGAAATTGTTCTGGCAGATTAGGTTTACCTGTTTTGAGCTTCCTATAAATGGAACACACACACACACACACACACACACACACACACACGCAGACACCCTCTTGCGTCGGCCTTCTTTTTCTCAACTTCACGTCTATGAGATGTATTTTTATTGTTGCCGGTAAGAGTAGCTCAGTCTCAGTCGTTGCTATGCAGTATTCCAGTGTATAAATATGACAAAATTTACCCATTCTACTGTTAATGAACATTTGGGTTGTTTGCAGTTTGGAGCTACTGTGAATAAACTGTTCCCAGCGCTCTTACACGTGCTATTTGATGGACGTTGGCACTCATTTACTGACCCCCAGGAGTGGAATTCTGGATCATGTGACAGCTATGGATATATAGATGTTTGTCTTCAAGAGATACTACAAACCAATTTCCAAAGTAGCCTTACCAATAAATGCTGCTACCAGCAGTGGAAGTGAATCTAGGTGTTTCACATTTTCACCCACAAACAGGTCTTACCTATGTTATCTTAAAGCAATGACTTTTCAAACAGAGTTGCCTGTAAAACCCTGTATAAGGCCACACAGCTCACCCATATGTCTGCCAATCCCAGATAGAGCTATCCATAGAGCAAGAACTAACTCTCTTATGAATTATTTTTCTGATCTCATTGTGCCATTTAGAAAGAGAATTTTTGTTCAAGGGTTTATTTGTCCATGGGTAGGAAAAATATAAAGGAGGCAGAAGGGTTAATTACTCTGGGCTAAATGCTGTTGTTACTTTCTTTTGCAGAATCCTGTATTATTTCTCATTAGCCATTGATCACTACATTTAATGGGTCGCTGGAAGATACTGCACATTCCCTGCATGACTAGAAATGAAGCAATTGTGATCCCTCCAATTAAAAGTAAAGCAAATTAGCCTTCCCACAGAGTATATCTCATGTCATAAGATAATTCTGTGTCTCTTCCTATGAGGGCTGAGCTGAAGGTTCCTGCAGGCAGTATACAATACTCTGTCCCCTGATATTTGTGGTCAAGGTCTGGTCTACTGAGAATCTCAGGATCGTTTTTTAAAAAAAAAAAAATTTTTTTTAATGTTTATTTATTTTTGGGGGGGGGGCGTGAGAGTGGGGGAGGGGCAGAGAGAGAAGGGGACACAGAATCCGAAGCAGGCTCCAGGCTCCGAGCTGTCAGCACAGAGCCCGACACGGGGCTCGAACTCACAAACCACGGGATCATGACCTGAGTCGAAGTCAGATACTTAACCAACTGAGCCATCCAGGTGCCCCTCAGGATCATTTTTAATCCAAGAGGCATGACTGTGTCAGTTTCCTTGGAACCAGAGTTTTATTTCAAATTTGAATATAGGAAAGTCAAAAGCCTGAGTTTGGGGAAATAGGTAGAAATGCATTATTTATGCTGTAAAGCACTGTGAAGGAAATTGGTGTGATTACTCTTTCAACCAAATGAATTGAAAGCTTTTCTGTGAGGCCACAGTGGCCTTTTGTTCACTGGCCCCCCTGCCAGGGCAACGATAGGTGCAGACAGTCCCTTGTCTAGCAGCTCCTCCATTCTGCAATTATCCAAGGACAGAGCTGGAAAATCCCCCTAAGACTCTACCCTCAGCCTGCTTCTGTCCCCTGCCCGTTCCTTCTGTGCCTTTTGACAGAGTAGCATTCTTCATGAGAGATGTCACCTGTCTTTGAAATGGGGAGTGGGGATCACGTGTCCCAGTAGGGCAGCGAGGGCCAGGCGAGGTCCTGCGGCGTGCCTCCGCCGTTGCTGCCGTCCGATGGCCTGTCTTCGTGGAGGGTCACACCTCCGAAGCACTGATTAAGGAGCAGGGCTAGTGTCCTATCTTTCGCAGCCAGTCTGCACTCAACCATGGGGCCTCACACAGTGTGAACCAAGTAATGGTACCGAACATGCCCGTGCTTCCTATATGCCAGTCAACAGCAAGTCAATTTTCCTTCCGTTTCCCCAAGTGTGTGTCACCTTATCCTGAGGATAGCTGAGGGACTGTCGGAGGGTTTTTCAGCACTGGAGAGGTGTGGTAAGATTTGCTTTTTAGGAAGATGTCTTTTGAGGCTTTGTGGAGGGAACTGATGAAAGAGAAATCAGAGTCAGGGAAATAAGTTAGGAGGGTGGTGCCCATGTGCGGGCCCTTGGACTGGTGACACTCGATGGCATGGTGATACTTTCACGGATCCATTGGGAAATGAGGAAGGTAAAAACGTGTGTGTGTGTGTGTGTGTGTGTGTGTGTGTGCGCGTGCGCGCGCGCGCGCGCGTTGTACATGTGGCCGTGTCTCTGAGAATTCCAAATGTTCCAAATATTCAGAGACTACTGCCTTTCTATGTTTTTGATGGAAAAATGACTTCTGCTTAAGAAATAATGCCCACAGTATCATAGGAGATAGGTAGGGATTTGTAGATTTCCTTACCAGACAAAAGGAAAACATGCCTCAATTTGTTTTACGATTATTATTTCCTAATGCGTGGAATTTGGGAACTGTGGAGTTAGATACCCTTGCAGTGGTGCCCGAGCGAGAGCTGCTGAATGCGTAGGGAAGGGAGGAGACAGGTTTCAGAGTGAGTGAGAGAAGCCGGCAGACCTGTGGCTGGGAAAAATCAAGGCGGAGGGAGTAGATCAAGGGTGGCCTCCACAGACGCTGTGCTTTACGACGATTGATCTGAAGTCCTGCTGCTGTGCCTTCGCTTTGGTTTCACCCTGTTCCCTAGCAGCTCTGAGCATCCCCCCTGAGCACACATATGTCAAGGTGAAGTGCATGCAGAGAAACAGTGGCCTCCCATCTCAGGGCACCAGGAGGCACAGCTCTCTTGGATACAGCAGGACTCAAGGGAGGCCACCTGACCTGTGCCCCCCTGTTCCCTGTGCCCTTTCTCTGCCCCGTCCCAGACACACGGCCCCCAGGAGAAGGCTCTCCCAAGCACCTTGGTGCGTGCTGTACCTCTCTGACACGGTGGCTACCGCAGAGCCTCTCAGACAGAGCCCGCAGAGGCAGGAAAGGGCGCTGCCAGGCCCCAGGAGCTGCCAGGCTCTGAACAGCAGGCTTCTAGCATTTTCAGCAGCATATGCAAATTAAATTAGCAAGGGTTCGACTTCATCTCCTGAGCAGCTCAGCCACACTCCCCAATGATTCCCAGGCCAAACTGACCCAGTTTGAAATTAAAATCAGGTTTATTTTTAGAGGGATATATTTTTCCCTTGCCTCAGTCTCAGTGGATGCTTTATCTGTTTGGCCTGATAAACATCCAAGTGCATTATCCCCAAACCCGCTGAGTCCTTCTGACAGACACTTGATAGATAAAAGGCATAGTAGAGTCTAGCTCATGCATATTCATATGACAGAGGCCAGCCCCACACCCGGTGCCCATGTTGCCAAAGGAGGCAGTATGCCCTCTGGACCTCTCCCTTCACCTGTCTGCCAATCTTAGAGCTGGCATTAGAGTCCTTTGAGCTGGAAAAACATTAGAGTTTAAGGTGATTCAGAGCCTGGTCACACTTGAGTTCAGCAGAATCTACTGGCATTCATTGGAGACCTATAACATCTTCTCTTGATAAAAATCTAGTCGATATGAATTGACTTTCTGCAGCCGGGTCCAAGAACATCTTTCATCCCAGCTGAAGGCTCTGTACTTTTCCTTTGTAACGCTTTCCACGAGGAATTATTCACAGGCTTGTGTGCCTAACACCTGGCTCTTCTCTGCAAGCTATAAGCTCCCTGAAGGGCCCAGCTGCTTGTGACTTTCCGTCACCATCTCTAGAGCCTAGTACTGTGCTGCATCCTTAGCAAATGAGTGAATCAGCTGCCAGACCAGTGGTTCTCTGCTGGGGGCAGTTTTGACCCCTGTCCCGGAGACACTTTTGGTTCAACTGGGCTGGGGCTCCCACTGGAATCCGGCAGAGGCTAAAGATCGTGATGTTGCTAAGCATCCCCCGTGGTACAGGACAGTCCCCACAGCAAAGAATTACTCAGCCCCAGATGTCATCAGTGCTGAGGCTGAGTAAATCTGTGTTAGATTCTTTCGTTCATGTGTAGTTATGCCTGAGCTCTGCAGGCCTCTCTCTTGCTTTCTCTCTCTCGGTCACACACATGTGATTAACATCACGTCAGCTGTGGAGTTAAGGCAGGATGAGGCTCTGCCTCACACAATTTACTTGCACAATTTACTTGGCCTCCCTGAGCCTAATTTCTGCATCTGTGAACTGGAAATAAAAATAGTACCTCCCTTAAACCATTTTTTGTGAGATGGGCATCATTCCTGTAAAGCTTGTAGAACTATACCTGACACGTGGTAACCTTTTCAATAAATATTTATCACGGTTATTGTTATTGTTTGGTATTGTTATGGTTACTTTTTGAGCTTGGAAGTTTGGATTCCACTCTTCTGTCAGTCAGGATCAGCTACATTGTGCTGTAGTCATAAAGAGCCCCAAATCTCAATGGCTTACAAAACAAGGGCTTATTTCTTTTTTATATTATATGTTCACCATGGGTGCTCTGTTCCCAATAATTATTATTCAGTGACCCGGGCCAGTGGTGCAGCCCCCATTCCAAATGATGTTCCCACTGTGCCAGAGTAAAAGAAAGCTCTAGGAGGTCTTGCACCAGCAAATCAAGGCTCTAGCCTAGAAGGGACAGAGCATCTCTGCTCACAACTCATTGGCCAGAACTAGTCACATAACCCCGCTCAATACCAGAAGTTTAGGAAGTTGGCTCCTACCATGTTAGCTTAGGTAGGGAGCTAGAAACATTTTGCTAATAGAATAAATGAGCACCACAGGCAGACATTTAGCACAACGGGAGGATGAAGTTTTTCTTTTGCCAACGGCCGCATAAAACTCTGAAGGGGGGTGCCTGGGTGGCTCATTTGGTTAAGCATCCGACTCTTGATTTCAGCTCAGGTCATGATCTCAGGGTTCATGAGATGGACCCCCATGTCTGTCTCTGTGCTGGCAGTGCAGAACCTGCTTGGGATTCTCTCTTCCTCTCTCTCTCTTCCCCTCCCCTGTAGATGCTCTCTCTTTCTTTCCCTCTCTCAAAATAAATAAATACACGTTAAAAAAAAAAAAAAAACTCTGAAGGAAAGCAACAGAGCTCTGTGAGGGAATCCGATATAGATTAGGGGGCCAGAGGTAGCTTATCTTAACTGATGTTTCAGTTTGAGAGATAAAGAATGAGTAGGCATTCAACAGGTGAACTAGGGAGGGAGTGAGGAAAATTTAGGACCAAGGAGAAAGTACATGCAAAGGCCCTGGGCCAGGAGAGGACCTAAAATTATGAGGGGTTGAAAGCAGGTCTGTGTGGCTGGCTAGAGCTAGGCAAAAGAGAGGCATGGTGGCCAATGGGACTGGGAAGGCAGGCAGGTGCCAGGCCATGCAGATTCCCAGTGAGGTCTGGTCAGTATCTGGTTCTTTGTCTCCACTGTGAGCTGTCGGATTTGAAAGACTTAATACAAGTGTCAGCATGTGAGCCCAGATGGCATGCCCATGACTCTGAACTTACAGTGGAGTCCTTGTGCTTTGAAAGTTCCTGATTCCTTTCCCTCATCAGACATGTTCTGAAATCCCAGGTCCATACTTTTACCTGCAGCATTTTAAAGCAAATACTCCGAGCCTCTCTTCAAACCTGAACCCCACAGCCATCTTTTGAACAACAAATGTGTCCCTTTCTGTTTGCACATCTCACGCTCAAGGAGGCCTCCCATAAACTCCGAGAGGGAAATGATATACCCACACACAGCAGTACAACTGCCTTCAGGGAACAAAACGCTCCTGATGTGATGGGCAGTTTGCTGTTCCCTCCCAGAAATGTGGGTTGTACTCAGTCCTTCAGACGGGTAGGATTGGAACGTGTCACCTCCTTAACCTTGAGGACTGGCGTTTCCAGATCTCCTGCCAAAACTGATTTGACTCATCGAGCCCGCCTAGGCTCACGTCTGTGTGTCTAGATGGATGAGAAGAAATGAGCAAATTTACTTAACTGGGAACCATCCAGGATTCTCAAACTAGTATTACACCTGTCATGCTTATCTTAGTAGCCTGGATGTGGCCTCCTAAACTTGGACAGAAAAACAGCCAGTTCCCTGGTCATTTCCCTTTGGGTTGAAAAATAGAATTACTGGAAACTCTGTAAGGGTGGACACTGTTTTTAACCTTTGCACCCTAGGAAAAAAGTTTCCAGTTCATAGTGGGCCCCAAACATCTCAATGGATGGATTAAAAAAAAAAAAACCACATAAATTGATTGTCCAACAGTTCTGGAAGTCAGAAGTCTAAAATCAAGATGTTGGCATGACTGCATTCCTTCTGGTGCCCCTGGGGGAAAATCAGTTACTTTGCTTTTTCAAGCTTGCAGAGACAATCTGCATTCCTTGGCTCCTGGCGCTGTCTTCCATCTTCAAAGATAGCAGTATGGCATTGTCCTCTCACTCTCTGGCTCTGACCTCCCTTTGGTCTCCTTCCTCCACTTTAAAGGACCCTTGTGATTACATTGGACCCGTCTGTACAATCCAGGATAATCTCCCCCTCTCTTTCCTTTTTTTATACTCAGTCAGTTAATGTACGGTGTAGTCTCGGCTTCAGGAGTAGAACCTGGTGATTCATCTCTTATATATGATACCTAATGCTCTTCCCAACAAGTGCCCTCCTTAATGCCTGTCACCCTTTTACTCCAACTCCCTAAACCCCCCACCCCCATCAACCCACAGTTTTTTTTTCTCTATATTTAAGAGTTTCTTATGCTTTGCCTCCTTCTCTGTTGTTATCTTATTTTTCCTTCCCTTCCCCTATGATCATCTGTTACGTTTCTCAAATTCCACATATGAGTGAAATCATGTGATATCTGTCTTTCTGACTTATTTTGCTTAGCATAATACCCTCCAGTTCCATCCACGTTGTTGAAAATGGCAAGATTTCATTCTTTTTCATTGCCGAGTAGTATTTGATGGATTTTTAATGCATTAATTCATTTATTTATATTGGTATCATTTATTGAGCACTTACAGTGAGCCAGAGACTGTATGGGGCATTGGGAACGTGACAGGCACACACAGGGCAGATGTGTTCTCAGTTCTATGGAGCTTTCATTCTGGTGAGAGAAAACAGTAAACAAGTAAATAATTAAGATAATTGCAGATGGTAGTAAGTATTATGAGCAAAATAAGGGTGGAATAGAGTATCATGGAGAGGGGAAGCGATTTCTTTAGCTAGGGTGGCCAGGAGAAAAATCACTTAAAGAGGTGACATTTGACACAAGAACTACATAATAAGAAGGAAGCAGCCATGAGCTAGATGGAGCCAAGTTTCCGGAAGAGGAAGAGCAAGGAGGAAATGGCTATTGGGTGTTGGAGCAGCATGGAGGACAGGGAGGAAGATGGTAAGAAATGAAGTCAGAGCACTGGGCAAGGCCCGGATCTTATAGGATATACTAGTCCACGATAATAAGTTTGGATTGTGCCCTACCTGCAATGGGACACATTGGTGAATTTTAAGCACAGTAGTAATAAGATTTCATTTATGGCTTGAGCAGATCACTTTGGCTTTTTTTTTTAATGTTTTATTTATTTTTGAGACAGAGACACAGCATGAGCAGGGAAGGGGCAGAGAGAGAAGGAGACAGAGAGTTTGAAGCAGGCGACAGGCTCTGAGTTGTCAGCGCAGAGCCCGACGCGGGGCTCAGTCTCACAAACCGCAAGATCATGACCCAAGTCGAAGTCGGACGCTCAACCGACTGAGCCATCCATGCGCTCCAATCACTTTGGCTTTTTATGGAAAGTGGGCTGGAGAGTGAGGTGTGCAAGCATGGATGTAGGGATAGCGGGTAGGTATCTGAGCCGTGGTCAAGTGAGAGATGGTGATGGTCTGGAGATACTAAAAAGCTGTCAGGTTCAGCAGAGAGTACAGATTTAGGACCCATAAGAATTACTGCTAGCCCAAATATAGACAGTGAGTGAGAAGAGGAAATAAGGATGATCCCCAGGCCTTGAAACATGAGCAATGAGATGGATGTAATTTTCAAAGATGAGAAAAGAGCAGGTTTGAGGTAGATAGAACCAAGATTTCTTCTTTTGTGCAAATTAACCTTCATACTTCTCTTAGATACCTAAGTGGCCATGTTTGAGAGGCATACAAATATGTATGGAATGCAGGGCTGGAGATGTAATTGGGTATTCATTTGTATAATAAATGCCAAGTGCCACAGGACTAATTTGCATCATTACCAGAACATTTGACATTTCTCTGTTCTCTCATTTAACAAAAATGTGTTTGCTACAACATGTGAGAGATTCTGTGCTGAACTCCAGAGCAGATGCAATCTCACCTTGGTTTGTGATAAGCAAGTAATACAGCTCTTCATTGATTGTTTTGCCTGTCTAGTCCTCAGTGTGATGGGCCCATTGAAAGATAGGCGAATGAATTGGAGATATTGGCATATAGGAGAAAAAAAAAAAACACACACACACGAAATCAATCAGTTCCAGTGTGCAGACTTGTTATAGCTGTTGCTGCAAGAGTAAATTGCTCTGCCACCGAGAAGTTCTAAAACAATCAGAAGCTGAAGAGCCGGCTTGGATGTCTGCACTGAGGATGTCACTAGTTTTTTAATGGCCTCTGGCTACCTAGAGTTGGTCTTAGGAACCATGGACATTTCTAGGATTGGCATTTGTACCGCCAGGAGATTAGAAAAAAAGAATCGTTTGGGACACGAACACTAGATTTTCAAGAGTGTGTGAGGCTTTGCCTCTCCAAAATATCCACTAATTCAGCCAAAAGCTCAATCAAGCTGCTTGGTAGAGGTTAGATAGTCAAAGCAAGCGGATGAGGAAGGACCATCTTCAGCTAACTGCCTGATAATCCATAAATCCGAGGTGAAAGGTAAAGATCGTGTCGTCTCTCTGCCCCGGTTCTGTCATTTTTGAAAGTTTGGTTTTGATAGAGACAAGTGATAGAAAATAGCAGTAAAGTCTTCTCATTTGGGTGACAGTATCTGATGGAATGCCACCTTCAGAAAGTGGCAGAGTGCTTTGATCTCTCAGACTATACAGAAAGCGAATAATACAGAATGTTCTGAATTTGCATAAAGTTCTGACTTCACGTTTAAAAAAACTATCAGAGACCTGGACCCTAAGACTTCTGGATTTTTCCAGAACCTCTCTTGCCATTCTCTCCTGGCCCAGATTTACAACAGTATAAGTTGAGATGTTGTACCACATGCTGTAATCTATCGTTTTCTTATCTGTAAAGAAGAGATAAATGTGAATTTGCATCTTCTGAGAGTATTCTAAATGCTATACTGAATTTTAAATTAAGCATAATGTCTTCACGTTTCATTTTTATAAGACGTTATATATCTTTAAGTAGAATTTATGATATTTAATATGCATGTGTTAAAAGGTGGCAGTGATTCCTAAGATTTAGCTACATGATCTTTTACTGTAATATAGGGTGGGTATGGTATCTTTTGTAACTAAAACAAGTGTAATACAATGCTTAATGCCCATATTTATTAAGCTCCTCTGTTTACAGTATTCTGCAGAGAAAAACTAAGCCCCACAAACATATCAAAAACATAGCAGGCATCCAGGGCATGTTGAATGAATAAATACCTCAACATTTTTGTTAGATATATTATTAATAATTGTAATGGTAGTTCTTTAACTTGCCGAGTTTTTGTAACATTACAGGCACTAGGCTAACAACTTTATAGGGATTATCAGTGTAATATTCACAAAAGTCCTATAAGGTGTGCTTTATCATTATCTCGATTTTAAAGATGAGAAAACAGAGGTACAGAGGTTGAAGCGACTTGTCCCGTAGCTGAGTAGAAGTGAGACTCATGCAAGGGACATTCAAAGCCTAATAAATATCACAGACTTAGCTAAGTAAAAAAAAGTAATTTCTGTGACGTGAATCTACCATGCATATAAACATGGTATATGCCCTGTTTATGAACAATTTGAAGAATAACAATAAAATGAATACCTGTACCTAATTTAAGAACTCCATTTCACCACTTTAATTTAAATTTTTGCTATGGAAAATCTCTCTCACATCCTAAAGTGAAAAGAACGGAATAATGAGCCCCCATCTAGCTATTATTCAGCCTTTATCTCCTGTCACCCACTGAGTTATGGCCATTCTTGTTTCATTTCCTCCCTGCCCACAACCTTGACCTCAGATTATTCTGAAGCAAGTCTCAAACATGTTTTCATCTGTCTTTATTTCACTACATATCTTTAAAAGATGGGAGCTCTTTAAAAAACAATTACCGGGGCGCCTGGGTGGCGCAGTCGGTTAAGCGTCCGACTTCAGCCAGGTCACGATCTCGCGGTCCATGAGTTCGAGCCCCGCGTCAGGCTCTGGGCTGATGGCTCAGAGCCTAGAGCCTGTTTCCGATTCTGTGTCTCCCTCTCTCTCTGCCCCTCCCCCGTTCATGCTCTGTCTCTCTCTGTCCCAAAAATAAATAAACGTTGAAAAAAAAAAAATTAAAAAAAAAAAAAAAAAACAATTACCATAGAGGCACCTGGTGGCTCATTCGGTTAAGCGCCAGACTCTTGATTTCATTTCAGGTCATGATCTCACAGTTTATGAGTTTGAGCCCTGCATTTGGCTCTGAGCTGACATTGTGGAGCCTGCTTGGGATTCTCTGTCTCCTCTCTGTCTGTCTCCGTTCATGCACACTCCCTCTCTCTCTCTCTCTCCCAAAAATAAATAAACTTAAAAAAATAAAAATACAAAAAAAAACCCCAAACCAATTACCATAGCCACAAAGCTATCATCACACCTTAAACAAATTTACAAATTGTTCTTATCATGGAATGTCAAATGTGGTTGCAGTTCCCTGTGTGTGTGTATGTGTGTGTGTGTGTGTGTGTACATACATTTATTTTACAGTTTGTTCATATTGCTATGCAGATGAGGTCCATATATCGTGATTGGGCACTATACCTCTCCAGCCTCTTTTTAATCTGTAAGTAGAAACTCTACTGTTGGAAATAAAAGTTTTGCTGACCCCAGGAAATGTGTGTGTCCTACGTGGTGGGAAGTTTTGCATCAGCAAAAGTTAAAATGGCAGGAATATTGTGCTCTTGGGCATCTTCTCTAGGATTCTGGCCTAATCATGTGTTATTTATATCTATAAATGTTGTCAAATACTGGGTTTTTTTTAATTTATTTTTTTCTACCCATCTAATTGGTTTCTTTGAACCACCTGATATTTTGCAAAAAGAGCCTTTTTGTCTTTGAAGGCTCTTGCTTTACACAGAGCAGTCCTCTCCACCACCACCTGCCACCCCCCGTACTCCTGCTCCCTCCCCTTGCCATTGGGACCACAGCCCTGCAGTGACTGGCTTTCCCTTCTGGCCTCCATTCACCAGCTAAACCACAGTTTCAAAGCAGTAACTGGGAAGGCAAAACCTCCGTTGTTAGGACCCCAAAATTGGCCTAATGAGGATTCACGTTTCCCCAAAGATCTCTCCAAAATTAGGAATTTGTACAGTATTAGGTAGCAAAAATGAACAAGATGAGCAATTAACCATTATATAAAGCTATTTATTACTGTATATACAACTCCTTCACTACAAAAAGGCTTTGTAAATTCAACTACTTTGTAACAGAGAAATTAAAAGAAACTTCCAAAGTATATTTGTTTGCTTGCTCCCTTTTCCTTATGTACCAACTAACTGTGACCTTGGTTGCATATCAATGTTTAAGGGCTTTTTGGTATAGAACAGGTTTTTGGTAGTTCGCAGCTCCTTAACTTGCTAGTTGGATAAGCCTCAATCACTTCATCTGTACAATGGGAATAAAATATATATAAATACTCTGGCCGACTTACCAAAGGAGAAGGTATTGGAAAGATATGGGAAATTTGGATAATCTAAGAAATAGCTGGAAACTAGGTTCAGAAAAAGCTGAAAGCCCGGTGACTATAGGGATCTAAGTAGCAGGAACTAATGATCCTCCCCTCCTCATTGCCCCCCCCCCCCCCATCATAACCCCTGAGAAGGATCATCTCTAAGTAGAAAGATTCCAAGTCCCTGGAGAGTGATAATGGCCAGGGTTGGGTCACAATATCCCTCCTTAATTGGCAGGTTCCTTGATTGGCAGTTTCCACCACAACTAAAGACAGTGAGGAAGAGATCATCCCCTAAGGAAACTGTAGTCCTTTACCAGGAGGAAGAGGATTGGTCTGGACAACAGAAACACAACACAACAACTGCCAGTCATACATCTCACAGAGCTTTGATGAGGGTTAAGAAGAGAACACATATAAAATTTACGGTGTCTGACATTTTTAAGAGCTCAATAAACGGTAGCCATTTTTAAGAGCTCACTAATGTAAAGGAGAAGACGAACAACATTTCAGTCATGATGTAAAGCTACACAATCATTAGCAATTCCTTCACTAAGAGACGTCCTGACATGATAATACTACAGTGCTCAGAACTGGCCAAGTTTGATGTTGGCTCATTGGCAACCATTAACTTTATGACCTTGAGTCTTAACCTTTCTGGTCAGTTCCCCCTTGTACAAAATGATGCTCATAATACCAGGTTATGTCAGAGAACAGTGGTAGAGAATTTCTGACCAGTTGTCAAGGATTCAGAGAAACAGAGAGGGCCAAACACCGCTGGTGGAGTCCAAGAGAGGAACTGAGGTACATTTCATACAGTGTAGTTTACATATTTTTAAAGTGTCTTTTATTTATAAGCCCACCTCATTCTGAAAAGGAGTTTTGGCTGTTGATATTATTTATCAGTAGTGATGACCAGTCAAGTTAAGGGTGCAAGCTGCTGAAATGAAATTAAAGGCTGAGCAACAAGGCTTCATTTTTTTTGTTGTTCATTTATTTATTTTTGAGAGAGAGAGAGAGAGTGAGAGAATGAATGAATGAATATCAAGCAGGCTCCATGCTGTCAGCGCAGAGCCCAACGCGGGGCTCAATCCCACAAACTGCAAGATCATGACCTGAGCCGAAATCAAGAGTCAAACATTTAACTGAGCCACCCAGGTGTCCCAGGGCTTCAATTTTTTAATGTCTATTTATTTTTGAGAGAAAGAGAGAGAGATGGAGACACAAAATCGGAAGCAGGCTCCAGGTTCTTAGCTGTCAGCACAGAACCTGATGCGGGGCTCAAACTCACAAACTGTGAGATATGACCTGAGCCAAAGTCAGATGCTTAACCGACTGAGCCACCCAGGCACCCCTAGGGCTCCATTTTTAACTCATCATCTAAGAAACATGTCTATAACACCAACAAGAGAATGAGCAAAGGGCATAAACACTGAATAGATACAAAAATACATTAAGCGTATGAAAATAGTCTCAATAATCAAAGGAACGTGTATCTGATAGCAGGTGTCAGACTTCTTACCTCTCCTATTGACAACAAGGAAAAATAAAGACTACGAATAGCTTGTGTTGGAACACCTGATGTTAGGAATATAAATTGGCACAACCTTTCTGGAAGACAAATAAATGATATCTGTCAAAATTAAATCATTCAATACCCTTTGATCCAATACTTTCATTCTAGTAATCCACCTTCACAGAATGTCCTGTATGAGATAAAATAACAGTATGCATCGATATACACTGTTTTTGATAGCTAAACTTAGAAGCCATCAAAATGCCATCATTTGAGGAATTGCTTAAAGTTTTGCTATAACCATACTCTCACAATTTTTTTGCAGTCAAAAATATGCCGCTTTAGATATTTTAGAGGGACTGAAAAGCTATTACTCAAGAGTCTGTTGGTCTTCTAAGTTGCTGTTGAGCAGCCACTACAGGCTAGTAAGTTCACAAAAGAAAACAAGACTGAATTCCTTGGTCTCGGGCTTTAAATCATAATAGGAGAGAAATAATAGGCATGCATGTAGCTATTAGAATATAAAGCAACACTCTGAATACATAGCAAAATAAATAATGAATACTGGCCAAACCTGGTGTAAACCAGGAGGACAGTCAGGTCATTCCAAGCTGCTAGGAGTGTTGACACGGGGGAGACCTGAAATTCAGTCCCACTGACCAACTGGGTGATGCTGGACAGCACTTCAGCCCTCTGTATCTCAGCTTCCTTGCAGGTAACCTCACTGAGGTGGCCAGGCTAATCGCCCTGAATAGCTCCTGGCTTCTGATCCAGAAAGTCACAATAAGAATAGATTTGAACCTGTCACACAGGGGATTAGGGAGACTTTAGGGGGAGTCTATTAATTGCATTTGGGAGGTCTATGAACTCAACTGGGGGAAAAATGTATCTTTATTTTTACTAGTCTTTACCTGAAACTTAACATTTCATTCACTTAAGAATGTACACAGGGGCGCCTGGGTGGCTCGGTCGGTTAACTGTACAACTTCAGCTCGGGTCTTGATCTCACAGGTTCGTGAGTTCGAGCCCCGCGTCGGGCTGTGTGCTGACAGCTCAGAACCTGGAGCCCATTTCGGATTCTGTGTCTCCCTCTCTCTCTGCCCCTCCCCTGCTCGTGCTCTCTGTCTCTCAAAAAGTAAATAAACATTTAAAAAATATTTTAAAAAAGAATGTAGACAAGAAACTATAATAATATTAACAGATACTTTCATACCGTCTTCATAGCTGCTACAGGTACCTTGAAATAGTGTCTACACTCATCACTATCCCAAAAGTACCCTAGATACTAGATTTGTTGCTAGGTCTTGTTATTTAATGAATTATTAAATAAGCACATTTATTTCAAGTGATGCTTAAAATTGTTTTGATATCTGTGTATCAACATAATTAGTTGTCTTTGTAATCCTATATCTGTTCTTCCTTTTTTGTATTTCTTATTTTTACATTTTAATTCCAGTATGGTTTACCATACAGTGTTATATTAGTTTCAGCTGTACAATATAGTAGCCCAACAATTCTATACACTACTCAGGGCTCATCAAGATAAGTGTGCTCTTCATCCCCTTCACCAGTTTCACCCACCTCCTACCTGCTTCCCCTTTGCTAACCATCTGTTTGTTCTCTATAGGTAGGAATCTGTTTTTTGGCCTTTGGTCATTTGTTTTGTTTCTTTAAATTCCACATATGAGTGAAATCATACGGTATTTGTCTTTCCCTGACTTATTTCACTTAGCATAATACTCTCTGGCTCCATCCATCTGTCCATAGTTGCAAATGGCGAGATTTCATTCTTTTTTATAGCTGAGTAATATCCCGTTGTATATATATACACCCCATCTTCTCTATCCATTCATCTATTGATGGACGCTTTGGCTGCTTCCATAACTTGGCTATTGTAAATGGTGCTGCAATAAACATCAGGGTGCATACATCCTTTTGAATTAGTGCTTTCGTAGTCTTTGGGTAAATACCCAGCAGTGCGATTAGTGGATCATGTGGTAATTTTATTTTTAATATTTCGAGGAACCTCCAAACTCTTTTCCACAGTGACTGCACTAGTTTGCATTCCCACCAACGGTGTACAGGGTTCCTTTTTCTTCATATCCTCACCAACACTTGTTGTTTCTTGTGTTGTTGATTTTAGCCATTCTTACAGGTGTGTGGTGATGTCTTGTAGTTTTCATTTGCATTTCCCTGATGATGAGTGACGTTGAGCATCCTTTCATGTGTCTGTTGGCCATCTGGATGTCTTCCTTGATGATCCTGCATATCTTATTATATGCACTTAAAAGCGTTATGATGAAGTCTATAGCTCCATCACTCTGTGGCCAAGGATCACTTGGCACAAAAGAAATTAAGAACTTCTACCTTGTTTCTTGTTTGCTTTCCCACTGCAGCAAGAAATGAGTGACTCACTTTCTGAGAAGGGGCAAAGACTTTAGAAAGGTAGTATTTCACAGAGGGATCCTGACGGCATGAAGAAATAGGCACAGAGATCATAAATCAGGAATTGAAAGAAGTGATAAGCCTGGAGAGGCAGCGATGATAAGCGTGACTTAGACCGAGAGGGTTTCGTTTCTTCTTTGCCTTGATAATGAATTAAGATTCATCCCATTATTTTCTATTTTCTATCACCTCATGAAGAAAGTGCCTGAAGAGAATTTCACAAATGTGAAGGGAGGGAGCAGAGATGGGAAGTCAAATGTTCTAGAATCTAAATCAGTGATTCACAAACCTAGCTGTACATTTGAATCACTTGGAGAGCCTTTTAAAAATATCAATACAGAGGAACAGAGATAATGTGTGTTACTTACCGGAAGAGGATGAGGGACCCTGCCTTCTAGATAGGTGAAAATATTTCATGTCTTAAGTTAGGTGATGGTTAAATGGGTACATCCATACAGAATAATTCATTGAGTTATACATTTAACTCATACATACATTTAACTTATACATTTACATGAGTTATACATTTAACTCATACATACATTTAACTTATATATTTAGGTACTTATACCTTAATTTTAAAAATAGCAATTCTCAAGCCCACCACTGAAAAGTCTCATTAAGTTGATCTGGAGTAGGGCCCAGGAATCAGTATTTTCTTTAAAGCTCCCCACCCACCGCACCACTCAGTTGATTCTAATGGGCAGCCAAGATTGAGAACCACCTAGAAGCATCACAGGGCAGAATCATGCATTCAGTCATTCAGTCCAGAAGTAGCTGTGTGCTAACAAGGAGTTTGGATAGAGACAGAGATCATCTCTGTTCTGAGACTTTTTATTAAGTGAAATAAAGTAATAGTGATGGCTACTGAGATGTTAGCCTGTAACTTAGGGGTTCTCCAGCTTCAGAGTCTGTCCTCAGAATCACCTGGGGAGCATGTTGCAAATAAGACTCCCAGGCGGGACCCCAGAGATTCTGACTCAGTAAGTGTGGACTGACGCCTATGTAAAATGCTTAAGGAAAGTAAATAATGTGAGCTCTGTCATACAGCAGGAGAGCAATAACTAGCTATTGAATTTATGAGCTCCTGGACCAAGTGCTTCATATACAGTATCTAATTTCATAATAAGCAATGGTTCTCTGATGGAATGCATTCAATAAAACTCAGTTCTACACAAAAGGAAACTGCAGTTGGAGACATTAAGCAATCTGTGTTAGGTCCAAGAGCTAAGAACCTGGAGAACGGAGGCTCAAGCACATGCCTCTCATAATGACCTCACGTTTTGTTTCCCCCCTTGGGGGTGGGGAGAGGGAGGGACTAGCCTTCGGGGAAGAGAAGAGGAGAGGTTGACCTGATTCATTAGATTATTGCTTTGACACACCCTTCTCTTTAAGTGGGAGCTGGAGATGCCCTAATTGAAGCCAATATTAACTGTAAGAGGCTGGTATACGGTGTCTGGAAGCTAGGAGTTGGCTCTTGCAAGTACCTTCAAATGGCTTTGCAGTGAAAAGGAAGGTGTTCTGGTGTGGGAGCTCGCTTCCTCACATCCTACAAGAGCTGTCTTCTGGGGTGGAGCCCTGGCAAAGAGAGAGACTGTGCGCTAATTGTCTTGTCTGCATTTGCTTTCCACTGAACTTCTAGTCTCTGAAGCTTGCCTGAAAGTAGAAATGCGCTTACTAAGCCGCTGCCCCTTTCTTCATCCCGTTCGGCTACTGCAGATGTCACAGCTCCTCATCTTTCGACTTCATCACTGATCTAACGGTGGAGGCAGTAACAGCAGGGTTACAAGTGATTCGGCTGGGTTTCTTCATTATGTCTGATTAGGCTCCATCCTAATAAAGACCAGGAAGGAATAACATTTCCCTGTAGGGTTCTACATGTCCAGCTCAGGCTTTGGCTCCTCTCAGTGCTTTTGACCTCTCCAAGTAAATAGTTCTCTCATGAAAACAAAGAAACGTGCAAGGGAGTGGGCCCTAACGGAACGGCTGCATTTAAATCCCCTCTTATAATAAGGGCAAGTTACCTGACCTCCAGGTACTTCCCTTTCCTCATTTGTGAAATGGAGGTAATAATAATAACAACAATACAGCCCACAGCAGATTATGATGATTAAATAAAATTTCGCACAGAGTACTTAGCACAATGATGAATGCATAATGATAAACACAGACAAACACACATAGATCTATATACAGGGAACATATATACAGGCATACCAACACTCAAATAAACAAATATTATTTCCTGGCTACATTTTCCTTTCTCTCCCCATGTCAACACTTTCTCTATGTTCCAAGCTCTCTTTATATCAGTGCTATCCAATACAAATATAATGCAACTATATATGTTATTTTTTTTTTTAATTTTTAATGTGTATTTTATTTTGGGGACACAGAGAGACCGAGCATGAGCAGGGAAGGGGCAGAGAGAGAGACACACAGAGTCTGAATCAGGCTCCAGGCTCCACGCTGTCAGCACAGAGCCCGACGCAGGGCTCGAACTCATCAACCATGAGATCGTGACCTGAGCCGAAGTCAGACGCTCAATCGACTGAACCACCCAGGCACCCCCCCATATATGTGTTATTTTAAGTTTCTAGTAGCCACATTAAATAAAGTAAAAGTAAGCAGGTAAAATGAATTTTAATAATATATTTTATTTTACCCAATGTAGCCAACACATTGCAACATGTAATGAATATTAATTTTTTTAAAAAGATATTTTACTTTTCTTTTTTTTTTTTTTTAACATTTTTTCTAAGTCTTTGAAATCTGGAATACGTTTTGCAGTTACAGCACAGCTCGGTTTAGACTAGCCATATTCCTATCGGTCACCAGCCACTTGGGGCTGGGCGCCAAGGTCACTGACAGCAAGGCCTTGTCCCATCACCCTCCTTTATGACAACTTACCAATCCAGGATTTCTCCTTTGGGGCCCATTATCAGCTTTGGACTCTTTCACTCATTCAGAAAGTGTTTATTAGGTGCCTGCTATGTGGCAGGCACTGTGTTGAGTGTTATGGATGTAAAATGACATAGTTCTTGTTATGGGGTGTATTGTATCCCCCCAGAGCTCGTATGTTGAAGTCCTAACCTCCAGTGAATATAACCTTATTTGGAGACTGAGGTTTTACAGAGGTAATCAAGTCTAAATGAGCTCACTAGGGTGGGTCCTGATGCAGCATGACTGGTGTCCTTATAAAAGGGGGAAATTTGGATAGACACGCAGGGAGAATGCCATAGGAGGACATTTTGTTGACAGCAGAATGGATTGGGAGGGAGTTAAGGCCCCTTTCTATGCCTTCCTACTGGGAAATTAGAAGTAGCTGAGGAAGGAAGGGTGCGCTGGGGGAGGTGTGTATTCGTGGGCAAATGAGAAGAATTCCTCGGTGTGCCTCTTGCACCAGCTACCTAGAGGGATAGGAAGCCTTGGGAGAGAGGAGACCAAATGACCTCCCCCCAGCTACTGTTACCTTTCCAGAATTAGAGCATGTGACACAAATGGTGAAGGAATCCGGCAAAGTCTATCATTGAGGTAAGGAAGACAACATAGCAACGGAGGCTGGTTTTCCCGGTGTTCTCCCCGAGCAATGCTTCCATCTCACGTGCATACTACCTTTGTCTGAAATTATTTTCATTCCCCATCTGGAATCCCAAACAGCATCTAAGTGTATGTATGCTGGGCCCGATTAACTTACGTAGGGATTTTTCTGTACTCTTGATACTTCTGCTTTGCTGAGTCCATTCGGAGTATTTCCCCGTATTGGGCTTTCCAGAAGGGGTACCATGAAGAGGTAAAAAGAGTCCTTTCACACTGTGGTTTGCAAACTGATTGAAAGGCTGTCAGTCTACAAAACACCCACAAATTCTGTGAAAAGAGTATCGAGTGCTTGATTCTAGATCCTCCTATGCCTGCTAAAATTTCATGGCACTTTTTCAAAGTTCAAGAGTGCCTTGTCTGTCCGGTATTAGCTTTGTACAAGAGGAAGAAATCATCCTCGGTAATTGCCAGCGCTTGTCAATGATGGTAACTTTAATTTTCGTGTAGCCAATCCATCATCATTAGGACTAAGTCCAACTCAGTGTGGGCAGATGAAAGAAAGCCTGCCAGATGAGTGGCCAAATTAGGGACCTTAGTTGGGGGCAAAATTTGAAGAAAACAGTTGTTTAAATAAATAGAACCCCAAAGATTACCAGCAAATTTCCTTCAATGTCATTAAATCATATGCGCATCAAACAGAAGTCAGATGTACACTCCCATGAGTACAGCAAAGTCAGGCATCTCACAGCTACAATTTGCCAGTGGTGATTGGTAGACCAGATTCAGAGAGCAAGAGAGCAATATTCTCTTGAGAGTAAAGAATGAAGTTACCCTTTCTTACTGAGGCCAAGAGAAATGTCCCCAGACAATTAGACTCCGGTATCATAACATCCTATTTTATTTTCTGCAGCTCAAATATAATGATCTGAAATTGTCTTCTTTGTTTAACATTCTTGTTTATGGCCTTCTTTTCCCCACTGAAATGTTAGCTCCAAATAAGCAGAGACCTCGTTAATTTTTTCAATGCTATGTCCCCAGGACCTAAAATCTTGCCTGACATGAAGTAGGTGAAGAAAAAAATGGGTAGAAGGAATGAGTGCTGCCAGGAGTTCACGTATGGACACCTAATTCTAGATGAGGGCACTTGCAGAGGGAGGGACTTTGCTATAACAATGGGTCAGCTGGGTTGAACACTGTTACACATACTGCCTGGCTCGTTGTGAGTCTTTACTCATGTTTTAAAATTGCACCTTTTGCAGCTAAGAAGAAAATATGATCTGGCATTTTATCTCCGTGCGATTTGCCTGCTTTTCGTCTTAGAGTAACACATCATGTGACCTTTGCCAGTCTCCTGTAGCTCTGCCACGTTACCCTAGCAGCCGCTAGTTCAAATCCATCTCAGAGCCCCATCATTCATTCTTCCTTCCTCCCTAGGGTCTGCCACTTCTAAGATTTCTCTCTTCAACTTGCCATTAATCCCACTGGGGGGAAAAAAAAACTGGCGTCAGAATTCAATTTCAGCTTCCTGGTGGGACAGGCCAAATGTCAGCAATCTTTGAGGACTATAGAAAGGTGTTCCTGGGAGCTTTCTCAAATCCACACGACAGCATCTCCAGCTGTGAGCTCTAATGCCAGTTCCTTACACTGGAAGTCAAAAAACTGCCCCCTGATTTCTCTCAGATTAACTACAGAACCATCCTCCATTCCCACCAAGAGGTCCCTCCCTGGATTAAGTGACTTCTGGTAGAAAAGGGTTTGGCGTCCTGTAAGCCGTTTAATATATTTTCAGAGTTCATTAAGTAGAGTCACTCCGTTGGAGTATGAACCATCTGAACAAACGCCTATAGATTTACAAAAAGTTGAATCAGGATGTTCACACCTGAATTCATTTAAAGAGCAAGCTGCCTTAATACTTTGTAAATAAGTTCTACTGTCAGAATCTCGAGTTTGTTTTGACGAAAAGATTGGTGTGACCAGGTTGTGACATAATGGTGGGGTGCTTGTGAGCATGGGGTCTGGGGCCAAGATGTCTCAGGTCAGATTCCACTTATTGGCTGTGTCATCCTGGTCGAGTGACATCACCTCTCTGTGCCTTGGTTTCTTCATCCATGAAGTACAGCTAAGGGTATTGCACTAGCCACCTTCCAAGTGTTCAGTAGTTATGTGTGCCTAATGCTGAACAATGCAGATAAAATGTTTCCATCATTGGAGAAAGTTCTTTTGGACAGCAATGACCAGAAACAGCCTTAAAATCGTCCCAGTAGGGGCGCCTGGGTGGCTCAGTCGGTTAAGCGTCCAACTTTCGCTCAGGTCATGATCTCATGATTCCTAAGTTCGAGCCCTGCATCAGGCTCCGTGCTGACAGCTCAGAACCTGAAGCCTACTTCCGATTCTGTGTTTCTGGCTCTCTCTGCCCCTCCACCACTCATGCTCTGTCTCTCTGTCTTTCAAAAAAAAACATTAAAAGAAAAATTTTTTTTTTTTTTAATTTTTTTTTTCAACGTTTTATTTATTTTTGGGACAGAGAGAGACACAGCATGAATGGGGGAGGGGCAGAGAGAGAGGGAGACACAGAATCGGAAACAGGCTCCAGGCTCTGAGCCATCAGCCCAGAGCCTGACGCGGGGCTCGAACTCACAGACCGCGAGATCGTGACCTGGCTGAAGTCGGACGCTTAACCGACTGCGCCACCCAGGCGCCCCAAAGAAAATTTTTTTTTAAATCATCCCGGTAACTCGCGCATTTCCTTTGCTCCCATCCAGTCAGTCACCAGCTACTCCTGAGTTCATATTTTTCACGTGTGTACCCTTTCTGTTCTCATCATCCATTGATTCCTTGATGGCACTGGTCAGCTAGTCTCCCAATGTCTCTCATCCTCGCTGTTATGGTCCGGAGCTTCCCAGATTGAGCTCTGTGGCACCTCCCTCGTTCCACCTGTGTTGGGCTCAGCCCATCGCTCCGGGACTGGTCATGATCCTTCATGATCCTCGAAGGCACAGACCACGTTTTATTTATTTTTGAGTCTCCCACAGTCCTGTGCCTGTAACAGGTATTTAAATGTTCACATAACCAAATGAATTAATGAATAAATGAACAGCTCTTCCTCTGCCTGGGAATGGGCTGTGTGTAGTTCCTAGTCATTCTGCAAGGCCCTCTTCTCTGAACTGCTTTTGTGCCCCAAGGGAATGCCTGCAGGTATGAGCCTGTGGGTACTTCCTGGGAAATCAGATGACAAGCAAGACATCTCATCTAAGCATCGCTTTGCCCTAGGGCATTATGGTCCCCCGACAGAGGCCAGGAGCTATGCTCCCGACCACATTCTAATTCATACCTGTGCCATCTGGTAGGCATATCTGGGCCCTCGTGCTAGGATCTTTCAGCCCTGGACACCCATTCCGCACAGCCACAAGACTAATATTAACAGTGTTTCCCCCAAGTAGATTTCCTCTCTTGTCCTAGAAGAATAATGTTAATTAAACTTTAGTTTCTGGGATCCAACTAAGGGTCTGCAAGCTGCCTCTACCACTTACTAGCTGTGTAGCTTTGGGGACGTGCTTAAAAAGTCCCATGTGGCGTTTTCTCCATGATAAACTAAGGATAATGATGGTACAGCCCTTATAGAGTTACTCTGAGCATTAAGGGAGACAAAGCATGTGAGGTATAGACACGTTGCCTGAGGCACAGTAAGAATTAAATAGAGACTATAGTCTTGGTCTTAGAATGCCTACTTTCGTGACACCGCTGAGTCGCAGAATTAGCTTCCCAATTCCTTCCTTTAAAATGCAAGAATCACCCCTCACAGAAGTGAGCCCCTGTCAGGGAATGAGTTATGATAATTGTAATAGAACTAAGATTTATGAAGGAGTGCTTATCACGGAACAGACAGTAGTCCAAATGCCCGACTTGCATTATCTTATTTAATCCCTGGAGGAATCCAAGAGAGAGAGCAACCAAGATGAAAACCACAATGCCTCTTTACCACTGAGTTTCCTAAGTCACAAATCATTAGTTCTGCTGAATTCGCTTTCTTAGAAGTGGGTCATTAAGTCCAGCCCACACTCACAAGGTGGAAAATGAGTCTCCACCTCTAGAAAGGAAGACTGTCAAAGACTTTTTAGACACATTTTTAAAACCACCAACAGATATAAAACGTATCTCTTACTCTAGATAGTGGTCTAAAAAGTTTGAAAGTCACTTCTCCAGTTTGACTGTATTATCTAATTTACCATATAGGAATCATGGATCCATAGTATAGTAGAGGCAGAAGACCCATAGAAATCAGACTTTTAGAATAAGGGATTGGCAAACTTTATCTATAGAAAGTCAGTTAATAAACATTTTAGACTATATGGGCCATATGGTCTCTGTTGCAACTACTTAACCCTGCCGTGATTCCACAAATGCAGCCAGAGACAATACGCCAGCAAACAAGTATGTCTGTGTTCCAATAAAACTTTATTTATGAAAACAGACCATTGGCCAGATTTGGCTCATGGGCTGTCATTTGTCAACTCTCTATCTAGACAATGTTTATCAACCCTGGCTTTACAGTAGACTCAAGGATGTTTTTTTTCTTAATGATCAATGGCTAGGCCACAGCCCAGTTCAACTGAATCAGAATCTCTGGGGGGTGAGAACCCAGATATCAGTATTTTTTTTTTTTTAAAGCTCCTCAGGTGATGCCAAAGTGCAGCCAGAGTTAAGACGATCCGCCGATATAGGAGGTGACCGCCCTACTTGAGGAAACTGAGGCCCAGCAGAGTGAAGAGATGAGCCATGAATCACACCCACACTGGATCAGTGCTAGGACTTGCTGATACTCATGAGGAAAGAGGGTCCCATTGCTCCATTTGACACATCAGAAACCCCGTGTGAATGTTGCTGCACAGGGCACACCTGGGTAGGCCAGGGGCCTGGGCCGCTTGCAGGGGGCTTCCAGAAGAACTATGCAGCTGATAAAAAGTGTGAAGAAACTCGAATCCAAGACAAGTATGAGGCCTGGATTCACCACTCAGTGACTTTGGTGGGTCAGTTCATCTCTCAATTCCCTCTTTCCTCATCCAAGATGTAACATTTTGAAAATGCATCCTATGAGGCAATGTGCCAAATGCTTGGTATTCTTTCTCTGCCTTTAGCTATTAGAACAGCCCTATGAGGTGGACGATGTTAGGGTCTCCATTTTTGAAGAAAAGGAAACGAAGGAGGAGAACATTTAAGTAACTTACCCATGATCCCGTAACTAGGAAGTGATGTGGCCAAGATTCCAATCTAAGTCTTTGCGTCTTCAAAGCCCAGGCGCTTGACTGCTTTGCTATCTCTCTGAAGGTTTTTTGTAAGGATCAAATCAGATAATCTATAAAAATGGGTTATAAGCTCTAAAGCACTGTACTTACGTTCGGCATATATTATAGGACGTCAGTTTTCACATTCAAGGATATCAGTGAGAGGTGCCCTGAGAATATATAATCCATCAGAACACTCTCACATGCACAGAGCGCTGCTCTGGTCAGTCAGCCCTGTGCCCCACCCCCACACCCGATTGATGGGGACGCCTCTCTTCACCCCTGCACAAAGACAGAGGTGTGGCCCCTATCTTCACAGTGCAATGCTAATGAGTATGGGCTGTTCTGCCTCTAGGTGGCTGTATCTGCCTTCCCTGTCTCTGATAGGATTTTCACCCCATATCCATACTGTTTCACTAAGGAAATTGACGCCTTTTGCCAGGAGACCCTCCTTTCGCTGTCACCTGCCCTGTACGCAGGGCCGAGACCTGCTCTGCCAGGCCGTGACAGTACCCACTGCTCTTCCTCTGTCTGCCTGGATCAGTCAGGGCCAATCAGGAGACAGAAACCTGGCCAATTACTTGAGCAGAGAGGATTTAATAGAAAAGATGACTAGCTATTTATAAAGTTGTTAAATAAGTAACTGCAAAGGTAAAACAAAAAACCAAAAACAAAACTCTAGGGGCTCCTGGGTGGCTAGGTCAGTTGAGCGACCGACTTCGGCTCAGGTCACGATCTCACGGTTTGTGAGTTTGAGTCCCATGTCGGGCTCTGAGCAGGCTCTGTGCTGACAGCTCAGAACCTGGGGCCTGCTTTGGATTCTGTGTCTCCCTCTCTCTCTCTGCCCCTCCCCCACTCATGCTCTGTCTCTCTCTGTCTCAGAAATAAATAAACATTAAAAAAAAAAAACTTTAAGATCTCATAGAAACAGCATCTGCGGGGCGCCTGGGTGTTAGTCAGTTGAGCGTCGACTCTTGGTTTCAGCTCAGGTCATGATCTCACTGTTCGCGGTTTGAGCCCTGCATCAGGCTGCGCGCTGACAGCATGGAACCTGCTTGGGATTCTCTCTTTGTCCCTCTCTCTGCCCCTCCCCTGCTCATGCTCTCTCTCTGTCTCTAAATAAACAAAGGTAAAAAGAAATAAAAAATAAAAAGAAAGAAAGAAACAGTGGCCGCCGGGAGCATCCAACACCCCTAGAGTTGGAGGAACAAAGAGAATGGGTTAAAATTACGCAGATTTAGAAGCCTAAGGGCAGGGGCCGCACAGAGCTGCTGCTCAGAGGGTCCTCGATGCCAATGCTGGTGTCTCTGAGGTCGGAGCTCAGAGGAGCTCAGGTGTGGGGAGGAGATGGGTTCTGCCTGTGTTGAAAATATCGCACACTGGGTTCGGCAGCTGCTGAGAGAAGGCACCGTTGCTGCCAGGAAGAAGATGTTTTGCTGGAGTGCGACTCACGGTAAAGGCAGCAACAGGAGGGAGGAAGTACCTTCTCCCTCTTCCACCTTGCAGCCTCCCGCTGCTGCCAGAACCTCATAGGGTGCAGCTGGCAAAGCAGAAAAGAGGGTCTGCAGACTCGCGGCCCCGGCATCACACAGCAGAGTGTAGAATTGGTTTAGAGCTGAGGGACGGTCTCTTAATTATTGGCCTGATTCACCTCTTTGGCTATCGAACACCTAAATGCACTCTTCTATGATTCTGATTTCTGTACAATAACAGAACTATGCTCTTTCCATCTCACAAGATGCAATGATCCTTCATACAAAAAAAAAAAAAAAAAATCCTCATCTTCTCCCCAAAATGAAGGGATACAAAACTCCAGTCATCATATCCATCTCCGGGCTCTGTTAATTCCTAGTAAAATTCAACCACAGTCTCGTCTGTGTTTTCTGTTAGATAAAGACTAAATTATAAAGTTAACCTCTAACAAACTCATATAAAATGACTGAGGGGAATAAAAAACCAAGACTTGGAAACCAGCAGAACTCAAAGTTCCAGGACAGGAAGAAACAGGCTGTGGGGGAGTAACAGTGAGAGGAGACAGCCCCATTTTCTCCCTGGATTCCCACACCCCTGAATTCTGGTGCTGAGGGAAACCACACCATTTCACTCTCTGATAGAAAGCATCTACCACATTCTATAAGACAGAACCCCATTCTTTTCAGGTACCTACTCCTGCACAAAAAACAGGTTTACAGGTTGAGTCTGTAAGCCATTCCAGCTATAAGTTAGGTCAGTGCCTTCCAGATAAGGGGTAAGGGTGATGTGGTGAGATGTGTTAATTTCACGGGCAGGAATCCGTTGTTCTCCTCCCTCTGCTGTGAAATGAGTTCCTCCTTCAGATGCAGTGCTGGGGCGGAACATCCTGATGGTGGATCAGGCATTCTGGGAATCAGCGGATGTTGGTGCTGGCAGTATAACATGGGCAGAGAAGAATTCATATCCACAATATATGTACATCAAGTTAGAAGAAATTTTTGTTCCCTCCATGATGGAAAGATCCAATATAGTCAACCTGCTCCCTGGTGGCTGGCTGGTCCTCTCAGGCGTAATGTTAAGGACTCAGTGTTGGTCTCTGCTATTGTTGAGATTAGCCACTCAGCAGTAACATTAGCCAGGTTAGCCTTGACGAGGGAAAGTCCACGGTTGTTGAGCCATGTGCAGCATTTATCCCTGCCACCATGGCCACTGTGCGCATTTGTAGCCAGGGGAAGACGCTGATTGACAGGGACAGAACGTGTGCTTTTGTCCACCTCGTCAATGATGGCCTCCTCCTGTGGTTGTCTTTTGACGGATCATCACATGAAACATGAATGAAATGTGGATGCATTTCATATTAGAACCGATGAACATAAATTAGCAGCTGTGGTCCTAAAATGGCAAATGAAGAAAATTGGGTATTCTCCTGATAGCTCCTCCTGGTGGTAGAAATGGAGGGAAATGGAATTTTGAATATTTTATCCCCATTCGTTTATTCATCACATATGTGTTGAGAGTCTTCCCTGTGCCAAGCATGATGCCAAGTGATGGGGATAACACTGATGAGAATAACACATCTGTCCCTGTCCTTATAGAGTGTAGCTTGAGCCTAGGGTGAGAAACAGATAGTAAAAAACTAAAACAAGTGAATACACAAAATTATCCTGGCTTGTCAGGATGCCCAGGGGGAGACGAGCAGATTGATGAGATGAAGAACAATGGGGCCGGAGGTAACAAGCTCTAGTTTAGATAAAGTGATCAGGAGGACCTCTTGATCTGAGGAGGTGAATTTAAACTGGGATCTGAATGATACGGAGGAACCAGTATGGAAACATAAAGGGGCTGAGTATCTCTGACAGAAAAAAGAGAAAGTGTAGGGCTACAGGATGGGTAAACACTTGATATTTCAGAAATGGGGAAAAAATATTCGGTGAGGGGGGAGGAGCCATTAGACAAGTTAGTAGAGATCAGACCATCTATGAGAGACTATGATTATTCTAGAGACAAGTGAGAAGAGACATTGATGTGTCCTAATCTGAGTATGACATGATGACCTTTACATTATAAACATATACATTACATCAACTCTCCCTAAATTAATTAACAAATTCAACATACTCTTAATAAAATCACTAACAGATTTTGTTATTTAAAAGGGAAAAAAGCTTCCTTGCAACTGTATGTGGAGACTGTAGTATAGGGGCCAAGACTCAAAGCTGGGAGACCAAGTAGAACGCTAATAGACAGTCCTGGCTAGCGATCATGGTGGTGTGGAACAAGATGGCAGCCTTAGGAATTAAAAAGCACGGCAGCCTTATTCATCTTGTAACTGAAAGTTTGTGCCCTTTCAGCAGCCTCTCCTTATTTCCGTATCCCCCCGCCCCTAGTAAGGATCCAGTGTATCACATGGTGACTATAGTTGATAATACTGCATTGTATGGGTGAAATTTGCTAAGAGAGTAGAACTTGCGTGATCTCATGAAAACAAACAAAACAAACGTAAATATGTGAGGTGATGGCTGTGTTAATTAACTCAGTGGTGGGATTCCTATTACAATGTATGTGTAGATCAAATCATCACATCGTACACTTTAAATGTATTACAATTTTGTCAATTATACCTCAGTTTAAAAAAGAAAGAGGGGCGTCTGGGTGGCTCAGTTGGTTGAGCGTCTGACTTTGGCTCAGGTCATGATCTCATGGCTCGTCAGTTCAAGCCCCCCGTTCGCCTCTGTGCTGACAGCTCAGAGCCTGGAGTCTGCTTGGGATTCTGTGTCTCTATCTCTCTCTACCCCTCCCCTGCTGGCACTCTGTCTCTCTCGTCTCTCAAAAATAAATGAACATTAAAAAAAAAATTTTTAAATAAAAAGAAAAGAATGACATCCTTACACAATCAGGTTCATGTTTACAATAGGCCAACAGGATGTGGGCCTACTGGTTCCAACCCATTTTCATAAGACTAGAACAAAATGTGGGTTTTATTTCCTGAGCCAACAAATAGGTTTATCTCCTGAGCCAACTCTGATCACATTGTAGCTGTGGTCAGCAATTTCGTGGCTCGATGGGAAATAGTGCAGAGATGGATTAGTGATGTCTGTTATGATGCAGAAGAAAAATGTGGTAGTAAGTGTGCCAGGTATTTGTCTTCTCAGGATCAGATGGTTCCTTTCTGCCTAGTGGTTCCTATACTTTGTTGAACATAAGAATTTTCTTTGAAGTAGGGCAAAAGAGCAGGAACCCTTTGCCTTAGAAGTTCTGATCCGAAGATTTGGGATGAGTTCTGAGCATCTATATTTCTTTTCAAACTCTCAGATAATTCTGATACATACTAGAGTTTGGCAAGCTAGTCTTATATGCCATCATCCGTATTCTAAAAGGCGTGGCCTTGGCAGGTTTTATAAAGACAGTGGGGTTAAGAATTTCAGATGACGGACACTACGTGACGATGTTTATATTAAAAAAAAAAATCCACGTGCATCTGCACTTAGATATACATTTCAAAAGAGAAGACCACATTGTCAAAAGGATCATGCTTTCTATTCATTTGCTATCTTAACCCAAGGACTTCCATTAGAGGAAATACCATTACTGGCTGCTTTGGGAAGAATCACTTTTGAGGTGTGTTTTACTCTGTGTGCAGGTGGTTATGTATTTGAGAAATTCTGTAAGAAGGCAGGTGGGATTCTCTGTCTCTTGCTCTCACTCTTGCTTTCTCTCTGACTCGTGCAGTAGTCCAATCTGTGGATTTTGATTTCCAGCCTGCAGCCCGAAGGTCCAGGGTCCAGCGAGGTTGATAGGTACCAACCAGAATTTGGTGGGTAGAAGCTGGCTCACTGCAATGCTACAGTGAACAGAGAGACAGCTCAGATGCTTCTTTTAATATATACAAAGATGAGAATGGCCTCTGGAGCTGCTACATTTTATTGCCGAGTCAGGCACTGACATCGCCTGTGGCCTTAGAAAGTTGTTTAGTGACTGAGTTTCAGTCTCCTGGTCCATAAAGAAAGGCACCTGCTTGTCACCTTGGGGGAGTGTTATGAGGAAGAAGATATAAAGTTCTGCATGACTGCCATGATGGCAGTGAGGTCCTAAGGCTGTATATAGTCACTCCTCCACGGCATGACACCTACTGTGTGCCAGGCTCCGTTCCAAGCGCTGGTGTTATAGCAGTGAAGAACAGACGCTGGTCCTGCTCCCACAATGCCAGAGGAGAGTGTCTCAAGGAGGATTTCTGATGGCAGCTACTGGTAATGGTATGTTTCTAATTCATGTTTATAGTTAATCATGCAAATCTCCAGGTCTCTCGTCTTGAGCTACAGCATCTTATCGTTGGTAAAATTCACCAATAGGGTCTGCTTAAACAGATATTAGCAATGAGAATACTTGGGTAGCAAGCAACTTAAACTGGTCCCAGCTAACTGAAACAGCAGCATTTCGTTTTAGGGCACGGCTGAGTTCCCACCTCAGGAATGACAGGAACAGGACACCTCTGAGGGTAACAGCAGCAGGTGCAGTTGGGCAGTGTCTTCAAGGTCCTGCCACCTGAATGACACAACTCCGACTTCATTCTGCCCCTTGCTCACCTCTGCTTATGATGAAGATTCTCAGGGGAGAGTCTGCTTGGCTTTATAGCATCTTATGCCCATGTTTTGGCCCACGAAGGAGAATGGGGACAATGGGTGGGAAGGCCATACCTTGTTTGAGACTGCTGTTCCACCAGAACAAGATGAAATTAGGGTGTGGTAGTTCACTAAAGGAAATGTAGTGCACCATTTCCAGAGAAGAGGATACCACTGTAGGACAAGCAAGAAATAACAGCTTTCCACCGTACGCATTATCTTCTGTATCATGCAGAAATGTGAAAGTGGTTTGAGAGGCTCACATGGTTGATGCCAAAACGACAGGATGGATTTATAAAACAGAAGCCATACATCCACACACAGTCCCAAACAAGTTTTCTCGTTTTAAAAATATGGATGTTTGTATGCCTGATTCTGAGTGTCACTGATGGCCACGAGAAGGACTGGTCACTCCCTGTAATAATGTTCTAGTAAGTGTCCTGGATGATTTAAAACAACTCTTTCTGATCCTTTAGCTTCTGTACTCTCTGCTTCTTATCCTCTGATACTCATAAACTCTGGTGAGTAAGCCTTTATGTAAGTCACTTAATAGATTATTAAATATAACCTTCCTCCACTCTCTCCTCTACCCCTCTGGTTCTGGCGTCACCTTCGTGGAGTCCTCCCGTTCCCTGGTCCCACCTCAGGGAAAAGTACTGACACCACAGGTCATACCCTTCCATCTCAAACTTCTCTGCTTCCTGCCATTTCTCATGCTTTGCTCTCTTGATTTTACTCCTTTTGGCTGGCTACTCCCTCTCTGACTCCTTGGTGGCATCCTCATGACCCTTTGCTACAGACTGAATGTGTGTGTCCTCCCTGCCAAAGTTCACGTGCTGAAACCCAGTCCCCAAAGCGATGACACTTGGAGTCAGGCCTTTTGGGGTTAGGTCGTGAGGGTGTAGCTCTCATGAATGGGATTAGTGACCTCATAAGGGAGACCTGAGAGAGCTCCCTTGTCCTTTCTGACATGCAAGGACACAGCGAGAAGATGGTCATCTGTGAACTAGGAAGTGGAGCCTCACAGACATAAAATCAGAAGTTGGTGGCTCCACTGACTGAGCCACCCAGCCTCCCTCCAGCTTTCTGATTTCTAAAGTTATATATTAAGGAAGCTAAAATAAGAACCACAAAATACCATCCCTTTAACCCCCACCTCTCAGTTACTGTCCAGTCCATGTGCCCCTAGCCTGCTTCAAACCCTTGTGATGTTGAGCTTCTAGTGCTATAGACAACTGCTAATTCATTTCTTTGTCTTTGAGCACTCTTTGTTTTCCATCTTGTGTGGTTTCTCATGCCCAAATTAATATACTTTTGATCACGTCACTGCCTACCCCAAAAATCTTTGAAATTCTTCCCCGATTTAAAGCAGGGGTCATCATCTCAAGTGCTGACAGTCACTGGAAACGAATGGAATGAGTTTGGTGTAAGAAAATTCAAATTTATTGTTTACGATCCTCAGTGTAAGAACAAATACAACCTACTCTAAGAACAATACAACCTTGCATTATATTGGAGATTGTGATTCTCTACCATAAGAAAAATTCAACAATAAATCACAACTTCCATTTTCCCTTGGTGTGTTGGGAACTCAAACAGGGAATGGTGAGGACTTTGGCCAACTGGAGAATGAATGCCTCCTTAATGAGGATAGCTGCTAATTAGCACCAGCTCCAGCAGGATCATAGGCCCATTGCCGACAGATCTTTCAGATTTTTAGAAGAAGCTAAAAGTCAATTTAGATGTGTGTGTGTGTGTGTGTGTGTGTGTGTGTGTGTGTGTGTATTGCTCGAGACAATCAAAGCCCATCTTTACTCTAAACCTGGCAAACAAGGAACCTATTTGGGACTCCATTCTAAGGAAGAATCAGTACTCTTTCCAGCTAAAATATCTGTTATTCTTCTCTACCGGTCTTTCCCTATGGTCAAACCAACCTAGTTGTCATCCTTCTAAACTTTGTTGTGAGCTTTGTTTATACTGTTTCCTCCACCTAGAATGCCATCTTATTTCATCTCCCGTTGCCACTCTTTGAAATCTTACCCACCCCGCCCACCTTAGGAGCTCCTTCTTTCTAGAAGCTTTTCCTGTTACTAGAAGGGAAATGTAGGGGCGCCTGGGTGGCTCAGTCGGTTGAGCAGCCAGCTCGATTTTGTCTCAGGTCACGATCTCACGGTTGTGAGACTGAGCCTTGTGTTGGGCTCCACGCTGGATGTGAAGCCTGCTTGGGATTCTATCTCTCCCTCCCTCTCTCTCTCTGCCCCTCTCCCACTCTCCCTCTCTCTCTCTCTCTCTCTCCTTCAAAATAAATAAAACTTAAAAAAAAAAAAAGGAAATGTATTTCCTGGGAAAGACGACCTGCAAAGCTATTAGCACATCTGCCTGAAGTGATTCACCAACCGGAAGCCAAATCTAAGGCTTTGAAAGATTACGATAAGGGTCTGATAAATTTTGGCGACTTAGCAGAAAGAAATTCTATAATGTCAAGTACACTCATGTCCAAAGGATTATGCAAATACGTCATCCAAATACAAATTAATATGTTGTGTTTTGTTTAATGCCCTACATTCCCTCTCCTGAGAATGATGGAGAATCGACCATATTTTTTTACAAAGCAATGATTCAATTATCACTCAGGGAGTCCTAGGGCAATGACATTCAAGTGAAGGTCTTGGCTAACACCCAACCTGTGTTTCTGGGCATCAGTTTTCTTCTCCTTCCATACTTCTACAGCGGTTAGAGGTCATCACCTCAAGATGACATTCTATTCTCTTGGCATTATGTCTTAATTATGTTTACATTATGATTTTAAAGTTCATCATATACAGTCTCTTTAGGTTCACATTTCCTATTATAAAGAAACTGTTTATAAGCCCCCTAAGGTAATGGTAGAAAAAAATGGAATAGAGGAATGCTATCTTTTTTTTTTCTTCTCAGCTCAGGTGCAACATGGAAAAATTAATTGCACTGCTTTGCTTAGAGAAAATACGGCTCGGAAAAAAATCAAACGTCAGCCATTCCTTATTCAAGAAGTATTCATTGTTAGAACTAGGAAATTTTTCTACAAATAAATACCACTAAAACTCTTGAAAGCTGTCAGATCACAGCCTAGTAACAAAGAAAGTGAAAAAAAAATTATTCGTCACACTGTCATTCACATTCTAGAATAATAACATTCTGGGGCTCATTTAGAGAAAATTGCTCACACTGTCAACTTCATTTCTCTTCCCATTACCACCTCTCGCTGCTCACACGGACACTTTGGGGACAGTGGATTACCGTATCTCCAGCTCCTTCTGATGACAGACATCAAGGACTGATGGACTTTGTTGGGTTGATCACGAGATAGGAGAGCAAGATAACACGAAGCCCAGGCATGGCGAGTTCTAAAATGTCAGCCTGAGAAAAACCTTTCCAAACCTGAAAGCTTCCTTACAACTTAGATGGCAAGAGATGGTAACAAACTAGGACAAGATGTTTACAGATGGTGAGACCAAGAACAAAATGAGACTTGGCTGGGTGGGAGCTTAGAAGAGTTGCCAGCCAGTGGAGAAAACAGAGCACTGTATGTGGGAGGCACGGCCTAGAAGTTAGGCCCGAATCTGCCTCCACCTTCCTGTCTGCATCAGCACGCAGTGGGCACAACATAAATATTGGACGATCTGAACAGGAATGATAACACAGAAACATCTCCTGCATTCTGATGACTTCCGGTCGTTTCCTTAACCTCTACAGTGCAATTAGGGAGAGACTGATACATGTACCCATTTTAGAGATGAGGCACTGAAGACCACAAAATTCAGTTCTCCTTGGTTCTCAGATTTGCCCCCAGGGGACATTTGTGACTATCTAGAAATGTTTTTGGTGATCACGGTGGGGGGAAGGGTACCAGTGGCTTCCATTGGGTAGAAGCCAGGCGTGCCGTGAAATACCCTGCCATGAATAAGTCAGACCCCACAATAGAGAACTATCCACTCCAAAATGTTAGTGGTGCTGCAATTGAGAAACCCTGATGAACCGATGGAAATTTTTGTTAAATCCTGATATCTACTCCCAAGCATATTCTAACCACAGCGCTTGAGCCCCTCACCAATGCAATGACATACCTGACATAGCATGTCACTAAACAGTTGTTGAATGAGTTCATGACAGGGTTAGAGGAATTATTTGCTTTGGGAGTTTTTCTTTGCCTTTCTGGGTCTCCGTTTCCTCAACTGTAAAATGGGTATGAATTATTTCAGTGCTTCCCAGACCTACCATTTCCACCTACTGCACAGTTGTGCAGTTCAGGTGAGATCATGTCCTTGAAAGTTCTTTGTAAATGGTAAAAAAACAAAAAACAAAAAAAAACTAATAATAAGGGATTTTGCCATAGACATGTTAAGGTGGAAGCAAAAAGCAATGTGAAAGGTGACGGGGAAGCAGCAATAAAAACCCTTCGTGCACATGTTGAACTGGAAGGACAAGATTTGAAAATGCACAATGGATAATAGTAAGAGAAAGATGCAGTCATGATACATGCTCCCGAACATTGAAAATGGTCAAGCCAATCCATCCTGGCCCTAAATTCCTGGTCCCCTAGGGTCTTACAGTCCTCCCTTTCTGATTATTTACCTTCTTGTCATTTAATTAAAACCGAGAAGAAATTCCTTTAGTTGGCAACAGTTAAGTGCTTTTCCTTAGAATTTATTAACAGTCTCCCAATAAAATGCCCCTGGCTATTAATAGAAATGATTTCTCCTCGATTGAGACGGCACTTTGCAGTATTTCCTGCCCTATTTGGGACTTTTTCACAGATTCCCCGAGGAGGTCAGTGTGAATTTCAAAACCGATAAACTGATATTGAGGGCAGTGAGTGGGGAATTTTAGCCATTTTAAATTGTTCACTGACATCAGCCCTTTAGAAAAACAAGAACAGATGGGAGAGCCTCCCGCCCCCATTTTAGTCCCCCCTCAACCCTAATCTACACAAACAGGACTGCTGATCCCTCTTCTCTGCCATAAATAAAGCTCCTCATGCTGTTTGGAGCTCCAAGCCTTTGACCATAAAGGAAGAAACCCATTCCTGATGGCGGTTCCCAGGCTGTGGTGACAGCTGCTATAGTTTTGCTGCTTGGTGGCTGCCTGCAGCCATCACCATTATCACAGTTGTGTCCCCAAGAGCTAACAGGAGGCCAGCATCTCCTGGGCACCTCTGTAGGGGGGAGGAGTGTGAGACCACAGGGAATGTGCAGTGATCGCAAATTCGCTAGTCCCTGATGGCTTAGAATCCATCCCTGCCTAGTTACCCAGTGCATCCTAGGACACTCCCTAAGTGAAAAGTATTATCAAATTGCATAAGATTAAATCAATGGTTGTTTTGAAATACACATAAAATACCAAGTTGGACCTCACTTACTATGAGCCACCCATACTAGATAGGCAAAGGTGACTTTACAAAATATACTCCATAAACAGGACATTGACGAAAGCAAACACAAAAGGTGTTTTTTGGTAAACCCTCAAGCATACACCATGATGACACCTGGGCCTTCATTTGCCTCTTCTTGTCTGCAGATGAATCACTTTTTTTCTTACATTATGACTTGTAATATACATTAACTCCAATTGCAAAAAAAAAAAAAAAAACCCACAACAGCTTCAGAAATTGAAGAGAAATATCTATCAGGTTCACAGTTAACACGTAAATGTATTTACGTTGTTTGGAACCAAAGACACTTTCCTGCTAGCAGATGTCGGCTCATCCACTGACTTCCTCCCCAACCTGAGTTTCTGAAATAACTTGGAATAAGTGTTCTTGGTTTTGTTTTATTTGCCATTGTTTCCATGCCATAAGAAGGCACAGGTATATTATGCTTCTGAAATGTTATATAGAGAAAAGTAAAAATGCTCTTCTGTTTGCCAGAAATAGATAGGGGTTTCTTTTTTTATTCACTGGAATGCAGTTAATTTATTCTCTTAGCATCAATGTTTATTTGTAGTTTTCTCCTGACTGTCACTTCCTAGCTAAGTGAATGGGTCATTTCACATACTAACCCCTAAACTGAAATGTTAGGTTTAGACTAGTTCGAAGCCCCCCTTCTCTTCTATACGTTAACATTATCACTACTTTGACTATGGTATGTTTATACTTCACCAGACATGTGCCAGGTGTGTGTGTGTGTGTGTGTGTGTGTGTGTGTGTGTGTGTGTTGGGAGGTTAACTTCAATACCTGTGAGATTTGGTTAGCTCTATTCTGCTCTGTGACCACATCATGCCTTGGTGGCTAGTGTCCATGCTATTGATTATAAAAACTGGCCAAAGGACGTAATCATGAAGGCAAAACATGTCCATTTCTTTACTTATACACATTTATATCTCATTTAACTAACTTTTTTTAAATGTTTATTTATTTTTGAGACAGAGACACAGAGCATGAGCAGGGGAGGGGGAGAGAGAGAGAGAGGGAGACACAGAATCTGCAGCAGGCTCCAGGCTCTGAGCTGTCAGCACAGAGCCCAAGGCGGGGCTCGAACTCACAAACCGTGAGATCATGACCTGAGCCGAAGTCAGACGCTCAACCGACTGAGCCACTCAGGCACCCCGTAGTTCATTTTTAAATAAGGAACGGGATTAAATAACATGTCTGTTGCAAAATAACATGTTGAAGAATCAGAAAACTAAATGGAAGAAAACAACCAACCCCTGTTTCAGTTATCTTTGAGTGTATAGCAAACTAATCCCCCAAAAGAAGAACGATTTTATGATCTGTTATGATTTCACGTGTTGGCAGGGATTAGACGGGTGCTGCTTCTCTCTGTGCGGTATCAGCTGGTTTGTGGTCATCTGTACATCCACCAAGCTGGAACATGGAACGTGGCTCACTCAAGCGGCTTACACTTAATGCTGACGGTCTCCCCTGGGTGTCCCAGTTCTCTATACGGCCTCTGCATGTGTATTGGGCTCCACGTAGCACAGCCCTGGGCACCAAGAGCCAGGAAACAGAAGCTTCTAGTCCATGCAAAGCATGGACTCAGACGCACCAGAGTGTAACTGAGCTACATCCTGACAGCCAAGGGCAGTCACAGAGCCAGCCCAAATTCCAAGAGAGAGGAAATAGATTGCACTTGCTGTATCAGGAGGGGCACACGAATAGAGGGAGGAGGGGCTTGTTAGAGAACGTATTTGGAGACTCTACTACAGTTAACATTTTGACATCTGTATTCCCACTACTTCTCTGCCTTTTGCATGCACATGGATATATATCAGTGTCAAAAGAGGTTTTGGGGGTGCCTGGGTGGCTCAGTTGAGCGTCCGACTCGATTCTGGCTTAGGTCATGATCCCAGGGTCATGGGGTTGAGCCTCACGTAGGGCTACACATTCAGTGTGGAGCCTGCTTAAGATTCTCTCTCTCCCTCTGCCCCTCTCCACCACTCGTGCTCTCTCTCTAAAAGAAAAAAAAAAAAGATTTTGTTACTGCCACGCAGTTGTTTTAGCAGCAGACTCCTCTTTTCAAATGAAATATTTCATGGATTAAAGTCTAAAGCTGCTCTGTCTGAGGTGCGGGTGGAAAATCTGGAGCCTACCGTGGGTCTCTGTGCAGCCCTCCTCCTACAAGACCTGCAGGGGACCCCAGGACTCAGTAGAACACAGTTTGAAAACCAATGAATGGGGATAAAACACACACAATAATGAGAAGCCCAACTCAAGTCTCTGACTCCAGTCAGAATTCTTAACTATGCTCTGCTGACCTCAAAGCCAGTTTTCATTTCCAGGTTATCTGCTATGAATCTCCAGTTAAAAATGAAACGAAGACAACTGATAGTTGATTGGAGAAGCCAAGGGACAGGTTAACTATTTTATTCCTTGAGATTCTTTAGAACGTCCTCTCATACCGAGCCAGTTCCCTAACGGGCTACCCACTTGGGAGTTCACCCTAGGTTTTTTGGAAGCCTTCACAGAAATTTCCTTCATACCCTTGGCTTTCATTGAGAGTGGATATAAGAAATGGTCTTATGGGGGCGCCTGGGTGGCTCAGTCGGTTGAGCGGCCGACTTCGGCTCGGGTCACAATCTCGCGGTCCGTGAGTTCGAGCCCCGCGTCGGGCTCTGTGCTGACAGCTCGGAGCCTGGAGCCTGTTTCGGATTCTGTGTCTCCCTCTCTCTGACCCTCCCCCGTTCATACTCTGTCTCTCTCTGTCTCAAAAATAAATAAACGTTAAAAAAAAATTAAAAAAAAAAAAAAAAAAAAAAGAAATGGTCTTATGAAGAATGTCCCCGCATTGTGAAACCACGCGCTCTGATGCCGACCCTAATGGCGTTCAGCGTGTCCTTTGCAGATTGTCCAGTGACACGCTCCTCTCAGAGCTCAGAACGAGCAGTGTTGTAATTTGATTATAAAAACAAAGTCATCCGTCACTTTCTTCATTTCGCCTTTCACGATTAGGAATTCAGAGTGCTATTTTTTGCTCAATTTCAATACGTTTCCTTAGCCTCGGCTTTTGAGTGAAGTTACCATTGCCAGTTTTTCAGCCAATTCTTGTCCTTTTTAGCCTTGTTTATAGAGGTTTATTGCATCCACGCCTTATTGGAAGCCACCCAGTTCTTTTCTGGAAGCAAAGTATATTATGAATTATAAGTAAAAGAATAGGTGAATCACCTACCATCTTTAATTGGTAGCAGAATCCTCAACTGTGTACGGCTTATGCCCTACTCTGGCTGTAAACTACTGAGTTCAGGAACAAAATCTTCGCCTTCTGTTTCTCTTGCCATGTGCTGCAGCATCTTATCCTCGAAAAAGACAGGTCTGTTTGTTTGTTTGTGTTTACAATTTCACTTACATCCAGCTGGAACAGAGAATTTTCTCCCAGCATCTCTCTCAGAAAGGTTAGGACCTCTCTTACCCAGAAACCCTTTAGAGAATGTCATCTTGTGTCTAACTGCCATATATGTTATGAAAGATATCCTGTCCATTATACGGTCACTATGGCCAGGTACATGGGACGTGCTAAATGGCTTAAGCCAGGGAGGACCCTCACCTGGAGGTGAGACTAGGGTCACCTTTCCCCAAAGTGCATGGGTCGCTTAGGGAAATGGTAAGCATGGAATGAAATTTAGTGTTCTTACAAAGGAGAATGAAGGAAAGGCATTTGGTTGAATCTTGGCTATGTCCTTTACTGGGCAAGTCACTTAACCTTCCTAATCATTAGTGTTCTCATTTGAATTGAGGTTAAAAATCCTTTTCCCCAGCAGCAATGAGAACATCTAATGCCCATAAATTGGTTTCTAATACAATTCTCCCGTAAAAGTAACCAGGGCTCCTTGGAGAAATGACTAATTCTAGAGGTAGAGTAGACCTTCTACAAGATGAACCTGGAGCATTATATAGTGCCCAAAACTAAGAAATCGCTTTAAAAAGAAAACCCACAAAATAATGGGCGTATGTAAAAAGTACACAGGAGCCAACAAAAAGAACTCCTGAAGGTCTAATCTGTAGCAATTAGAGCAACATATTAAATACCACGTTGGGCTATTATAATGTCAAGTGTAAAATAAATATCCTTAAGTCCATATGGTAATAAATAAATGACTAAATAAATAAAGGAGAAGAGACAAATGGGAGACAACTCTCCCATGCAGAAAAATTCCAAATAACTCTGTAGATACTACTCAAGAGTACTATCAAAAAGTTTGGCTATACTTAGTGACTTGCTTCCCAAAAAAGCAGTATGAAGAGGAGAGGTCTAGTGGAAATAACTTTATAGTGGAGAAACCTGGAAAATATTACGTTAGCCAGGTGACCAAGGTGGATATCCCTGATGAGTTCCGTTGATAGTTTGTACCCTCAATAAATGTCGAGAATGACTGTTCACTTCTGTGCTGTTCATCCTCAGAAACCATCAGAAAACTCCCAAATTGAGGGACATTCTAAAGAATAGCTGGCCACTACTCCTCAATGCTGTCCAGATGATCAAAGATAATCAAAGATGATCAAAAACAAGGAACGCCCCAAAAAACTCACACAGCCCAAGGGAGTCCGGAACATAAAGGCAAAATGTAATGCAGTATCCTTGATGGGATCCTGGAAACAGAAAACAGTAACATTAGGGGGAAAACTAAGAAAGTCCACATAAATTGTGGCGGTTAATTAATAATAATGTATCAATATTGGTTCATTAGTTTTGACAAATACACCATGGTAATGCAAGATATTAACAATAGGGGGATCTGGGTGTGGAATATACAGGAACTCTCTGTGCTCTCTTTGCAACTTTTCTGTAAATCTAAACTATTCTAAAATTAAAAGTTTATTTAAATATGACAAAGTCCTTTCTGGGGCACCTGGGTGGCTCAGTTGGTTAAGTGTCCAACTCTTAGTCTCAGCTTAGGTCATGATTTCACATTTTGTGAGATCAAGTTGTGCGTTGGGCTCTGTGCTGACAGCCCAGAGCCAGCTTGGGATTTGGGATTCTCTCTCTCTCTCTCTCTCTCTCTCTCTCTCTCTCTCTCCCCCCCGTCTCCCCCTTCCCCCTCTCTCTCCCCCCCACCACTCATGCTCACTCACTCCCTCTCTCTCTCTCTCTCTCCCCCCCTCCCCCTCTCCCCTCTCTCCCCCCCCCCACCACTCATGCTCGCTCACTCCCCCCCCCCCAAAATAAATAAATAAACTTAAAAAGAAAAGTCCTTCTTTATGGGATTGTAAACACAATTAAAGAAGTTTAGGGACACTTGAAAGCACCGAACCCAATGTAGGCACTTGGTATTTATTTAGGAGACTTGGCTACCATCAGCACCATTCACCCTTAACCCTTCCAATCCACTCTCCATATAAGCCATATGGAATGCTAATTTGAGTTTCTCATCCCTCCTCGCCGTATTTCTCACCCTACCTTCCAGCTTTAAAACTCCTAGTGCTTTCCTACTGCTTCTAGGATAAAGAGGAATAACCTGCCATAATCCACAAGACGCCATTCACAGTCTTCCCATGACCCCGTGCATGGCTTGACCTCTGTATCTCTCCCCAGCTCTATTTTATTACAACTCCCCTCCTCACCGTGTACTCCAGCTACATGTGAATCTGCTTCCCAATTCTCTTCTGCCACAGGCCCTTTGCATATACTATGCCTGTCTGAAATGTGTTTTCCCACTCTGCCTAGTTTGATCTCTGCTTAACCTTTTGTTCTCAATTCAAGAGCCCCTAGGTCAAATTTCTTTCATAGAATCTTGTTCTCATCCTTCAGAGCAATAATCCACTTGCAAGTTCATATTAATGTGCATAATGAATGTCTGCATCCCTCATTAGGTCATCCGTTTCACAAAAGAATGGCCAGTTAGGGGCGCCTGGGTGGCGCAGTCGGTTAAGCGTCCGACTTCAGCCAGGTCACGATCTCGCGGTCTGTGAGTTCCAGCCCCGCGTCGGGCTCTGGGCTGATGGCTCAGAGCCTGGAGCCTGTTTCTGATTCTGTGTCTCCCTCTCTCTCTGCCCCTCCCCCGTTCATGCTCTGTCTCTCTCTGTCCCAAAAATAAATAAACGTTGAAAAAAAAAAAAAAAAAAAAAAAGAATGGCCAGTTAGTTCATTTATGTTTATCATTGTGTGCCTAGCTCCTACCACATTGCCTGGTACAACCTATATTCAATAAATACTTACGGAAAGAAGGGAAGGAGGAAGGAAGGAAAGAATGAACTGCCTCTATTACAATCCCTTTTAGAAACCTTTTTTTCCCAGAGGTCCAGAGTTCTTAAATAAGAATTGCGAAATATTAAACTGGCTTTCTGACCTCTCAGCTTCCAATTCTGTTGAACGGCAAAGTGAGGGAGGGGATAAAAATGGACAGGTTTGAAAATCCTATGACTCACTGGACACTAACAGTTTTCAGAGATGATTTCTGAAGCACTAACATTCCGAGTGGGGGAAGAGTGCTTCTAGAGGAGTACATGGGCAGTCACGAACAAGTAACATCCCCAGTGCTCGGGGCTTCCTTGCAAGGATTCCCACATAAGCTCCTTTAGGATTTAAGTGTCGCACATAACTGAGACTGAGTGGGTCTGTTCCGGCATTTTCTGGTCATTTAGTGATTCACCAGTTTCCTAGGGGTATAGGTTTCCTATGCTAAAGTAGAATAAACAGCGGGGGAAAAAAAGAAAAAAAAAAAAGCTCCTGCACTTATCTTTAACGTCAAAAAAAAAAAAAAAAGCAAGCTGAATTCTTTCCTTGATTCCAGAAATACTTTTATTGTGGCATCAAGGCACAGCCACAAAATCTGTGGACTGTGAAATAGGATTTCAATTATTGAAGAAGGAAGCCTCTACCTTTCAGAATTGCCTTCGTCCCTTGTGCTACCAGAAATAGCTCACTAGCGTTTCTTCCGATTATCTTCTTACTGTCTTTGAATCCATTAGTTAATAAGGCAGCCCTGCAATGAATACTTTTTAATTCCTCTCCAGGTGCCAACATAGTGTGTCTCTTTCGATATGATTTTCCCCCAGCTAGGTTCCCTCTGGAGAACAAAAGGTCTACAGTGTCATTCTTTCCTCTTTTCATCCACAGGCAGCAACCCTTTGTGCCCCCCTACCTATTACATCAGTCAGCCTGGAACAGAATTTAGAACAGAGCAGAGGAATTTTTGCCGATCATGTAGACGTATTGAAGTCATTGATTCAGCGATTAAAGAACCGCCATTCTTCAAAACAAGATTTTATAGTAGGGACTCTGAGGGTCAACCCTGAACAAGAAGAATCCAGTCTAGGTTTTTGTTCCTCTGGATTTGTCAAACAACAAAACCTGTGCCCACAATTTCTTACTTTCTTTAAGGTTTAATGGGAGATCAGGAGAGGAACCAGTTCCTGCCCTCAAACGTTTCTAGTCTGATAGGAGCATTTGATATATGTGCAAATAATAATAATAATAATAATAATAATAATACCAAGTTCTATAGTGGTAAATGCCATGAGAAAGGGCCACCAGGAATGCTATGTACAGAAGGCTCATTCCCTTCTTTCTTTCCACGAGAATTTAAGCACCAAACAGACCAGGCTCTATGCTCTTCTCTCAGATTATCATCTGGAGCAAAAACCATGGGACTTACAATATAATGGAGAAACAGACATCACTCAGCAATCACACCAATGGATGTACAATTGTAGACTAACCTGAATTCTGTGCTGGCAAGTACATGGTTTTATGTGAGCCTTTGAGAAAAAAGTCTGGAAGACAGGACGTAGTGGGAGTCCTGCCCGACAGAGGAAAGATGGCAGGGACTGACTTTGAGTCGAGTGTGGTGGGAACATTCTAGACAGGGCACATCTGAAATGGGTTCTGGGTCCTAGTCATACAGAGGGGTCTTCTCACGAGAGAGACCTTCTTCAGCTTCTTATCTTTCAGTCACATGTCCGCTCCCATCCCTAGGGCTCCACTCCAGAGCCTCCTATTGCGCAGGTTCCCTGGACCAGCATCCACCCACCATGATGAAGTTCCAACAGGATGCCTGTAGCTCAGCTACCTTTCTCAGTGTGCACTTGGCCCATGAAAAACCAGGCATCTTTGCCACACCAAATAGTGGTAGTACAAATAGGCTGTAGGTGCTCCCCCTATTGTGCTGTCTTCCTCCATTTCTCTTTGTGTTTTAGATCTGCTCAACTAAATGAAGCCAACCAGTTGGCTGCTGAGCAAACATCCCACAGGAGAAATGGGATGCTCACTTTCCTGTAGGTGTCCCAGTCTCTCTGTTATTTTTTATTTATGTAATTTTTAGAGAGAGAGGGTGCGTGTGTGGAAGGGCAGAGGGAGAGGGAGAGAGAATCTTAAGCAGACTCCATGCCCCCAGCACAGAGCCCGATGCGGGGCTGAGTCTCATGACCATGAGATCATGACCTGGGCCGAAATCAAGAGTCAGACACTTAACTGACTGAGCCACCCAGGCGCCCCTCTCTGTTATTTTCTTGAAGGAGGAGCAGTGAAAGGGATAATAAAGAAAAGTCTTGGCCATCGCCACTTGCTAAGGAGCCCGGATGGTTCTCTTTCTTTCTGTCAGTTCCTCTCCTTTCCTTTCCTTTCCTGGTCTTCTGCTTCTATAGCCATGGGGCAAGGCTGGTGGGGAGGGTCAATGAGATGATGATTAGACCCAGCAGGTCAATCTGAGCTGACAGAGCTGGACAGCTCTCAGTAAACCCCAGAGGGTATGAATGTTACCCTATAGTTTGTGTCTCCAATTCCTGAACAGCAGGAAGAATCGCATTTGACAGCCTGTTGCAGATGGTTCCTTGGGTCAGTGTGTTTCTCCTTTGCAGCTTTGTTCATACAGAAATCATATGTAAAATATGCATACATTTATGCTTAAAAATTTCTTTAACAAGGGAAGAATGATATGAACCTGGGCCCGAGAAATCTCAACTTCACGCTCGCTGTGCAGCTTATTAGGGAAGAGAAACTAGCTTAAGACGTTCTTGGTTAAAATGAATTCACTGCAAAAGCTCTTTCTTTTCTATAAGGTAAGCATGGTTTCTCATTCCAGTGAAAGAATCCCCGGAAACACAGATGTTAGAATAGAGCATTAATTTTTTTTTTCTTCCTTATGAAATAGTGACATTGGGAAACCTACGAAGATTAGTGTAGATGGAATTTAGTGAGGAAGGAGGGCAACGACTTTTCCCTGATTGGAAACAGAGTGGGACTGTTCTGCTTTCATCTGTAGGTGGATTAGTTGAAGGCATCAAAAGATCACCTACCTAGACACCCTCCTCCTTACCCTCCTGCTCTCCCACCCCCTTCCCTCCATTTTCTACCTCTGTGTTCCGATTTGGCCCTGGGAGGCACCTCTGGATTTTAAATCAAATACCCGTCCAGATGATTTTCTCCAAACCTGGCACCTTCTTGAGCACATTTCCTAACCACAGCATGAGTGGCCAAAATTCCCATTCTTACCGCTTTCTTTCCTCAAATTATTTCAGATCTCAGCCCAGCTGGTAATACTGGGATGTGTCTAACAGCTAGAGGATTAACATGATGAAGTTAACCTTCCATGTCAGTTTAGCAGCACAGCATCTCTTTGCCTCCTTCATCAAATGTTGTCAGGGCAAACACCTTGCTCGCCTGAGGTCAAATGTCTTTGGCAGAATTTATCAACCTCAGCACTATTGACACTTGGGGCTGTGTAACTCCGGTTGTGGGGTCTGTCCTGGGCATCATACTATGTTTCTCAGCGTCCCTGGCTTCTTACCCACTCGATGCTATTAGCACTCTCTCCTTCAATTGTGACAACCAAAAATGTCTCTAGACTTTATCAAAAGTTCCCTGGGTGGGGGTGGGGTGGTGGGCAACAGAACTTCCCCCCTCCACCTGGCTAAGAACCCCTGGCCTATAGAGATCATAGAATTTGTCAGAAAAATCCCAATCTGGGTCTCTAGGGAATCTAACCATTTTTTTTTCCAGGAGACTTTTGTTGAGGGGAGATCTGATGCCTTCTTCCTATAAATTATGACGGCTAGTATCACAGTTTATGTTGAAGATCGTCTCCTGAATTTCTGCAGTCCTGCTTTCCTGATAAGAAAGTAAAGGTTGCCATGAAATGAATCATTTCAGAGCAGTTTGCAGGAGGAAGTATAGCTCCAATCCTTGGCTGTTCCCCAGTGCTGGCCAGTATAAATTGCCAGGGCTTGTTGACTTAGAGATTAATTATGAATGATAGGGAAGCTTATGAATTTTTCAGAATTTTTTCCTCGCTGGGTGAAGCAGTCTGACTTCCTATCAGGGGTGTAGGATCCGCTCCAACTGTCCTACATCAAAGCCACAGGCTGTCACCCGGGGCGTTATCTTGTTCCATGCAGGCTGGCTGCATATGTTGACTCCAAATTTTTTAATCAGCCATTTCCAACTCAACTGCACATGTCAAACTGTAGAGACAGACTCCATTAAACATCGTCTGAAACCAGCAGGGACCTTGTGGCATCATGATTTGATATCTCTATGGCAGAATTTTACAATAAGAAATTACAGGAGTACACATTTTGCTGAAATGTCAGCAAAATGCCTACAGGGCTTAAACGGGGGTAAAACGCCATCATCAACAACAATAATAATCTCAGTACAGTCCTTTCAACTATTTAAAGGATATTCATAACTATCTGGGTATCTCATTTACTCCGAACCCTATAGTTTTAGATCATTCCCTTATTTTTATCAAATATAATGGATAGGTAGCTGATCCAATCATCTCTTAATCAATGGAGTTCCTAATGATAACCATGATTATGATAGAAAACATAAGGGATGATTTTTTAATTTTAGAAAGCCCATAGATCAGCTTAGAATATTGAGAGTTCCCTGTTACATGGAAGATAAAATATTTATGGGCAATCGCTCAATAAATATATTTTGAACACCCGTTTTATGTCAGGCACTAGCTGAGCTATTAACCTAAAAATCATTTGGGTTTTACTTCATGTTAAAACCATTGCTCAAAAACGTATTTTTCCACTCTCTTGCTTTAGAATACAACAAACGTCTTGTTGAAAGGCATCATTTTACAAATCAATTCTGTGTCTAGGAATGCTAACATAAAAAGCAGGGTATTGACCTGATACATATATTTAGTATTGCTTTTTTAAAAATCCAATCCCTGGGGCGCCTGGGTGGCTTGGTCGGTTGAGCATCCGATTTCGGCTCAGGTAATGATCTTGCAGTCCACGAGTTCAAGGCCTGCGTTGGGCTCTGTGCTGACCGCTCTCTCTCTACCCCTCCCCTGCTTGTGCTCTGTCTCTCTCGCTCTCAAAAATACATAATCATTAAAAAAAAATTTAAAAACGCAATCCTGTTGTGAATTTACTTGTGAAAGTAAGTTTTGGTTTTTTTTTTGTTTTTTTTTTGGTTTTTTTTGTTTTTTAAGGTGGTTAATTGAGGCTCCTGGCTAAATTTTTGTTCCCTTTGAGATTTTACAGTAATGTATGAGATGGGGTCAAATTTACTACAACTGCTACAACGTTTTGTTTCTCTAAAATTCCCTATAAAGCATTTCCTTTTCTAAGAAAATTCCACCCAAGTGCTTTTGCCCATATGAAAGGGCAACATTAGTAAATGAACTATATAATCTTAAAAACAGTTTCACAGGGGATTAGTCTTGTGACTGAATTGCAAATAAAATTTCCAGGAACAAGAAATCATCTGTCTTGATGGTGGCCCACCATTCAAAGTGTTTCTTAGCCTGGACAATTGTAAACAAGTCGGAAATAAATTAGATCATGAGAGCCTAGGGCCATCATGTTTTGAACCTTCTCTGGTGCCAAAATTGGTTATTTCTGCCAATATTCTTTTTAATTTTATTCTTTTTAATTTATACTGCTTAAAATAGTCTTTATTTGCAGTTTTTCTCTCAGAGGAGAGTACTTCTTTTTTTTTTTTTTTTTTTAATTCCTTCCTCTCAGCCACAGCCATATTTGCCTTTAACAATGAAAATTTAATTATGTCAAACCATGTTCACTTGTGTTAATTTGCATTGATGTAGAATTGTCCACACAGGTCAGGTAAACTAAAGTATTGAGCAGTCTCCCTATACTCAAAATAGATTTTCTGTTAGAATATAAGACTTACTCTTTTTTACCCAGAATCCAAAGTGGTTTTCTGTGGAAGAGGCGGTAATGCTAACAAAATATTCTCTGTGTTCCCTTACATGTTCTTGCTTCTCTTACAGTTAAGGGAAGGACATATGACTAATTCCAGCAAATAGGCCATGATGTCCATGCTCTGTGTGCTCCTGTCACAGTGAGCCTGGAAGCCACATGTTGAGATGGCAAAGCCACAAGATGGTGGTGTTTCCATCTGCCTGGGCTCCTGAGTGACTATGTGTACGAGAGTCCCTCAGAGTCCACATTGGACATGTAGGGTAAGCAAGAAGTAAACCACTGTCATCTTAAGCCACTGAGATTTCAGGGTTAATTTGTTATTATTTAATAAATAATACAATTAGTATATATAATCATATATGAGCATATTATATAATATCATATATATTGTGATTAACAATTGTGATTAACATGGGATTACTGACCCCAACTTCATCAAAAAATAAAAACTCTTCTACTTCTAAATTCCCCCAACCACTTCCAACTTATTGAACATGACAAGAGTAGGCATATATATGTTCCCACAAAGAGATTAAGAGTTGTCACATATATTAGAATAGATATTCTAATGGCTGTGCTCATCTGTAGCGGATGATTTATTGCAAGCAGAAAGCATTTAATAAATGCTGACATGTAATTTGGTGTTTTTAAATCATTTCATTTCTCCCATCTTTTGGAAAATTGGAGATCTCACTCTTTTTTTTTTTCTTTTTTTAGTTTTTTTAATTTTTTTTAATTTAATTTATTTTTTTAATTTACATCCAAGTTAGTTAGCATATAGTGCAACAGTGATTTCAGGAGTAGATTCCTTAATGCTCCTTACCCATTTAGCCCATCCCCCCCTCCCACAACCCCTCCAGTAACCCTCTGTTTGCTCCCCATATTTGTCTCTTCTGTTTTGTCCCCCTCCCTGTTGTTATATTATTTTTGCTTCCCTTCCCTTATGTTCATCTGTTTTGTCTCTTTAAGTCCTCATATGAGTGAAGTCATGATATTTGTCTTTCTCTGACTAATTTCGCTTAGCATAATACCCTCCAGTTCCATCCATGTAGTTGCAAATGGCAAGATTTCATTCTTTTCGATTTCCAAGTTAATACTCCTTTGTAAATATATACAACATCTTCTTTATCCATTCATCCATCGATGGACATTTGGGCTCTTTCCATACTTTGACTATTGTCGACAGTGCTGCTATAAACCTTGGGGTGCATGTACCTCCTTCGAAACAGCATTCCTGTCTGTATCCCTTGGGTAAATACCTAGTAGTGCCATTGCTGGGTCGTAGGGTAGTTCTGTTTTTAATTTTTTGAGGAACCTCCATACTGTTTTCCAGAGTGGCTGCACCAGGGGTTTGCATTCCCACCAGCAGTGCAAAAGAGATCCTCTCTCTCTGCACCCTTGCCAACATCTGTTGTTGCCTGAGTTGTTAATGTTAGCCATTCTGACAGGTGTGAGGTGGGATCTTATTGTGGTTTTGACTTGTATTTCCCAGATGATGAGTGATGTTGAGCATTTCTTCATGTGTCGGTTGGCCATCTGGATGTCTTCTTTGGAGAAGTGTCTATTCATGTCTTTTGCCCATTTCTTTACTGGATTATTTGTTTTTTGGGTGTTGAGTTTGATTAGTTCTTTGTAGATTTTTGGATACTAACCCCATATCTGATATGTCGTTTGCAAATATCTTTCCTTACTCCGTCAGTTGCCTTTTAGTTTTGCTGATTGTTTCCTTTGCTGTGCAGAAGCTTTTTATTTTGATGAGGTCCCAATAGTTCATTTTTGCTTTTGTTTCCCTGGCCTCCGGGGACATGTTGAGTAAGAAGTTGCTGCAGCCGAGGTCAAAGAGGTTTTTGCCTGCTTTCTCCTCAAGGATTTTGATGGCTTCCTGTCTTACATTGAGGTCTTTCATCCATTTTGTTACTCTTTTTTTTTTTAATGTTTATTTATTTTTTAAAGAGTCCAAGTGGGGGAGGGGTAGAGAGATGAGGACAGAGGATCTGAAGCAGGCTCTGCCCTGACAACAATATGGGGCTCGAACTCGCGAACCATGAGATCATGACCTGAGCCGAAGTCGGACACTCAACTGACTGGTCCACCCAGTGGCCCTGGGAACCTCACTCTTTTTTAATACTGCCCCCTCCTCTTGCCCACTGATACTTTTAAAATAACTAATAGAAAATATATCTGCTTGATTATGAATCTGACACCGGGAACTAACTGTTCCTTTGACAGGTGTTCATCAAGGTGAAACACACTTTTTATAAATATTTTTGGCTTTAAACAATGGTGTCACCACGGTAGACACACTCTTGAGGGCAGGCAAAATGAGATAATGATATATGTGGGTAGATTCGTGAATAGACCCAATTCCTACCTGTGAATGATCAGGCTGGGACTAGAAATTAAGTACATCTTATATTTGTGACATGCCACTCAAAGGAAACAGAGCTGTATGTGACAGTTCCCATGTACCCTAGAAATTATGCTGCTTTGCCTCAATTTTAATTGACATGAGCTACTCTATGACTTACAGCTCTGAATGTTTTCTGCGGCTCAAGATCTCTATTATACATATACACACGTACACTTACCTGCACGAACATACGCATTCACTAAAACCGTAATTGCAGAAGCTGGAAAATTTGATTTTCTTTTGTCCTTGTGAGTAACTTTGATACTACCTTGTCAATATTTGAAAATGAAACTCGCTTCCTCCTAAAATAAAGAGTGAGCATTTTTAGCAAAAACATTCACTTTTATTAGTGCGTGTAGGTACTTTAGACCTCATTGGATGTTCTCTGGATTTCCTGCTGATGTCATTGTGTTTGCCAGTTATAAGTTGCTTTCCACCATGACTCAACAGTGTGATATCAAAATTATTTAACAGTATAAAGGGCATTTTATTTCCTATAATATTTATGTCAAATCTTCTGTGACTCGTTTTGAAAAAGTGACCATTTTCCATCAAATTAGCTGCCTCAGCAGAAGTTCAGGCGTTAGTAAAAACTAAATTCACGGCTAATGACAAAAATAATAACTTACATTCGTGCTATACTTTACCAATTTTGAAAAATAACCCTTTTTTTGAAGGTTACGCCCACCGAATGTTACAATAGTGAACTGTTTAAAAAAAATTTTTTTAAATGTTTAGTCCTTTTTGAGAGAGAGAGGGAAGAAGGAGGAGGAGGAGGTGGAGGGGCAGAGAGAAGGAGACACAGAATCTGAAGCAGGCTCCAGGCTCTGAGCTGTCAGCACACAGCCCGACGCGGGGCTCGAACTCACAGACTGCGAGGTCATGACTGGAGCCGAAGTCGGACCCTCAACCGAATGAGCCACCAGGGGCCCCAACAGTGAACTGTTTAAAAACTGACACTCTAGATTCAGACAGAACTGAATCTGTATCCCAGCTCTACCCCTTTTCAGAGATGTTACTTGAATCCCTCTGAGCCTCAGTTTCCTCATCTCTAAAGTGGTGATGATTGTAATGGTAATACGTATCTCACAATTAAACAAGACAGTGAATGCCATACTTGATATGGTGCCAGGCCACAGGGTGTACTCAGGATTCGGTATCTGTTAGGTCTCCTGTGGACCGTAAGCTCATAGAGGGCAAGGTCTGTGCCTGTCCTACTCTGACAGCTCAAACCACAATGTCTGGTACAAAGCAAGCGTTTAATGACAATGTTTTAAATGGTGAGTTGAATATTAATATTCCATTTCCTAGATGAGGAGACAGGCTCCCACAGTTTAATTGGTTCACACCTCAATCATTCACCACATTTTCGTCCATTATTCTCCACTCCTTCTACTCTTAAATACTTAATTTCAGTTCCACATTCAACAAGAATTTAAGAAGTCTAAACCATTTGCACTCAGATTTCTCTTTACGTCATGATTTGAGCACCTGTTAAGTATCAGAAACCACACTAAGTGCCTGGACAAACTTTTCTTAGAAACTGATCAAAACAACCTTGCCCCCAAATAATATAAAAACGGGGAGGGGGGTAGAACATAAGAGACTCTCAAATATAGGGAGCAAAGAGAGGGTTATCGGAGGGATTGTGGGAGGAGGAATGGGCTAAATGGGTAAGGGGCATTAAGGAATCTACTCCTGAAATCATTGTTGCACTGTATACTAATTTGGATGTAAATAAATTAATTAATTAAGAAGAAAAACCCAACCTTGCCCAGTAGATATTATTAGCTCCATCTCAGATTTAGTTCTGCAAATATTCCTTGCTCACCTACCAAACATCAGCCACTGCAAACCTTATAGGGAATAACATAAGATAAGGTCTCTGCCCTGGAGGCACTTATAGTCTTGCAGAGAACATAGCATGAGCAAATAATGCAAATGTGATAGAAGCAATAAAAGAGGAGGTCCGAATGCTGTGGGATCCTAGAGGAAGTGACTTTGCCTAGGAACAAAAAGGCTTCTAAGGAAGCAACATGGATATTGAAACCTGGGTTAGTGTTAGCCAGACAAAGATAGCAGAGAAGGGAAAGCATGTGCAGCAGCCTGGGGCCATGAAAGAATATGTCACGTTCAAGAACCTAAAAGAAGCAGCATAGAAAGACTCAAGCCTGGAGGGCAAGACCCAGTGTTGGCTGATAAGGCTGGAGAGCTGTGCAGGAACCAGATGGCAGTAACTCCCTAGGCTTTGAGAAGGACCTCAGACTCCTGCTGCCAAGGAAAAGGGAGCATTCCTGACAGGTCTTAAGCAGGAGCAGGATGCCAATGGGGATCAGGGATTCAATCCTCGCTCTCTGAGTGTGGTTTGCATCACCATCATCACCGAGGCACATTCTTGGCCTTCGCCCCACGCCTACTGAATCAAAACTCTCTGGGGAAGAGCCCTATGACTCTGTTTTTCTTTTTGTTATTTTTATGACAGCAAGTCTCTCTCTCTCTTTTTTTTAAGTTTTTATTTATTTTGAGAGACAGAGAAAGAAAGAGAGAGCATGCACACGAGTTGGGGAGGTGGTACCGAGAGAGGGGAGAGAATCCCGAGCAGGCTCTGTGTTGTCAGCGCAGAGCCTGATGCGGGGCTCGATCTCACAAACCATGAGATCGTAACTGGAGCTGAAACCAAGAATCTGACGCTTAACCGACTGAGCCACCCTGGTGTCCCCCCTACGACTCTGCGTTTTAACAGGTTCTCTGGTTGATTCTCACATGCACCATAGTTACAGAACCATTGGCCCTTGGTAGAGAAGTTCTCAGTTCTTGCTACACTTTGGAATCACACGGAGATTTAAAAAAAAATAAAATACTGATGCCCAGGCCCAACCCAAAGGTCTCATTTAGCTGGTTCGATTGCAGCCTGGATATCAGGATTTCCTTTCATCTCCCCCAGGGGATTCCAATGTGCAGGGAGGACTGAGAACTGCCATGTCAGAGAGGATGCAAGTAAACAGGTCAGCGATCCAGGATGGGGACAAGGGCAACCTGGCCTAAGGAAGTAGGTAAACAGAATAGACAGAGTCAAGATATATTTAGGAGGGGACTGCACGATTACGAAGGAATAAACCAACCTAGTTCCACACATCCTCTCCTCAACAAAACCACCTGCTTCACAAAATACCCTGGCCTCCAGCTGCCACGAGTCCCCCCGGGAAGAACGTGCCCCACTCTTCTTTGAATGGCTTCAGTTCCCTGTGTCCTCAGCATAGTGCAGGTGAAGCGGACCATCTCCCTGCCCCAGCTGTGAAGGTTATTAAGAGGATCCATAAAAAACACAGCTGTGTCCCTCATGCTGGATAAAACCAGTGTCTGCCCTGAAGAGTACTGAATTATTAGCCTTGAACTTGCAGACCCGCCTCCTCTCCGAGGGATCATGCTAAGTGCTTTCCAAGTACTGTTTTTCATTCTCATTACAAGCCTCTGCTGTTGGCACTATTAGGACTCGCACTTTGCAGAAGAGGCCTCAGACAGAGAGAGTTCCATATATCTTCCAGTGTCACAGAGCTGGTAAGTGGCAGAGCAAAGATTTGAGCCCAGATCTGACTGTTTCCGGTTCCTGGGTCCCCGATCTCTGTGGCCTACAGCTCTTCTGGTGGGGAAGGGAAATCTGAGACCTGTGTCAAACAGAGGGTTTAGATACTGGACCAGCTAATGATACCTGGAAAGCCAAGCTGCTACATGGTGAAAGTAATCAAGGAAGGCTTCCCTGAAGGAAGCAGATCTGAAACCAGACCCTGAACGACATGTCCGATTTGAAATAGAAAGGAGAGAAGAGGTCATCCCAGGCCTGGAGGATTATGGGACAAGACTGGTAGAACCCTGCACGATCATAAAGGAATAAATTGGTTTTCTGTTTGGGGTATTTTTATGTATTTCTTTAGTGCTCGTTCAGAGAATTACTGCATTTGGAGCTATTGTGTTATATTTACGGCGTTGCCCGAAGCCAGCAAAGACATAAAAGTGGTGACTCAAATGCAGAGGATGTTCTTACTGGCTGGCCAGCTCTAGGAGCTGAACCCTGCATTTGCAGTCAAAGAGAAGTACATCCCTCAGATGGGAACTTTGACCCTTCGCAAGGTCTTCTCTTGGAGAGGAAGTAAGACATGCTAACGAAAGGCACTAACGATCTTATTTTAACTCTTCAGCAAATGAGGTACTATCTCCTTGGGTGATTTTTATAAAAACGGAACGTCATTGAGTATGCACAGGACACCAAATTTCACGTTTTCTCTAGAAATAACCCTGGAACAGAGCCCTAGTAAAGACAGATCAGAGGCAAGCCTGCAGACTGCATGAGAGCCACCCCCAGGAATAAAAATAGAACAATAAACCTGCAATGTGTTGAACCCCTACAGTGTGAAAATGTCTCTTATGATCATCACTACAATAGTCCTCTGAGGGTATTGGCTTTACAGCTGCGGGTACAGATGCTCAGAGAGGTTGAGTGCCCTGGGCTGGTCACACAGTGAGTATGTGACAGGTTGGGTTTGATCTTCAGGTTTTCTGATTCTAAAATCCATGCCCTATTTTCTAAGCCTGTCCCCTCTGCGAAGGGCCGATTATCTCTAAAACTACTGGCAAACTACTTAATCTTTTGAAACTTGGTTTCTTTACTCAAAGCAGGGAAAACCTGTCTTGCCATTTGTGTTATTAGAATCAGAATTGGTGTAAGGATGAGATGTGCAGGCTAGAGCAGTAGTAATTGCTGCTGAGATTTTCCTTTTTTTCTTTTAATGTTTATTTATTTTTGAGGTGTGGGGGGCACATGCACAAGTCGGGGAGAGAAAGAGAGACAGGAAGAGAGAGAATCCCACACAGGCTCCGTGCTGTCAGCAGAGAGCCCGACGGGGGACTCAAACCCACAAGCCGTGAGATCACGACCTGAGCTGAAATCAAGTCAGACAGTTAATCGACTGAGCCCCCCAGGTGCTCCCCACCTTTTTTTTTTTTTAATGAGCTGCTGAGATTTTCTGAAAGTGACCGTGTGCCAGGCATTCTGCTACAAGTCCCGGGAGTTGAAAACTACAGTTAAGGCTCAGAGAGGTCTCATAATGTGTTCAGCACAGACCAGCCTCAAAGTGGAAGGGTCAGGATTTGAACCTGGACAGTAGGGAGGGAATGCTTGCTGCCCACGTTCTCCAGCCCTGTCGGAGGTGGACGAGGGGGAGACAGGTTGGCGGGAAAGGAGTTCGGAGGTGGCAGGCAGGCCCTGAGTACAGTGCTGTAGCCACAGTCCCAACCTCAGTACATTCTTGAGACAGGAGCTTGGGCACCCACGTCCCCTGGAGGGGAACTGTCCTGGCTGTAACTTTCCAGACTGCAGTGTGCCAGGAGGGCGGCATTTGCTGGAGCAGTTTGTGAAGAAGGATAAAAAAAACACGGGGCTGTGGAGAAAAGGAGGGCCGTGCCAGCTGACAGGAGTACTTTACAGGGAGCTGCCTCCGCCCTCCTCTGCAGTAGCTCTTGGCAGCCTCCTGCTCAGACACTAATCCCTGGGAACCAAGGGGCCAGAAGTGGAGAGGAAACCAGGGAAACGGATCCAGGGAAGCCAGGTCAGCCTCTGGCTTGCACTCCCTGTCACCAGTGACAGGTGCACCCGACTCAAGCCCCCAAAGCCCGGAATCAAGGATGCTTCGTTAGGACTGTAAACGGGTTGACAGGCTAGCAAAGTTCAGTCTTTACCTGTTTCTGCGGAGCATGGCACTTCCCAGGACAGTCACTAAGCAGCAAGCAAGCTAGAAGTTAGCAGGTTGGGAACCTGGTCCCAGCTCCCTCGCTGATGATGGTGCGACTTTTGGGCAGGTCACTTTCCCTCTTTGGGTCACAGTTAATTAACTTGGTCATGCAAGTATCAGAGGCCCCTGTGTGTTCAGCACCGTGTGAGGTGCTGGGGACGCAGAGGTAAGCAAGGTCACACGTGTCCCTGCCCTCAAGGAGCTTAACAGTGTAGTAGGTAGACATCCCAGCATCACGTGAGTGCAGGTGAAATTACAGCTGTGAAACATGCTAATAAAAGGAGAGGTGCGTCGTGCTAGGAGAACTTGGCAGGAGAAACCCACCAAGTCTGGAGGGGTCAGAGAAGAGTTTGCTGCAAAGCTGAAGGATGGAGAGGAAGAACCGGTTACGAGTCAAGGAGGAGACAGGGGAGAATGCTCCGGGTGTGGGAAACGTGCAAGCACCTGGCAGCAAAGAAAACAACCCCTCCCAGAGGCCTCAGCGAGGAGCCCAGAGGCCTGTGCTGAGGGGGGCGATGTGATGTCCGACGGGCCACAGAGCTCAGCAGGGCCTACACCTCCTCCTGAACTTACTTCATCATCTCTAATGCTCCTTGCAGCCACAGTGCTGGATCATCTTCACTGTCGTCCTGAGGCCGAGTTGGTCCATTCATTCTGAGGCAGAATACCACAGATTTTTCCAGAAAGTAGAACAATTATTCAAATAACGCATGAAGTAATCTGCCTGTTTCCGTTTACATTTTCCGCCTATGTGAATCATGTCTGCTTTTTGCTTGACTGGAGACTGCCTGGCGGCGGTAATAATGATGGGTTTGGAACACTCCAGAGTCGGACTTGCCCCCAAATGTGTGAGCCCAAAGAATGCAGGCAACCCTAGGGAAAGGTGATACCCAGAGATGTCTCCCAGGCACACGGTCAAGGCCGATCTTCCAGGGCCTGTGGGACTAATGAGGAGGCTCCAAGCCTCAGCCCAGTGATGATTTCTCCATTGTCGCAGAGGTCAGTGTTCCCAGGTGGGTTCCTCGTAACTGACATATAGATCCACGTGCGTAGTGACGTAGCTTCCTCCCTGTCTCCTCCCTCCAGAACAGCTGGACGTATCCACGGACATGAAAAAAATGCTTCGGAGAGACTATCCCAAAATGTGCCGCTGGGCGTTTAAATGACTTACACACAGGGTGGGATAGGATTGGGAAATGTAGGGCCACCTGAGTTTACCTTCTCACTGATGTGTCATGTAGCGATCCAGGAAGGGGAGAGGGGGCATCGACTCTAACTGGCCACATACCCCTTTCTCGACGGGACTAGTGTCCCCAGAATATACCTTTGACAAGTGCTCGTCTAGACTTTGCAGAGACCCCTGGGACATAATAGCGAGGGTTTGTCCTTTCTCAGGTGAAGGGACTGTGGACAGAGGGGTCATGACTTGGGCCCAAAGCCCCCCAGCTAAGGGCACATTGAGGACCAGAACACAGGCTCCTCATTCACTCCAAGGGCTCCCCCACCCCCGTGTCTGGTTTCTGTCATAAATCACAACAGGCCGGGAGGGGAATTGACATCTGACGTGTGCTCTCCCTAGAATCGGGACAATTCTAGAAACTCTTTGCTAAACTATAGGACCTACTGTGTGCCTGCACCATGCTAGGTGCTTGGCACATACAATCTCATTGAACCCTAAGAACACACTGGGGCAGGTATCTTACCCCAGTTTACAAATAGGAAACTGAGGCTTAGGTCCAGTCACTTGTTCGATCCCTTTGAGGAAGGAAATTACAAAGCCGGGATTTGGACCCAGGTCTGCCTGACTTCTCTCAAAACGTGCCACCTGTTGTCCCATTTAGTCCTTTGAGTAGCCTCGCAAGATGAAACTGATCCCCACTTAGCAGTTGAGGACACTGAGGCTCGGAGACTCAGAAACCTGACAAGGTCGTGGAACCAGGGAGTGGGATAGCTGGGCACAGACCTCCCTCGGCCCTATTCTCAGGCCTGCGTCCTCTGCCGCGTGCTCTCCCTGCAGGTGTAAACCGGGCCGACCGACAGCCACGCTGGTCTGAGTTCTTGTCTCTGCATTTACTGAAGGGGCACAGCATGAGCTGCAGAGAAACCCAGGCCTTGGGATGGGCTTGAACTGATGGCTTAGGTGATCACCTGTGAGCACTTGGGCAAGGCTGAGCCCAGCTCCCCATCCCTTGAAGAGAAAAGTTCAGGGAAACAGTCCCTTCGCTCGGCAGGCAAATCCTAACAGCCACCACGCTGCCTCTGCTTGACCTCTGCTAGTAGGAAGATTATTCGTCTAATTAGGTAAAGAGCCTTCATACACATGTACATATTTTAACCCTAATGAGCTGTCAGCGGCAAGGTTTGCCCTTGGCCTGGTTGGCCAGCCGATCTTTCCTTCCCTTGGTGGAAAAGGCCAGTGCAGTGAACAGAACGTTGTTTCCATGGAAGCTCACTCTCGGGGTTTTTTCTTTCGGGCACTTGAAAAGGTGATTACTTGATTTCTCTCTGTATTTTTGGGTTTCATACGGTAGGGCTGTCAAGCTTCTCGATTGAGGATGGCCGTCTCTCTTATACCAGGCTGTTTGAGGGAACTTTGGCTGCATTTCCTTTTCCATCCCCCACCTTGGGATCATTAGCTGTTGGGCAGCCGTGTCTGCCTTCCGGTCACTCTCCTAATTAAAATCTAACAGAGCAAAGGGATTTGACCCCAGAGAATGTTGGCAGCCCTGGGAAGCCAGGGAAATTTGTCAAGAGGTGGGAGCCCCTGAACCCTTCCTTTCCACGGTGCAGACTATCAGAGCAAATCCCTATATCCACACCACAGAGGGACACTGTCCCGTCTGGTACGTTCTTGTCTGAATCTTTGACGCCCCACTGTGGCCCATGTCAGAAATACAGCCACCGTAGGCTTCTTTAATAACACAAACAGCAGCCACCGTTTCCTGAAGATTCGTTCAGGAAACCGCATGCCGGGCCCTGGGCTAAGCACTTTATATCCACTGTCTCAGTGAATCCTTACGACAACCTTAGGTAGATTTATTACACTGATTATTCAGAGGAAAAGGCCTGCAGCACAGAGAGGTTGAGTCACTTGCTTAAGGTCACACAGCTCCTGAGGGGCAGAGCCAGGATAAGGACACATCCATTGCTCTCATTTCTTCAAGAGGGCCCTGGCACTGCTATAGCCTCCCTGGCAGAAATCAGCCAGTCGTGACAGCGGACGAAGGGTAGACATTTCTCTGCCCCACAGTGGTGGCTCAGTGTGGTAAACTGTCTCATGTATACAAGGAACAGAAATGAGGCCGCCAAGTTAGTTAATTGTCAGAACCAATTAGGAAACCAAACAAGGCGCTTAAGAAGGAAACCAACATAAGGCAGAGCGAAAGAGCTTCAGTTTGAGGCAAGACCGACTCCGTTTCTAATGGATCCTACCACTTGACCCGCTGTGTGAACTACAGCAAGTTCCTGAACCTTACTGAGATTCAGTTTCCTCATCTGTAACAGGGGGTAATAGTGGTACCAATCTCCTAAAGCTCTTTCACAAACTGCACGGTGGAATTCTTTTCAATCAAATAATTGAGTAAAAGACAAATTGCATGCAGTTCAATAGGCTTATTTATTCTAGAATTGCTCAGAATCTCTTTTTTTCTTAGTTTATTTTTATTTTGAGAGAGAATGAGTCGGGGGGGGGCGGGGGGGGCGGGGGGCAGAGAGAGAGGAAGAGAGAGAGAGAATCCCAAGCACTGTCAGCGCAGAGCCCGACACAGGGATCAAACTCATGAACGGTGAGATCACGCCCTGAGCCAAAATGAAGAGTCAGACACTTACCTGGACACTTAGCCACCTGAGCCACTCAGGCGCCCCTAGAATTGCTCAGAATCTTAATCATGTATTATACGGTTCCAGGAGGGAGCAGCACTTCCTGACCCCAGACTCCTTCTCCTGGAAGAATGCATATTAATATCTATTTCTTAAGACCCTTTAGAAAACACTGAAATATAGGTTATAGGATACCAGGGCTTGACTTAGGCATCAGTAAGTGCTAGTCTTCTCTCTTTTGTGCCCAAAATGTTCAAATAACCTTATCTGTCCTTGCTAGATTTAAGTTCCATGGAGGCACCAACTAAGTCTGCCTTGTTCCTTTCTGTATTCCACTGTTGGCATATCAAGACATTCCATAAAAATCTGATAAATGAATGAGTAAATGAAAGAACCCATGAATTAATGAATGAAGCCTAGAGTAGACCTAGCCGGCTTGTCTTCATTGATGACATTCTCTGCTGTCTCTAGTTAACGTTTGATGAGGGCCAGATGTCTCTGCAAAATTTAGTAATAGGGACGGCTCTATAGGATGTGTTTTGTCTTTTTCATTTCTATCTCTGTGAACACCGTATCTTCTGACAGAATTCCCAACTTTATCCTTTAACCAAATCATTTTTCTCCTTCTCAGTGAAAAAGGCAGACGTTTGGTCTGCCTGTGTATTTGAACAAAACATTTCTGAATGTTCCCAGTGGATTTGTACCTGGAGCTGAAGAAGTGGTGGGTTCCCAAGGGAGTAGAATAAAAGCAGCTCCTTAGAGCTTAAAAACAACAGGTTTTCCAGTTCATTCTCTGGGCACTGTACTGTGCAAAAAACAAACATTTTAGTGTCAATTTAAAAATATTTAAGTTGGTCACAGTCTAGCAGATTTCCCTACTGCAGAACTTCTCGGAGATTTTGTGCATTTTGACGTACCATTTGCCAAATTCAACTGACCGTTCTTTTGGAGGCCTTCTGGAACCCTTATTAAACTCTGTTTGATAGGATTGTTGTTCAGCAGAACACTTTTAGAATAGATGGCCAGGGGTGCCTGGGTGGCTCAGTCGGTTGGGCATCCGACTTTGGCTCAGGTCATGATCTCACAGTTCGTACGTTCGAGCCCCACGTCGGGCTCTCTGCTGACAGCTCAGAGCCTGGAGCCTGCTTTGGATTCTGTGTTTCCCTCTCTCTCTGCTCCTCCCCCAGTCATGCTCTGTCTCTCTCTCCTTCAAAGATAAGTAAAAACATTTTTTAAACCCCCCCTTTTTTTTAATAAATAATAAAAAAAAAAAGAATAGATGGCCAAAAGTTGTCATCCAGTCTTTATGATCTAGGAAATAGTCCTGCTCCTCAAAACTGTGGAAAGGAGAAGGTAAGGCAACTCATGAATTGAATAAGGTGATAAAAATGCATAAAACTAGATGGATTTTATGTGTTTTATAAAACAACCAAAAAAGACTGCACAATGCTTCAAAAGTATGACCATAATTTTTTTAGTGTTCTTGTTTACATCATATTAAAAATAACTTATTTTCTATGCCATTTTGTACCATAGATGAGATTCTTTCTTTCTTTTTTTTTAAGCATGGATCTGGGTTTTTATTTTAAAATTTCTAAATAAAAATGGCTTTTAAAGGAAAGGGACTTAGGGGCGCCTGGGTGGCTCAGTCAGTTAAGCATCTGACTTCAGCTCAGGTCATGATCTTACAGTTCGTGAGTTCGAGCCCTGCATCCGGCTCTGTGCTGACAGCCCAGAGCCTAGAGCCTGCTTCGGATTCTGTGTCTTCCCCCTTGCTCTGCCCCTCCCTGCTCGTTCTCTTTCTCTCTCTCTCTCTCAAAAATAAATAAACATTAAAAATTTTTTTTCTAATAAAGCTAAGGGACTTAGAAAATTCAGATACTTCTTAAGCTACTTTTTTTGTGAGTTAATATGTACTATAAAGAGGAATAAATCCTATTTGAATGTCACTGTTCCCTCTTTATTACACTTTTCTGTGAATAAAATTAGTCATAAATCACTGAACAAAACAGACTCAATTACAGTTTGAAGGATAATTGTAGGCTTACCTGGAAATAAGTAGAGAACCTTAATTTTTTGGTGCCCATGCCCCCCCCACCTCCCCTCTGATAACCCTCAGTTCTCTATAGTTAAGGGTCCATTTCCTAGTTTGCCTCTCACTTTTTACTTTTTTCCCTTTGCTCATTTGTTTTGTTTCTTACATTCCACATATGACTGAAATTACATGGTATTTGTCTTTCTCTAACTGACTTATTTTGGTTAGCATACTACATCTCCCAGTTCCATCTAGTTGCTAATGTCAAGGTTTCATTTTTTTATGGCTTAGTAATATTCCTGTGTGTGTGTGTGTGTGTGTGTGTGTGTGTGTGTGTGTGTGTTTCAATGAAAGAAGATGTTTGTTGAATGACAGAAACATAATTCATAGAGCAAAGATCAACAACTATGGCATACCACCTACGGTTGCACATAAAGTTTTATTGGAAGACAGAAATGCTCATTCATTTATGGATTGACGATGTCTGTTTTCACATTTGTTTCGAAGACCTGAGTCATTGCAACAGAGATCTTATGACTCTCAAAGCCTAAAGGATTAACTATATGGCCCCTTACAGAAATGTTTACCAACCTCTTTCATAGATTCACAGACAGATGTGGTAAGGATGGCGATTATGTAACCAACCCCTTCATTCTATAGGTGGGAAAACCAGAGAAGTTAGGGAGTTGTCCAAGTTTATTTCTGCTTAGTTATGCTGAATCTTATGTCCTAAAACCTCCAACTCCAGGGAAGACTAGGATAGATTTCAACTTAGATGTCAGCACCAACTCAGTGATAGTGGCCAACTGGAGTACTGGCTGAGGAAGTCTCAGGGCTCAAAAGAAGGAACGCAATGATTGATTAATCTCCCACGGTCTGGGGGTGGGACAGCTGTGGGATATATGCCATGGAGACGCTACAGATAGGCACTGTGTCTGCTCCACACATTTCTAATAGTTATTTTACTGTCTCCTTCTTTGTATGTCTGTCATGTAAACACTTTGTTGATTGGACCAAAACAGAGGTACTATTGGGCCCTCATTGGAAGCACTCCTGCCCAGCAGTTCTCAAGTGATTCTTGTGCAAACTCATTCTCGTGTCTTTCCTAGCAACTGTCTACCACGTGATGCTCTGCCTGCAAGGATTTCATTTAAGACTTCACTCAAATTGGATTTGTTTGTTACAGAATTCTTAACTTTTAGTGAAATGTGTCCATGGGGACAGAGATTGGGGCGTGTAAAATGCAAAGTCACAAGTTTATTGGCTTTTGCGATCTAAACTGAACATCTCCCGTGTTTGTGGTTTTGTGCAGCTGGACAATCCAGATGAGCAAGCAGCCCAGATCAGACGAGAGCTGGATGGACGTCTCCAAATGGCAGACCAAATAGCCAGGGTAAGGAAGCTTTGGGGACATTTGCTGGGGGATCAGGCCAAAGTTCCACACAGGAAGCACACTGATTATTATGAAGGTCCATGGAAAGATACAAGTGAGAAGCAGAGAGGAAGGAAGATGAGGACAATCACTTGACTGAGCCCTCATTCCTCCTTTCTCAGGGCAATTCTCCCAGATAGCATGTATGTTTTCTATGTTCCAGTCAATATTCAAGCCCCACCTTCCCTTTTCCACCTTTCCTTTTCCTTTTGCCTTATGTTTCCAACTGTCTATTGAGAACATTTCTTCTTGGATAGTCCCCTGCATTCCAAGTTAAATGCGTTCAAAATCTAGCTCCTTTTCTTCTTCTTCCCACTGTGTATGCAGACCTGCAATGGCTCCTCGTCACGTGTTCTCTATCAGTTACTACAGATGGGACTTCCTAGGTGTTCTCAGTTCCTCCTTCCTCCCCATAACACCCCACACGTAGTCAGCTGCCCAGCTCATTGATTCTACCTCCAAAATGTGGGTCAGATCTCTTGACTGCTTTCCAGCACCTCGGCTAGTGCTTTGATTCAGGCCCTCATCCTCATTGCCCAGATCTCACGATAGTCTCCTCGTGGGTATCCCTGGCTCTACTCCTGCCCTCTCCAGTCTGTCCTCCACACGGTTGCCATTCTCAACCTCACGCATGAACATCTCACAAACAGAGCCTTGGAATCCTTCAGTAGAATCCTTCACTGCCCCCAGAACAAAATCTAATCTCTTCAGAATGATATTCCAAGCTCTTCATCGACAGACTAGATCCTTTCTTGTTAGACTCACCTCCCACAGCTTTTCCCATCAGAACGCCCCATTTCAGCTACAGAGACTATCTCCCTCGGAGTGGTCCAGCAGGCCCTTTCTCACCTCAATGACTGTGCACCCACCGGAGTGACCTTTCTTTTCTTCTCCTTTTCGCAAACCCTCTTACTCAGCCTTTGGTGCTCAACTTAAAACCCCTTCTCTGAGAGCTTAGCTAGTTCTCCTCTCGGAGAGAGGCCTCACACCACATTTAGACCTTTATTGTAACAGTTCATTGAATGGTGACTATTTTTTTTACATTTCTGAGTCTCCTGGTAGACAGGGTTTCTCTAGAGTTGGGATTATGTCTTAACTGTTGATGTCTGTGAACCTGAAAGTTATCCACTATTATTGCTGTTGCTGTCATTTGTGTTATTAGCGACAGTAGTGATGTTAGTAGAATTCATTGAGTGCTGACTGTTTCAAGCATACTAAATGCTTTACATGTACATCTCATTTAACCCTTAAAACAGCCCCTAAGTATATTTCAGTTATCATTTTTGTTTTAGAGGTGGGGAAATCAAGACTGAGCAGGATAGGTACTGGTTAAGGCACTACCCTGGAGCCTTAATTCAAGTCTGTCTAAATACGAGGGCTGGGACAAGGGTGAGCCTGGTACTCACGTAAGGTACAAAATTTAAACGTGGGGGGCCACAAGTGCATAAGCATGGTAAATACCATTTTAATGAAATATTTTTAAAGCATAGTTAATGCAAAAACCCATGAAGAGTAAAATATCAAAATTTTAAACAATGGTATCCTACTTGTTCCTATGGTAACCACAGGACATATGTCTCTGTGAGGGTAGGAGGCTGTGGGGATGGTTAGGAGGATGCCAATTAGTAGAGCCTGGCTTTTACCCTTTTTGTCTATGGAAAGAAGTGTCTAGGGGCACCTGGGTGGCTCAGTCAGTTAAGCATCCAACTTTGGCTCAGGTCATGATCTCACCATTCACGAGTTTGGGCCCCGCATCGGGCTCTGTGCTGACAGCTCAGAGCCTGGAGCCTGCTTCGGATTCTGTGTCTTGCTCTCTCTCTCTGCCCCTCCCACCCCCCGTACTCTGTCTCTCTCAAAAATGAAAATAAAGTATTAAGAAAAGTGTCTAAGGACTTGGACACATGGAAAGGACTTCTACTGGAAGAGAAACCAAAATGAGATTCCAAAAAGCTCGAAAATCCCCGTTTGGGCTTAAGCAGCTTTATTGAAATATTTTGCATTTTGTTTTTGGACATCTTCAAAGTTTATAGTAGCGTCAGTCTGTCGGATAAAAATAAGATGCAGTTATGGATTTGCCGAAAGGTAGCGTAAAAGGCTCTTATGTTGGAAAACCCTGCCTAATGAGAGAAAAAACATCAATAAAGCTTCAGAATTTACTTTTGTAAACTCAGTGTCTCCTCAGCAGATTATGCTGAATATAGAGGTCATTTGGTCCATTCTTAGCCTATTACATACCAAACTACTAAGTATTCATCTCATTTGAAGAAAATTACACACACACACGCACACACACACACACACACACACACTTCAAAAACAAGGCCATGGCACCTTTATTTTAGTTGTTTATTTTGAGGCTTCACGTGATAATTTAAGAACCTAGTGTAGGCTAATTTCAGTTTTTAAAAGACCATGAACAACTGTTATCTAGTGAGCCAAATTCCTCATCTATGAACAACAGTAGGTCCAAGAACTCTCTCCCCAGACCATACTACTAGATATTCTGATCCCAAGTAGGATATTATTGACAACTTAGAACTAGCCTTTCTTAGACAATGAAATAGGCAATTAAAGTAAATCTATCTTGGTCATTATTTATAGAGAATGGAGAATAATTTCAAAGTATATGGAGTATCCCCCAAACATTTAGGGTATTGAGGATTTCTATGAGTGAGTCTGCCCACCAATATCTCCTGTTCTTGTAGAAATGGACTGTCTTCTTCTTCATCATTTATTCATGCCAATGGTCTCCTTGCCACAACGAATTAGTCCTGGAAATGCATTCTTTACTAACATGGAACCAATCACAGTTCCCAGCCTGCCATGACCATATTCTGGTTGGTCCAGCAATGGATCCCTGATGCAACTAAACCAATGAACTACTTCCCTGGGGACTGTGGGCTGTGGGCCAATAGGGCTGGGTCTTCTCATGCTAGAAAGATGTCTACAGCCATGTTCAATTCTTCCATTAGGGAAAAGAAGATGAAAGAATGAAGTCAACATACGGAGAGAGACGGAGACAGGGAATATACTGAGATTCCCAGGATGTTCAAGTCCTTGGTTACACTTATTCTTGAGCCTCAGCTGTGTAACTGCTTTTCCCTCGGTTTAGTTGGGTTCCGAGAAATATAAATTCTCTTTTTGCCTAAACTAGGCTGGCTAATACAGAGGAAAATTGAACAGTATCTGCCAAAAATTAAAACAAAATATCGAGATTTTAGATATTGACTAGTTCGTGAAGGGATATTCCAGCAAAGCACCCCTGCTTATCTTTTTTTTTTTTTTTTTAGCATACCCTGATTTTTCTATTTCTGGCATCACAGTGAATTTTAGTGAGAGTGTGCAATTCAACCCATATGGCTGAACATCAGCTCCTGTAAATATCATAACCAGAAATTCCTGGATAGGGGACAGGCAAGATGGTGGCGTAGGAAGATCCTGAGCTCACCTCCTCCCACAGACACAACAAATCTACAACTGTATGTGGAATTGTCCCGTCTGAAGAGAGCCTAGAAATTGGATGAGCAGAGCCCCCACAACAAGGGACAGCGCTAACACAGGTAGAAGGGGCAGAGATACAGTCTCACTAAGGAAGAAACTACTCCCTAGGTGCGGCATGTCACTCAAATCAGAAGAATCTGAGCCATGTAGAAAGTATCACTGAGGAGCAAGAGATTTGAGCTCCACATCAGGAACCCCAACCCGTAGATGGGCCCCCAAAACACCAGGCTTTGAACACCAACAGGGAATTCACTCAGGAAAACTATAGAACTGTAGAGAAAGCAAAACTGCTATTAAAGGGCTTACATACAGACTCACTCAACCCAGCAACCAGTACAAAACGCATGAGATTGATAAGCACGTAGACCACAGGTAAAGGAGACCCACTTTTGTTAATCCTGGAACATCAGACAGTGAGGCAGGAGACATCTAAGCCTCTCCCTGGGGACTGAGACACTGGCTGCAGCCAATTTTCCTATTTCGTTCTGCTGTGCTAATCCTGGTCCTGGTAGGCAGCAATTTGGAATCCTCCCTCCAGACTGCTATGTCAGGAGATGTGCCCCACTGAGAGCCCTGTACAACCCTGCACCTCAGCAGGACTTCACAGCCAAAAGGACAATAATTCCACCCACCAACATACCTGCAGCCCTCGAGCCAGACTTTACAGACATCTAGGCCGACAGCCAGTACTTCAGATCAGATGCACAACAGTGGGCTATCGCCCAGTCACAGCAGGAGAGTATAGACTTACCCCCACCCCCAGGGCACCTATCTCAAGTGACTAGGGGAGTTTGCATTGGGCTCCATATGACACATTCTGCATAAAGCCACTCTTTCAAGACTGGGAAGCATAACTGATCTAAGAGATAGAAATAAACAGAGAATTGAGCATAATGAGGAGACAGAAGAATATGTTCCAACTGAAAGAATAGGACAAAACCTCAGAAAAAGAACTAAATGAAATGGACATAAGCAATCTACCAGATAAAGAGTTCAAAGTAATGGTCATACAGATGCTCACCCAACTTAGGAGAAGAATGGATGCACATTGCCAGAACTTCAACAAAGAGATAGAAAATATAAAAAAGAATCCATCAGAGCTGAAGGATATAATGACTGAAATGAAAAATACACCAAAGGGACTTAGCAGCAGATAAGATGATGCAGAGGGATGGATCAATAACCTGGAAGATAGGGTAGTGCAAATCACCCAATCAGAACAGCAAAAAGAAAAAAGAATTTGAAAAACATTAATAATTTAAGGGACCTCCAAGACAACATCAAGTGTACTAACATTCATATTATGGGATCTCAGAAGGAAAAGAGAGAAAGAAAGGGACATAAAACCTATCTGAAGAAACAATGGCTGAAAACTTCCCTATCTGACAAAGGAAACAGGCATCCAGGTCCAGAAATCAGAGAGAGTCCCAAAGAAGATGAACCCAAAGAGACACACATCAAGACACATTATAATCAGTGTCAACAGTTAAAGACAAAGAGAGGATCTTAAAATCATCAATAGGAAAACAACTAGTTACATACAAGGGAACCCCCATAAGACCATAGCTGATTTTTCAGCAGAAACTTTACAGACCAAAAGGGAGTGGCACAATATATTCAAAGTGCTGAAAGGAAAAGAATTATAATCAAGAATACTCTACCCAGTATGATTATTACTCAGAATTGAAGAAGAGGTAAGGAGTTTCCCAGGCAAGTAAAAGCTAAAGGAGTTCATCAACACCAAACCAGCCTTACAAGAAGTGTTAAAGAGATTTCTTTAAATGGAAAAGAAAGTTTATAAATAGAAGTAAGAAAACTATGAAAGAAAAAATCTCACTGGTAAAGGTAAACGTATAGTAAAAGTAGTGGATGAACCACCTGCATAGCGAGTATGGTGAAAAGAGAAAAGTAATAACATTGTCCAGACCTACAATTGTTAATCCAGGATACACAAAATATTAAGATGTATAATATTATGTGAAAAACATAAATGGGGGGAGGAGGAGATGTTGTACTTTTAGAATGTGCTTGAACTTAAGCAACCATCAACTTAAAATAGAGTGCCATATACGTAGGATGTTATATATGAACTTCATGGTAAGCACAAACCAAATATCTATAGTAGACACAAAAATGAAGAGAAAGGAATGCAAGTATAATAATAAGGAAAGTCACCAAATCACAAGGGAAGAGAGCAAGAGAAGAAGACAGGAAGAGAGAAGAGCTACAAAAACAACCAGAAAACCATCAACAAAATGGCGATAAGTACATATCTATCAGTAATTACTTTAAATGTAAAAGGACTAAATGTTGTAATCAAAAGACATACGGTAGCTGAATGGATAGAAAAAGAAGACCCATCTATATGCTGCCTACGAGAGACTCACTCCAGATCTAAACACAAACGCAGACTGAAAATGTAAGGATGGAAAAAAGATATTTCATGCAAAAGAAAAGGAAAAGAAAGTTGGTGTAGCAATAATTATATCAGACAAAAGAGACTTTAAAACAAAGTCTCTTTGTTTTAACAAAGAGACAAAGAAGGGCATTACCTAATAATACAGGGATCAATACAAGAGAATATAACACTTATAAATAATTGTGCACCCAACATAGAGGTACCTAAATACATAAAGCAAACATTTACAGACATAAAGGGAGAAACACAGTAATACAATAATAGTAGGAGATCAACATCCCACTTATCTCAATGGAGAGATCATCCAGACAGAAAGGCAATAAGGAAACACTGACCTTAAAAAATACCTCAGATCAGATGGACTTAATAGATGAATACAAAGCATTCCACTCCAAAAACAGAATATACATTCTTCTCAAGGATACATGGAACATTTTCCAAGAGAGATGATATGTTAGGCCACAAAACACGTCTCAATAAATTTAAGATTGAAATTACATCAAGTATCTTTTCTGACCACAATGGTATGCAACTCGAGACCAACTATAAGAAAACTAAAAAACACAAACACATAGAGGCTAAACAACATGCTACCAAACAACCGGTGGGTGAATGAAGAAATTTAAAATACCTTGAAACAAATAAAAATGGAAACACAACAGTACAAAATCTATGGACCACAGCAAAAGCAGCTCTAAGAGAGAAGTTGATACTGATACAGACCCACCTCAAGAAATGAGAAAATTTTCAAATAAACAATCCAACTGTAACACCTAAAGAAACTAGATAAAGAACAAAGTCCAGAGTTAATAGAAGGAAGGAGATAATAAAAATCGATCAGAAACAAATGAAGTAGAAACTAAAACAAAACAATAGAAAAGATCAATGAAACTAAGAGCTAGTTCTTTGAGGAAATAAAGAAAATGGACAACCTTTAGCCAGATTCATCAAGAAAAGAGAGAGAGGGACCAAACAAATAAAGTCAGAAATGAAAGAGGAGAAGCTCCGACTGAACCCACAGAAATAATAAGGATAACTAGAGATTACTACAGATGATTATGTACCAACAAATGGGACAACCTAGAAGAAAGGGATAAATTCTTATAAACATGCAATTTTCCCAGACTGAATCAAGAAGAAATAGAAAATCTGAATATACTGATTGTTATTTATGAAATTGAATCAGTAATCAAATGACTCCCAAAACAAAACTCCAGAACCAGATGGTTTACAGGTGAATTCTACCAAGTATTTAAAGAAGAGTTAATACCTACCCTTCTCAAACTACTCCAAAAAACTGAGGAGAAAGGAATGCTTCCTAACTCTTTCTGTGAGACTAGCAGTCCCCTGATATCAAAACCAAAGATACCACAAAAACAGAAAATAACAGGCCATTATGCCTGATGAACATAGATACAAAAGTCCTCAACAAAATATGAGCAACTTGAATTTAATAGTACAGTAAAAGGACCATATAGCATGATCAAATGGGATGTATTCCAGGGATGCAAGGATGATTCAGTATCTGCAGATCAATGAATGTGATATATCACACTGACCAAAAGAAGGGAACAACTATATTATCGTTTCAATAGATGCAGAAAAAGCATTCAATGAAATTCAATATCCATTTGTGATTAAAACACTCAAAAAATGGGTACAGAGGGAATATATCTCAATATGATAAAAGTCATATATAACAAACCTACAGCTAACATCCTATTCAGTGGTGAAAAGCTGAAAATTTTTCCTCTAAGATCAGGAACAAGACAGTGATGTCCACTCTCACCATTTTTATTCAACATAGTATTGGAAGTCTTAGTCACAGAAATCTGACAAGAAAAATAAATAAAAAACATCCAGATTGGGAAAGAAGAAGTAAAACTGCCACTATTTGCAGATGACATAGTACTGTGTGTAGAAACCCTTAAGACTCCACCAAAAAACTTAGAAGTAATAAATGAATTCAGTAAGTTGCAGGATACAAAATTAATATGCCTAAACTTGTTGCATTTCTATACACACATAATAAACTATCCGAAAGAGAAATTAAGGAAACAATCCCATTTACAATTGCAACAGAAAGAATAGAATACCTAGGAATAAATTTAGTCAAGGAGGTGAAAAACCTGTTGCTTTGAAAACTATAAGACATCGATGAAAGATAGGCACAAATAAATGGAAAGGTATTCTTTGCTCATGGAGTGGAAGAATTAATATTGTTTAAATGTCCATACTACCCAAAGCAGTCTACACATTCAGTGCAATACCTATCAAAACACCTGTAGTATTTTTCACAAAACTAGAACAAATAATCCTAAAATTTGTATGGAACCACAAAGACCTCAAATAGCTAAAGCTGTCTTGAGAAGAAGAAAACAGCGGGAGGTATCACACTCCTTGATCTCAAACTATACTAAAACACTACAGGAACCAAAGCAGTATGGCATGAAACCACACACAATGGATCAATGAAACAGTATAGATTGTCCAGGAATAACCCCGCACTTTTATGGTCATTTAGTCTTTAACCAAAGAGACAAGCATATTCAATGGAGAAGAGACAGTCTCTTCAATAAATGGTGCTGGGAAAACTGGATAGTTAATGAGTAGAATGAACCTGAGCCACTTTCTTATACCATATAGAACAGCAAATTCAAAACGGATAAAGACTTAAATGTAAGACTGGAAACCATAAAACTCCTAGAAGAAAACATAGGCACAAGGCTCTTGGACATCATTTTAAGCAGTATTTTTTTGGATCTGACTCCTCAAGCACGGGCAACAAAAGCAAAAATAAATGGGAGTACATCAAGCTAAAAAACCTTTTGCATAGTAAAGGAAACCATCAATAAAATAAAAAAGACAACATACTCAATGGGAGAAGATCTTTGTGAATGATAGAATCGATAATGGGTTAATATCCAAAATATATTTTTTAAAAATTCACACAGCTCAATATCAAAAAATCAAACAACCCAACTACACAACTGGTAGAGGGACCTGCATAGACATTTCTCCAAAGAAGACACACAGATGGCTAACAGACACATGAAAAGATTCTCAACATCACTAAGCATCAGGGAAAAACAATTCAAAATCACAATGAGGTATCACCTCTCTGTTAGAATGGCTATCACCAAAAAGACAAGAAATAAAAGTGTTGATGAGGATGTGGGGTAAAGGGTACCCTTGTGTCCTGTAGGTGGCAAATGGTCAAGCCACTATGGGAAACAGTATGGAGGTTACTCAGAATAATAAAAATGCAACTATGATGCAATCCAACAATTCCACCTCTGGGTAATTATTTACCTGAAGAAAACAAAAACACTAATTTGAAAAGATATAGTCACCTCTATGTTTACTGCAGCATTATTTACAATAGGCAAGGTAAGGAAGCAGCCCAAGTGTCCACTGGTAGATGAACAGATAAAGAAGATATGGTATATGTGTGTAGTGTGCATATATTGTATATATATATATATATACATGTGTGTATGTTGTGTGTGGATACATACACACATACATACATATACCTATGTATATGTATATGTATATATACATATATGTATATGTATGTATACACACACATACATAAGGGAATATTACTCAGCCCTAAAAAAGAATGAGATCTTTCCATTTGCGACAACATGGATGGACCTAGAGAGTATTATGCTAAGTGACAAACACCATATGATGATGTCACATATGTGTGGAATCGCAAAAACAAAAAAACAAAACAGAAACAGATTCATGGATACAGGGAACAATCTGGTGATTGCTGGGAGAGGAAAATAGGGGAAGGGAATTTAAAGGTTCAAATTTCCAGTTATAAAATAAATAAGACATGAGGGTGAATATACAGCACATATTATAATAACATTGTAATAACCCCGTATGGTGACAGATGATAGATTTATTCGGTGATCCGTTCGTAATGTATATAAATGTCGGATCACTATGTTGTATACCTGAAGCTAATAGAATATTGTATGTCAACATGCTTCGATAAAAAAAATTTCACCAATACAGATCCTCATTTTTTCCATCACCCCAATCTTTGCGAAGATCCAAGATGCCTTTCAACCAGGCCTTTACCTTACCTCATCCTAGCCTCTCTCTCTCTCTCTCTGCTCATTCAGCCTTCATTAAATGCTATGCACACTGGCTGTACATTTTCATGTGAACTCTCATTTAGATCAGTTACAATCCTGGGAGTTTCAGTGATTCTCCCCAGTTCAGCACATGGAAGAGTTTAAGTGATGTGCCCAAGGCCACTTAGCTCATAAGTAGAAAGTTGAGTGCTCTAATTCCAAGTATCATGTCTGTTTGTTTTGTTTGTTTTTAGTAGTCATATGACAGGCAGGAAGCTAGTTACACCAGGACAGGACTGGTTGCCCCTCGAGTCAACTACCTTCTCTTTCCACTAAACTTTAGATTTCCTTCAGTTTATCCAGAAGGCCGAACGAAGCAATAGCGTCAGGCGAAACTGGCTCCTGGAGTTCTGTATCCTTTTGCTTTGATTCCGTTGGAATCTGGAAAAGAGGTGGTAAGGACCCTGGTGTTTCTGCTGGCAGCATTGTCATTGTCACACGCGTACAAAAGGCTTATGTGTGTTCCTTCTTCCTAGAAGAGAAGGGAGGCAATACAGGGCAGTTTTCCTCCACCGCAACCCTACACTGTAATCTGTCGAATCAGTCACACTAACGTCCCACAAATCACCAGAGATGGCTGCTGGAGCTGTCACTGTGAACATCAGACATGCTGCCTTAAAAGTTCCATGAGGAGATCTGAATGCATTTTTTTTTTAAATGTGGTAGAAAAGGCTTCTTAATCCCTGTTCAAACATTTTCCCAAATCCTCTCATGGTGATATTAAAATGTCCCCAAATTTCACCTAGGAATTAAGTCTACGTTATTTAAATTGTGTCGTCAGAAGTTGACACTGGAGCTTAAACAGACAGATTGTGGCATTAGCGGTCCTGTGATATTTGCCAATTCTTTTGGCCACATTTTGAGGTAAAATTCCAGAATTCGTGAGCTAATTATATACGATCAATAATATAGTTTTTATAGTATTCATGGCAGAGGTGTGGGAGTGAAACAGCATTGGTTTTTCAAACTATCACTTAAATGTGGAGTTGCCATTTAAACCCCTATTCTCCACAGAGCAAAATTATCATCTCATACCATGGTCCTGCTGCAAACATTGATGAGACTGTGCCCCCAGGAAGGAAACACTATCCGAATATTTCCCTCTTGGAAAAGTTCTGCTGCATGCATTGTCAAAAATCAGATAAAAATGGATTCTTCTCCTACCAGAGAATGATACTACCCCCCAGCTTACAAATTAATTGTTTGTACCTGGCATTCACCCTAAGTCATGAGGTTAATACAGTGCCCAGACACACTAGGGTTTAGTTTGATTTTTCTACCTAAAAGAATGTGTGTGGGGAGCATCTCCCTGACTCTGACCTTGGCAGGTAGCTAACCACGCAGGAAAATCTGAGTCCAAGCAAAAATCTAAATGCCAACGAGAGCTTCTGAAGTTCGTTAACTGAAGGGAAGTCCATCTAATTCATAAAAGCTGAGGAAGTAACACCAAACCACTTAAAGACGGGTTTGGGGAAAGAAGCCAGTCCTGGAAGCTATCATACCTATGCCCAAAGCCCCTTCTAATGTGCGTCATGCTGACTTTCACAAATTATTGACCAAGACCTTCTTTCTCTCATTTAACACGCCTTCCCTTCTTCATCACTCCCTGTACTTCACCCCATGCCCACCAACACACAGTCCACATTGACTGGTCATAGTGGAACAGTCACTGCCGTGGAGGGCTCGGCTCTTATCGGTCCTATGCTGAACACTGAGATAAAGCAACGCCGAGAGGGTACGCGATGCTGAGAAGCCCCCTAGGGTTTACCTTGGCTCTTTGCCATTTGGAGCCAGATAGTTCTTCTCTATGGTATGGTAGCTACAAATATAGCTAAAAATAAAAAAGCCCAATGGAGGTTTCACACTCCATGCTACTGATTACTGAATATACTTCTATGCATCATTTTCCTCCAGAATTTGGGACTAAATGATAGCACTAGCCTCAGTTGTTGGAAGGATTAAGTGAGGTAAAGCATGCAAAGTGTTTACTTAGTGTCTGGGACACAAACAACAATTGTGAGAGCCAACTAGCATCATGATCTCTACGATAGTCACCGTCATTATGATTGGTAATGTTATTGTCAGCAGCAGTGGTGGTAGCATGGTACCTGATGGATATGGATATGTATATGTGTGTGTGCATGTATGTATATGTGTATGTATATATGTATACATATATGTGTATGTACATACATGTGGTATATATATGCTGATTATATATAGCCAAGAAGTATTGGTATTTGTCATTACCTTTTACTCTTCACAATAACTGTACGAGGCTTCTTATCCCTACTTCAAATATGGAAACTAAAATTCACAGGGAAGAAACCTGTCTAAAGTCACCCAACTAGTAAGTAGTAGACCCAGGATTCAAAGTCAAGTTGATTTCACTCATGTGAACTGGATAAGATCCCTTGGTGAACTTTGTACTCTACACATGCCTCTGTTACTTCATGTGTCACAGGGCATCTATTTGGGTTTTTTTTTTTTTCTGGCATTCCCCTTCACCCCATACCATCACCTCTTGGCTGACTCTTTCATCCCAATGACATCCATACACCTGACACATCATAGGAGCCCAGGACTTTTTTGAGGGATTGTATTAAGTACAACATTGTCAGTGAGCTCTGTGTCTACGAGGTGTCCTTCTGCCACATCCTTCCTTCTGGTCACCTATCGGTTTGCCATTTGAGCCTCTGGAGTCTAAGGATCCGCTGAGTGGGGGTACCCTTGTCAGCTTTTATATGTGACTCTTCATCCTCTATGGATAAAAATGAAAAGACAGAAAAGAAAAGTAAATGGCTGACAGAGCTGTTAGCACTTTCAAATGCCATTTTTCAAGATGTTTCAAAAATCACTCAGTGTGGCCGAGCACAAATAACCCTGTTAGGAATTGTCCTTGGGAGGCCATCCCCATTGAGGAGTGTTATCAGCCCAAAACAAAATTAATGGACAGCAGAAATTTTCTTTGGAAGACGTTCTCCATCCATATGCTATGTCTTTCATACAGCGATATGAATAAACAATGCTTTTGTCAAGGCTAATTTACTTTAATGCTTGGGAAAGTAGCAATCGAAATGGACGACTACATTTTCCTTGTTTTTGGCACAACCTCAGCTTTGAAATGTGTTTGTAATGGGTCTGCTGCTAAAAACTCCCCTCAAGAACCTCAGCCTAGATTGACAGAATGCTATTTCTTCTCAAGGCTTTAGTACACAGGGCAGAAAAATGGCCTTGTTTTCCCTTGCAGACTTCAGTTTTATGAGCCTCTTTTTATGATGTCATTAGAAACTGTCCAAGTTCTGAGAGGAGTGATCATTCTTTGGATTTTTCCAATACTCTGCTGCATAAAGTTTGTTGTACTCTAACTCTGGGCCAAAGCGGTATTGTCTGTAACCACTGGATCTTCTTGCACAATGTCAAGGCTGTGGAGTTGTGAGGCCTTGAGTGAGTCCCAAAGGTGGGTGTGATAAAAGGGACTGCACTTGATGATAAGGTGTCTCAAGGCTGATGGCCAGAAAGAACCCACTTCACAGACAAGACAGTTTTTCTCTTCATCTCCATGGCAACCACAAGGCCAGCAGCTTCCAGTAAAAACTCAGAGATACCATTTACCCAGCTTCCCAAGAATCCCACGTAGTTATAAGATTCGGGCCCCAACATGAGAAAGAAAGAGGTCAGTGTAACAGACTTTAGGCTAATGATACGTAACCTTTGCCGCTTGGTGTCTTCTAACATGGCCTTGGGGACCACTCTTTGATCATGAATTGACTTTCCATCTTTGCTCTCCATAAGGGCCATGTTCAAAAGATGAGGAAATACATGTGGCCATGTACAGTTATACAGACCTTCTTAGATTCATGGTTGCTAGTATATTTTCCATGGAAGGGAGGAAAGAACAATGATCCTGTCTCAGCCAACTCAACCTGGTGGTAAAGTGTTCTTCATCCATCAGACTCTCAGCTCACAGGTCACCTCCTCTGGAAAGCCGCTCCTGACTCTCTCAGCAAGAGTTCATGTCTCATACACTGCTGTTACAGTATCTACCTTGATATTTCTTCAATAGATCTTTCTCCCCATTGGTTGATAAGCTTCATGGGAACAGTCCACAGCCTTTCATCATGATCCCTCCCTAACACTTACCTACTAAGGTAGGATTCTTGCCTTGAATCATTACTAGCTGTTGTTGAGCTCATCAGCCTATCATCACGTTTCAGAGGCATCCATCCTGCTGCTCCTCAGTGTGTTTAGAAAGCACCACATGGTGGGCTGAGCCCAACGGTAAAGCAGGAAGTGATTATAGTAAGAGGCTCTGGAAGGAACCAGTACTCAAAGGTTGCTGAGTGGATTTCAGACCCTCATGCTCATTTACCTGGAAAAGCAGAATCTCAATGTCCTTCCAGAACTATTTCATCATCTCTCCACCTCCACCTCATGACTGAGTTTTAGCTATGTTGATATTTAACATGGACATTTTGACAAGCCATCCATTCATTCACTCAACTCATAAGTATTGAATCCTTACTATGTGCCAAAGATTATTTTAGAAAATAAGAATTCACCAAGGGTATCAAGATAGACGTCATGGCCCAGCAGGAAAGAGAAACAAATTTCACCATTTTCCATTAATTATAATTATGGTAAATGTTACCAAGAAGTTGAGCTAGGTGTTCTAAGAAAGTAGAACAAGGAGATTCGACCTAGGGAAATAAATTTTGAGGCTGAAATATAGAAGATGACAAGATGGCTGAGAATTATCTAGGGAGGCAAGGGGGTAAGGGGAATAGTTCCTCTAGGTAGGAAGAAGACTGACACAGCGCAAAGGCATCTCCAAGCTCTATACAGAGGATTTACTATGTGAATTTTAGTGAAACTTCCATGTTAGAAAGAAAGAAATACCCTTCTAGTTAAGTAGTATGTGTGCATGTGTGGTGGGAGGGAATTATTGAAAGGAAAATAAGAGAATCTCAAAGGAACCAAAAGGAGAGATACTGGGCTTTATAAGAATTAGAAAACCAATAAAAGTCAGAGCTCCTTTCTATGACTCTACATAGCTTCTTTTCTCCTGTTCCCTTCCTTCTGCCTTCCCTCCTTTCCTTCCTCCATCTGTTAGTCTCTACCTCTATCCCTATACCTCTTTCTCTCTCTTCGTCAAGTGTCTTATTCTTTCAGCTGTTCCAATATGGCAGTCGACATGAGTAGACATGATCTTGCTATTTCAATTCCGCTGCTAACTGCAATCTCAATATCTCTCAGTTCAATTGCTTGTGAGAGTAAATCCGGTTGACTGTTGGCCATTTAACTGAATTAGTTGGTTGATTTGGGTCAGGTGCCCATGTATGAAACATCTTATTTTTTTTTTTGCCACCCCTAATTGGCAAACCAATTCACATCCCATGTGATCCTGGTGGAATTCTACCCTTAGCCGCAGGGATGGAGGAAATAATTCATGCCTAAGCAACTCAACACAACATATCACCAACCATAAAAGGTTGTTCAGGTTATGTGCGTAAGTCAGACTTTGAGAATTTTGGAATCAAAGACATTATAGGGGGAGATATTCACTCTTCCTTTAGATTGCATGCTATGATGTTATGAGTTTTAACAACCTTTCTGTGACATTAAGGGGAGCCAGACTGAGTATGGAGCCACCTCCGAGGAACCCAAATTAAGATTTGGAAAAATACCAGTTGTTGTGATATTATCCGAGTCCTGACTCCAGCCTTGCTGGAAGCTGGTCTACCCCAGGACATTTCAAACCAATCAATTCCCTCCATTGTTTAAGCGAGTTTCGAGTTGGATTTTTCTGTCTCTTGCAAAAAAGGGCAAACCCATCTGGCTTGCCCCTCACCTGATCAGTATGGACCAAGGCTAAGGAGGGCAATTCCTGTTTCAAGTAGGAAATGATTCTTTGAGAAGGTGATTGATCCAAAGTATATTCAAGGCACCTGGACAACTTAGAGGTAATGAGGAAACAAAGAGCATGGCTAACCATGTTGCTATTACAACTGAATTCATAAGCAAGGAAGGAAAAAAAAATAGAGGTCAGTTCTGATATGGAATTGCTTTATCTTCTTTTCTAAAGAATTTTAATCATGTTTTTCATCACTTCATTAATTTTTTCAATTTTTCTTGAAAACAGTAACAATTCTTTCTACTATTCTTTTAGAAATAGCTACAGGCTATGTTTGAAACATCTCAAATGAGCTCCTTTTGAATTATTCATGTGAGAAAATCTCTATACGTATCCAGAAATAGGGTGTCTTTCTGTCTCCAAACTTAAAAACAACGGATTGCATTTTGCTAAAAAGAAAAACGGTTTCAGCTGAAACCAGACTTTAAAAATATCACCCCATTTTTCTTTCCACAAATCAAATTTGTCGGAGAAAACTGGGGGAAAAAATTGAACTATAATAAAACATTTGACTCGTTCTTACTATATGTTTATGTATGTATTTCTTACCTGTTAGAGATTGTAAATAACTAGAAGGCAGACAGCTGTCTACTCAACTAGGCTGAACATTTTTCTAGCACAGTGTCACAATATCTGGGCAAAATTTCACCAGTGGTAGATGTTATTGTAACTCTGGGCTGTAAGATGTAAACCTTCTATGTAAATCAGGTCCCTTTTTAGTCCTCTGCTCATACTTTTCTTTTCCTTTACAAGGAGCGCAAATTTCCCAAATTTGTATCCAAAGAGATGGAAAACATGTACATTGAGGAGCTGAAGTCATCTGTCAACCTGCTCATGGCCAATTTGGAGAGCATGCCGGTGTCCAAAGGTGGAGAGTTCAAACTTCAGAAACTCAAACGCAGCCACAACGCTTCCATCATCGACATGGGTGAGGAGAGTGAGAACCAGCTCTCCAAGTCAGATGTCGTGCTGTCTTTCTCCCTGGAGGTAAAAAGCCCTAAACCCTTGAAAGTTTCCTGGCACAGCCAGCAGGACGTGGGTGATTAGATGCATCACAATCAGCTTGCTTTCTTCCCTGCACCCCAGGAGCAGTTATTAAAATAACAGCTTGCTAAGCATAGGTCAGCTAATCAGCAAGTGATTCCCCATCTCCAGGAGCCCATGCTTTTCTGAAGGAAATGCAGTCTTAAGAACCATCTACTGAATTTAATCTTGCATTATTTTCCATCTTAAAGCACTGCTCAAGGATTTTGTAAAGCCCTTACGCAATTTAGAAAGTTTATAATGTTGCCATTCTGTGTCGGAGAAAGTTTATAATGTTGCCATTCTGTGTCAGAGAAAGTTTATAATGTTGCCATCCTGTGTCAGAGTTAGGAGAGAAGCAATCTAGCATCATTTGGTGAGTTGTAGATTTTCTTTCCTGTTGTCTCTCCTGTTGGGTACACAAGAGGAGAGCCTCTTGTTGCTGGGGAGCCTTTTTAGTTTATTTCATCAGCCAAAGAAAGAACTCTTCAGACCAGGACTGTGGCAGAAAGCTCCACATGTCAGTACATTTCTCTATAACTTCTGCTCACATGTTTGTTTTTCATACGTATAATAGAGGGAGTGGATCTGATTTGGCTGTAGTGGAATTGCCCAGAAAACTGGTTCTCTATGCAGATTCTTGGCACCACCCAGACCAAATCTCAAGGTGGAGGCAATGCAACATGGTGCAGTCACCTGGGAAAAGAGTTTGGTGGTTTTGCAAAAAGTTAAACATAAAAATAGCACATGTAGAGTGCAACTCTATTCTTAGATATCTACCCAAGAGAAATGAAAACACACATCCCCATAAAATCTTGCTCCCGTTCAAAGTTTATAGCAGCACTATTTTTAATGGCCAAAAATGGAAACAACCTCAGTGTGTATCCCCTCGAAAATGGATAGACAAAATGTGGTACATCCGTACAACGGGTTACTACTCAGCAATGGAAAGGAACAAACTACAGATACATGCTTTGATTTAGATGAAGGTCAAAAACATTCTGCCTCCTGAAAGAAGCCAAACACAAGAGGCCACATGCTGTTTGATTCCCTTGCTACAAAATGTCTAAACAAGGCAAGTCTCCAGAAACAGAAATCAGATTAGGTTCTTGGGGCAGGGGGTAGAAATGGACAGGAGGGACATTACTGGGAGATAAAAATGTTCTAAAACTAACTGATGATGATAGTCATGCAACTTAGTAAATTTTCTAAATTCACCGCATTGTACACTTGAAGTGAGTTAACTATATGATATGTAAAATATGCCTCAATGGTGTCAGAAAAAAAAAATCTCTGGGTGGAGTACACCATGAAATAAGCATTTTAATGAGCCACCCGGGTGCTTCTTATGCATTCTAAAGTTTGAGAACAGTTCGTCACTTATTGAAGCTCAGAACCCCACAAGGATTTTATGATGGCCCTAGATTTGTGGAGACCAAGAGAATAGATCAAATTTCTGTAGATTTAATTAGAATTTGTAAAGACTAAATTAATTTTCTAGAACATCATTAAGGCTTCCTGTGAATTAACTGCCTGTAATTTGTTTTACTGTGCTCAGTTCAGATCAAGATAGTCCTATTACAGTGTGATCAACGTTTATTTTGCAGTTGGCAGAAGCAGTATTCAGTTAAATATAGGGCACTTGGTGTGTGAAAAAACCATCGGTGTAATTTCACAGAAACTTCCTTTTTTTTCTTTCTTTTTTTAATGCTGCCACCTGAGGTACTGAATGCTTTTTCTTAGGTGTCTTTGAATTTGATTACTGCCTATTAGAGGTGGCAATTTATTCCCCCACTGCCTCTTGTCTTTCTACAGAAAGTGGGGGAAAAGTGGTTTATTGATTTTCATGAAGCTTTTAAATCCGTAATTTTCTAATTCTTCATCAGTACTCAATATTATACAGGTGATTATCTGAAATCTAGCTGTGAGTGAGTCCCCAGCCACACTCCCATGTGTACATGATTCAAACAGGCTTTAACTTCTAAGCACAAGTACAGAACGAAATGCCCTCATTTCGTCCCCAAATACTTTTTACTTGCAACGCTAATTGTGCACATACTAAAACTGCCCGCAAGCATCATGGTGCGTCTCTTTGTGAGTGTGTGTTGGGTGACACGGTCAGGGGGACACGAAGAGGGAGATAGGGAACTGTCATCTTATCGGGGTAGACTGGGTTTGAACTTGCAGGTTGGTGGAAGACAGGTTTTAGACAGTTACAGAATTGCGTGACCGCAAAGGACACTCTAGAGCAGGTAGCGGCAGCGAGAGAACTGAGGTCCAGGATCTGAGGTCCAGGATGCCTGACTGGCTTGGCCTTATACCAGGGGAGTACTCTGGTGAAACAGAATGGGCATATGGGGAGTGCCTCTGCCTGCTCCGCCATCGTTAACTCAGCGAATCCCCCTAACAGTCTTCTGAGCCATTTGCATATGTGAAAACCAAGCCTCAGAGAGGTTAAGAAACTGGCAAATGATTACACAGCTGGTGAAGTTGCAGATTCAAGATTTCAATGGAGATCTTTTAAATCACAAAAATTGCGTTCTTTCTACTGTGCCTCCCATTTCTTTCCACCGGTATGGTTCTTACCAGTGTGAAAATTTTCTATGACCTACATCATCTTATCTGGGCCTCATACAACAGCCACAGACGGATACAGGATATACGTTATTGTCCACACGTTACAGATGAAGACCCTGGGCCTCAGGAGATTTGACAGAAAAGTGGAGGGACTTCAAGGTCAAGTCATTTGCCCAGTAGCACATGAGTAATCCAGTGGTTCTCAAAGGATGGCTCCCAGATCATCAATATCAGCATCAGCATCACCAGGGAAATGAGTAGAAATAAAAAGTCTTGGGCTTCACCCAGACCTGCTTATTAGAAGCTGTGGGGATGGGGGCGCCTGGGTAGCTCAGTCAGGTGAGTGTTGGACTCTTGATTTGGGCTCAGGTCATGATCTCAGGGTTTGTGGGATCCAGCCCCACGTTGGGATCCATGCTAACAGCACGGAGCCTGCTTGGGATTCTCTCTCTCTCCCTCTGCCACCACTCGTGCTGTCTTTGTCTCTCTCTAAATAAATAAACTCAAAAAAAAAAAGAAAAGAAAAGAAAATCTGGGGGTGGAGCCCGGCATTGTCTGGGTTTAATAAGCCTTCCAGATATTTCTGATTTATACTAAGTTTGAGAACCACAGGACTATTAATCAGCAAAACTGACTTGTACATCCTGGTTCAAAGCCAACTCTAGTAATCAAGCCCGTTAAAGAAGTGTCCATGTTTTGCACAACCATACCCTTCTCCTTGTGTGATGCCATTTCCTCTTTTGGAGTACGATTGGGTGATACTTTTGTATACCTGGCTTCCTATAGATCCCTGATGCAGGGCATTTGTTTCAGATTTCTAAATCAATGCATCTGCCCTATCCTCCCCTCTTATATAAGACAGGGCGTCCCCAATGAATCAGAGAATAGCAGGTGATCGAATGGAGTATAAGGGTAGTGGTGGGCAGTGCCAGGGATTGTAAATGATACATTTTGGTCCAGCAAAACGCCAGCTTTTCTCCTCAGTGTAGAACAGAGAGTACGCAGCTGCAGACATGTTTTTGTTTTGATTCCACAATGCTGACCTGCACAGTTTGTGTATTTTATTCCTCCCTTTGGGGATTATTGTCAAAATTTCAAAATCAGATTTCTGACTTTGGTTCTGATTCAGGTTTCCATTTTCTGGGAGGAAAAATCACCGTATCTGGCAGCCGTGGACTAAGGACTGACAAGGCAACAATGGGGTGTGCCTGGGTCCTGACTGCTCTGTGTACGTGGAGCACGTGCCCTCCGTTTTGCCATGGGCCCCACCACTCCCTCTTGTGTCCCGGACTCTAATGCTGAATGGCCTTTGCTCTTAGCACTTGTGTTAGCACTTACCTCACTGCAAAGAGAAAAGTGAATTTCTGGGCCTTTGTCTCTCCTGAGTGCTGAATTAAAAGCTAGACTATTTTGAAAGAAGATAAGAGAGACCCTGTTTCTTTGTGGAAAGGAAAAAATAATCATGCATTGAACCCAGGAAAAGCAGCCGTTTCCCCTTACCTGTCTGGCCCCTGTGAGCATCTGAGGTAGTGAAGGTTGTCTTTCCACCTGAGAGGCACTAAGTTACACTATGAAGAATTTGCATCTTCACGCAAGACTGGTACCAGGCTGGCTGCTAGAAAACTGATAGAAGCTACCAGATACCTGTCGGGTATTTTGGTGGCTTCTTCCCATCTGTGTATTTTCTTCTGGGTGATGCTTCCCATGGCTTTGGGTACAAGCTTGGGATAACCTCTGCCATGTGTGGTTCTCCTTCCAGGTGGTGATCATGGAAGTCCAAGGCCTCAAATCCTTGGCTCCCAATCGCATTGTGTATTGCACCATGGAGGTGGAAGGAGGAGAGAAACTACAGACCGACCAGGCCGAGGCTTCTAAACCAACGTAAGTCCTATTTCTCCACAGCTCATCTTCCAGAAGAAGGTTGCTCTCATTGCCACCATTTTGTCCAAGTTACAGGTCTGGTTTCCCCAGAAGGTTCTAGAAGGCATATATTTTGATTATTTTCCATACAGGATGACTCAATTACATTCTTATTCAGCAGCCGTAATAAGGATTCCAATTCCTGGGGCTCCTGGGTGGCTTAGTCAGTTAAACACCCGACTCTCGATCTTGGCTCAGGTCATGATCCCAGGGTTTGGGGATGGAACCCCATGCTCACTCACTTGCTTGCTCTTTAAAAAAAAAATGTGTGTAAGGATTCCATTTCCTTAAGAGCTGAAAACAGAGGAAACTTAAAGAAATAATCTCCATTCTGGAGGCTTTATGTATTAATCTTAGAGAATTCAGTCACATCTTCAATCCTTTGATACAATGTACCGGAGAGTTTCATACAAAATTTCTTTTATTAGATTTACTAAATAATATTTGGTTTATGGTATAAGCAATTTGTTCAAAAGCTTTCTCTATGTGCCACAGTTATGACTATTTCAGTAAAGCAGTTATGACTATTTCAGTAAAGCAATGTATTATATTAGATACATTAATTCATTCAGTCAGTACATATTTGCCAAACGTTCACTCTGTGGGTACAAGGTAGAGGTGCCCAGGGGAGAGGAAGGTAGTCACTGCTATAGTTCTACAGATCTTATACTTAACATTGAGTGGGAGGATCAGAAATATAATCATGTTAATGTATAATTACAGATAGTTATAAATGTTGAAAAAGAAAGAGTGCTTTGACAAGTGACAGCAGAGGACTCAAATCACTTTGTGGGGAAAGAGTCAGAGTTGGGCTTCTTTAGGAGTTACAAGACATTTGGGCTAGTATTACAAAAGTTGAGCGAAGCAGGTGGGAGTGGAAAGAACATTCCAGGCAGAGTCAGCTTGTGCAAAGGCCCTGTGGCCAGCAAAGGCCTTGTAGGAAAGCAGAACTGAAAGAAGGCCAGTGGAGATGGAATTCAGAGAATAGGTATGCCATAAGCTGCCAGTGAGGCAGGAAGGGACCACACAATGAAGGGCTTTGCTAGACTATGGAGAGGAAAACATGGAGATAGGTGATTAGAAATGTGTTTTAGGGGCGCCTGGGTGGCGCAGTCGGTTAAGCGTCCGACTTCAGCCAGGTCACGATCTCGCGGTCCGTGAGTTCGAGCCCCGCGTCAGGCTCTGGGCTGATGGCTCAGAGCCTGGAGCCTGTTTCCGATTCTGTGTCTCCCTCTCTCTCTGCCCCTCCCCCGTTCATGTTCTGTCTCTCTCTGTCCCAAAAATAAATAAACGTTGAAAAAAAAAAAAAAAGAGAAATGTGTTTTAAAAAGATCACGATGGCTGCAGTGGAGGGATGCAGGAGACCAGCTAGGATTCTGTGGCAATCGTTCACAAGAGTGATGATGATCAATTCATTTGGGTCAGAAGACTGTCAGGCCTCAAAGATTCTTGACAGGTCACTACTATTTCCCTCCCACCCCACTGCCTCTTTCCCTTCCTTTTCTATCTCAGTTATGCCAACCAGACTAATGACCTTTGTTTTGTTATTGTTGTTAATTCATAGAAGTCATAAAAAGGATGACCCCCGATAGCAATGCCCTGCTTCTCCTCCTGCAAAGCATTATGAACTGCTTAGCAGAACATGAATAGTTTACCAGGATGTTGAAACAAAATAGTTCAAAGAAAGCACTGCATGTTTCCCAGACTAGAGAAAATCTAGGGCATTGTATGCCTTCAAGTTTTTCTTTGCATAAATAAGCTCGGAAGCTGGGCGAAATTAATGAACGTAAGCAAGAAGAAATGGAAACCAATACAACTTGTCACACACGATCCTTCCTCCCTTTTTTTAAACTTAGTTTTCAACTGAAGATGAACGCAGTTTCCTTTTTACTGCCTGCCTTTGATACAAATCCCAATTTTCCCCACACCTGTCACCATGGCCTGATCATTATCAATGTTATTATGTTATGCTGCATTATTTATGCATGCTTTTAAAAACGTGTCGTTATGTGGGGGATGAAAAACCTATTCGGTGTTTCTGCCAACTTTTTAGGTGTTGGGCTCAATATGGTGTCATAAGATAGAGGAGGAAGGAGAAAGCTCTGATTATTCTGACTGGCTGTTGTTTCATATGAGCTATGGTAGCTTAAAACATAATTCATATCAGTTTATTGGGTTAAAAGGTTTTAGCTGCCAGGGTAAATGATGAGCTGATCTTCATGTGTTTATGAATGCTCAAAACAGAGTTTCAGCTTACAACTAAATATGGAATACTTCAGTCTTTCTACTTGACATACTCGTATTTCACATACATATTTACTCCTATCCCCACATGTGCATTATTATGTCCATATTAATAAACATCTCACACTGAACCACTTTGCTTTTCTAGGCAAAAGTATGATAGTTTCATTTCTCTTCCATCAGTGAGTGGGTACTACTAAAACCTCACAGAGGATTTTCTTGTTTGCCTGTTTGTTTTTAAATACAGTAAGAGTGCAGATTTCAGGTCTAGGGTCAAGTCAAATCAGTCAGCAGTGGCTAACTGCAGCACTGTGTTAAGAAGGGTTCTGAGGCCAAATCTGTACTCAGAGGAAAATAGCGCATGACGAACTTGGAATTGGAATGTCTGCCATAGGAGAGGAAGAGGTCTAAGAACCTCATGATTGCCATTTCTATAGCACCCCAAAGAGATAAACCCAGAGTTTGAAATGTAGCGATGCTTGTGTTTCTTGCTGTCTCTTCTTTGATCCTTTTTTTAAAATGGCTATTTATTTTTAAGAGAGAAAGAGACAGAGAGTGAGAAAGAATGAGAGCACATGCGAGCAGGGGAGGGGCAGAGAGAGAAGGAGACAGAGGATCCGAAACAGGCTCTGTGCTAACAGCAGAGAGCCCAACACCGGGCTCGAACCCATGAACTGTGAGATCGTGACCTGAGCTGAAGTCGGATGCTTAACCGACTGAGCCACCCAAGTGCCCCTCTTTTTTTTTTTTTTTTATCATTCCTGTATCAATTCTGTTTACAACCTCTATCATCTTCCTTGTAAATCAATAATTCTTTTCCCAACTCTCTTCTTTGCCAGTTTCTTTGTCCTAGTTCAGTTCTGGAAGGTTTTTTTCGGCCTCTGGCGGTACCTGGTACTAGGAGCAAGCCCGTTGGTACAGGGGCCTTTTCTTCCTCCCTCCCTGGTGTGGACTTATTCAGAATCCTCTCTACCATTTTTTTTTTTTTTCCTTTGAAGCTTATATTTCTTCTCCTTTTTTTTTTTCTACTTCTAATTTTTCCCATTGCCAATCTCCAGTTATCATGTCTGCTCCTTGATTTTGATTACCCCAAAAAGTATCCTTTGGAGGGTTATCTTCTATGTGTCCTAATAACTCCACTTCATTATCTGACAAGCTTAGCCCTTTTCCTGCCCTATTCATCCTCTGCATCTTGTCTTTGACTATTCTTACCACCAGCATATCCTCATACTTTATTTATACATTCTAAAATCAAAATTAAATCCAAGCCTGTTTTATTACTCTTGAATTCTATTGTTGCTGCTAATAAGTATTTTCACTCAGCAACTGGAAACCCACATCTTATCCTTCATGTGTCTACAAGGAATTTGACTTTTGTCTTTTGTTGTTGTTGTTGTTACCAAGTACAGTCATGAATCGAGGAGTACGTCACATAACCCACTTTGTCCAAGGGTGTAGGTTTTTGGAACTCCAGTGTATAGATAATTCCGATAAAAGCAAGGGCAGGAGAATAGTACCTGCAGGGAGAATGATTAAGTTTGGAAAATGCAAGACATTAAATCTGAGTTATTCAATCTTCGTGGGCATTTAAAAAACTTGGAAGATTTCCAACCATATAAATGAACCTACTTAGCTTTGTTTGTTCATGAGTTTCCCAAACTTGTTTCACCTAATACCTATTAGCATCCTTTGGAAATGCTGGTCTATATTGTCCAAATCTAGTCACGGAGTTTCCAAACTCTCCCTCACCTCCTCAGCCAGTGCTGTCTCTTTACTTACAACCAGAGCCCTGCCCCGCATGATCATTTTGGATCCGGTGTGTGTAACATAAGACTGCTGTGTTCATGACTTAAAGAATTTTTTTGATTGGAAAAAATGGCGTCTGCACGCATGCGTCTGTGTGTCCTCTGTTCATCCTTCATTTTAGTGTGCTACCTGTGGGATTATTTTCAAGCAGACTATATGCCCTCTCAATTCACTTGTCCTCCTGTCCTGGGTTTTTAATATGGAAAGCCAGCAAAATATGTTATCACAATTTTCAAGCAATGTGTTTATTTCAAAGACTTTTGCCTCCGTTTGTAATACATTGTTTCTCCTTCTGTGAGAAACCAATGGAGGTGCTGAGGCAGAAGTAATTGAAATGGTGTTTTTTAGGCAGGCAATCTCAGGAAAGCAAGGGAGTGGAGGAGAGAAATACTTTGCGGATGCAAGAACTCAGATACATTTGTCTACCTCCCATGGAACAGAGCAGAAGACTTTTCTTGTCACCCCGAGGTGTTTTTCAAAAAGCCCGGCACTCTCAGCTCTACTGATAACAGAGATTATGTATGTTTTTATCAAGACAGGACGTGGAGTAAAATCAAATCATGGGACTAGGAAGTAACTGCTTTTCCATTTGTGTGTCAGTTCTTCTGATCAGGTCAAGAACGATTTTATTTGGGTCTGGTAGATATTTAACTCCACCAGAGGCCTCAGGCTCTGAGTCATCTGCAAACAGGAACCTCCAGTTAGAATTTCACAGCATTGTTTAGATCTCATTTACCCAGAAATGTTTTTTTGTATACTGGGCCTTGAAGTGGTTTAAATTGAAAGAGAATATCTTTTCTGAATGTCTCCTTTGAAATGTAGATGTCAGGGGCTGATAGGAGGGGTGGGGACTGGTATTCCCTCAACAAGGGACAGGGGATGCTTTCTTTGCGTCCTCCTGGTGCTGGAGCTACAGCCTTGAATGGCACACGTCAAGCTCTGGCCCCACAAAGTGTGCATTCTCATAAAGGGCACAGGCAGGAAACACATGAACAAGGAAACACGTAAGATAACAATCATTTCTAATTTGCGTCACCTTCCATTTACGGCCGGTGGTGCTGCTTTGTCTTTTGCATCAGGGATGTAAGTTTTCTCTTTTAAATAACTATATTAACATTTAAATGTGAAATGATTTAAATAAAATATATTAAGTAAATAATAGCACAGGTGGTGCCTAGATAATGGTAAAAAATAATCACGGAAGTATCCTGTGTTGGTACGTGGGAACAGCAAAGATTGGGGAGATGGTATGCAAATTAATTTAGGAAAATTGATGTAAGGAATTCTAAGATCTTCCCTGAGTAGAAGATACACTCCAAAGTGACTTTCTTCATGGATTTGTATGGTGCAAATTACTCTCTAAAGAAAAGCAAGCCCTGTGGATTAAATATCACAGAAATTTAAGTAATTGGGCTAAAAAGAAAGGCAGTTTTAGTTAGCCGTCTAATGTTGTGTTCAATTATCCAAAATTATATTCTTCTGAATGGAAACCAAGGATGCCACTTGACCTTTGATCCTTTAACAAGTTTATTATTCCCTGACAAGCCATGGGCTTCGTGACCGATGGCTTTCATTATTGTCACGGATTAGAAAACACAACCAGACTGTTTCCTTCCACTTTCCAGGGGAAGAAGAAAATAAGATGCCCTCATTGGTAGGTCTTGCTACAGCCCTGGCATTTTTCAGTGGCACCTTATCTAATGAGACCACATTAAAGCAAAACACGAACACAAAATGCAATGACTTCCTGTAACACTTCTCTTCTGTGAAATATATTGTTTGTCCTAATGGCAACTCCAAGTGGGCCAGGCTTATTATGTCCAAATTACTCATACAAATGGAGTTGCATTAAATCGCCCCCACGGTAAGTCAGTTCCAAAGTGGGGAAAGGAAGTTGTGCCACCAATTCCTTGACTCATATTATCATCTTAATGGTACTTCCTTTCTCAGTATAACGAAAAATGTTTTCAGTATACTGGACCTTGGAATGATTTAAATGGAAGCAGGATGTATTTCTTGAATAGCTTCTTTGAAATTTAGATGCAAGAGAAGGCTATAAAGGGTGGGCCCTGGTATTCCCTCAACAAGGGTACATGGGATGCTCTCCTTGTGTCCAACTTGGGCTGGGGCTACAGCCATGAATGACATAGATCACGCTTTGGCCTCATAGAGTGTACATGCTAGTGAAGGACATGGGCAATGAATGAACAAATAATTGTTTAAGATAATAGCAGGTTGTAATTCGGTTCTAAAGGAAATGAAGAGGCCCGCTGTAGTAAAAAGTCCTGGGGAGGTAAACCTGAAAGGAGGTGATTCTTAGGAGGCCTCACTCCTTTGTCATGAGGAACTCCATGCTCAAAGGCACAGTCCAGGAGGCATTTATGTCGTACCTGAGTGGGAACTTGGCTACCACTTCTCTTGTTTTTCTTACTGAGAGGGATGCTTAGCTTCTTTCAGAGTTAATTAAATCATAAATGGTAAAGGCCAACACTGACCCAGAAATTCAATTTTGCTAGGCTCCCAGAAGATGTGTGGGTTGGGAAGAAGCAAAATTATAATTACAGTTTGGGATACTCAGAGACTGCCCTGCCTCTCAGACCAGAAAGATTTGTCCAGAAGCACAACTTTTATTGAAAACCAGTTTGTGTTTGCTTGTGTTGGCTTGCTTGGGTAGTGAAAGGAAGCCGGCTGATAAAAACAAGAAGCAGTACTGTAAAAGGTAGAAAGGAATGGAGTTCTAGAGACCAAGCTTCAGAGACAGAGCTCCGAGCATTACACACGACTCTTCCATAAATATGTCACCCCATCTTGTTCAGGTTACCAAGCTTTCCAGCTTCACCGTGTTCTGATGAGTGGTATCCAAGACCACTTTCCCCCGGGCAATTCTGTAAGATGTTCATCTACTTGATCCAGAGAAGAGCCATAATGGCAGAACTTTAAGACAGAGTTTTCAGGAATTTCAAGTAACACTGAGGTAGTGAAGTTTCTAGACTTGGTAGAAGTTCAGAACTGGATGATCGAGTAACGGCTGAAGTTTGACAAGTTACACAATGATGTTCCATCCTAATGTAAAAAATTCATGAAAATTCTGATTTCATGAGTAGTCCAACATAGGGCAGGTATATAACAAAGATGTATTTTTTTTTCTTAGCCCTTTAGGGACCAAGGGACAGAAGGTTCTTTTACTTTCTGGTTCAGCTCCTCAAATACATTGCCAGAACTTACCCATCACTTATACCTGATGCTAGAGTAATCTGAGATTGGGACTGATTGCCCATCACTGGTTAGTGGAAATCCAATGCAATGCATTTCTCCCCAAGTGTGGAAGACCACTGAACTTATCACTTAGTGACCAGGGAGAATATGGGAAGGAATGGAATATTGTTTCTTACATGTAATAGTGGAATGCAGCCCAAGCACTTAATTTATCCTCAATAGTAAGAAAATAAGAGACGCTTGCTTTAGATTCATCAATGCATAGAAGCAATATGGCATCTTGGATAAGAGCACAGAATCGGGAGCCAGAGCACTGGGTCCATATCTCAGCTGCATGACATTGAGCAGGTTATTTAACTCTTTGTGCCTCAGTGTCCACGTTCTTGTGAAAATTAAATTAATTAACATATGCAGACTATTTAAAACCCTGCCTATCAGGGCGCCTGGGTGGCGCAGTCGGTTAAGCATCCGACTTCAGCCAGGTCACGATCTCGTTGTCTGTGAGTTCGAGCCCCACATCAGGCTCTGGGCTGATGGCTCAGAGCCTGGAGCCTGTTTCCGATTCTGTGTTTCCCTCTCTCTCTGCCCCTCCCCCGTTCATGCTCTGTCTCTCTCTGTCCCAAAAATAAATAAACGTTGAAAAAAAAAAAAATTTAAAACCCTGCCTATCATGTTGGCTATTATTATCATGACTTCATTCTTCTTTGGAGGGAGGAAAGAGAGCTGGAAAAAAATGGCTAGGTCTAAAATAGCAATTAACTGTTGAGTAATGTAACACCTTCTAGGGACCAGGTCCTGTGCTCAGTATTTCATAATCAGTGTCTTATTTAATGCCCTACTGACACCTGTGAGATAGGTACTGTTATGATTCCATTTTACTGATGGAAATGCTGAGATTCAGGGAGGGTAAGTAACTTGGTGAAAGTTGCACAGATAAGAAATAGCTGAGCCAGGAGCCAAATCCAAAGCCTGTACCTTTAATACATGCTGCCACTCCACTTCCTGAAAGAAATCATGCCACTAAAAACAGGCATTTTTTTCATTAGCATTGACTACTCAGCAAAGGTGTCTAACAGGGCTCGTTCCTTTCCCATAAGCGCAGTTACTTTATGGGGTAAATCAGTGCCCCTGCTTACAAGGTGATGAATGTGCCATCACACATCAGCACTAACACGGGTGCTCCAACTCACTGCAGGCATAATTCGACCCACACGAGTCTGTGTGAGACTCAGCTCCGCAGGCATAATTTGACCCACACGAGTCTGTGTGAGTCGCCAGAGATGAACCTGGGGTGGCCCCGACCTTCAAGGTGCTTACCAGATTCCAGAAGGAGCCACTAATGATAATGCTCGTCATCTCTCCTGACAGAATCAGTATCAAAAACAATTGCCCCTACCATTCATTGAAGTCTGCTAGATGCCAGCCAGTGAGCTAGCTGATATCATATGGTTGAGTCACACAGCCCCTGGGTTTAAATCCCAGCTCCACCGCTCACCTGCTAGGTGACCTTGGGCAAGTGGATCCTCTTTCCTGAGCTTCCTTTCCTCAGATTTGAAGTGGAGATAACAATACAACCTGCCCCGTGGGCTCGGTGTTGAAAAATATGATCCATTTTAGCAGCTGAGTTCAATGAACGACACAGTGTAACCTTTCAAGAAATAATAGCCAAAGACAGACTGTGATCCCGCTGAATCCTACATGGCACTGTTAAGAAAGAGGTACCCACTAATGCCCTCGTTACCCATAAGGAAGAAGCAGTTCAGAGAAGAGGCGTGCCATAAAATCCTACAACTCCTCAAATGTAGGCTGTATGACTCCACACACGTGGGAAAATCTGCCTAAGGAGAAAGGGCACGGTGGCCAAACTTCTTTCCAGAGCCAGAGGACAGACCCCCAGGGTAGACTGCCATCAATTGGATGATACAAGAGCTGGTTCCCAAAGGCAAGAGGAACAGAAAAGGGCAGGAGTCCTTCCCGAATCCCCACCCAGGGTCACAACATGCCAAATCATTCAGCCCCCTACACCTGGGTCTCTACACGCCCGTTCTTCCAGCTTCTTTCTGGATCAGAGCCTTTGTTGAACAAAGGGTTAGGAGAGGCCACAGTGCTGTGGAGATCGTCTTTGTCTGTGTGTTATCCGTTTTACGGCAAAGTGCCCTGTGCTGTGATACAGAGCTCACCTCACTGCAGGTCTGCAGATGAGTGTGGGGCCTCTGGGGAACACAGATGCTCTTCTTGTCATAATGCCAATCATCGAGGTGTTTGGGACCTTCTGGGACTCCAGTGCTTAAACTCTAGAGTCCCAAAGTTCCCTGGGTTCCTTTGCAAGGACTTAAAACTTTCACCCCACCCCACAGCTTCTGGTTCAGAGAATTTGGGCTGAAGCAGCTATTCCAGGGAAGCTTTCGTAGCTGGAATCTGGTTGGAAACATTTTGGTGATAGTATGGAAAATAAAGGTTCAGTGTAGGCATAAGAGCAAAGCTTTGGGGTAAGACCATCCCTAGTTTGGATCCCAGTTATGCCATGGACCTTGTTACATTGGATGAGTTACTAAATCTTTCTAAACCTATGTTTCTGCAACTATAACATGAGGCTAATGATACATATAGGCTTGTTGATGAGCCTTCAAATTTAATAATATATGCAAAGCCCTTGGGACAAGTGTAAGAATTGGTATTCTTATTTTTGTAATTTATTATTGCCTTCAGTGGAGCCAGGGTGAAAGGGAAACAGGTAACAAAGGCCATCAGTCAGGTGCCCTTTATGGTTTAGATGCATGTTTTTAGTTTTCCTTGGACTGCGCTCATTTATACGTAAATTATGTACTTGTGCTTGGAAAAATCTGTATATCAGGCTGACTTTCTTATAATACCTTACATAGATGATCAATAAATGTTGATCGACTCAAAGTTAAGCCTTAATGGCACATGGCTCTGGGAAAGGCTAAGGAGAAGGTCCCTGTGATGGACTTGAACCCTCTTTAGAATACTAATGGTCATAACAATAATTATGGTGGAGATTTCTGTACTGAAATGAGTACTAAGTATCTGAAAGAACAGAAATGGCTGCAAAATATCTAAAAGAACAGAAAAAGTATGAAAAATCAAATGAACCCATTGCGTGAACTCTTTTAAACATCCAACCACTATCACTTTTCGAGTAATGAACACAGTACACATATGTATACACACACATGCACACCAAAGAATTGCTAGGTGCATCACCAGTTAAAGTACATCTGTGTAAAGTTGGGTGTATCTTGTCATTTAGCAAACAGGCTACCATGGTTTTGTTGTTTGGGATTTTTTTTTCTTTTGTAAATGTACTAGAGAGACAAAAGGAATAAAAGGAGAGCTCTTGTCTACCGTTACTTTACATATCAAGTCTTTGATAGGTACAATAGGTACAATAGAATTGCAGTATCAATAATTGAGAACTGTTAGGAAAGAGGAATTGGAAGCAGGGATCTTGGCACTTGAAGTCCCAGTTCTGCCCTGCCATGTTGTCACCTTGTTTTTCTCCCTGCTGCATCAGATCACACAAAGTATCCACTCCGACAGCAGAACTTGGTGGTTTTCTGTTGAGCCAAGTATATATCAAGACTTGGGGCCTGGAAAATGCTTCTCTCTTTTGCACTTTCCTACTTAGAAGACCCCACACAAAACACATCTCAAAGCCAGCCTGGCCTCCAGAAATGGCAGCCTCTGGAAGGACTCGTTGTGCTATTTTGGTCAACTGTGACCAGAATTCATACCATGGGCCTGCCACCTGCTGATCTCACAGATATCTGTAAGTCAAGGGGAGCATCAGGTTGTAGAGAGAAAAACACAAGATGCTGTTCACTATACTTCATTCATTCAATCAACCCTTCCTTCCTTTCTTGTGTGTGAGTACCTACAGCATGCTCAACACTGTGCATGGTGCTGAGGACAGAGCAGGGAACAAAAGATGAAAAATTGGGATGCCTGGGTGGCTCTGTCGGTTGGGCTTCTGACTCTTGACTTCAGCTCAGGTCATGATTTCATGGTTTGTGAGTTCAAGCCCTATATCAGGCTCTATGCTGGCAGCATGGAGCCTGCTTGGGATTCCCTCCCTCCCTCCCTCTCTCCCTCCCGCCCTCCCTCCCTCCCTCCCTCTTTCTCTGTCTCTCCCTCAAAAAATAAATAAATAAACTTAAAAAAATCCAAAATCCTGCCATTATGTCACCCACAGTCTAATGGGACAGATAATCATTAGATAAGACCACTTTAGATCATTGGGTAGAGTTGCATCAAAGTTTGGGTTTGGCCTTACTCTTCAGTCAGAATCTAGTAACTTTGCTTCAGCTTTGTCTTTGGAAGACCTGATAGTCAAATGTTATTTCAAAGTCATTTCTGTCATTCCTGCATTTGCGTGTGCTCAGTGATCATGTAATCACATAAATAACCCCATCGCCAGTCAAGGTGATAATGTTATAATATAGGCAAGGTTTGCTGCTCATATCTTAATACTCATTTTAAAATGTAAGTGAACGTTACAAATACACATTAGAGTCAAGATCTTTATGTGTGCTTTTTATGTTGAATTCCGTCAGTCGTTGGTTCTGCACACACACTAACACACGTACTTGTTATCAAATTGTGAACAGAGGTCATCCCTTACGATTACAAAACTGTTTATTTTATTTTATTTTATTTTATTTATTTATTTTTTTTTTTTTTCAACGTTTATTTATTTTTTTGGGGACAGAGAGAGACAGAGCATGAACGGGGGAGGGGCAGAGAGAGAGGGAGACACAGAATCAGAAGCAGGCTCCAGGCTCTGAGCCATCAGCCCAGAGCCCGACGCGGGGCTCGAACTCACGGACCGCGAGATCGTGACCTGGCTGAAGTCGGACGCTTAACCGACTGCGCCACCCAGGCGCCCCTAAAACTGTTTATTTTAAATGAAACAAATGACTTTTCAAATGGTTAAATAAGTCGATGACTATTAAAAGAATGGGTTAACTTGATACCTTTAGGAGGAACATTCTATCCCTTCTGAGCTAAGAAATCTATAGAATTTAAATTATAGTACAAGGCAGAAAAATAAAGGTTAGCCTGTATCAGAATTCTAATCATTGTAGACCCATTTGGTGTACCAGCCTTCATCACATAAGACAAGATACAATAAAGCTTACCTTAATCTGTTCTATCCAGAAGAAAGAAAAGCTTAATAAGTCACTGTCACTGTTGACATTTCCACACACTGGCAGAGCAGGTCCCCAAATATTTCACTCCTCCACCAACCTCAAAGCAAATATCTACTTAGCGTCCAACCTTAACATGCCATATAGAGGCACCGAAACAGAATGCTAAGAAATTCTTGTTCCTACAGCATAATAACGAAAGTTTACATTTTGATTATTAAAATGTCAATAATAAAATAATAACTAAATCATTAATAATTTTATTTGACTCCTGTATTCTCAGAAGCTTATTTTGTGATGTCCGTGCTTAGCCTTTTCCAAATATTTATTGTATCCCTCAGTCTATTTAGCATTCAGCTGAAATGTGGGTTAAGGGCCTTTGCTGTGAATCGAGGACGATTCTGTGGGGATTAGCCACATTGAGGAGAAGCTGTTGTAATTAGACTGGTCAGAAAGTATCCCCAAGAAGGGATGATTGAGCTGAAATGTAAACAGGAAGGAGCTAGTCCAGGAAAGAGCGTGCTGGGCAGAGACAAAGGAGATTTCGAGACCCTGCATAGGGAGGAATCTGGCACATGTGAGGGGCAGACAAAAGGCTAGAGAAACGGGTGAAGAATGAGGGGGAAGGAAGTTGGAGGTGAGTCGGTGAGGCTGGCTGAAGCCAGATTTCACACTGATCTGGAGACCAAGGTTACTTAGTCTGGATTTTAAGCCAGCAAGTAACTTGGTGGCTGCTGTGTGTAGTAACTTGACTACATGGGGAACGGGCAGGAATGAACGCAGGGACACTAGTTGGGAGTCTGCCACAGCCCTGTGGGAGAAGATGGTGGTTGATGGTTGCAAAGGAAGGGGAGTAAAAGGGACGGGTTCAAGACCCATGGGGATGCCAAGCCAAGCCTTCTGGTTTTTCACTCTTCCCAAGTGCTCTACCCTCTGGAGGTCACGTTCTAACCCCATACAACACTGGACTCTTCCCTCACGACCGTGTAGTTCTTCGTTATCACCCCACCTTGCTTTGTACACACTGCTTGCCGATTTGTAAGGTGTAATTCCTGTGTCTTGGTGAATGACCTTGGGGGAGTTGATGCCAGCCTGGCGTTGCTTACAGCCTTGTGGGTGATGGATGTACACCCGGGAGTTGGGACAGTCCATTCTCTCGCTGGGCCTTTTCTTCCCTGCAAAGATTACTCTACAGCTGTACCAAATTTGTTCTTTCTCCACGTTAGCAAAGACGTGTCTTTTACAGAATGTTACATGCTGACATTAGGGTGACATTGACACCAGACCAAAAAAGAAAATTAATGAATTCACGTTCCCCTCAAGGTTTCATTTTGTGCTTGGTTTAAAAGTCAGATTGCACTGTGCTTGTGGTAATACTCGCTGCTGGTAGGGAGGTATTAATGTGAAAGGATTTCAAGAAATAACCTACAATGGGTCCAATCTCACAGAGCAAGGGAGCAGTTTTCTGTAGATAATGTGAGTGTTGGGTACTTGAAGTCTTTCATGAGGATAATGTTTAATTACATTTAAGTAAATCAGGCTTGACTCCAACTTCACGGTGCAAATCTTAGACCCAGGACTCCGCTAACAGATGCAGCTGCTGAAAAATCTGGGCAGAAAATACATATTTTGTGCATATACTTCAAATAATATTTTTTAGTATCTATTTTGTGTCAGGCACTGTGCTCAGTCTTATTATTGGCTTAGTTTTTAAAATTAGACATGGTGTTTTCTGATCAAAAATTTAATATGTCTATTGCTGAAATTTGGGGGAGATTGTAAGGAAAAATGTAAAAATTGCTCATGATCCCAATACTGGCAGCAATGATTGTAAATAGCACGGTGTTGCTTTCCAGGTTGCTTTTCTGTATCTGTGAGTGTGTGTACTTACGTACCTACAGATAAATGCACATGATAGATAAGCTTGTATGGAAATCTTTTTGCTCATCTATGATTGTTTATCTTGGAGAAATTCCTGGAAATGGTATTGTTCGTTCACAGGTAGTTCCTCCATGTTGGTGAGTGGTGAGTAGGGTGACCAGCTCATCCCAGTTTGCCCAGAGCTTTCCAGGCTTAGCACTGAAAGTCCTTTGCCCTGGGGCAAAGTGGAACAGTGGGTCATCCTATGTGAGTGAACATTTCTGTTCCACCTCCGTCATCCTGCATAGTGGGGGAAAGTGTACGACTAATAGTCGCCTGCTGAATTTGTCGGGAGACCTCTGTCTCTTCAGCTTCCCCCATCAGGATACCATCTTTGTCTCCGGCAACCTTCAGAGCATTCACTGGAGCTTTTTGTATACAAACAGCAAACAAGTCATTGTGCTCATGCGAAGGTCATGCTCCGGCCTCACTGAGCAATCTCAATTTGCTCCATTTGTCTGGATACATAAATAGCTTCACAATTAGAATGATTATGTAAACAGCAGAGTGAAACTCCATGTAAACAGATTACTTTGTAGAATTTGTACATTGAAGTGAAAACAAGGGACACCTTCCTTACATTTGTGTAGGAGCTCCTGTGGCTATAGGAGGAGACAAAGTCCTAGATTAAACTAGAGGGAGAAACAATGCACAAGATACAGAAAACTCATTGCCGGAATTTTGCAATAACTACTAACAATATAAATCCTTTTTTGAATGGAGGTTTTTTTTTTTTTAGTTTCTTGTAACTAACCTAGTCCTTGTTACCTACCAAGGATCAGGACACCATATCCATATTGTGGGTGTCAAATTCGAGAGAAAACATGTCTGCCAAGCAACTCTTAGGACTAAGGTTAATACCACTGGCGTTAGTTAAAGTAACATAAAATCAGCTACTAACTTCGTTGCCTAATACCTAAACTTTTCTACAGTCTAGGAAAAAGTATTATATAGAAAGCAAATGGATGTATAAATATAAATACAAAATAAAATATGAATATAATTTGAGAGACTATATATATAAATACGATATATATATATACACACACATACACATACATACATACATACATACATACATACATACATATATTTGAGGAAAGTATTCTTTCTTCTTTTTGGCTTTTATTATCTTTTTAAAATAAGTAAACTAATAAAAAGGTTTGAGCTGTGTTTGAAATACAAAACACCCAGACACTTAAGAAGTAAGAGAAGAAATCTACATAACCTTGAGGACACTCTAAAAGACAGGCAGTTGGTAGGGCTTAATTCTAAACCTAGGTTTCCAGGATGATTGAAACCCTAAGTCTCTTGAAATTGATGTGAAACACCTTATTTAAAGTGGAGGTAAATCAAGGGGCGCCTGGGTGGCTCAGTCGGTTGGGCGTCCGACTTCGGCTCAGGTCATGATCTTGCGGTCCGTGGGTTCGAGCCCCGCGTCGGGCTCTGTGCTGACAGCTCAGAGCCTGGAGCCTGTTTCGGATTCTGTGTCTCCCTGTCTCTCTGACCTTCCCCCATTCATGCTCTGTCTCTCTCTGTCTCAAAAATGAATAAACGTTAAAAAAAATTTTTTAAAGTGGAGGTAAATCACACAAAACCCAGCAGTATTTGCACTGATTTTTTAGATCCAAGTGAAAACCAGAAGTACATACTCTCCTTACATGAGGTTAAACCCAATCAAGGGACAAGTAATTAAAATTTCTTCATAGGAATACTTATTTTAAAAAGAAAATGGGAAAGCGCAGATCCAAAAATACTGTCCTTCCAACCAAAACAAAGACTGTGTTTTCATGAAGCTATACTGTCTTGTCTGGCTATTTCATATCTCTGGTTTCACCTTGCATCCTGGTTTATTCCATTTTTTCTACATCCTGATTCATACCTGTTTCCTTATTCATTCAATAAATAGTTGTTTACATAAAAATATGAATTAGATATTGCTCTAGGCACAAGGGATACAACAATGAACAAGACAAGCACAGTCCCTGCCCCCAAGGAGCCTATATTCTAGTGAGAAAAGATATAAAATAAGTATATAAACAAGTAAAATCATGTAAGAGAGCAGTGGGTACGATCGAAAAAATTAAACAGGGTGATATGATGGAGAATTACTGTGTTGGGAGAAATTCCCTTTAGATTGGCTGGTCAGGAAATCCCTCCTTGAGGAGGCATTGTTGGAATTGAGATTTCCATGGTGGGAATCACCTTGTTACCTGAAGGTCAAGAAGAATAACATTTAAGAAAGAGAATAGATCCGGTTTAAAATCCTCAGGGTAGGAATAGCTGCGATATTCAAGGGACAGAAGGAAGAACATTAGATCTGGAGTATGTGAATGAGGGGTAAGGAATAAGTGAGACAGGCAAGGCTCTTATCAGGTAGAGCCATCAGAAAGCTGTAAGTGAAGGATGGCCATGATGCCAGTTACTAGGTGGGCAACGGATCGGAAGGAGAGGCAAAATGAGAGCATTTAGTATCTTTGTAATAGTCTAGTTTGAAGTTGAGCGATGGCTTCCTGGGTATTTATTTCATTACTATGCTTCAGAAATCACACGTGCTTTGGCATATACTATTTGGCAATGAAAAGGAATGAAGTACTTATGCATGTTAAAGCACTGATGAGCCTCAAAAACATTATGATAAGTACAAGAGGCTAGATACAAAGGGTCACATGTTATGTGAACCCACTCGTATGAGATACCCAGAAAAGGCACATCTATGGAGACAAGAAAGTTTTGAATTGGTGCCATGGCAAATTCAAGAATAGCCAATAAAATAAGTAATGAAGTGAAATGAAAATAATAACGAAAGTAAAGAGACAAGTGGTCGTCTGAGTTTGCAGATGGGGGTGTGACTGGCTGTAAATGGGCACAAAGGATCTTTCTAGGGTGATGGTCATATTCTAAAACTGGATTATAGTCATGGCGGCACAGTGTTGTAAAGTTACTAATGGTCACTGAACTTAAAGGGCAGATTCCATGGTATGTAAGTTGTACTTCAAAAAACTTTATCTTGAGAATTATTAGGAGAAAAAAATTTTTCTTATGTATATATATGAAAAATTTTATATATATATATATATATATATATATATATATATATATTTTATTAAAGCAGACATTACAGAACTAGTAGAGAGCTGTCCAAAGCAAGAGATGAAAATAGCTTAGACTGGATTGACAATGAAGAAAAATAGATCTGTTTTGGAGAGTGAGACTGTGAGACGCGGTTGAATTAAGTACGTGTGTGCGGAAGTAGTTGGGGCAGAAGAGGAATCCCGGACAGAGCCTAGGTCTGTGGTTGGAGTGAGCAGACAGCCGTGGTGCCGTTTCCTGAGTAGCAGGAGAGCATATTAATCACCTGTCGCTACATCCAGTAAGTAAGTCACCACGAATAGGAAGCGTGTTGCTGGTAGTTAGTTAGGAAATTTTGCACACGCACGAGAACGTGGTCGAATGTAGAGGATTTGGAGTTGTCCCTGTATTCATAGCTCTCTGATTCACTTGTGTTGTTATCTCCTTGTTTTGAGTCTGTAAGAAAATGATTGCTTGGCTAATAGGCACACGAAATTGTGTCCAATCTGCATCCTGCTGTCTCTGTGTCATGACCCTGCGGGCGTGAACGCGACTCGGGGGGTATTCCCTGCCGTAGCCGTACAACCGGTCTGCCGTACAACCGGTCTAGTGCTTTCTTCTTCTGCGTCTGTCAGGAAGCGTTTCTTTCCAGTTGGGTTATGCGCATGGGAGGGAGTCACAGAGCAGAACACCTTCCTAATTTGAGAATCTGAATGGAGAAGGAGGAACACTCTTCTTCACCTACATCAGAGAAGCCCTAACAATTTAGGCATTGTTAGCACAAGAGATTGTACCTGCAAAAACTTCCTCAAGGCAAGGGATGGCTCAACGGATTTATGAACATGTTGTTTACTCTGGGGTTTCTCAGAATTTTGTATGACAGTGTGAGGCTGATATATTTGCGACCTCCAATAATTATGGCTTTTTAAGGAGAGGGCTTTTTAAATTTTTTAAGATTTATTCCCATTGTTTTTTTTATTTTTATTTTTATTTTTATTTTTTTCCCATTGGTTTTTTTTAAAGTGTTGATAGCAAAGCAGTCCTGATAGGGAAGGGAGGAGAATAAATGCATACTCCAATGATCTCCTGCCTTCAAACTAATTTACAACAGGACTCACAAGTTAGGATCTTTCGACTCTAGATTGCTTAAACAGTAGCATAGATGGTAAGCACACAGAATGTACATACACACATTTTTTAATTTCCTTATCACTTTGGAATTTAGCAGGAAAACATCAAACAATGGTTTGTTTTAAAGATTCTCAGATTATCCTAAGAGCATTACTCCACTGAGCAATTTCTCTAGTTACGACATCAATATAGTTGATATCTTTTAAATCCCTCAGTTTGAAATTTTCAGTTTAGTAAACAGTCCATGAAGTAGGTCTTATTTGCTTTCTAACAAACAAAGCAGAACAGCTTGCCCATGGGGATTTAAATCATAATTTACATTTAGGTTTATTTTTATATACAGGCCATAAGTACAATTTGCAAAGCTGGATAAAACTAAGGCACTAGAAAATTAAAAAGAGAGATTTATTTTTTCCCCCTGAAAATTGAGCTCAGTTGTCATTTGAAACTGCTTTAATTATACAGAATAATTGGATTAGGCAGAGGTTTGCCTAGTTTGCCAGAATCAGAATGTGACAGTTAATGTTTGCCGTTCTGTTCGGTGGAAGGCAGGATGCGCGCACGCACACACACACACACACACACACGACCTGGAAAGAAAGTGAAAAGTTACATGGAAGTGATTCAGAGGAATTAAGGACTTCACATTATGTAAAAATAAATCCCCACATATACATATTAATGATGAGATTCCATAGAGAAATCGATTCCAAACGTGGCTTCCAGGAGAATTAGGACATATATCTACTTGTAAGTCACCCTCCCTTTTCCAAATCCGACACATTTTTAACATTCACTGCAGTTCAACACCCGGCATACATGCAGCACTAGCTACAGCTTTCTGCATCTTCCGTCATTCTTCCCCACCCTCACACCACGCCTGCATGCTGCCCGTGCTGGTATTTGTTTTACAGTTTTCTTTAATTCTACCCTCATTTTTAAGCTTAGACTTTTAAGGGGAATCTTTTCTATCTGATTGTAAATAGAGAGTAGCCCTAAGAATAACTTCAGTGACAATAAAACAGTGTTAGTAAATTCTAGGTTGATACCATTCCCTGCAGAAGGAGGCTCCAAATGTCAACAAAACTGCCCTCTCTTTAAGACGAGAGGATGAGCCAATTTAAGACATTCTTCCGCCACGCGGAGCCTTTCTTCCCGAGGTAATCAGAAGGAATGGAAAAGAAGGACTGTCTCACGAGGCTGTTTGACGCCCCACCTTTGTACCACCTAAAATCGTCACCTCCAAGATACAGGATCTGACATTTGAGAATCACAGTGTTCGATCTCTGTTGAATGGTTTAATTATACTCTAAATTTCTCTGGTTTGCATTTATCCACTTGGGTGGTTTTTCTAGAACATTCCATCGTTTCTCTTCTGCTTAGTGAATCTTTCCCCGCCGGCTTGCAAAGTGAAGTGAATGAGAAACACTTAATTAGTGATACTGTTGAATGTGGACAGTCATGACAAAAGAGAGAAAACATTTTTCTCCCCAGCTGGCTTCATCCCCTGAATTATCTGACTAAAATACCAAATGAAAGTGTTAATTCTTGAGGAGGGGAGGGGGAACCAAAGAAAGCTCCACGGAGAAGAAAGCATTTGAAATAGGCCCTTACTTTTCTCTGAACTTTGTTTTAATATACATTAGCATTTTATTACAGCCTTGAAAACGATGAGATGGCTGTTATTGAAGAAGTTCCCAGGCCTCAAATAAATAAAATGAATAATTCATTAATTTGTTAAATTTCACTTGAGTATCTACAATGTGTAAAACATTACTAGACGCCAAAGATGAAAAAAATGAAAAAGCAAAGACCTTGCCCTTAGGAGGCATGCTCACTCCCAGGAAAATAAGTGATGCATATTGATAGTGAATATCAAACAGTTCTGAGGTGAACTGCAGATTCCTTCTTTTTGAGGAAGCCAAACAGTCCTCCTGGAGGAGGTAGCTTTTGAAATGGCCTTTGAATTTGGCTATGAAGCACTTGCAAGGTGGAAAAAGCCTTCCAGCAAAAGGAAGAATTGTCCATCACACGCCTACAGTATTGGAAGAGCAGGACCGTGTGGGGAGTGTAGGTTCTAAAAAGGTATAAAAAGAGAAAGGGAAGAGAACAAAATCTACGAATATTGGCTAAGTTGGGGCAAAAAAAAAAAAAAAAGGAGTCTTGAAAATTAAACTCAAGAGAGGGAACTTAAAGAACAAGTACATTTAGAAGACACAACATGGTAACTGGAGAAAGAATGCTTGGCAAATGCCATTAGAGAGACCCAGCTCCAGCAATGACCTGTTTCTAGGTTTCCCCCTTCTAAGTTTCAAATTTTGGAGTAAGGGAATCTGATTGGCACAGCCTGGGTCAGGTGCTCGTCCCTGCCCCAGCAGGTGTGGCTAGGAGGACAAGATCACATACCACAAACATGGCCCCTGGAGGTGAAACCAGTGTGGAGGTGGGGCTGGAGAGAAAGGGTTGTCCTGAGCTGGGCACTAGTCTGCACCTACCTCAGAACAATTCTGTGTGATAGGTGGTATCATCCCCATTTTACAGATAAAAACTGAGACTTGGTACCATTGGGTGATCTGCCCTGAGGAATGGAAGGGAACTTGAAAATACAAAGGGAAGATGATAAACAAATCTATCTCTAGGAAGTCCCAAAGTCTCCTTTAAGCAGAAAACAAGTTCATTGAAGAGATGGGCAACTGTATCTCTCAACAAGAGTTTTGTTTTTTTGTTTTGTTTTTTTTTAATTATTTTTTTTTCAACGTTTATTTATTTTTGGGACAGAGAGAGACAGAGCATGAACGGGGGAGGGGCAGAGAGAGAGGGAGACACAGAATCGGAAACAGGCTCCAGGCTCTGAGCCATTAGCCCAGAGCCCGACGCGGGGCTCGAACTCACGGACCGCGAGATCGTGACCTGGCTGAAGTCGGACGCTTAACCGACTGCGCCACCCAGGCGCCCCTGTTTTGTTTTGTTTTGTTTTTAAAGAACTCTTTAAGGGGCCAGAGATATTTTGGAATAGTTTCCTCTTAAAAAAAATTATTTACCAACCCTGGTTTAAGTGGTTCTTTGCACAGCTGTGTACTTTGCATCGAGTAAGTCATTTGCAAACGTTTTTGGATTAGGTTTTTCCTGGAGACGGATGGTCTCATGCAGTTCTCCAACAGGTGGATCTGGGAAGGGTTTGCAAAGGGATGAAGATTGGGAGGAAGAGTGGGGAGGACACCAAACACTGTGTCCTACCCAGAGAATGAAGTCTGTAAGGATGTGTTGAGTAGATGCCAGTAACATCCCCATCCCTGGTGTAACAACCAAAAAATGTCCCCCGGGAAGGGGAGGGTAAAATCAATCAGCCCAGGTGAGAAGCACTGACTTAGCTGATGATCCTTTTTATCTGTGCTATCAAACCATGGTAACTTATTTCCACAGACTGAAACAGTGGTTTAAGAAAAGAATAGTTCAGCTCTGAAGAGTTACAGTTTGTATCCATTGCCCTTGTAGGCAATATCATCACTTAAGGACTATCTCATAGAGTCTGGTTGCCTGGTGATAAACTCAGGAAAAAAAAAAAGGTTAGTCCAGGATCTTACCCTCCTCATCTTAATGCCAAATGGTGACCAAGGTACAGCTAGCAGGCAAGAAGGCTAGGCATTTATTATACATCAATTTATGGCTTTATTCTTTATTTAAGTCATATTATCTTCTTGCAAGCCAAAAATAAATAGAAATCCATTGCAGTCTAGTCCATTTCCTGGTGGTGTCCAGGGACGGAACGCGATTCAGATGATTCAATCAGAGGAAATGGAGGGATTTGTGTTTCACTATTAATTAAATGCTAAGGCGTTATCCCTCCCCAATAAAGAAAAACCAAGTGGCACTTTCCGTTCAAAGATTCAACTCCCACCTCTCTGTCTCCCTGATCTAAGTTTCAGATTCTCCAAAGTATGAGACCAGGAATGGCTCTGCTTGGCCATGGGGTCTCTCTTGGGCTCAGGCAGCTGTAGACAAGGGGCATAGCCACATGGTATAGACACAACCATGAGTCCCATCTCTACCCCATGTATAGGGGCCTCCTCCCAGAGAAAGGAGATGGAAGTTTCTTGAGATACATTTATCTTCCATACCATTGTTATGTTTTCATGTAAAGTAGAATCTAAGTCCAGTGTTTCAATTAATCCAGGTGTGTTTTTAAATTCCATCTGAAAGTCAACCCTGGTTACAGATCCTCTTTATTAGTTAATTAACTTTTCTTGGATGAATTAACAAGATAGCTAAGAATGCAAAGGACCTAGTGTGTCCTTGACCATTTCCAACTCAACTGAAATATTTCTGCAGCAAAGGGAAATGTGTTTGGGAACACTGGATAAAAATGTACCATAGCTGAATTTTACCAACGCTCTTTTTGAAAGTCCAATAGTCACAAAATTGGGGAAGCATTTACAGCCCAGGATTGCCATCTAGTGGCTAAATGCTATCATTACTTCTCTTTTTGGGGGGCTTCAAGAATCTTGTGTGTCTCAAAGTGTCTTATTGGTGAACAAATGATAAAATGGGCCAGTGTATCCTGCTAGCCCGGTCCATGGAAAAACAGCAAAAAAATTACATAAGAAGGAACCAGGATACTTAAAAATGCCAATAGCTAACGTTTGGCTCATTCCATTTTAAGACATGTTCATATTTCTTAATCAAGGTTTGCTCCCTACCTTTAAAATCCTAGCTAAAAGAGGAAAGTCTGCAATTATCATGTTCTGGAAAACAAATCAGATGTGCATATGCATCTAGGCCTGATTGTGCGGCTTTTGGAAGAAGTTGAATGGCACAGAAAACTAGAACAAAGTTCTGGTACACAAGTAACCATGTTGTGTTTGTCTTGTGTTCTGTTGTATATCCATAGTGCCAAGAACCCAACCTGGCACGTTGTTGAAATGCAAGAAATATTAAATACTTATTTCTTTACGATGGGAGGTATGTAGAAGTCAGGTACATTTAACTCCGTTTCATCCCATGTTTATACCCCAGACCGTCTGAGATTGGGGGGGGGCACAAGGGGGAGCTGTTCGGCATACAGCCCTGAGACATGTTCCCTGGGGGATATTCCAACTCCAAGCTGAAAACAACACAAGGGAACGAATTAAAGAAACTCTATGCAGTAGAGGTGACTGCAGAAAGAGGGAGAGATGAATGAGGGCTAGAATTGTCTGGAAAGGTACACAGAAGAGATGAGCCTTACATGGGGCAGGGGTGAGTGGGATTTGTATAAGAAGAATGATGAGCCATTAGTGATGAAGAAAGCAGCCCTAGGAAAGGTTCGGAAGTGAGTAGGACCATTGGGGGTTGGGGAGAATGAGATTACCATTAGGAGTGAGGAAAAGGGAGTTTGGGCCTTTGGGATTTTTGCCAATCCAGCAAGCACTTCCATGAGCTGCCCAAGTGACATCCACAGCTCTTGACTTCCTGTAGGCCGCTTCTCACACCAGCAGCCTCCTTAGGCTCCTCGGCCACCTGCCTTTCATCCCTCCATCCACATAAAGTCCTCTGGACACAGAGATGTGTCCCTTGAGATTCCCAGAATGAGACGTTCTTCCCAGAAGACTCTGGTTCCTCCACAGCCAGAGATTTGTCTATACATTGTTTTCACACAGGATTCACAGGAAAATCTACAATGCCTTGGACAGAGATTAAATGACAGAAACAAAGATGCTGGACCCAGAAGAAGCGTTGAGTTCATTCCGCCTAGCCCCCTCACTATACAGGTGAAGCCACTGGCCAGAGAAAGCATCGAGTTTGCTTTGGGTTGCACAGGACTACAGCAGGGGCTGGAACTTGGGCCTCTGAACTCTCACTCCAGTGCTCCTTCTAATTCCCCACATGCCTCTTGAGAGAGGAACAAGGAGGGGGAATTCTTCCATTCTGGAGTTCCTGGTCAGTTAGGAAAGTGGCCCTGGGGCCGGCTCTGGCAGGTTGTGAGGTCCAGCACTAATAGGAGAGCCAGGGGCATTGGACTTGGGACATACTGCCTTTGTTGGATCCCAGTTCCGCTTCCAACCTATAGGGGCATGGCTGTTAGTACAGGCTTTTTTTTTTTTTAATGTTTATTCATTTTTTGAGAGAGAGAGACACACACACACACACACACACACACACACACACACACACACACACGGAGCGTGAGTGGGGGAGGGGCAGAAAGAGAGAGAGAGGCACAGAATCCAAAACAGGCTCCAGGCTTTGAGCTGTCAGCCTAGAGCCTGATGCAGAGCTGGAACCCACAAGCTGTGAGATCATGACCTGAGCCAAAGTCAAACGCTTAACCAACTGGGTCTCCCGTTGCTTTTTAAAAAAGCAGGTGCTCCCCATCGATATGGTATAGTAAGCCTGAGTCATTGACAAGGGTGTCCCCTATTCCTCAGACGTGTTAAGAAAGAAAATAAAAGTTGCAAAATATTAAACCTAAAAAAAAAAAAAAAAAAAAAAAAAAGCAGGTGCTCCAGTACAGGCTTTTAAGAAAATGATTCTGAAGTCTAATTATCTGGGCTTGAATCTCAGCTCTTCTCCTTCCTGGTCCGGCAACCTTCATTAAGCTCTCTAACATCTTTGAGCCTCAGTTTCCTGCTGTGTAACATGGCAATGACGAGCGTACCTGCTCTGTAAGGCTGCTGTGACAGCGAAACAAGACGCTGTGTGCGAAGTGTTTCGCATGGGGCCCCGCATATTAAGTGTTCAGTGAATGTTAATTTATATTATCGTTGCCCTTTAGTTGAGTGACCTTGATCAAGTTGCTTAAAGGTTGTAAAGTTCAGTGTCTTTGTCTGTAAAATGGGAGCAAAAGCGTCACCTTACATAGATTGTGGGACTGATTCAGTGAGATTCTTCAGGCAAAGTGCTCAGCACCGATCACACAGTAGCCCCTGAGTCAGTGTCTTTCATGAGTGAACCACTAAATATCCTTAAATGATAACAGCCCCACTTACCATCCATGTTCTGCCAAGAGGAAGGGGCCGAGTCTGTGCAGCTGAATGATTCTCTTTCTGATATGTTTGAATAACACCTAATAATATGAACAGATCCCAGTTCCCCAAGAGAAAAAAAAAGTCAATAGCACCCAATAAATAATGAATGCCTTTTTTGCACACCGGTAACGACGATGCTCCAACCACACAGAACAATCTTGCTACCACCAAACGTTCCAAACAAGTAAATAAAGGCAACAAAAGAATCCGTAAGTGTAACCTCAGACCAAGCGATGCATACTTAAGCAGCCTCTGTCCACAAATAATGTATTGATGGGCTCCAACAAAGCACCTCTAAGAGAGGTCACTAGGGGGAAGGACATAAAACATGTCTCCTCTTGTCAGGGAAATTGTAATGCTTCGAAAAACCTAAAAATAGAGCACACCAAAAACATTTTCACATCCTTGTAAATTGCCAGTATTCTAAAGAGGAACGAGGGGCAGGTGCTGGCACCAATTATCAACTAGATGCGTTGACCTTTCCTGATTGTTGTCATCTCCTTAATGGGGGGAAGTGGGAACGTGGGGCTCGAGAAAACCCCCCTCCTCTAAGCTATGACTTGAAAATTCCCACATTAAAGATCTATTACTCTGAATGCAGAGCATGAGTTTCAAGCTGGGACATGTGTGGAGCGCAAAGTCACAAGGGTTCAAAGGGGGCATCTTCTTGTCATATCAACGCGTTAGTAAATCTGAAACGGTATTTTTATACTGAATGAACAACCATGTGATGGGGTAGAATGTAAAATGTGTAGGGTGTTTAAAATCGGAATACTATGGATAAATGTGATGCTTACAGAGTAGCATTTCTCTTGAGAATTCAAGTTTACCTTGTATGTCCCGCCACCATTAGAAAGAACTGAGTTGAAACACCAGATCTCTTGGGATCCCATTTATGCTGCGCATATCTTTGTGAGGACACATAGGTTAGACCATGGGTCAGCAAACTTTTTTGTAAAGGGCCAGAAAGCAAATAATTTGGCTTTGCAAGCCATGCAGTCTCTGTCACAACTATTTAACTCTGCTCTTCTGGTGTGAAAGCCTCCATACATGCTGTGCAGATAAATGAGCAGGGATGGGCCCCAGTACATCTGTCTCTACAAAACCAGGCAGTCGGCCGGCATTGGCCGACAGGACATCCTTCGGCAGTCTCTGGGCTAGACTATCCCTAGTCATCGATACCTAAGTCAGCATAGATTGTTGTAACTAATTTAGAATTCTAGCTCCATGAGAGCAGAGACCTTTACCATCTAATACTCAAAGTATCTAGTACAGCACGTGGGCACGAGGTGCCAATAATCTATCAGTGAATAAAGGTTTTCAGACTAGTTGGAACTTTATTAAGAGCCTGAAGTTTCTGGGGCGCCTGGGTGGCTCAGTTGGTTACGCGTCCGACTTCAGCTCAGGTCACGATCTCACACTCTGTGAGTTAGAGCCCGGCGTCGGGGTCTGTGCTGACAGTTCAGAGCCTGGAGCCTGCTTCGGATTCTGTGTCTCCCTCTCTCTCTGCCCCTCCCCTGCTCATGCTCTGTCTCTCTCTGTCTCAAAAATAAATTAAAAAAAAAATTTTTTTTTAATTTAAAAAAAATTAAAAAAAAAAAAAAAAAGAACCTGAAGTTTCTATTAAGAAACTCCTTCTACCTGAAGGAATAGAACTCAGGATAAGTAAGGTCTGATTAAGAGGAGTTCTCAAGAAATGTCCAAAAAATGGAGTAGTGCCCACGTAATTGGAAGAGTCAAAGGTCAGGCTCTGAGTAAGAGGCAGCAAGCATCTGAGAGGAAGAGATATGTAGAATAAAGGAAGTGTAAATAAGAAAGGAGGAGGCAGCTGAAGAAATACAGAGAGATGGGGCTTTGCTTTTATTAATGCCTTCTTCTGTGGCAGTTAGCAGAACCCTAATTCTCACTAGCTTAGACTGAGAAAAGATTTCTTTATTCCATGTAACTGAAAGAGGGCTGCCAATACCTTATGGTGATTGTCTGCTACCAAGAGTTCATGGGTTCCATTCTGTGAGTGTAGTAGCCCCAACAGAAGATGTTTCTCCTTCCCTATGGTTTTAGCCAAAGTCATATGGCTGACTCTTACTGAATCAGTTGAGTCAGGTATCCTCCCCTGAACTAGTCATCAGAACCTAGGAAATGCAGTGTCAGGAATGACCACGTCTCAGTTCAGGATTGGGGTCAGCTTCACCCGAACCGTATGAACAAGGTCAAGGAGACATGGTGCCCAAGGAAGGGTTGAAATGCTGTACCTAGAAGCAGGGGCAAAGATGTTGAACAGGCAAAAATAACAGATGTCTGTGAGCTTCACCTACATCACCAATGTTCCCTGGACCAACTCTGCCTGTCCAGAGATAGCTCATTTATCATACCAGACCTACAGATTTCTACCCTTTAGCCAGCACCCTGAATCATCATCCTCGATAACTCTCAACACTTCTCTGTGAAAGTAAATAACTGACTCTATGTGTGTTAGATGCTATTACAGAGTTACTAAACAGCCTTCCCCTCTCTTATCCCTTTATTAAATACTCTCCCGCATTATGTGATCCTTCAGCCCCTCTGCTTTCCCTTCCATAAATACCATACATGCCCTCCTTCCATTTGGGCTTCTCCAGTAGTCTGGGGGCTCATAAAAGCAGGGACTATGTGTGTAGTGTTTCTAAGCACAGTAGGTGCTGGATAACTATTAATTGAAGAAACAAACACAGAATTTGAAATTTATCCTGAGAGAGAAGGACAATACTGAAGGATTGTTTAAGTTTATTTATTTATTTTGAGAGAGAGAGAGAGAGAGAAAGGGAGGGAGAGAGAGAGAGAGAGAGAGAGAGAGAGAGAGAGAGAGAGAATATCCCAAGCAGGCTCCACACTGTCAGCAGAGCCCGATGTGGGGCTTGAACTCAAGGACTGTGAGATCAAGACCTGAGCCAAAACCAAGAGTCAGATGCTTAACCACCTGAGCCATCCAGGCACCCCCTGAAGGATTTTTAGTAACAATTGCTTTCAACTTCCCCTCTCCAATTCACTCTCTCTGTCTATCCAGATTTTATCCATTTTTAGGATCCATTCTAGTTGTCCCCTCCACACACACATGCACCACGACAGATTCCTGAATCACTGCCACCACATCAATTTCATTCTCTCCTGAACCAAAGTGTTCATTACCTCTATCATTCATTTATTAGCTCACTGTATTCTGCCTTGGGACATGTCTTGAACTATATTAAACTGTCTAGTTCTTTGCAGTTCCTTAATTGTTCAGGTAATTACTCAGTTCTTCAAATGAACTAAGGCAGAAAATGGGAGCCAGATATCCTTTTAGCACCTCAAAACTTAACACTGTGGTAGACAGAGACTAGATGATCAATTAATATTTGTGGAGAGATTGATCATACATCTTTTCCTAGGGTGGCAGGGTACCATAAAACCATAAAATGTAAGATGTCTATATTTTTCTACAGGATTTTTTACAGGGTTGACGGGACATTTGCATAAAAATTATTTGTAAAAAATATGTGGCTAAAGTTGCTCAAATGCTTCAATGATTTGAATACAGCGTGGGCATAATAACGATATATAGATAGACCATATCTTATGATAAATTGTCTTTGGTATTAGACATTCAAAAACTGCCCTCACTCTTGGTGAGGTGCTAGGATACCTTACCTGTAAAATAGAAGTAGTCATACCTCCCTTGTAGGTTCATTGCAAGGATTCAAGCAGATGATGGTTATACGGTGTGGGGCATCATGTCTAGGACACAGTAAACATAGTAAGCATAAATGTTATTGACAATATACAAAGACGTGTAATTACAGGCAAGATATGCTGTGACATGATCCATTATTACAAATAAAGCGTTGACAAAGCCAATGTCCCTATGTATGACCATCAGTTTGTAACCTAACTCCTAACGGTAAGGTATGAATATATGCCAAACATTTCAGCTGCCCTACAAATACCACTGCTGTAGGAAGGGCTAGATCGTATATCAGTCCCTCATTTGTGTCATTTATCTGATTTTTTTGGCATTTTCTATCACTCTGCCCCAGAACATAGCTTTGTTTTTGCCATCCTCTATGAAGAAGAGAAGTTTTAACACCCTAAACATCACCAATAATTGTGCCTGACATAAGACAGAAGGAGAAGAAAAACAAAAGTCTGTGTGATCCAAGCAGCTCTACATTTTCATGTTGGGCACGTGTTGAATTTTTAATGATGCAAATAATTCATAAAAATTTACAAGCAATCGTAATGGATAATGAAATTATCATTCCCCACTTAAAGTGATGAAATTAATGACCACAGTTCTGTGAATTTTCTTGGATGATTGATGGAAGGAATAAACGTGATTTTATTGTGCTCATAATGAACTGCCAGAACCTGAGCTACTGAGAGCCAGGTCGGAGGAAGGAAAGGCATCTGTAGGCAGAGAAAAAAAGACACATACACTTCTTTGGGGCAATGTAGGCTAGAGCTTAATTGAAAAGCAGTGAGTGTAGTGTTCATTCTGCTCTCCTCCATCATGGAAAGGGAGGTGAAAATATTGGCAGTATTCAGAAGGCCATGAAGTTCTTATTTATGTAAATCTGAAGGCAATGAGGGGAGAATTTAAAACACTAATGGTCCCTGAGCTCTGTCTTTCAACAAATTTACTCATCGCAACATTTTACTCAGAAACAATGCTCCCCTCCTCCTCCTTTTTCTCCTTTTTTTCTCTTTCTTTTTCTTCTCCTTCTCCTCTCCCTCTCCTTCTCTCTCTGAGGTTGGCCTCCTATCTATTGCTTGCTTGATATTCCCACAATATTGTGAGACAGTCACATTAAGGCAGACCATTCTTTCTTCATCCAAATCTGTTTTCTAGGAATGCAGTGCAAGTTGGTGTCTTAGACATGCTTCACCAATCAAACCATCTTGACGTTGGCTGTCCTCGTCCAACTGAGACACGTGATAGTCAACGTTCATTCAACTCAGGTGTAGTTCTTAGTTTACTTCATGAGATATTCCATGTAAAAGCACCTAGAATAATGATGCATAGTAAGCATTCAGTCACAGCTTTGTGATTATCATCACTATTTGCTAGAGAGTGGCAAAGTCGTGCTGTAACTTCCTACCAAGAGTCACAATTGTAGTAACTCTTACAAAGTCACCGTTCCAAGAGCCTCTGTTTCCAGTGTGCTCATTATCAACTCACCAGCTTAAAAAGACCGTTTACCTGTGGTCATTATTTCAAGGAAACTGAGTAATTACTCTTTCCTCCCTTCGAGGTCCACCTAATATTGAGGGGAAATCTGTGACTGGGCGATCAAAGTCCCTCCATGTACTTTCTGTAGGCCTGTTTGCCTTTTGTCCAGCACTCTGCCGTAGGCTGTCTGCAGTTGTTCTCAAACATAGCCAAGCAGCAGAATCACTAAAGAAGATCATTTAAAATACACATGCCTGGGGGCACCTCGGTGGCTCAGTGGGTTACCTGACCCTCGATGTTAGCCCAGGTCATGATCTCACAGTTTGTAGTTCAAGCCCCGCATTGGGCTCCACACTGATGAGACAGAGCCTGCTTGTGATTCTCTCTCTCTCTCTTTCTCTCTCTCTCTCTCTCTCTCTGTCTCTCCCTCCCTCTCTCTGCCACTTCAGCACTCCCTCTCAAAATAAATAAACTTAAAAAAAAAATAAGTCAACACTCCCAGACAGGCTATTCTTTCTATAAATTCTTATACCGTAAGTATGGGATAGAGCCTAGAAATCTCTATTTCAGTATCTCATCCACCCTCCCCCCAACCTATGATTTTGCCACCCATATCTTGTCCCATCTAAACTCTAATATGCTCCCTGGCCTCTCCTTATTCCGATCTATTCGGTACATTCTCGACCAGTTACTGTCCTCGGTTACACATCAACTAACATTTATTGCGTACTCTCAGTGGTGCCCGACACTATGCGAAGCCCCTAACATTCATCATCTCATTTAATCTTCACAACACCCATTATTATTTCTCCATTTGCAAATGAGAAATTTGAGGCTCAGAGGCGTTGGAAGACTTACCCGGCATCACATAGCTGGGTAGTGGTCTGCCATATCTGTGTGTAGATCAATACCTGATACACAAAACCCAGGTGGGCCTGGTTTCAGAGCTCCAGATCCTAAACGCTGCGTCATAATTATTACATCATTACACACATACATATACAATAATCATTACATTACTCCTCTGCCAGAGACTCCCTGTAAGGAATCAAAAACAGAAATGCATACAAAGGTCAGGCAACAAATGCTGACCTGAGAAAATGATGGAGATGAGGAATAGGAGCTAAGCTTCATGCCTACCGAGGTACAAAGCGTTTGCAAACAACAGCCAGATCTTTGGCTCTTTACCTTCAGGAAATCGCCAACATGATCAACAAGGATCACTCATTAAAGTAGTGATCTTTACTGTTCTTTTTGAGATCTGTGCTTCTTAATTATGAGAAGTTCTGTATCATAGCTCAGACACTGACGTTGCAAAGAGGAGTCAAAAGTTTACCTTTTGGAGAAGAAGTTGAAAGGTGCAGGGGCTCACGGAACTCAGCTCACCTTGGTTTTCTGACCACTGCCTGCCCACCTCCCCACCTACCCACATGTGTGGAGCACTCTAGGGTCTGTTAACCCTACCTGAGATCCTACAATGAAGTCATCAGAGTAAAATGGCTAAGAATGGGACTCAAACATCAGGAAGAAGAAGTCACATGTACTGCTTAGCAAACATGTGACTTTTGTCAAGTTATTTAATATTTCTAAGATTCAGTTTCCTCATCTGTGAAACAGGACTTACTCACCACCCCCACAGCATCACTATAGGGATTAAATGAGACAGTATAGTGGAAAGCATGCAGAACATTGCCTGGCTCATAGTGAGTGCTCAGTAAATGGTAGCTCTGGGGTTGAACTGATGACCATGGTGGTGATTAATAGTTAAAATGGTTGCATTGTGCAGCGTAGAATATAACAACTTGAGATTTCCCCCAAGCCCTGCCCCTGTGGCAGGTAGGGAGTTAGGATGCAGGGAAAGGGTGTTCTCTCATGGTCATGGTGATCGGTGTTAACTCAGGAAGGAGAGAGAAGAGTTGGGAGAAAAAATAGAGAGAGGTCTCTCCTTTATCTTCTCTTTTTCTACCAGCAGTATCACCCACAGCACATTGAATGGCCTGCCTTCCGTCTTTCTAACAAAGCCTTTTAAGTGGTTTCATTACTTTCTGCTACATAGTAATAACTAGTTTGTACCAGGACACCAATACTAGGACAAGAGGAGGACATTCTGGCCCCAACATTCGTAGGAGATGACGTTGGTAATCCAAAACGACATTATTAGCCAGCAAGAATTTCCTTGGTGTATTGGTCAGTTTTGTGCAGTTTCTCAAGATATTACCACTACCCGCTAGCCATTCATGAACCTCTTTGGGAAAAAGTTTCTATAGTCACATAAGTTTGGGAAATGTTGTATGCTAGGGCCCCTCTTAAAGATTCAGAATATACATTAGCATAATAAAAGCTCTGAGAAATCCTGCAGAAAGGAACCAGTTTTTGTTTTAGCCAGTGTTTTCTGAACCGATTTCATCATGAGACCTTTCTTATAACATCTGCTAAGTAAACTCATGCTCACATCTTCTCCCATGGACCTCTGGAGACTGAGAAAGAGCATGAGAGAGACAGGTAGAGAGAGAGAGAGAGAAAGGGAATGAGGAAGGGAGAGTGGATATCCAACCAGACTCATTCTTCTACCCAATGAATATTTTCAGGATGCTGGATGCCAGAGGTAAAGTGCACACTGAGAATTTAGGTCCCTCCCTTCTGTTGGTTTGAAGCTGTGATTCCCCAACCCCATCCTCCCTTTACTTTGCTAAAGGAGGGAACCAAGGAGAAATTGAGCACATTGATGGAGATTCCTCCTCTCTGGTCTCAGCTCAAGCATCACGTCCTCAGACAGGATGTCCCTTGACCAAGCACCTAGTACAGCCCTGCCCCTGCCATTTTCTAGGTCACGAACCATTCTACTGTATTCATAGGTCCTATTGTTTTCAGATACCACCATGCTTATTGATAACGTTGTCTTCATGAGTACAACGACCTTCTCTGTCTTATTCATTGGGCTTTGCCCTGAGTCCAGAACAGCACCTGGCACATAGGGTGCTCAACATAGATTGGGCAGGTGAGTGAATTTGTGAATGAATGAACAGATGAAAAAAAGCAACAAACAACAACATCGACAACAACAAAGGAGCCCTTTTGAAGCTAAATCGATAAACCTGCTCTCATGCACTGGGAAACTCAAAGAAATCAGCAAGGGAAGCTGCCCCATCAATTTTCTATTGTCCCCACTTCTGTATTATTGCTCCCGCCTCTCATCTTCCAAGTACACGGCAAAAGTCATTTGCCTAGCACCCACTGACCCATCTCCATTATAGATATAATACTGTCCTTCAGCACTTAGGTCCCTTATCTATTGAATTGCTTCGGATTAAAATAAGTGGCATCAGAGGGCTCAGAAGCCTGGAGGACCCTGGACCTAGCCTAGAATTCTAGCTGTGGATGGATAAGGAAGAGGCAGATGGGGACATTCAGAAAGAGTCTGTGAAACGGGGCAGTTAGAGGGGGAATTCTTGGTGGGTTTCTGTACAGACTGGAGAAAATCCCACGTACAGCCCCATCACCACCACTGCACCTGTTACTAGTTTTTCAGTGCTTTGTGTATTATAGACACAATACCAAATACTTTATATGCCTTTATTTCATTTAACCTCAGAACAACTTAGAAATTGAAACTCTGATGAGTTTTCACGCGAGGTAGCCGAGGCCCAAAGACTTTAAATAGCCTCCCATGGTTACCCAACATAGAAGTGGCAAAGAACAGATTCCCCACTGGCCTAATACACTTGGAATATTCTGTTTATATTGAGTGAAAATTATTCTGACGTTAAAACTCGCAAATATCACCATCTCAAAATTGATTATTGATTCAACAAATATTTATGAAATGCCTGCGATGTGCCAGTTATAAGTCTAGATACAGATATGCAGAGAACAAAAGCAGACAAAAGCCTGTGGCCTTCACAGAGCTTGGCTTCTTTTTCACAGTCAATAAACAGACAAGAACAAGAGAAAAATACATGTTGGATGGCAGTAAGTGCTCAGGAGAAGAATAGAGTAGGGAGGGAGACTAAGGATTGCTGGGGATACTCTTTTATTCAAGACAGTCAGGAGAGAGTTCAAAAGAAGGGCACAGCCTAGAAGAAGCTGAGAGACTGACTCCTGCAGAATACTGGACGAGGAGCATTTGAGACAAAGGAAGCCTCAAGTGCAAAGACCCTCAGGTGGAAGTATGTTTAGAATTTTTTTAAAGAACAATGAAGAGACTGGTGTGGCTGGAACTGAGTGAACAACAATGAAAGTGACAAGGTCAGAGGCAGTGAAGATCCAACTTACGTCGTCAGGATTTTGTCACTTATTTTGACTGAGATGGGGAAGTGTCAGGAGGGTTTTGAGCAGAAGAGTGATCATAGCTGATTTACATATTAAAGGACCACTCCAGCTTCTGGGGGCATGCAGGACACACAGAAAATGCAGGAAAATGAGTCAGAAGGCTATTGGAATAAACCAAGGGAGAAATGATATGACTTGGACCATCAGTGCAAGGGGGTCAGTGGAGCAGTGAGAAGTGGTCAGATTATGCCTATACTTTGAAGATAGGACCAACAGACTCGCCAGAGTCATGGATGACTCCAGAACAGTTGGAAGGAGGGAGTTGCCAATTGCCGATCTGAGGAAGACTCCAGGAATAACCAATTTGGAGTTTGGGTGAAGATGAAAAGTTGAGTGTTAAACATGTTATGTTGGAGCACCTGCTGACACCACTGGAGTGGTCAGCGTAGACCAGGATTTCTCAACCTCAGCTTCTTGACATTTTGACCTGGCCAATTCTGCGTTGCTGGGGACTGTCCTGTTCACTGTGGGATGTTGTGTGGCATCCCTGGCTCCTATCCAGATGCCAGTGGCAGTTCACCCCCCCCCCCAACCACAGTCATGACTGTGAAAAAATGTTTCCAGACATTGCCACCTGTATCTGGGGGAAGAGAAGGGGAGCAAAATAGCCCCCACTGAGAACCACTGCTGTGGATGGAGAACAGGTCTGCAGACTGAGGCCTGGGTGTAATAAAGTTTAGAGAGAAGAGGAGGAGAAGCAGCAAAGGGGTCTGGGGAGGTATGGCCAGTGAGGTGGGAGGAGAACCAGAGAAGTAATCACACTACACTTGCTATTTGAATGATCGTAAATAGTTATCCTGCTAATAAACCTCTGTAAACATGTCCATTGACGTGCATAGAATTTAATGGTCTGTGGTTGGTCCTACAACCTGGCTATGCCAAAGAAAGGGTCTTTTTTAGAAGTTCAGTCATACAAGTTCAGTCATGGCTAAACTTGAGATAGCCCCCAAATTGGACCATTAGGCTTTCTAAATTTCCTTTTGAACCCCTGTCGCCTCGAGGACCCCACCCTGTTCATAACAGCAGCTAACTTTTATTTAGCTATCTAAATAAATTTTGCTTATCTCCAGCCTACAGATGAGGAAACTGAGGCTCAGAGAGGCTATGCCCCTTGCCTACAATCACACAACTCCTCAGGGAAGGAGCCAAGATTCAAACCATTCCATACGACTGTAGAGAGGCCCACATTTCTAACCACAGTATCTTCAGATTTTCTCACAAGGGGCACCTGGCTTTCTTTTCTGCCACTTGACTTTCCAAGCACTCAGCCTAAATGAGGTGGAAACCATAAAAAGCAATACTGAGTACCTCACAAGAACAGCAGGAATCGAGGGGCACTCAGAATCTGACGAGTTCGAAGCTGATTTTATTGTATGCCTTGCACACCTCTCTAAACAAGGAAGGGAAGGTGCAGGAAGCGAGCAGGCATGCTGATGGGACAAAAAACAAACAAAACAAAAAAACACCAAACCACAAAGTCTCCACTGTGAGCAGATAACTAACTTTTGTAAGGGCCTTAGAAGCACTAAAAGGCTTTTACAACCATTATCTACCCAGGGGGCTAAAGGAAGCAAGTTTTGTTACTGTCAAATCCTTAGCATGTGAGAAAACTTAGTCCAGAGCTGAAGGATGGGCCTTTGCATTGGGTATTCCAGGCACGGGGGGTTGAGCACTCTCTTGTAAGTTTATGTCTCCCTAGCATTGAGACAACGGGAACGCACGGACCTTACAGGCAGAAGTGTATAGCATAATACCTGTGCACTTACTTTACCCAGGCAAAGGGCATGAAACTGATTTTATTAGGAACATACGCAAGTTGGAAGTAAAGGAAATTAGAGTTCATTTTGGTTCCAGTCAATCATTGAGCCTTCACATTTCTTATTTCAGAGTGAAAACCGATGTCAGTCATGATACGTTAGATAACATCTGGGCCCAAGACATCTAGCCTGGCAGTCATCTTATTTGCTAGATTCCAGTAGGTACAGTGCCTAGCTCGATGTTTTTCAAGAGCCTAGGAAACTAAATAACCTCACGAGAAAATGTATTTACTCTTAAATAAAGATAACTGCAAAATCAAAAATAACCTTGAATTAAATGTCTCTTAAATTTAACCTACGTCTCCTAGTCGATTGCGATTAAATTCAATTTCCTCCAGGTTTTTGTACATTTTTTACAAGGTGGTTTGGAGTCCCTTCAGCATGTTTAACGTTGTTTGGGTGGGAGTCCCAAAGTAAGAATAGCAAGGCCTTGTGGAGGACCCTGCTGGCCAATGCAAGGAGAGCCAGGTTTGACTGGGAACGTAGGCGGTATTTTCACTCTACTGAGATGGTGTCATATACCATGGTCCACTTGAGTAGTGGTGATAGTTCTCTACAACTCAGATTTGTCATTTCTGAAGGACAACTCTGTGGCTCCACATGGGGCCGATGCCATGCATTTGGCTTCAAGAGCAACTTCCCCAATGCTTTCAGACCTCAGTCTGTACTGAAGGGCGTTTGGCCAGCTGGCCCATTCACCATTTCCCTTTGAGACTCCTGGCATTCATGACCACTCCCAGTGGTTTCTCATAAATGTTAAACGGGGGGGGGGGGGGGGGGGGGGGGAGAACAAATCCACAAGGCAGTCCCAGGGGAAAAGACAAGCATGGCTTACAACAGTGTCCTCAGGGATCCTTCTCTGTGGGATGATGGGAACCCAGCCCATGAAAGCAAAACCAACAACAGTTCCCATAATCCCCTCCATCAAAGGCAACTGGGAGGTCTCCCAGGATGGGGCTGGCTGCATGGAGGGCAGCCAAACCTCTGAATGGTCATGACTGAACCCCCCAAGTGCTGCCTCTGTGTGCTCCCCCCCCAGCTTGGGGGCCAACTCAATCAGAGCCACAAATACTGGGGGCACTCAAGTGCTGCTGAGGTTGTCTTCATGGTCATTGCTTTCCATGTGGGAGGCTCAATCGGGGGCACCTTTGATGTGGCGAGGGCTTCCCCTGGGAGCACTTGACCGCAAGTGGTTTGAGAGACATTGGCTGCCTGCCTTGGTCTTGGGAGGTGTTGACATTCTTGCTCATTAGAGGAACCTGGACAGTGCTTTTGGCAGCCTTAATCAGCACAATCAGGCCTCAGTCCAGTTCTCATACTGTGGAGAGACTGGCAAACAGGGAGGCTGCTTTCTGAGGACATATGTATGAGCTGGGAACTATTTTTCCAAGGCAGCAACGTCATTCGGCAGGTGTTTTTTGAGTGACTGCAATAGATTTTTTAACAGTATGAAAGGACTATAAGTTGTGTCTGGGTTCTCCAGGATATGCTATTCTACCTGATGACTCCAGAGCAAACTTTAGGACATAGAGTAGAACCAGGATGACGTGATTAAGTACCAAATAAAGGCACTGTATCAGTTGGCTATTGCTATGTAACAAACTGTCTCAAAACTCAATGGCGTAAAACCATAGTCATTTATTTCATCCACTCATCTGCAAATTACTGGGTTGGCTAATTCATGCCAGGCTCGCCTGGGTGGCTCTGCTTCAAGATGTGGGTCTGATTAGTCTTGGCTCCTCACCGTGGGCTGGGTTCACGCCCTTTCCCTGCATCTTGGATGCAAGTTGGAGTGAAAACAGCTACCTGGGGTAAGCTCTGCTCATGGTGATGACAGAGGCCCTGGAGAGTAAGCCAAACCACTCAAGCACATTCCAAGCCTCTGCTTCCATCACATCTGCTAATACCCCACTGGCCCACCCTTTTTCTGGCACTTCCACCCTCCCTTTTTTGATTTATTTTCTTCCGTAGCAATGTGTGATCAACGTAAGAGGTATGAAAAATCTGGTGACGAAATGGACATGGGGTGAAGAGGAGAAAAGAAGAATGATGCCCGGCCGTCTGGCAGTTGCTTTGGCTAAGCTGAGGAAGTCTTAGAGGCACAGATGTGAGGGAAGAAAGCTAAAGCTGAGGTTTGGATATATTTGATTTCAGATTCCTGGAGAGGAGACATTCCAGGGGAAATGTCAAGTAGGTGAACCAGAGCCTACATCTCTCTGCCTCGCAGACAACCCAGTTTCTACAAAGCAAATGCTTCGTTTATGTAGATAAGAGGTGGTTTAGCTTTTCTGGTACATTAAAGGCCCCGAATCACATCCTATCAATTAGTTTGCATGAGACACACTGCGATGGCACAATTGATTCGCTTGGCATGGAATATCATGCCGTCTGCCTGAAAGGCAGGCCAGAAGATGTTAATACAGTTGTCTCCAGGCAATTATTAACTTTCCCTCTTAGCAACAGGACCAAGGCACTTTCCTTCCCTGAAATGACAATTCTCCCTTGTTAAAGCTCACAGTTAATTTTTAAGAACCACACCAATTTAACACCCAGCTCACATGAGCCATATACCTTGAGTAAATGCAAATCCAGTCTGCATGGCATGAATTATGGCCTTATGCTGAGCATTGCCATGGCAACTAGTGACATCATCCCCCAAGACCAACCTGCACAAAATCCAATTCTCCAAGGGTCCTTATTTGCCTAAAGTGGATGTGTTGTCTTGGCTTATTCACATATGCATTCGTAAATATCACTCTGTTGTCAAAGGTTTGCAGTGGATGTTTACTGTCATTTTGGGAGGTATATTCCCTTTGTGGCAAATGTTGTTTTTTGTTCATGGGGGGGTGGGGTGGGGTGGAGGAAATTCTAATGAAAATTACTGTGTGTATTTGATTAGCAACATTTGTTGATAACATATGGTCTGAGGAGGCTTCCGCAAATAAGAGGCTTTAAATAGTAAACAGAGATGTGACTGCAGTGAAGCAGATGCTCTCCAAACACACAGTAGAAGGTTGCTTTGCAGTAGAGTTCTCCTTCCCTCCACCCGAGCGTATTCCTCTCCCTTATTTTCTCCCCCAGATCAAAGTGCTTACTTTCAAAGCCATGGCATTGTGGCATAGGTTTGGAGAAATAATGTGCTGTGACTTTAAAAGTCATCTCCATCCCCCCAAATATGAATTATCTGCTACTCATGTTTATTATTTGATATTAATAATGATGTAGTGTGGCCAAATGAGTCAGCCAGCTCCAGTAGATCTGCAAGGAGCATTTGGGCACCACGTGTCTGAAACGCTATGAGACACAATCCCCAATCTTCGAGTACACCAAGAGTGCTGGTGAGAGCTCCAGGAAGAATTTAGAGCAGCAAATCGAATCACCATGGGCTGAGCTGTCCTTGTATGTGCGTGTTTACAGTTGATATTCATGGATGTGCTCTAGTGAGCTTACTTCCTTCGGATCTGCTAACGAAAATAAAAGTCTTCCCATTAGATCGAGCCAGCGATTTAACTGTGTCTATTGGGGGTCAGCATGCTTTTTCTACAACGGACCAGAAAGTAAATAATTTAGGCTTGTTGGCCAGATGGTCTCTGTCGTAACTACTCAACTCTGCCTTTGAAGCGCAAAAGCAGCATAGGCGATGTGTAAAGGGGTGAACGTAAGTGTGTCCTAATAAAACTTTATTGACAGGCGTTAAAATTTAAATTTCGTGTAATGTCCATGTGTCACAAAATATTCTTCTTCTTTTGATTATTTTCAGTCATTTAAACATGTAAAAACCATTCTTAGCTCATCAGCCATACATAAGCAGATATTCAGCTTGACTTGGCCCACGGAACATAGTTTGCCAACACCTGGTCTGTAATCCTAAAATGGAAGACATATTATTTTAGTGTTTGAATTGAACAGTGTATACGCAATAGCTCATTTCCTACTTATTCTTCCATCAATCCTCTGGGGTCAGTGTTATTCTTAAAGATAACTTATCTTTCTCTTAACTTATCTTTAACCTAAAGATATCTTAAAGATGTGAAAATCAAGGCTCAAATTCACATCTAGTTAGTGTGATCATTTCTGCATGTGACACTGCAGGTAAAATACAATATCCATACGTACTGATACCTCATTCACCTTTGGATCCACAACAGATCCCAACACAGTAACTTGCACGTGGTGACATTCAGGAAGTGCTTTCTAAATGAAGGGAGAAATGAAGGGCTGATTAGAGGTATGATCCTGACAGCGGGGGAAGTCAGAGCTTCACCCGATGCCACATAGGGCATGTAGGTTAGTCAGCTAGACCTTTCAAATATTTAGCCCCCATCCTCTTGCAAAAGGCACTTGGTTTGAAGTGGACTCACTTGTCTCAATACACATTGCTGTGTATTTGGAGGTTTCACTCTGAGTAGTTGCATTCTATAGTGTATGCTTGTGTGTTTATGGCTAAAAAGACCCTAAGTGGCAACAACAGTTCATTTTGTAACCTGTGGCCCTTTCCAGCATTATAACAATGGGCATTGACCATCCTTGGCCTTGAAGGATGTACACCTTGCTCCTCAGAGTGCTGTCTTACCTGCCACGTATGCTGGGTCTCCACCGCGTGCTGCCAGCCACAATGTACACTTGGGAGAGCTGGTGTGCTCCTAAAAATCATCTAATCTCCAAGGAGACAAAGCTCTCAGTTTTGCTTAAAGGAGGCAGTCATACCCTTGGGTATCTCAAACATCGCATCTCCACAATCCCCTGAATTTGGTGACACGGTTATTCTGAATTGATCACTTCCTCCTAGTCATTAAATAAGTATTTGTTGTGTGCCAGGCCCTGTGCTTGGTACAAGAGATTAAAAAAAAATGATGCCATGTTCCCTGCCCCCCAAGGTGTTTATCGTCTAGAGAGAGAGACAGGTACACACACGGATAGTTGAACTACACTGTAATACTGTGCTATGAGTTACTGAGAGGCAGTGAAGCTCTATGGTTTCATGCGTGGGCCCTGGAGTCAGAAACTCTGAGTTTGGAGTGTGGCTCTGTGTTAGCCCAAAACCCTGGACTAGTTACTTTACCTCCCCAAGTCCTAGTTTCTCCATTTATAAAGTGGGGATAATAACAGAGTACATCTCAAAGAGCAATCAGAAGGATTAAATGAGATAATCTATGAAAAGCGCTCAGCCCAGGGCCTGGCAGACTTTAAGCATTTGCTAATTGGTGCCTATTTTTAGCTTTTTTGTGAGCTAGCCACACAGTGTGATTATAGTGGCAGATATGATGGGGTCATAACAGAGGGATAAGTCACCCACTTTCCTTTATCTGCCTTGTGTTCAGTGAGAAGTTAGTTAACCTCCCCAGCTACTGCTTGCAATACATTTTATCAGCCTCTGGTCTTTTCAAATCAAAGTGCAATTGTGTTTCCGTTCTGGGAAACTGTTTAAGAAGACGCATTCATCTTAATAACCACAGTCAGTGCACAGCAAAGCAAAAGAAATGAGCAGGGAAGAATGTAACAATGAGAAAGAGATTCATTTAATGATGTGTGGACCCACCCAAAGGCCAAGGCTTTTGATGCTTCCACTGCTGGCTAATTTGTCTATGGGTTAGGTAGTACTCGGTGAGGTATATTGAACATGTGAAATAAATCTAAACTGAGAAGCCGCAGTGGCCTAGGGCCCCGTCAATCCTGAAACAGAACTCTTCCTTTGAGTTACAGAGGTAACTGATTTCACTGGATCAAGACACAGAGCAGCAAGATGGTGGAACGGGGAAGGGAGGCAATATGGCGCCATCATTGAGTCTGGGTTGTGGAGTCAGATGGCCATTTGCTCCCTGTGTGTGATCCTGGACACATTATAGCTGGTCTGAGTCTGAGTTTACTATCTCTAACTGTGAGAGTAATAATTATAAGCATTTCACAAGGTGGCTAAGACAACTTAAAAGAATAAAATGTGTGTATGACCAAATAACACGTTTAAGAGAAGAATTTGGGCTTAGCACATAGTAATCTCTGAATAAATGTTAGCTTTTTGTCGTAAAGATATTCAGGCCTCTCTGTGGCTGGAAAAAGACAAAAAGCGGACATTTCCATGACTTTGGGAAAAAAGGGGAAAGGGAGAGGGAAGGGTGCTTATAACTAAATCTCCCTTGGTCTTCTACAAGTAGGAAGCATCTACGAAAACAAGTCACGAGTCATTTTTACAAAATCCAAAAACTATAGTGAGGGGTGAAGGTTCACGTCAATGCCAGTGATAGCCAGTCTCCACTGCATGGCCTATCATCAGTGCATGGCCTGTCGTCAGACTGGGTGTCATTGGACTCAGAACTTTATTCATGGGCTTGTGACCCATGCGTCTGCACAGGCCTCATGCTCAGACCTATGTTTGGTTAAATGCTCTGCATTTCTGTCTTGACATTCTTCATTGTTTTATCTCTGAACCTGTGTTTGTTAGGTGAAGTTTGATGGGACAATGGAGCATGCATCTGAGCAGAACTCCTCTGAGAAACGAAAACATTTGATCTTTTAGTACCTTTAGTGGCACCTTCTCCTGCTTTTAGAATAGAAAGCCCAACATTTCATTTTGCACAGGCCTTGAAAATGACATAGCCGATCCTGATCAGACTGGAGACTTTTTGGCCTTCTCCCTGGGCTGGGTTGCCATTTTGAAATCTGATGGGTAAATTGGGAACCAGCAGTGACCTAAAAACTTGAGGTGAGCCAAGGGTCATGGTGGGAAGAAGCCAAAAGCACAGCTACAGCTCTGGTGGGAAGGAAAAGCCACTCAGTGTCCCAACGGACTGGGCTGGCAAGGCAGCATCCAGAGGCTTGAATTCATCCAGCTTGACAGGGTCTTGTAGGCCTCACTCTGTCCCACACTTTGAGTCATGCTGAACAGTCAATGAGCTGAGAGCATCCTTGGATAGCTGCAGGGTTGCAGGCCAACTGACTTAGTGCCCGCTGAGCAGGCCAGAAAAGCCCTACAAACCAGTCCCAGCAACAGTATCATAGGGATAGAGTGTGTGGGACCCCCGGGGCACTGAGATCAAGGCCTCACTGTGGCTTGGTATTAATGCATCTCATTCCAGAACTCTTTTGGTTTCCAGGAGGAATCTTCTTTATCTCTGTGACCAATCATGATAATTGCCCAAAGAGATTTATAACACAATTAAGCACAAATAATAAATTAGTGATCGTGTTTTTTGCCAATATTGCTAATTATTAATAATGCTTGTTATTGATAATTATGACAGTAATAGCAGTGAAAGCTATAACATGGCAATTAAGAGATATGGGTTCCAGCCAGCTTGGTCAAAATTCACTGGAATAAAATGGGCAAGATCTTGAGTTTCCTCTCAGTTTTCTCATCTGTGAAATGGGGATGATGATAACTGTTTTACTGCTTACCTTGTATAGTAGGAAGGTCAATGTCTATCTTGTTTGCCCAGCACAGGGTTGGACACTTAGTACATTCTTAATAAATATGTGTCGAATCGATAACACAAAAGTGATCATCATGTTACTAGAATATATCTTACATATCCTAATTGGGAAGGGAATGTAGCCAAAATCTTTTGGGTTCTCATGCTGTTTCAAGCCTGCTAGTTGCTTTTTTTTTTTAATCCTTACTTTTATTTATCTTTTTTTTAGTTTTGTTTTTTTTTTTCAGAGAGAGAGAGAGAGAGAGAGAGAGAGAGAGCACGCATGAATATGTGTGAGCAGGGGAGGGGCAGAGAGAAAGGGAGAGAAAAAAATCCCAAGTAGAACCCTTGCTATCAGCGTGGAACCCAATGCAGTCCTCACACCCATGAACCATGAGATCATGACCTGAGCCAAAACCAAGAGTCGGACCTTAACCAAATGAGCCACCCAGGCACCCCTACTTTTATTTATCTTTACTATTTAACTACTCTGTGAAATGAGGCTATTTTATAGCTGAGCACACTGAGGTTCAGGGACATTCATGACTTGCCCCAAGTCCTCCAGTTCATACGTGATTAACCAGGATTTGAACTAAGGGTGTCTGATTCAAAACCCTACGCCCTGTCGTGTTGCCTTTGCTAGTACATACCTTCCCTGTCTTAGGAGATTGCTTGCCGCAGCTGATGACCAAAATTCAGAACTTCTCTCTGTACATCTAACATTGCACTGTTGTGTTTGCAACCTGTTGCCTCTTGTTCTGTCGCTTCTCCTTTCACATGTCTTCTCCCTTTCTCTGTCGTGACTAGTGTGCTTCCTCAGTGACTTTTGTGCCCTTGGGTCTCCATCTGGGTTCCCCTTGACTTCCATTTTTCTGGCGCTGTCTTGTCCGCTTTCTCTAGATTCCTTATGTCCTTAAGTTAACAGGATTTATTTGAGTGCAACATGGAGACTAGAAGTCATTCCCATCATAAACAAAAGAAGAAATACAAACAACCACCACCAAGTAAAATATTCAAGGCTGCTATTAGTCAAAGGAGTACCCATGAAAACAGCAATGACAAAGTAAGCCAGAAGAAGAAGTGAATAGAGGCCCCATGAAGGCAAGAGGCACTGTGATTTGCACTCATTTCCAGACGGTGGGAGGATGGTTGCCACTTTTGGGGAAAGCGTTTTGGGAATCGGTGCCCCAAGACTTGAAAGTTTGGTTGATGAGCACAATTCTGGAAGCATTCTAAGAGGAGCATCCCTTACACCCATCTAGCTCTCTATGCCAAGGAAAGAATCAAAGATGAAATAAAAAAGTAATGTCCAGCCCAGTGTCAATAACAGAACATTGGTTAAATAAATAAATTATGACATATCTAAAAGGTGTTATAGTACAGAGTCATTAAAAAATAATATTTTAGGCACGCCTGAGTGGCTCAGTTGCATAAGCCTTCGACTGTTGATTTTGGCTCGGATCATGATCTCACGGTTTGTGAGATTGAGCCCTGCATCGGGCTCTGTGCTGACAGCTGGGAGCCTGCTTGGGATTCTCTCTCTCCTCTCTCTCTCTCTGCCCCTCCCCTGCTCACATGTGTGCACTCTGTCTTTCTCTTTTCTCTCAAAATGCATAAATAAACTTAAAAGTAATAATAATATTTTAATGAATCTTCTCCATTATGGAAATTGGCCATCATATAAGGCAAAGTGAAAAAAATCTCTATGCAAAACTGTATCTATTCCTGTCTTCTAGTTCTGGAAAAGAGTGTATAATTGGCATCACCTATTCTTTCAACAAATATTTCTTAGGTGTCTTCTATGTGTAAGTACTATGCTAAGTAGTAGGTATGCATATAAGCAAACAAACACCCAGAGGATTCAGCTATTGAACAATTGCACAAAAATAAATAATTACCAATCCAGGGATTGCTAGGACAGAAAATTAAAACAGTACCTCCCAGAGAGCTTAACTCTGGACCAAATTTAGACTGGGAGACCGAGGGATGTGTTCTCTGGGCAAGTGTTTTTGAAGCAGAGCTCTGAAGAGGTAGCCAGGTGGGGGGAAGCCATTGCCAACAGAGGGAACCATGCCTGCCACAGCCCTGAGGTGGTGCCATCAGGAGGCCCATGACACTGGAGCAGATGAGTGGGAGGCTGCACCCCGAGGTCTGGATTGCACCCTGAGTGCAATGGAATAGGTGCCACGGAAGGCTTTAGGGCAGGCGCTCAGTGCAATCCAGTAAACACTTCTGGAAAATCGCAGTGATTTCAGGTGCAGAATGGATGCTGTGGCTCTGTGAGAACAGTGAGGAGTAGATGAAAAGGCCACATCTGAGGGTCCATCAGCAGCTCCTGTCAGCCCAGTCTGGCACCCTACCCAGACGCTAGGTGAGCCAGGCTCTCCTCTGAAGAGATCTTAAGACTCAGATTCCCACAGACCAGTGGGAAAGGTCATTTCCCCCTTCTTCTACCTTCCGCTCCTCTTCGAGCTACACCCATCCCTCTATACAACTCATCTTTGAATGCCAGAAGAAATGGGGTCTCCCACCTCCCCCCATTTTAAAGTCAGGTGTTGGCTTTGTCCAAATGAAGCCTGGTCTCAAATTCTAAGACTGTTTCCAAGAACTAGGGATTCAAAGGATGCAAGGAAGTGTTAGTGGTTACCCTGAAATAGTTTGTGAGTATCTGCAAATGCATGGGAAAAGTTCTCCACAACTCGATTTCATGCTAATTCCAAGTGATTCCTCGTAGAGCTCTGTGAAGACCGGTGGCAACTTTCTGAGCGTCTGTCTTGCATTTGCCTAACAAGTTAATTAACACTTTTTGTCACTCTGGCAGCTTTGGAGCAGAGGTGAGGGGGAGGAGGGATGCGACAGCCAGTGCTGCCTCGGGTTAACCCTGCGTTCCCCCTACGCAGGGAGAAGGCAGCTGAGTGTAGCATTGTCAAGGCAGAGGTCTCCGCACTGACCTCTCTGATTCTTTCTGCAGCTGGGGCACCCAGGGCGACTTCTCGACAACTCATGCACTGCCCGCTGTGAAGGTGAAGCTGTTCACAGAGAGCACAGGGGTCCTGGCCTTGGAGGACAAGGAGCTCGGACGGGTAAGCGCTCCCCATCACACGTTGCTCCAGAGAGCCGTGTCCCCCAGTCCCATGGGATAGCACTGCGAAGTCCTCAAAGGTTTGATTTCAGGTTTGAGTCCCGGGCTCCACTCTCCATCGGTTTTGTGATCCTGGGCCAGTCCCTCAACCTCTCCGAGCCTCAGTTTCCCCTCTTTAAATCTGGGCTACCAGGAGGGCACATTGTAGAAGACAGAGCAGGGGTTCTCAACACCCTCAGACCCAGACACCCGTTAGAGCAGAGATTTGTAATGCCCCTTCTGTCTTGAAGTGAAACTCTCAGACTATTTATTTATTTATTTACTTTTAAGTTTTTCTCTTTTTTAGTCTGTCTTTATTTTTGAGAGAGAGCGAGACAGAGTGCAAGTGGGGGAGGAACAGAGACAGAGGGAGACACAGAATCCGAAGCGGGATCCAGGCTCTGAGCTGTCAGCACAGAGCCAACACGGGGCTTGAACTCACCAGCCGTGAGCCGTGAGATCCTGACCTGAGCCGGAGTCGGATGCTCAACGGACTGAGCCACCCAGGCGCCCCTCAGACAATTTAACAACCTAACCACCTGACAATTTAAAAATCGATACAGTGACATAATATAAAAGAGAAATAAAAGGGAATTAATAATAAAATAACTTCAGGGTGCCTGGCTGGCTCAGCTGGTGGAGCATGTGACTCTTGATCTCAGGGTTGTAAGTTCAAACCCCACATAGGGTGTAGAGATTATTTAAAATAAAATCTTAAAAATAATAATAATAAAATAATTTCAAAAATGTAGCGATTCAGGCACCATTGCACTAGAAGACCTACAGAAGGAATGCTTTCCTTTTTCCCATATGGAGAATCACTAGGCAGGTGACAGTCACAAAATCCGCTGTGGAGGGTGGAAGCTGAACAACTGACATATCAGTGAACTGATTTCCTGAAACCATCAACCAAGGAAACAAAGTTTCCTCGGTTTCCCTGGAAAAGTGCCAAAATTACTTTGAGTGTATATTGTTCCAAATTACAGAAATTCAACTGAGTAAAGATTAAAGTTCTCATTGGTAATGATTCGTGGATAAGGCAGCATTCCATCCCGTCTGCAAGTAGAGGGGGCTCCAAAGAGATGTGCCAATGGGGCAAGAAAATTATTAGCAAAAGAAAAGGATTGTTGGGGCGCCTGGGTGGCGCAGTCGGTTAAGCGTCCGACTTCAGCCAGGTCACGATCTCGCGGACCGTGAGTTCGAGCCCTGCGTCGGGCTCTGGGCTGATGGCTCAGAGCCTGGAGCCTGTTTCCGATTCTGTGTCTCCCTCTCTCTCTGCCCCTCTCCCGTTCATGCTCTGTCTCTCTCTGTCCCAAAAAATAAATAAACGTTGAAAAAAAAAAAAAAAAAGAAAAGGATTGTTTTAGGCAAGGTGGCTTTCCTTCAGGGTGAAACTGAGAGGTCTTATCTCGCAAATTACCCCATCTTTCTTTGCAGGAGGATGGAGAGGGCAGACGCATGGGTGCTGATTGGAAAATTCCTGACTGACATGTTAGGCCTACGTTTCTGGGGGAGGTTGGAACTGCAGGTAGATTACATACTGAGCACCGGTTTGGGAATAAGGTCTAAGTGACACCACTTTGGGCCTCTGGTTTTCTTTTTAACAATATGTAAACAAAAGATTTAAGATCTGGACTCAATTAATTATAGACAGGCTTTTCCACCTCCATTCGTATCCAGTGGGAATATTTAGAAGTTAGGTGAGATTCAGGAGAATTCCTCCCTGGGGAGGAATGTCTCATTCATCGTATGGCATGTCGAATCCCCAGGCCCCGCCCATTCAATACCAACAGAGCCCAGCACCGTTTTGTCAACCAAAAATGTCCCCCAGATTTCTGAAACATCCCAAAGGGTGGTACCAATCCCTTTGAGCACCCCTGAGATAATAGAGACATTTCTTCTTACTTCTCAATTATTGACTCTACACCAAACAGCCTGTATTTTCAGGACGTAAGTTAGATTTGCTAGCTTAAAATGCTTCCATCACCCCATACTGCTTATAATAAAAATCTGAACTCTGTAGTATAGCCTACAAGGATTCATGTGATCGGGCTTCTGCCTACTTCCTCGGCCTCAGTTGTGACTACCTTTCCCCTTATCCACTATGTCCCAGCTTCATTGGCCAAATTTCAGTCTGCTACATAAACCATTCTTTCCTGCATCAGAGGGCTTTCTCCCTGAGTGGAACGCTCTCCCCACTGTCCACAGCTCTTCAAAAGGCTGCCTCCTTCCTTGCATCAATGCCTTCTCCTAAGAGACTTTTCCTGACTGCCCATCTTCCTTCATTCACTGCCTCAGCCCCCTCTCTACTAAACTTCTCGCCAAGGAGAGAAAGAGAGAAGAATTTACAGAAATGTTGGCTTCTGTCTCCCCTACTGGATGATGAAAACCCCGTGGGCATAGAAGCCTAAACTATTTTGTTCACTACCCTATATACCCAGAGGCCGGCACAGAGACTCCCAATACATTTCATTTTGTACTGGTTGATTACATAATCCCTTCTGAAAACTGTATGACTTCAGCCAAAACTTTCAACCTCTCTAACCCTCTGATGTGTCATCTATGGAAAAATGAGAGAATACCTCGAGACTAGCACACAGGCACACACTTCTAACAACGCCAGCAAGAATACATTAAGTGTGCTTTCTTTTTTCTTCCTTTTTTGCCTGCTTCCTTAATCTGGCTTTCATCTATACAGCTGACCTGGAATCATATTACTAGGATTTAGACCAGAATATTAGTATTCAGAGAGACAAGTCCAGGAATGCTCAACTTGAGTCCACAGAAGGTTCCCTGGAATCCAGGAACCCCATGAAATTGTTTGCAAATGTTGAGGTAGCGAGGGGGCATATGTACATTTTTCTGGACTTGCCAGTCCAAAGCATTCACCAATTTCTCAAAGCTGTTTCCACTCAGAAAAGTTAACCCCACTGGGCTAGTCAAACCTTTTGTTTTATAGAAGAGAAAACAGATTCCCACCGAAGGCAGGAAGCTTCCCTAGAGCCACCCAGTTGGATGGTTCCCATGCCCTGTACATTTGCCATTGGCCAGGGCACTGCCCCGAGGCTCTGCGGTCTCTCACCGATGCTATAACCCTGTTATAGCATGCTATATTATCTCACCGATAATAACCCTGATGAGTTATTACTCATCTTGTACGGATGAGTCCGCTGGGGCCCAGAGGAGGTAAGTAACTTGCCAGGAATGATGTTGACTCATCTCCAGGACCATTCCCACTGTATCACATCGTCCCTGTGCAGAAATAAAACCCTGGGCTCTGCTGCTATGACGAATGCCACGAGCTTGCCACAACCCTGTAGTTATTCATTTCTTAAGAACTCATTCTCTTCTCCAGCCCCATAGATGTTCCCCTAGATAGGAATTGACTCTTCCTACCGGAGACACTTTCTAACAGTTGCCGTGGAACTGGCCTGCCAGGTCCATGTTCCAGCTGGGGCGCCCTCCTCTGGAAGCACCTCCACAGGCCGCAGCTGGTGATGACTGCTTTCTTTTTTTAAGTGAAGCAATTCCTTGTACCCCTGGGGGAGTGTTTCTATGCTCTAATTGCTCTCAAGCTTAGCAGGACACAACCACATTTGAAATCCCAGTGCTACATTCATTCATTCAACAACATTTCGTTTGTGCCGTATTCATTATGTTTTACTTTTCATCGACCTTTTTAACTAAAAAAAAAAATTCATGCATTGTAAAAAAGAAGTTAATGGATAATAGTGACAATGAGTGATCGTTCCCACCTTGCCCTAGTATCTTCTCCAGGGAAAAGCCTTGTTTTCAATTTATTGTGTATTCTTCCCCTAGTGTTCTATGCCTGTATAAGCATAGCATACACAAGCATACGTGTACATATCCCTCTAAAAAAGAAAGAACGAATGAATGAACGGACGGCAGGAAATTACTGTATACATACTGTTTTGTACTTTGCTTGAAATATCAGTGTATTTAGAGATTAGTTCACGTCAGCCCGTACTGACTTGCTTCCTGTTTCATAGCTGTGTAATATTCCAGGTATAGATGTATCATAACATACTTAGATTATTTCCAGTCTTTGGCTGTGTAAGCAATGCTTCCATGAATAACCTTGAATTTATTTCTTGGCGCATATGTGTGTATACGCGTAGGATGGTTTCTCAGAAAATATTTTGCTGAATGAAATCTGAATTTTGACAGATTCTACCAAATTGTCCCCTAAAGAGTATACGCCAATTGATACTTCCACAAAAGGCAAAAGTGAGGGTTCCTCTACACCCTTGCCAACCCTGTAATATTATCAAACTTCCATTCACTGGATATGATTGCGAGCCCATGGTGTCCCATCATTTGTGGCATGCAGGGAGCAAACAGGACTAATGACAGGCAAAAATCTTTAACTTCAAAAGAACATAAGGGATATAGACCTAAAAAAACAGAAATTATAGGGGCGCCTGGGTGGCTCAGTCGGTTGAGCATCCGACTTCGACTCAGGTCATGATCTCACGGTTCGTGAGTTCGAGCCCCGCATTGGGCTCTGTGCTGACAGCTCGGAGCCTGGAGCCTGCTTCAGATCCTGTGTCTCCCTCTCTCCCTCTGCCCCTTCTCCACTCATGATCTCTCTCTCTCTCAAAAATAAATAAACATTAAAAAACAAACAAACCAGAAATTATACTGCAATGTGGTAAGTGCTCTGCTAGAGGAAGAACACCTGGGAATGGCATAGCTAGGAGACGCAATCCAGTCTGAGGGTCAGGGATGCCTTCCTGGGGTCAGGTCAAGTGGATACGGAGGTAGGGAAGGATGTACAGGCTGAAGCTCGGAGACGATCAGCCAGGAAAAGGCTCAGGGTTAAAACAGCCCCCCCCCCCCTCCAAGGACCTGCCTGTGCGGCCAGGTAACTAAGAGAAGCTGGGGCTGGCCGGCATGCTGCTTACTGCGCAGAGTGGGTTGTGTTCCCACATCGGCATCACCACATCAAAGCGCAGCACACATGGGCCTCGGCTGAGATGACAAAGTGCTTGATTAGCAGCCTGGAATGTCCAGATGAGGTGTCTGGACTGCTCAGGGCTCACGTGCACCCAGGAGGACCCTAATAATTCAGCAGGGCTGACACATACAAAGGAGACGTCGACCCGTCGGGCACATGGTGGGGTGGGGGTGAAGATGGAGAAGAACAGCAGTGACCTCACCTCTCCATCCACCCTGGAGAGGAAGTCTCCCCGGGGAGCCACCACACGGAGGAAGTCTTTGTGGAGCGGCCAGTAATCAGCTGTGGTCATTCGTGTCGGCGAATGGACGCCATATTGCCGGTGGGAAACACGCCCAGAATCCATATGGTGGAAGTCCTGTTAACGAGCTCCGGGCGCCCAGAGCGAGGCTCCTGCTTTGATTTTGCCAAGTGGGCAGGAGCAGAAGGAGGCTCGGGGGCTTGCCTGCTGCTGCTCTGGCCCTGGCTGGGCTTTCTTTTCCCAGCCCCTCCCCCTCCTTGCTTCCCAGCACATCACCCCCTTCACCTCGCAGGCCAGACTGGCTCAGGAGAGAGGGTCAGCTTCCCTAGGAAGGGCGGCACCTCCCTCCATCTCCCAAATGCTGGGGTCCCCGGAAACGGAACAGGATATGGAGTGACCTATAGGGACGGGCGTTCTCTTGAGGGGAGGGAGAGGTGCACCCCCACCCCCACCCCCCAGTGGCACCTTGACGTACTTTCCTTCAGCATCCTACAACATATTATACTCTTCTGGCACCAGTTACATGAATTTATACATTTTACGATACAATTTTAACTAAAGCAACCCTCACAAAATGAACAAATGGTCTAAAAAAGATTACTACAAAGTGCTAAAATCTTTTTTTTTTAATTTTTTTTAACATTTATTTATTTTTTGAGACAGAGACAGAGCATGAACGGGGGAGGGGCAGAGAGAGAGGGAGACACAGAATCTGAAGCAGGCTCCAGGCTCTGAGCTGTCAGCACAGAGCCCGACGCGGGGCTCGAACTCACAAACCGTGAGATCATGACCTGAGCCGAAGTCGGACGCTGAACCGACTGAGCCACCCGGGCGCCCCAAAAAGTGCTATAATCTTAACATACTACTATTGCAAGCCTGGCAAAAACACACACAAAAAAATGGTGGAGCTGACATCGCCTTACTGAGCAGGACCTCTGTCACCCACATCATGAGATCAAGTCATTGCCAGTGTAATCAGATAAGATCAGGTGTCAGGCAAGATGTTCTGAAATTATTTACAAGACTACTTGAACTGCTTGGGGCACCCGGGTGGGTCAGTCAATTGTGTGTCTGACTCTTGATTTCAGCTCAGGTCGAGATCTCAGGGTGGTGAGATCGAGCCCCATGTCAGGCTCTGACAGCAGAGCCTGCCTGGGATTCTCTGTCTCCTTTCTCTGCCCCTCCCCTGCTCATGCTCACTCTTTCTCTTTCTCTTTCTCTTTCTCTTTCTCTTTCTCTTTCTCTTTCTTTCTCTTTCTCTTTCTCTTTCTCTTTCTCTTTCTCCCTCTCTCCCTCTCTCTCTCTCTCTCTCTCTCTCTAAAAATAAATAAATAAATTTAAAAAAACAAAAGACTACGTGAACTGCAGACTTACATCTAGTATCATTAACAATGAGCCTTGCCCTAAATATATATGATACCTAAAATATAGCTAATAATAGTTCCAAGCCGCCACAATTAGCGAGACATGTAAGAATACAGTTTTTGGGACACTTGGGTGGCTCAGTCGGTGGAGCATCTGATTCTTGATTTCGGCTCAGGTCTTGATCTCACGGTTTTGAGAGTTCCAGCCCCACGTTGGGCTCTGTGCATTGACCACACAGAGCCTGCTTGGGATTCCGTCTCTCCCCTCTCTCTTTGCTCCTCCCCCACTCATGCTATTTCTTTCTCAAAATAAACTTAAGGGGAAAAAAAAAAAAAAAAATATATATATATATATATATATACATAGTTTTTATCTGTAGCTCATTTTTAAGACTTCTATATTTGTGTGTATTTTATGATATATGTAATAAGCTAATATATTAATACGAAGTAAATGTATATAATGTAAACATAAAATATAAATATAATGATATCTAGTTATATAACTTACATAGATATATAATGATATTTTATATATTTATATATTGATGGTGATATATTTTTATATTAATAGCAATATATTTACAGGTATTGGGCTATTTGTTCAGTATATTTTATGGGCACAGGGCATGGTCAGAAAAACTTGAGCAGCCTCTGGTCTGAAAAATCAGGCCTGGTATTTCCATCATGTCATACGTAAGACATTGGGAAAACTCAAATTCTGTGTTTAGCAAAAATGGATGAATTTTCTTTTATCAGAGTCAGGGAATTTAATGGGGGAGGGGGGTGCGGGGAGGGGTCAGGCCCGGAGGGAAAAGAGGTGAAAATTCAGCACCAACGAGGCCTATCAGAGCGGGCCGATTCTGCTTTTCCGCTGCACCCGCTCGCTCTGCCCTGAGGTCCTGTTGTGCGGCCTCACGGGAAGCAATATGCTCCCACCCTGTACATGCCAGCCGGGCGCATGAGGGCAGTGAGGCTGGCAGCCTCTGGAAGGCCGCAGGTTCCGCCTCTGAGCCTCCGAACCCCTCCCCTCCCCTGCAGAGGTGAAAGAAGCCCAGGAGAGAGGCGGCCTCCCCCTGCACCCAGAGAAAGGAGATGCTTTGAAAACATTGCCAGAGCAGCATGCAACAAATCGGGGCCCTTGGCCACCACAAAAGCACATCTTAGCAGGCCCAGCTTTTGTCGCGCCTGCATTTAGTTCCTGTTCCCTCAGTCCAGGGGATTTTCCAGATATTCCACTCCTGCCCCTGTGCGTGTTCTTCAGGCCCCACGTGGCTCCTGAGAACTCCGGTCACAAAATGAAGAGGCGGATGTCCCGAGTTATCCACTCATTGCCTCACTTGCAGCCTCCGAGACAGAACCTCACGTTGGAGCCCCATCTCGGCAGCGCAGGGTCAAAAAGACGCTTTCTGAGAGCCCATCCTTCCTGCTGTGTGGGCTTCCTTTCAAACCCGGACAGATTTCGGTGTTTGTTACCTGAGGAGATGCCCCATGCGTGTGACCGTCTATGTAAATGCGTGACTGTCAGCCAGATCCCTCCCTTCCCTAGGCCTCTCATTTCTCACCCATCCCATATAGTCCCTTCCGCATTCCCCATGGCCTTTGAGAGATTTCCTCCTCCTGAGACAGGGGAAGGAATCCTGAGGAGCGAAAAATGAGCGGATGAGAGGTGCTCTACTGTGTAATCTCTCACGTCTTTCTTTCATACATCCGCCTTCTTATATGGATGATGAGCCTGAGTCTCTGTCCTGGGTTGCTTTGGGACTTCGAAATTTCAGAAAGATGCACAAGCAGAGTGACCGAAATCATGATTACTTTTCCTGAATTAGCCAGGGAGAGAGAGGAGAGCAGGAGAACACCATTTCTGCCCGCTGGCTGGTCTCTGCTTGGCACGAGGCAGCCACGGTTGGTAGATGAAGCCTTGAATTGCAGTCCGGTGGCCAAGCCTCTGTTTCATTTAAATGCCTCCCTGGGAGCTGGGCAAGACGCGCAGCTTCTCAGCAGCAGAGTTTCTCGTTGAAAACAACACGCCTGTAACAGTGTCTCCGCTTTCTGGCTAAGATGGATGTCCTTTTCGCCTACAGGTTATTCTCCACCCTACCCCAAACAGCCCCAAACAGTCAGAGTGGCACAAAATGACAGTCTCCAAAAACTGCCCCGATCAAGACCTCAAAATCAAACTTGCTGTCCGAATGGATAAGCCTCAAAACATGAAGCATTCTGGGTAAGTGTTTCTTCTCCAAGTGGTAGTTTGGGAGAGGTTTTTATCCGTTTCTTAAAAATTTTAAAAAGAAAAGCTGATCTTCAGAGAACTGCATGGAAGGAAATATAAAGGATTCATGAGAGATTCTTGGTTTTTATATTTACTATAAACTTCAGTTTTTATAAAACTTTTATAAAACTTCTTGATAAAACCTCAATTCTTATGATTACTGGATGTGCATTTGTGCTGCCAAAATAGATTGATTTCCTTCTTTTTTTCTAATAGGATTTCCAGTGCAATTCAAGCATGCTAAGTGATTCTGGTTTAGGAGGTTTCATTGGCTTTGTGTACCTTTCAGTGGCATCTAGATCTTTCAGACTCTATGATTCATCCTCTCTCACCTTCTTTAGCAACCACGTCCAAGAGACATGAGCAGGTGCTATAGGCGACTTTCAAACAATTAACGTTAAATCAGTGTTAGAGTGTACTGTTCAGCGAAGTCTTTTAAAAAAATGACGAAAACATAGGAAATATATGATCATTTTCAGTTCTTAAGGTTGAGAGGCATGAGCAGTTATTTCAAGTAGCATAAAAAGAATAAACGAAATAAGTTTCATTTCACAGATCAAACCAATGATTTGTACAGGAAATCTTCATTGACAACTGGGTAATGCCATGGTTTATTCAATTAAACTGCTTGGACACCACTCTCTCAGTAAATGCGATCACTTAGAAAGGAGTTGGGCCATATCACTGAAGAGGGGAATGTCTAACCAACAGAAGGGAATGGATTGTTTTTCAATTATTCTGCGGGTACCGTTTGCCACCGGCTATCATTCTGCTTAGCTCCTCTAGAAACATCTCATTAATTCCCTTTGGGGTGTATGCATTCATGAGATGGTTTAAAGTCATAAAATGGAAATGAAAACTGAGAATTAATTATAATTCTAGAGGCTTAGTGCTCTACAGTGCTAGAGGTTTAGGGGCTACAAAAACCCAAACCCAGGGACTAGCCAGTGAGTAAGACACATTCAAATAGAAGCATTTAAAGAGGTCCAGGAGAGAGCGGTTAGGACAGGAAGTATACACCCCAGCACATGAGCAGACCACAGCAGCATGTGATCAGGAAGTAAAGAATGATGTTGTAGGGAGTTAGTGCCTTGGTATTCCAAGGAACATGGAAAGCTCAAGGTTTCAAGAAAAGATAGGTACCTCCCAGTCAGGGCACCAGAGGGAGTCAGGCATGGGGAACCCCAGAGAAAGAAAAGGTTTCCCAACAAGCTGGAGACCCCGTACTGCCCTTGAGCTCTGGCACAGATTTGAAGAATTTGGATAGCATTATCCTGAGACCAAGCTGTTTCTAGAGACTGAGATGGGATTTTGCCACAGCTGTTCTGCCTGCAGCCAGTGGACAGCTGTGGGAGAGTGAGCCAGACCCTTGCTACACATTTCGTCTTTTTTCCACCATTATGATGAAGGGCAGCTAGCTTCTCCCCAGTTACGTTAGCATCTCATGAAGATGTGTCATGAAATGTTTGTGAAGTCGCCTTTTCCTCCTTCTGATCATACTCCTGGCATCTATTCCAAATGTTAAGTGGAATTTCTCCCCCTTGATGTAAACATCCCAGTTGCGAGACAAAGGGTCAGAGAATTCTGTTAGGTCTTTATAGCATACAGGAAAACATTCTTCATCTTTTGCAAAAATACTTGCTCATAAATGCTCAGTAACTATTTGCTAAAGGAACAGGAGCATGAGCAGATAGAGTGAGCAAGGGAAAGAGAGAGAGAGAGAGAGAGAGAAATGAGGAGGGTAGGACAGACTGAAGAGAGAGACAACAAAAATATGATTGGATGTATCTGTCCTCAAAAGTTCAGTTTTTTAAAAAAAACTTCCTTATAGGATCAGCAGCTCACCCCACCTAGTATGGAGTTTTACAAGCACTCCCTAATTCCCACAGCAAACTACATACCGAGTAATTTCCCCAGGGGACACACTCCCATCTCCCACATTCTCTTCATTTATGCTGTTGGGAACTGAACTAACTGATTTGAATTCAGTAATTTTTTTTTCTTTTGGTTCATTTGTAAAATTATTGAGACATTTCAAGCTATCTTGACCTTGCAGATGACAGAAGAAATATGTAACTCAACTTCTGACAGTTTCCACAGCTATTTCGTGTTTCTAGACTCCCATGTAAAAATTACCCATCTGCCAGGAAATATACTAGGAAAGCCTAAAGTAGCCCTGAAAAGTAGGCAATAGCTTTCTTAACAACACTGCCAGAGACCCATTGTGGCCTAAATCAGGGGTGGACAAAATTAGTTCCACAAGGGATGACCCAAGGAAATTAAAAGAGTTTCTTATGGACTACAATTTTTTTTTCATTTAAACTTAAAAAAGCTTTCTCAAGCCCCATTGTGTAGGGAAGGAAAGAAATATCAGAATAGTGTTACAGCTTAAAGAATGGTAGAAAGAAAGGAATTTTCAAGAAGCATGGCTGAGGTTATAAATTTTATCTACTTTAATGTTTATTAAAACATAAAAGGAAAAATCAGAATTACTGTAAATTAGTCCTTGTTGGTAGACTGGGACATTCAGAATAACTTTCCTTATTGAGCAGAAAAATGTTAGTGAGAAAGTCAACACTATTTTGGGGCCTTAAGACCTGAGTATCTGGGCCTATTTGACAATAAGCAGCTCCTCAGAGAGTTATTTTTCATATTTTACATCCATATGGTGTTTTCAAGTTCAGCACGTGCATTCACACGCATGTTCTCATTTCTTCCCTGAAACAGCCTCACAAGGACTACATATCATTATCCTCCCATCTTAATAAATGGCCTCTCCCTTCACCCAGTTGCTCGGACCAAGAATCTTGGGGTCATCTTTGACATTTCACCCCCTCATGTCATCCATCAGCAAATTCTATTCACTGTACCTTTGAGAGAAATCCAGAGTTCAGCCTCTCCTCACCACCACCATATCACCATTTGGATCTAAGCCTTGAACCCTAACTCCCTCACTTGTGCCTTTACTGATTAAGCAGCCCCCCTCCTGCTGTCCTTCCTTCCCTGTAGTCTGTCTCCCAACATGAAGTCGGAGTAATTTTTTTAACACACAAGTCAGATCCTGCCACTCAAATGCTGGAAAACCTCCAATGATTCCCCATCTCACAGTCAAAGCCAGTGTTGTTACCATGGCTACGAGGCCCTATCTGATAAAAACTCCACTACCTATATGACCTTGATCACGCTTCCAGCCACAGTGGCCTCCTTGCTCCTCCCCACCTCCACGTGCACCCCCACCTCAGGGCCCTTGGCCCCACCTTTCCCTTGGATGCCTTTTGCCTTGGATGCCTCTTCTCCCTCACCCAACTTTCCACCTGATTCACCCTGATTTCTGCATGTCTGTGTGCCATGTCAGAATGCCTGGCCCACCTGTGTCTTCTCTCTTTCTTACTCTGCTTTATTTTCAGCAGAGCACTCATCATCAACTCACACATCACATATTTCTTTGTTTATTAGTTTGTCATCTCTCTTCCCCATTAGACACCGAGTTCCTTGTCATCAGGGACCTTTGTCTCCCTTGTTCAAAGTAGTTATTACAGGGCCTACCAGGTAGTAAAAGCCCAATAAATTAATCTAATTGTTGCATAAATGAGTACGTGAATGAATGAATTCCCACTTTACATATATGGAAAACAGACGTGCGGGTGGTGAACAGTCTTGCCCAAGTGAGAATAAGCATTGGAGCTGTGTCTAGAATTACATTATTCCTTCTGGTTCAACCTTAAATGGAGGACCCAAACTTGAATGAAATAGAGAGCTCCCCTGATTCCATTTTGGTTTCATTCAGTGAACTGCCGTGCCCCAACCTGGAGTAATTTACAGCAAATCTGATTTTCCTGTTATGCTTTAACAGAACTTGCAAGGGATACAGTTTATATGTCTCAGCCATGCTTCTTAAAATCCCCGTTCCTCTTCCATTTTCTTAGCTGTGCTGTTGCTTTAGACGTCTTGTTCTTCCAACTATCACATTCCTCTCTCTTCCCTGTAAGTCTCTAAGACACTGCTCAGATTGGTGCAGACTCTCAAACAAGACTGCCATGACTGACCTAATTAAATATTTCTAGGGTCCCATTTTATCTCCTTCGTTGGCTTATTTTCTATAAATGCCGATTAAATCAAGTTGGCTGATAGTGTTGTTGAAATCCTCTAAATACTTCCTGATTTTCTATCAATTATTGAGAGAGAAGTATTGTAATCTGTGAGTATAATTGTGGATTTGTTTCCTCTTACAATTCTGTCCATGTTTGTCTCGTTTATTTTGAAGCTCTAGTATGAGACGCATAAACATTTAAGGTTATTGTAACTTCTTGATTAATTGACCCCTTTATCATTATGAACTGTTCTTTATCCCTCGTAATATTCTTTGCCCTGAAATTTACTTTGTGTGACAGTAATACAGCCCCCCCTCCAGCTTTTTAAAAGACTAATGTTAGGGGCGCCTGGGTGGCTCAGTCGGTTAAGCGCCCGACTTTGGCTCAGGTCATGATCTCACGGTCCGTGAGTTCAAGCCCCGCATCGGGCTCTGTGCTGACAGCTCAGAGCCTGGAGCCCGTTTCAGATTCTGTGTCGCCCTCTCTTTCTGCCCCTTTCCTGTTCATGCTGTGTCTCTCTCTGTCTCAAAAATAAATAAACGTTAAAAAAAATTTTTTTTAAAAGACTAATGTTAGCATGGTAAATCTTTTCCATCCTTTTATTTTTAATTTATGCCATTAGAGTCAAAGTGCATTTCTTGTATGCAGCATGGATTTGGCTCTAGCCTTTTGAATTCAATCTGAAGATCTCTGCCTTTGAATTGGAATATTTAGCCTATTTGTATTTATTGTGATTATTGATATAGTTAGGTTTAAATTAAATTGCTGTTTGTTGGGACACCTGGGTGGCTCAGTTGGTAAAGTGTCTGTCCTTGGCTCAGGTTATCATCTTGTGGTTCATGGGTTTGAGCCCGCATTGGCTTCTGTGCCGACAGCTGGGAGCCTGGAGCCTGCTTCGGATTCTGTGCCTCCCTCTCTCTCTCCTCCTCCCCCACTCGTGTGTGCGCACACTCTCTCTCTCAAAAATAAACATACACTAGGGGCGCCTGGGTGGCTCAGTCGGTTAAGCGTCCGACTTCAGCCAGGTCACGATCTCGCGGTCCGTGAGTTCGAGCCCCGCGTCGGGCTCTGGGCTGATGGCTCGGAGCCTGGAGCCTGTTTCCGATTCTGTGTCTCCCTCTCTCTCTGCCCCTCCCCTGTTCATGCTCTGTCTCTCTCTGTCCCCAAAATAAATAAACGTTGAAAAAAAAAATTAAAAAAAAAAATAAATAAAATAAACATACACTAAAAAAAATGCTATTTGTCATCTTGCTTTTTTTCTGTTTGTTCTCTCTGATCTTTGTTCCTTTTTCCTCTTTTTTCTTTTTTTCCTTTTTTTTCTTTGCCTTCTTTTGAACTGAATATTTTTATGATTCTGTTTTATGTTCTTTGTTGTATTATTGTCTGTAAATACCAATTAGGTCAATTACTTAGGATATAATCCTTGGCAGTAACCACTTACTGGCTGTAGGCAAGTTGCTTAACCTCTGTGGACCTCATTTTGCTCGGCATAAAGTCACGATAGTTTTGCCTCATAAGGTTGTGAGAAATTAAATGAGTTACTACATGTAAAGCATTTAGAACAGGGTCTGATACATGGTAAGGGCTACAGCTGTGGAACAGCTGGTGGTGGAGGTTATTCTTACCAGTGTTTGCTATCATTCATTTATGGTGCTTCTCCCCAGTCCATGCATCTTCCTGCTGGGCCGTGGCAAGAAGCCTCAGGCATCTGGAGTCTTTGCACCCTCCATGCTCTCACTCACTCTCCAAGGAAGGGAGAGATGCCTCCAGAAAGAATCTTGGTTTTGTCTTAATGTGACTTCTCTTCTTTTTTTTTTCAATTTTTTAACATTTATTTATTTTTGAGAGAGAGAGAGAGAGAGAGACAGAGAGACAGAGCACAAAGGGGGGAGGGGCGGAGAGAAAGAGACACAGAATCCGAAGCAGGCTCCAGGCTCCAAGCTGTCAGCCCAGAGCCTGACGTGGGGCTCAGACTCACCAGCTGTGAGATCATGACCTGAGCCGAAGTCAGACGTGTAATTTCTGGCTCCACAGCCTGCCAAACTGAAACCTCAACCTATCCTTGGTCTCCATGTCCCTCTCTGCCATCCCTACCCCTTCGTAAGGGGTCCAGGGGCAAGTGATTCCGGCCGAGGTCCTGAGGGGAGCCCGTACTCTTCTCCCTGCCCTGGCTGCTCCTCCCCAGGCATCCTGGGAGAAGACATACAATAAAATATTTCCCCATGAATAGCTGTGGATCACCCACCATTCGTACACCTAGTGCTAAACCCAGGGGATGTTTAATAAATAGAACTGAGTTACTAATTCATCGACACTCACAAACATCAGAGGAAGGAAGACTGTCCCGTTTTTTATACAAGTGACAAGTTACAAGCATCACCATGGGTGCTGCCCTGCCAAGTAGTCCCAAGACCCAGGGATGCTGGAGCCAGGGGGCCATGGAAGACCCAAGAGCATCTTTCTCTTTCCTCTGTTTTGTCGTTTGTAGTTCACTCTGGCCTCTCATAGAGTGAAACTGACAGGGACGTCTTTCTACTAAGACTACTATTTCTACTACGGCCACTGCTACTACTAAGGATAATGACAAGCCACAATATTACCTAACGTCACCGAGCACTTACTATGCGCCAGTCTGTGCTAAACACTCACCGTGCATGGTCCCCATCAGCCCCCACAACACCTTGGCACACTGTCCCCATGTTACAGCCGAGGAAACGGAGGCACAGGCAGCTAAGCCAAAGGGCACTTGGTGGCAGGGTCCAAACTCCCATACAGGTGTTTCCACCCCGAGTCTGAGATACAACCACCAGGCTAAACTTTGGCTCCCGACTCTGGAACGCTGATTTATTTGTAAATCCAGATTGCCACCATCCCGATGGCCCGAAGAGAGAGTCGAGGGCCACTAATGCCCATGCAGATAGATCTGTCTGTAGTGTGAGGAGCTTGAGGGGAAGGCCACCTGTGCATCTGCAATGACAGAACTCCCATCTGCTGCAGGTACTTTGCGTCCTGTCTCCTGAGCGCGTTTCAGCCTAAGAGAATACAGAGCCGGAGCTGACTAGACAGAAATGATACAGTGCAGCCCTCAGTTTTTCTCGGTTTTGACACCTTCTGGTATGTGCCAAATTAGCAATAAATTCTGAGGAAAACCTCCGAGGGAAAGCCCCTCCTTCACGCAAACCAACTGATACTTTGCAAAGGAGGATTGTTGATTTTTTCTCCGATCCCACTCAGCTTTCCCATTCAGAAGGCTTTCACCGGAAAAGTCCGATTGGAACAGCAATTCGTGTTCTCATTTCAGGAAAGAAACAAAAGTTCGTGGGGGCGCCTGGGTGGCTCAGTCCGATAAGCAGCTGATTCTTGATTTCGGCTCAGGTCATGATCTCAAGATTTGTGAGTTCGAGCCCCGTGTCAGGCTCTGCGCTGACAGTGCGGACCCTACTTGGAATTCTCTCCCTCTCATCTCTTCTGCCCCTCCCCCCATTTATTTATACAGAAATAAATTCTCTGTATTTCTCTGTCTCTCTCTGTCTCAAAATAAATAAAGAAACTTAAAAAAAAAAAAAAAGAAACCTAAGTCCTTCGTCTAAAATGGAATGAAGAATAGTGCAGTGAAAAGGGTTCTCTAGAACCAGACTGTTCCGGGTTTCAGTTCTGGCTGTTCCGTTCACCAGCTGTGGAATCCTGAACTGGTTACTTGGAGTGCAGATCCCTCACCTGTAAAATAGGAATAATAATGTAGTGAAGTACCTAACCATAAGCATGTACTTTGTGTCGGGTCCATGCACCAAGGCGACACGGCTCCAGACTCCAGGCCTTACCCCCTCAGGGTAGGTACAGTAAATTTGAGTAAAGTGCCTGAGACAGCACAGCATACTAGTAAAACTTCATCAAGCAGTAGCTAGTATTTTATTATGCTTCGGTTTGAGTTATATTCTGTGGCTTTTAGTGAATTCCTTTTCCTGCTTTCATTTCCATCAACTAAAATGATAAGTTTCAATGGCACCTGGGTGGCTCAGTCGGTTGAGCGTCCGACTTCGGCTCAGGTCATGATCTCATGGTTCGTGGGTTTAAGCCCCGCGTCGGGCTCTGTGCTGACAGCTCGGAGCCGGGAGCCTGCTTCGGATTCTGTGTCTCCCTCTCTGCCCCTCCCCTGCTCACACTCCGTCTCGCTCTCTTTCTCTCAAAAGTAAATAAACATTAAAAAAAAAAAGTGTTAAAAAAATTACAAACTTCGAATGTAGTGTCTGTGTTAACTGTTCTGAATTTCTCTATGTGAGTTCAAGTAAAGGGGAAAAAGAAAATGGGTAGTAGCTGCCAGATATAATTCCAGAAAAGTAGGAGACTGTTATAACCTTGCCAGTCATTACTACAAATACAAATGTTTTCACGCACTTTCTTCATATGATTTTCATTTCATCTGTTTTCCTATGTCCATATGTCCGAGGAGATTTCTTTTCACATATTTAGCTATTATTTACTACTAGTAATGATACACTTTGCTCTGTACACAGAGATAGTTTATAATAAGGCTGACATTTATTGTGTATCTACTTTCTGCTGTGCCTCGTGCTCCTATTTCACAAGAATCGTCTCATTTAATCCCCACAACAACCCTTCAGGAGAAGAACCATTCCCTTTTCCAGGGCACCAGACAGTTAAGCGCCTTGCCCAGCATCTCAGAGTAACCATCATAATGAGAACCAGAAGACAATAACACTAGCAATTACGGGCCAGTGAACCCTCTTCCTCTTTAGCCCTGGCCACACCTCCTTTTGATGTCAATGTCTGCCATGAATATGTGAATATATTATTTTGAGAAGGTTCTAACCACTGCCATGGCCTCAGTCCTGGAGACAGCATGTCTCTTGCACCTGGACCACTGCCACCAGGTCCTTGCTGATCTCCCTGCCTTCTCTCTTGCCCCCTTCATCCACAGTGCCTTCTCCATCCAGCAGCCCCCAGAACCATCTTAAACAGCCATATGATCATGTCTCTGCCCTGGTCAAAACCCTTCCATCGCTTCCTATCCTGATTTATAATGAGTGTATTAACAATCTGACTTAGCCATTAAAAAGGTCACTCTCTTTGCTGTGTAGTGCGTGGAGTGTGGGCAAGAGTGAAGCAGGGAGACGGGTTAGGAGCCTGTTGCTGTGGCCCAGGTGGACATCTTGGAGGCTTGACTGGGGAGCAGCAGTGGGGATGGAAACAGTTGAGATATATTTTGGATGGAAAACCCAAAGAACTTGGTGATGGGTTGCATGTCTTTATGCAGTGTTTTAAAACCTCATCGGAAACATTTACAAAGGTTGCTCTAGTTTCCCAAGATCATGGCCTTCCAAACCCATTGAAATAGAACAAATATATACTGACCTCCTACTACATATCAAGAACCATCCTAGGAATTTAAAAAGCACAACAAGGTTCTGTGCTAGGAATTTAGAAATAAGAATTTAGAAAGAAGGAATAAGGTTCCTTCCCTCAAAGAGCTCACAATCCAGTAGGAACAATAAATATAAAGACAAATTAGAGTAGTGTAATCATTGTAACAGAGGAGCCATCCACAAGGCCCAGGGGGGGTGATGACATCAAGGTAGGGATTTAAACTTAGGAAGAATGTGAGTTTGAACATAAGGAGCTGAGAGTAGACAATTCCAGGCTGTGAAGCACGTGCAAAATTACACAAGTGTGAAACTTCCTGGTGTGGTCAGGGATTACGGGTAATGTAATGTGCAGACGCTGAGTGTAGACAGTCGAGCAGGGCCAGAGAATGAACAGGTTTTCAGGCCAGGTCAAGATGCTGGATTTTATCTCTATAGGCTACAGTTTCCCTGAGTGGATTTATATCACTGATGGCACACACAATCATCTTAGTGATGTACAGACAAGCGTATGTTCGTTAAATGTTTATGTATGTGTTTTCATGTGAGCCACGTAATATATAACTAGTGTATCAAGGCTATAATATAAAGTTTTCTTTCAAAATACATGTATTTGTGTTAAATAAGTTAATTTAAAGGAAAATGCCAAGTAAACCATAGAATAGGTGGGCAGATACAGGATAGATCATGAAAGTGGAATGTGAGTGGCCAAAGTTTGAGGCTCCCTTCATGTAAACAAGGGAGACCCACCGAAGGAGTTTCATCAGGGAAAGGTGTGATAGCATCTGCAAATGGTGGGCCACATCTCATGGCCAGGAGGGGGATGAAAATCATTCTTGGTGTCCTTGACACCCATTAAAAGTGTCCTCTACCATTGTCCATGGAAGCAAAGCTGTGGGGTGGGACTGAAATAGTGAGGGTGTGAGGGGTAGAGACTGAGCAGAGTGATGAACTTTGCAGGAAGTAAAAATCAGCTGCACTTGGCAATGAAGGAGTAAGGAGGAGGAAACAGAAGAACCCAGGGTGACTCCTGGGTTTCTGGCTTAAAGATCTAAGCACATTTTGGCCACCAGCCAGTTCTCAGAGCCCCTGAAATTTGTCAAATGGTATAAATTTTAATTAGGTGCATTCTTCTTTATGTTCCAAAGCGGAAATTCTGTCTGATTCCAGGTGAAGTGAGGATTTGGAAGTTGTCCAGTTGATTTTTATAGCAGATAAAGCCAGTTTGGGAACTTGAGTATTTGAATGTTTTTGAGTATGACCAGATCTCTCCTCACTTGGTTCAGTAGAGCCTGAAAATCAGGGGCCTCAGTTCCTTGATTAGTACCAGTTTAGTGTGCGGCAATCCACAAGGCCAGTGGAGTAATTCGCGAATGAATTAGTAAGACCACTTGTAAAATCTCCAGATAGCTTTGAGTTATTCCTCTGTAATTCTTAACTCTCCTTTTATTTCACTTTTCTGTATCAAGATTAATTTCCATCAACAGAAGAGCATTTGGGGAAAGGGGAGAGGTATAGGGAGAACTTTCTATGTTGACTTGAAATTTCTTCCCTGTAATATACCTGCATTTGACAGAATTAGAGCAAAGGTGGGGGGGGGGGGGCGGCTCCTGGCTGAGCCTCGACATGAGGCATAGGGGCTGGTTGTAGGATTTAGCCTTCTTTTTTTTCTCTCGTGCAGCTTTGGCAGGAGTTTCCCTATCTAATAGACTTCCAGCACATACAAAAATTAAGTCTCAATGTAACATTTTCCAAGGTGCTTTCTGGAATCAATCAAAGAATATTAGTCAAGTGTGAGGAGGGGCCACAATTCCTTCTGGGAGTGGAAGCGAACTTTGGCTTGCTGTTCCTTATCCTCAGTCACACAGCGCCAAAATCTGTGTTCTTTTTCTGAGCCATGTGCATTTCCTCGTTTATGAGTACCAAGCTTCACGGTCAAGTGAATTAAACAGTGCGGTCGCTCAAGCATTAATGCAACTCTGGTCTTTTTCTTTTTCCTTAGGTATTTATGGGCCATCGGTAAGAATGTCTGGAAGAGATGGAAGAAGAGGTTTTTTGTATTGGTCCAGGTAACTCTTCAACTTTGTCTGTCTTAAGAGCCATCAGTATTAAAGACTTGGATTAAGGATTAATTAATGGTTTTTATTTGAGGTATAACTTAGAGCACACAGTGCTCAAGCAGTTAGCTTAATGGATTCTTACCCATTGTATAAGCATGTGACTAGAATTCAGAGGGACATCGAAATTTCCGCTACCCACAGCACTCCCTTGCTTTGCTTTTCCCTATTTTTACATCACTTTAAAATTAGAAAAATTAAGGCATGCTCGTTATTTTAGAATCCTCGAATGCAGGAATACGTAAGATAAGTGGGAGAGGTGAGCTGCCCATGACGCAGGGCCCCAGGGAGGAAGCAAGCGTGTGCCTGGTTGGGCCATTAGGAACAGTGACATTGTTTTAGAAGAATGTGCTATTTCTAATACCATTACAAAAAAAGAGTCAGAATTTACTTAGACTTTTGACATCTCTTTTACTGTTCGGTATGTTTGATTTTGAATTCCTTGGTGTTTGGGGGTGGGGGGAGTACGCCACTCCCTTGATTCGTAGGGCTTCCAAAAGTCTTAACTGACCTCCTTTAACTATGTTTAAAAAAGTCTGGAATATATCTTTCCAGATATATATATATATATATATATATATATATATATATATATATATAACCAAACTCTGTGTCATCCTACAGCTCGCTTTTTGTTTTTTTAACATAAATCACTATAGACATTTTTCCACGTTTGCATAGATAGCTCTGGCTCACGTATCTGTAGAATTTTCCTTTTTGAAGGACTTGTGGGCTTCCCCAATTGGAACTATTATTAACCATGCAGCAAGGAACATCTATCTATATATAGATACAGATGTGGATGTAGATATTGGTATTAATAATACATGAGTAATATGTAAATAGTACCTTTGCTCTCTTGTCTATTTAAGAAAAAATGTCCAGAAATAGTGCTGCTTGTCCTTGATAATCTCCCCGCCCTTTTTAAAATTTGGTTCATCTGCTTCTTGCGTCAGGATTTTTCAGTTTATAAGGGTACCTGCCATTGCCTCTTTTTAATTTGCGGTCTCCACCAGAGCATATACACTGTAATTTAATTTGCAAAAAAAAAAAAAATTCATATATGCTGTATTCTGGAAGATGCCACAAAGCAAGGCAACTTGTGGTTTAGTGGCTAAAAGTGTTCATGGGGTTACTATGTTCACTATAGGCATTGACTAGTATTTAGAGCCATTCCAATTCTAAATCTTAACTATAAAGCAACTGCCTCTTAGGCCTGATGGCCTTGACCTTCTAAGATGTGACTTCCTGTAGACCTAGTCAAGTCTCTGCTGTGCTACTGTGGCAAAATGCATCTCTCTGGCTATAAGCAAGAGGTCATTTTTGCTTTTGTGGTTGCTATGGGGTAGAACAAAATCTTAGAATAAATTAGCCCAAGGAAAACTTTGGAATTGTGCCCAAACTCCTAAATAATCCGTAGCTAGGCAAGGAGTATATTTCATCCTGAGATACATTTCTTCAACCTATCAACTGACCAGTATTTATTGAGCATCTTCTCTGTGTAGGGCACTTGGTAGGTCATAGAGAACTATGAGGCCTGATCTTTCACTCCCCGAAAGGAATCTGTTAGAAGTGCTTTATATATGCAAACAGCAGAAACAGACCCAAGCTAATTAAGGTAATAATAACAGGATGTTGAAAAAGCTGAATGAGCCATCCTTACTACGACAGGACCCAGAGTAGTGCCAGAAATCCAGGTGGAGGGAACCCTGGCTGTGTCATCGATGTGGTCCTAAGACAAAGTCTGCTCTGAACATTTTCTACCCTTGTATCTCCAGTCAGTGGCCGAATATGAAAGAGAGATCAGTTCAGCTTGGGTCACACACCCAGCTTTTAGCAGGGGCAGGCCATGGCACTTTGGTTTAACAGTCCCACTGGGCTGTCTCCAGTGCAAAACCAGGATGCCATGACCAGAAGGAGAAATGGATGCTAGGCAAGCAAAAACATCTGGTGTCCTCTCTAAAGAGAGGGCATTATAAATGGAGAGACAAAGTGCACCAAAAAATACAGTGCAAGATTATGGACAGTTCTCCCCCATCCAGCGCTTCTCGCTGGGCAGAGCGGCCTTTCTTGGAATCACTTGTGAGGTTGCCCGGCCTTTCCCAGTAGATTATGTGCTGTCTCAGGGCTGGTTTGGTTTCCAATTTATCTTAGTGTCCTTCCCTCTTTCCCCCGCCACACACATACACATCGTCTAGCTCAGTACCTGGCATGGGCATCCAGAAAACGTTTGGTGAAATAAAGAAGGAAAAGAAAGAGAGAGAAGAAGGACCTAGGCTAGGCTTCAAGTGGTTCTGAGAAAGGAAAGATCAAACGGCCTGGAGAGTGGCCGGTGACAACTTCCCAGAGGAAGCGGGACAGGTGGCCCTCTCACCATGATACACAATCTCCCCTCCTCCTCTGAGCTATTGGTCCACTGGACACATGACTTTTCTCTGAAAATCTTTGAAATGATGACGTACTTAGGAGAAATAGCTGACCTCTCGCTTTGCAAGCGATTTCAGAGGGAAAAAAACACGAGGAAATGTGCCCAAAATATCAGTGAAGCCTGTCTGTACTGAACTGAAAAGGAGAGAATGATTGTGTTAGGCGGTATAACTGGAACACAGACATCTCGGGGCCTTCACGCTGAGCTTTCTACCATGAGAAGACATGAATCGCACAGTCGCTAAAAGCCAAGTTCCGCGCTCACGTGTGAAAATCAGCAGAGGACATACATAGCCCGTGTAAAGTTCCACATCTTTCCTGGACAGCTGAAGAGAACACTTTCGGGATTTCAATAGGTTTCACTTACACATGATTCTCATAACTTTCAAGAGCCATTGGGGTGCGTTGGGGACGTCGATCGTCCAAACATAACCTTCAGTTTCAACTTAAATCAGATTCCTCCCTTAACAACCTCTGTGGCCAACACAGGTGACATGACAGCCCACTGTCACAGAGCCCTGTTCACGGCAACAATGTCTAAAAGCAGTTTGATCCTACCTAGAAAATATTGCATTGTCTTTGGATTCTTCCCACTCTTTCTCCTCCGTTGTCTAAGTGACCACATTTGCAAGTGTTTTATCACAATGATAACCCAAAAGCTCACCCCCTTTGAAACAACCCCAGTGCCACCATAGTTGCAAGAGCGCCAGGTCTGGCCCAGTTCAAGGGAAGCAAAATCTCTGAGGCTGCTGGAAGAGAAGGATGATGGGACGAGTAGTAACAATCAGCACCCAAGAGCTGCATGCCATGTTGATTTCAGTCACAGGTATAAACGATCACCAGTTTCTTTTTAGCCACCAAACCCTGCCATCGAAACTCAAAATGCAGAAGGGAAACCAGGAGAACCCACTCTGGCCAAATGTGGCCAGAAGGAGCTGGGGAGGGAAGCAGATTCCCCTCAGCCTGCCCCCCACTCCCCAGGCAGCCTTGGAACAAGCTTCAAGGACATCAGCGTGCAAACCACACATAGGAAGTATATGCTACTCGAGTGACTTACTGAATATTTCTTCCTTTCTACTCATGTTAGGTCTCAGGAAGTATTTTTACAGAGAGTTTGTAATACATGATTCCCAACACAAATATGAATTCCATTAAATTTAATTTCAAGGAAAACAGTGCGGAAAACCTAAGAGGAAGAGAACACACCTAACACCAGTCTCCTCAAAATCCTCTCCCTTCCACCCCCAACTCTCCTCCCCCCCCCCCCCATCACACATACAGACAAGCACATAGAGTCTACATTTTTGTCTGTAATGAAGAACTATTAAAATTCTCCCTAAATGAGATTTCCTTTTAGTGTTACTACTTTGGGGGAACCAAAAGATAGATTGTAAATGGACTTCCTACTAGCCAGGGACAAAGGGTATCCTCAGAGGGCTTCTGTACCAAAGCAGCGATTCCCATTTTTAAGGACTGAGACTAAAATCAGGATGGATGTGGCTGGACGCTGCCCCCAACCTGGGAAGTTCTATGCCACAGACTTAAGTCTTCCTATGCAATGAGATGGTGTTCTCCAGTACAGGCCCGGACCACCGGCTCTGGGTACTATTTAAAATCCACATCCCAGAGCTCCTGGGTGGCTCAGTAGGTTAAGCATCTGACTTCGGCTCAGGTCATGATCTCACCGTTCATGAGTTCAAGTCCTGTATCAGGCTCTGCACTGATTGCTCAGAGCCTGGATCCTGCTTCGAATTCTGTGCTCTCTTCTCTCTCTGATCCTTCCCCGCTCGTGCTCTGTCTCTCTCTCTCTCAAAAATAAATAAACATTAAAAAATAAAATCCACATCCCAAGTGCCATCCAGAAGGTTCTGATTCAGTAGGTCTGGCATAAGACTGGGGAACCTGTGTGTTACAAGCACAGCAGGAGATACTGTTGCTGGTTGCCCAGAGACTACCTTTAAAGAATTATTGCCTCAGTGGTCGTTGTCCTTTTTAAAGCAAAGGCTCCTGGGGTGCCTGGGTGGCTTAGTCGGTTAAACGTCCGGCTTCAGCTCAGGTCATGATCTCACAGCTCATGGGTTTGAGCCCCACATTGGGCTCTGTGCTGACAGCTCAGAGCCTGGAGCCTGCTTCACCTTCTGTGTCTCCCTCCCTCTCTGTCCCTCCCCCACTTGCACTCTGTCTCTCTCAAAAATAAATAAACATTTAAAAACTTAAATAAATAAACAAACAAATAAAAAGCAAAAGCTGCCGTCCCCTTTAGACCACACCATCTCAGAGTTTATGCCCCCATGGAGCTGAGCATCAGAATATCGATACAGATGATTATATGCAAATGACATGAGAAAGCTTCCTCAGCCATGTTCCTTTAAGTTCCAATAGATGTCTCAAAAACATGGCTGCAAACTCTAACTGAAAGAGTAAGGGGAAATGAGTCCTCAGCACCCAAAGTCAAGAAGTTGCTGGTAAATTCATTTGAAACCCTGGAAGCCATGGGAAGAACCAAACACACTGGTTACCATTGTTAGGAACTCTGACCAAACCAATGCTAATGATAAAGGTGCCAATCCCGTAGAGCCCTCCCTAGAGCTCTCCAGCTTGGGTGGGTGAGGGGAGGAATGGAAGTGGCCAACTCATCACCCAGACCAGGCTAGGAAGTCTCATCACTATGATCCTTTTAGTTTAAAAATATTTTTACTAAAAATATAAGATAAGATACAATACAATACAATACAATGAAAATATTTTTCTTCTATGCCCAGAAGACTTCAGGTCAGAATCAGTTTTTGATTGGTCTTCAGCAACGTATTTCTGAGCCATTTTTTCCCTTTCTAGCACCATACAAGCCATAATATTATGTGGCTCTTCTAATAATGCTGACAGTTGCTCATATTTGTATGGCCTCTTAGACTTTGCAAAGTGTTCATCAAGTTGGTCTTTACAACCTTTCTGTAATACAATGAAGACAAGTCTTAACCCATCTCATATTTGAGGAAAGTGAGGCTCAGAGTGGTTAAGTGACGTGCCCATGGTCAACAGCTAATAGTCAGCCAATGTGAAACCTAACACAGGTCTTCTGACTCCAAATACTTTCCATGATTCCAAGCACTTGATGGGACCAGTCCCCAAGAGATTTATGCCTATACAATGTTCTAGAATTAAATTACCTTGCATCAGACAGAACCAGTGCTACCCTATTGCTGATTCCCTATGTATAATATAAAAACTAAAAACTCTGCTCTAGCTGTCAGAAAAATCACTAAATCTGAAAAGGATAAAATATTGTCTGATAATGTAAAGTGCCTTGGAATATAGTAGTTGTCGCTCAGGAAACCATATTAAATAAGTCAACCCCACAAATGAATTGTAAGACTGGGGCTCCTGGGTGGCTCAGTCTGTTGAGCTTCCGACTTCAACTCAGGTCATGACCTCGCGGTTCACAAGTTCAAGCCCCAGGTCAGGCTCTGTGCTGACAGTTCAGAGCCTTGAGCCTGTTTCAGATTCTGTGTCTCCCCCTCTCTCTGCCTCTCCCCGACTCGCACTCTGTCTCTTTCTTAAAAATAAATAAACATTAAAAAAAATTGTTTTAATGAATTTTAAGACCTATAAGTAGTTGAGTGATTTTTAACTCTCTGTCCATTTTTCCCACTCAAATTTACAGTTGCCTTAAAGAACATATGTATTTATATTCTGGTTGCAAACGACACCAACCCAAACTAGCTTAAGTTTTAAAGTGGGAAGAATTGTATTGGCTAGTTAATTAAATTAGCAATTGAATAAAGACTCTTCTGGCAAGGCTAGGTCCAGGGCTCAGGCAAAGCCATCACGGCTTTGAGCCTCTATCATTACCATCTCTTGATTGTGTTTTCTGATGAGCAGGTATCACCCTCAAACAACATTCTCTCCCTGCAGAATACTGGGAAGGGTCAGGATTTACACCAGTTTAGCAGCCCCAGAAGAAAGAAAGCTTTTCTTCTCTGTAGTTCATTGAGCTTTTATTGGCCCTTGTGGTCATGTGCTCATCTCCCTACCAATGACTGTAGCCAAGGAGATGTGATGCTGATTGGCTAGGCCGGGCCGTATGTCCCACCCACCCTACCTCTGGCTAGAGGGGCAAATACCCCTACAGGAGCTATATAATAGACTGAAAGTGGGAAAGATGGTGATTTCGTCTAGTAAAATCAGCATTCAGCTACCGGAGAAATTAATGCTCTGTATTCAAACATAAGAAATGTTCCACAGTTGTTATCATCGGCTCCATTTAATGAAAATGAAACTGAGTCCCAGCAGAGTTAACTGAATTACCCCAGGTCACACACACCTAGAAAATAGCGGATCTGAGCATCACATCCAGGTCTGTATAGCTCCAAAACCTATTCTCCCTCTACTCCACCAGGTGGCCTTCATGTTAACGTCAATCAGGAGTCTAGGATTTAGACTCTGTGACCCTTCATTTACAACCAAGTCACGTTAGAAATGGTCCTGAGGTGCCTGGCTGGCTCAGTCAGCTTGATATTGAGGTTGTTAGTTTGAACCCCAAATTGGGCATAGAGATTACTTAAAAATAAATATTTTTTGGAGGCACCTGGGTGGCTCAGTCAGGTGAGATCTGACTCTTGATTTTGGCTGAGGTCGTGATCTCGGGGTTTGGTTTGTGGGTTCAAGCCTCGCTTCCAGCTCTGGGCTGACAGCAGAGCCTGCTTGGGAGTCTCTCTTTCTCCCTCTTTCTCTGCCCCTCCCCCATTCTCCCTCTCTCTCTCTCTCTCTCTCTTCTCTTTCTCTCTCTTTCTCTCAAAAATGAATCAACTTTTGTTTAAAAAATAAAAAGATTTTTAAGTTGAGCATCTTTTAAAAATAAAATAGAAATGGTCATTGGTCCCAGGAATTCTATTCTTCGTATCATAAAAATTTCTACATCTTCAGATCTTGGCTCCATCAGTCAGTGCTTCCTCGTGAAAACTTTCCGTGGCCACCCAACTAGACCAAATTCCTAAGCTCTTATAGTACCATGTATCTCCTTTTAAAATACTTGTCCCCATTAAAGTTACACATTTCTGAGGTAATGAGATTAATGTCTGCCTTCACACTAGGCAAGAGAGCAGAAGTCATATCTGGTTTAATACATCTATATATTCCTAGCACCAAACGTATTACCTAAAGATTTGTTAAATGAATGAATGAATCTACCATAAATAAAGAACTCTTTTCTAAAATGGATGTATGTGAACTTTGGGCAAGGGCGAGCGACCGGGGTTCAGTAAAAATAACAGCTGAGGCATTCATAAGAAATGGTGGTAAAGGCAAGAAGGGGGGTGGGGGGTGGCTAGACAAAATGTATTCTATCTTTAGTTGTATGTGCAAGGACTTAAGTCTTCAAGGGATGATGGGGTGAAGGAGAAGGGAGAGTCCAAGGAAAAGAAAGCACTGACCCTTTTATCTCATATCTGAGTGCTAGTTGTTAAATATACCTGAAAGTCAGGGACTGAAAGTTTCTGGACAGTTCCTGTATATTAAAACGATGGTTCTCAAGCTTCAGTGTGCTTTAAGAAATATCTAGAGCAGTTATGAAAAATATCAATCCCTGAGACCCAGCCTGACCTGAGATTCTGTTGTTCTGTCTTAAAGAATATACATATTTATAACTGATACCCCACCCTCCCATACGCACGCTCTAATGAAAGTGGCCTCAACCCACTCTTTAAGAAACGCTGTTAATAAACCATTTCCTAGTTTAAATAGTGCCTGAAAATAGGCTGAGGGTGGCTGTGTAAATTGGAGGTCCGGCCGCCTATAAACAAACCTTGAAGGCTGTACCCTCAGAGGTCCCAACAGCCCATCTGGTCCCACGATTCCATATGAAGGTATGCACCAGGTGAAAATTCCAAAGATGTAAACATTGCAGTCCTGTAGCCTTTCTCTCCAAAGGGCACTTTCAGATGTCTGCGGGTCATTTCCGATCATTGGGTCTCTGTTTTCTGTTGTTCTGGGCCAGCCGCTGTGGCAGGGGTGGCCAACTCTCTGACTTGTGACATTCTAGGTCTTTCTGTGCCATCATTACACGAGTGCTCACCATCTCATTAACTTCTTATCAAAATTCAGTTTAAAGAGAATTTTACTGAGGCAGAGAAACATTCATTTCATTGGCAATACCTTTCACTTAGTGATGTCTTGTAGAAGCTTAAAAAAAAAAAAAAAAAAAAAAAAAAGCAAAACATTCCCAAACCTTTTGCTATTCCCCCACCCTTCCAACACGCTAGAAAAACTGAGGTGCCCCCTCACATTTGCAAAAATTGGAATTTCTTCTTCCTGCCTTTACTTCCTAAAGTAAGTCACCAAATTCCCAATTAAAATGCTTCTTCTAATAAACCGATTCTAGTTTCTATTAGCTCGAATTTTGTCAGGACAACTTCTGCAGTATTACCAGAAGAGGGCAGCAGAGCACAGCGCTCCAGGAAGCAGGCACCTGAAATAGAACAGGGAAATCAAAAACCCAAGGTGTGTAGCAATAGTAAATGCATGAATCTTGAAGTGACGCCCTTCTGTTGTGATATTTTTCTGATCTCAAGTTAGTGTCTGCGACGCTCTGGCTAATAATCACGTTAACAAACTGCATCGTCTCTTGTGTTGCCAGAGACAGGTAAAAATCACTGTGGAACCGTTCTGGCAATATGTATGGTCAGTCTCATGCTGGGGACCCGGGAGATCATTTATTCAGACAAGCAATGAGTTGGAAAGATCTGGTGCTGTGCTTAGGATAACATGTAAATTTGGAACCCCCCCCCCAATATCTTTATTAGATTATACATACTTGACTTTTTAGAACCAATCAGACTCAATCAGCAAATGCCCTTTATATGGTAAACTTTGTTTATAAGGAGGCAAATATAACCAAGACGTTTGGCTCCCTAGGCTTACCTTCAATGGATTTATAATCTAGGAGGCAATTATACCTACTCAACTACTCTGTATTAGAATGGTAGCAGTAAATGCAAGGAAGCTGCTTATTTAAATGTACAGATTGAGCATTTGTTATGTGATTGTCACACATAGTATGTAAAGATCTTTATTGCTCAGTTAATCCCCCCAGCAACAGTAAGATGCAAGTAAAATACGGACGAGGACGCTGAGACTTAGGTAGGTGAAGCTTATCAGAGCTGGGATGGACCCCTTGGCCAATGTGACCCCCACGCTTGCCCTAAAAGAGATGCTATTGGTTATTCTGCTTATTGCAAAGAATAATGAACGTCCACTTATGAAAATACTCTTAGTGATCTGGCCTTCTGGTTTCCTTGAAGTCCCTCAAGGCCTTGCCATATAAGGAACAGGTTCTGCAAACCATATATATGCATTGTGAAGAAAGTTTTCACTAGGAACCAACAGAGGGCAGCAGTAGATAAACCAGTCACAGTCCTTTATCTGCCATTAGGACCTTCAGGCCCCAGAGGATGTGGGAGATGGGTGATGGATGGGTACAGGGCTGGAGAGCACCAATTTCTAATTGCCATTAAAAAAAAAAAAAGATCTCACCATGGAGGAGGCTAAAAATGTCCCCAGCAAGGATCAAAGTTCACTTAGAAAATGTCTCTCTTAATAAAGGGAACTAGAGATAAGGGATGTGGCACTCCTTCTCCAAGACGTTTGACATTGTGGATGGTAAATAGGCCCACAAGCTTTTAGCCCAAACCCTGAGGGGTGCTTGCTCTCCCACAGGCACCTTGCAAATGAGCCCGATGCAGAATTGCTAAGTTTCCGTGCTGGGTCTACGCACACCATGGCGACAGGGTCCTGAAGGCCGGCCTGCAGCTGTGGAGCCCTTGCCCGGCATTGGCATAGATGCCCGTGTCACTGGTGAGGGCTGCCCAGGGACAGCGGCCCTGCCATCAGGGACCGAGGCTGGCTCTACTGTGACTGGCACCTAGTGATCAAGGGCTCATTGCTTGTGACAGCATGTCACTTCTGCGCTTGTCTGAGATGTAGGGAGGACTTTGCAAAGCAACCAGAAGCCCTCCTTCCGTGGGAGATGGGAGGGGGAAACAAAAATGTGTGGCTTGACTCTGAGAATTGGCTTGCAAAAAATAAAATGGTAACAAGAAATAGTTGGGGCATTAGCAAACGAGCGTCTGGTCCCTAACTGCTGACCAAAAGACCTGTACAAACAGGGCAGTCTCAGCCAGGGCCAAGGTTACATTAGGTAAAACCTATAAAATTTCCACTATTCGACCAGTTTTGAGCTACAGAAATGGCAATTTGCATGTGGCTTAGCCCATTAAAATAACAAACAGCAATAATAACTTCTAGCTTTTATCAAGCACTTGGTGTCAGGAATAAATTCTAAGTCCATTCCACACGTGAACTCATTCAGCTCTCACAATAAGCCAATGGGGAGGTAGGTCCTCACATTATATCCCAGTCTACACGTGGGGTAACAAAGGACCAGAGAGTCTGAGTAACTTGCTCTAACTCACACAGCCAGCGGGTAGCAAACCTCAACCTGAACCCAGCTACGAAGTACAGGGCCTCAGGGACAAGGACATGGTTGACGGGAGAGGGTTTCTTCAGGGACCCGGGTAACAACCTGACGATCTGCTTTTCCTTCCCAGGTCAGTCAATACACGTTTGCTATGTGCAGTTATCGGGAGAAAAAAGCGGAGCCTCAGGAACTTCTACAGCTGGATGGCTACACTGTGGATTACACCGACCCCCAGCCAGGTACCCACCCACCCTCCAGGCTCTGCACCCACAGAACTCTCCCCTGACACCAGTCACGGGTCAGCTCACATTTCCTGGGCGCGTCCTCTGTGCCGGGCACTAAGCCGACTTACTAGGTCTTACAGGTGACCAGGACAGCCACAGGCCCTGATGTTATGGAGTTTCCATCCCGGTTAAGTGAACGCCGTCTCAATCAAGGGCTTTGGTTTTACCCAACGGATCTTCATAAAAGCAAACAGAAAACATAATACATTTTTCTTTTCCATAGCTGTGGCATGGGAAACGTGCACTCCACCTAGAATGCTACAAAGGACATGACTGAACGGGGAGTCCTATCGGCGCTCTCAGGACTATGTGTGTGTATGTCAGTGTGTGTTGTTTTTCACGAGTGCTGTGTGGGCCTGGCAGGGTCTGCGTCTCCACGTCTAAGGGAGCCCGTCCTGTGTATCTCTGTCTGGTAACTACAATTCAGGGGTAGCTGATGGCACTTGAAAAGAAAGCCCTTCTTTCCTAAGAAGACACCAGTCCCCCAGCATAGACACCGAAGCTCCTAGCCTTATGTAACTAAAAGAACCACACAAATGGTAGTATTTCTCATAAGTTTTACATCCTGCCCCCTCACACCTCTTCCCCCCCCCCCAGTTTTATCTTTTTCCTGGGGGGAAAAAATGAATAAAAATCAGCCTCAAAGAACCTTCAAAATGGGGGGGGGGTGCGAAATCATTTCAGCATATTAATGAACAACAAGCACCAACAGCCCTCTCCCAGAGAAGTTTATTTTTATGCCAAATCTGCACAAGGGAAACATTTCCAACCATACTGCTTTATTTGGCCCAAAACCTTTTTTTCTACTCCCATATTGCTCTTCCACATGCAACAAAATACACATAAAAGAAAAACAGAGTTTGAGAAAAGATAGGATGTTAACCTGAAAAGGTGCGGCGGGGGAAGGCCCAGCCCGCCTCGGAAAATGAGCACCTTCAGAATCGCCACCCTGAGTAATTTGGACCAACGCCCACCTCCCGCCTTGGTAATCTGCTTCGGGCCAGAGCGTGATAGGGAGCTGACCACGGAAGGCGAATGTTTCCGCCTGGAAAGCCTTCCTAGTGAATGGAGACTACGGGTTTGAAACAGTTGCATGCATCTCACTGAAAGGATGTGGCTCCCGAGTTAAGAAACCAGCCTCACGGGTTCTGTGATAGTCTGCATTCTTCTCAAACCATCGCGTTCCCTTGAGAAAAATAGATTCCAACTTTCCAGAGACCTGCGTTTTCCAGCGGGAGGCAAAAGGGCCCCACCTGAGAAGGAAATACACTAGCATCTTCTTCTGACAGTAATTCCTTCCACGCCCGTTCGCTGCTCCTTTCTCCCACACGGTTGCATTTGGACCTTACACAATCCCACCAAGGAGACAGGACCAGGATCATCTTTCCCATTTTGAAAAGAGAGAAAAAGAGCTGGAACTCAGGGTCTAGCCCACGTCATTCTTTGGCACTTGCAGGAAAACACAGCGATGCGTATCGCTAGAGCAAAGCTCGAATTGTTATTTTAGCCCAGGGAAGCAGAATTCTCTTCCTACACTGGGGAGGGCAGGAGCAGAGAGAAAGCTGTTCTGTACACATGCAAAAGTTAGCCGCGCACATATATGCTGAAAGCCTCTTTTCTTTTTTCCACATTGATCCCACGGGATATCATTTATAAATTCCTCCACCAAAGGTGTAAACGGAAAGTAAACGGATTATGTTCTTGAGAATAAGAAGCCACTTCTTTTCTGCTCTTCCGTGTACGAAGTCCTATGTATTTCCAAAGTGATGTGTGACTGAAAATGGAGATTTAAAGGCTCCCACTTGTCAGAAGAAGTCTAACTCAGAACTGCTTAAAGAGTGCTTGTTAAAAGTAGAAGTTCCTGGGGCGCCTGGGTGGCTCAGTCGGTTAAGCGTCCGACTTCAGCTCAGGTCACGATCTCGCGGTTCGTGAGTTTGAGCCCCGCGCCGGGCTCTGGGCTGATGGCTCGGAGCTTGGAGCCTGCTTCCAATTCTGTGTCTCCCTCTCTCTCTGCCCCTCCCCCGTTCATGCTCTGTCTCTCTCTGTCCCAAAAATAAATAAATATTAAAAAAAATTTTTTTTAATAAATAAATAAATAAATAATAAAAGTAGAAGTTCCTGGGCCCCACTCCTAACCTATGAACCAGAGGGGCGGAAGGCAGAATCCTCATAGTTAAATAAGCAGTGTAGAAGGATCCCTATGTACGGTCCCGCTTGCCAGCTGGAGAGGGAGTCATGCACAATTTAGCCCCTGTCCTCAGAGATTTGAAAATCTCAACTGCCCCCGACAGGTGAGCGTGCAAATGGGGAAGGACATCTGAGTACTTCCTCTTTCTCCTGCTCTTGGCTTTATGCAGGGCACAAGTGGAGCCAACAGGTGGAGGTTGTTTATGGGGCAGATAGCGTCGTAGGGGTCCGTGTCCTTGCCTTTGCACCAGGCTCTGATTGAAATGGGCACCTAGACACAAGCCTGTGTGCCCCGTCAACTCTACCTGTTTAGTATCTTTGAAATGTTAACTTGGGGAATTAGTAAATCATTGTGTGTGAATTTTACATACAGGGTGCTCATCTTTACCTAAAAATGGAAAATGCTTCACTTCAACTCTCCCTGGGTATGGTTTGGAGAGTATACAGTGATCTCTCAAGTTCTATGAGATTAAGTAATTACGTCTAAATAAAAGGACATTCCGAATAATTCAACGGCACAATTTAAACAAGCACATCAAGCCTTAGACAACTTTGCCGTTAGGAATAGACTATGTCAGGGCTCCTGGGGGGCTCAGTCAGTCAAGCTCCTGACTCTTGGTTTTGGCTCAGGTCATGATCTCACCATTTGTGAGTTCGAGCCCCGCATCGGGCTCTGTGCTGATGGTGTGGAGCCTACTTGAGATTCTCTCTCTCTCTCTCTCTCTCTCTGTGTCTCAAAACTGAATTAATAAACTTTTAGTAAATAAGTAAATAGACCATGTCCATCCAAGCAGTTTGTTGGAACAGCAGCTCCCCTTCCACCCTGCAGGGAACTGGCCACTATTCCCTGCCTGGGCTGCCTCTGTCCTTTCCCAGACGTGTTTTCTCGTTCTTGACAGGTCCATACCTGTGGGGCTGTGCTCCACGTTCTCCTTGAAGCGCCCATGCACTTCCATACGACACGTCCCACAGATTCCGTCCCCAGGAATTGCTCTGCCTGATCTAAAACTCTGCTGCCTCGGAGCATGTGTCGATGTTCACTTTGCTTTCTCCTCCCTTGGGATCCTTTCAGCTGGGTTGCTCTGCTCCCTCCTCACTGTCGTTGGTGTGCCCTTGGTCTCCCATGCTTTCTGGAAAGGCTCCGCTGCTCTCCGCTGCTGTCATTGCCATGGCTTCTGCTGCTTTAGAGATTTCTCCTTGGGCCCCACTCTGTGCACGATGAGGCTTCATTCTGTTGTTAACAACTAATTCTCAGAGAGCTTTTACTTTGCGTCAGGCCACGCTATTCAGCTTTGCAGGAGTATAGCACAAGGGTTACGATCGTTAGCTCTGGAGCCAGACGGTGGGGGGAGAAGCCCAGCGCGGATACTTACAGCCCTATTTTGTGTTCATGGCCTAGTTATCGCCTTCTCTGTGACTGTTTCCTCATTTATAAAATGGGAATAATAAGGCTTCCTTCATAGGAAGACCATTGAGAGGATTAAATAAACATCTGAAAACTTCTTAGTATCTTTCTACCTCTACCTCTCCACTGTCCAAAGCAACTCCATGAACTGATGTTTTGATGGTGGCTCCAGGAACACAGCCTCCCAAGTCCAGGAGGGTGGGGATCCAACACCCTGGAGGGTGGGGGTTGGGGCAGGGAAAGTACCCGCCGGTGATGCCTAGCCTGGCATTCACCGGCAGTATCAAAGTGGCTTATTCCAAAAGTTACCATGAGGCTGGGCTGCAGAAGGTCTGTTGACTCACTCTTTCTTTTACCTCCTTAGTGTTCATTTTTCAGGGCTTCGGGCATCCCTCAGAACTCTTCTTTCTTTCCCTTCCAGATTTTCCTTCTTATCATGCCATCCATTCATTTCATCAAGTTTTCCCAGCTTGCTAACTGTATATCATCCTATCCAAATCACCCATTTAAAAACCCTCCATAAGGAATTAGGCAAAATACTCTCTCATAATCATAACTACAAAAAAAAAAGCTTTTGTTAAAAGTGCTGTAGCACTAGACTTTCCATATAAAGAAGTAGCTGCTTATGGTTCTAGAAACCCTGGCAATTCTAAGTGCAGAACTCCCCAACACACACCCACTGTTGCTGAATAGACACCTGAATTAACATTATCAACACAACGGAGAAGTCTTAATGTCACCAGAAATCTTTTCCATTGGCAAATGTCAAACAGGCTAGTGACTGGGCCTTGTTGGAAACTTGGGGATGCTCTTCCCAAATATTCCCGCTCATTCTCCTCTCCATATTAAACTGAGAGTTTGGAGGATGATGAAAATATGAAGCTTTATTTCCAGCCAGTGACTGGCATACACAGTCTTCTGGACTATGTCGACAGACACGATGTAGCTTTGGTCTGAGCCCAAAGAGGCTTCCACCCACCTCTCTCTCTGAATTTTAACCTTGAGAAGAGCCTGTGGAAAAAGATGGGTCTGTAGAGCATTCATTCACTCAATAAGTATTCGCTAGATACCTACACTATGCCATGCGCTGTTCTAGGTACTAGGGAGACAGCAGTGAACGAAACAGACAAAAATTCCCTGTCCTTATAAAGTTAAGTAAATTACATAGCTTGTTGGAAAGCGATAAGCAAGACAAGAGAGATGGTGACTGAGGGGTAAAGGTCAAGGAGGGACTCAACAAGAATGTGATGTTTGAGCAAAGATATGAAGGAGGTGATGATGTGAATCATGCAGATATCTTGAGGAAGCATGTTCTAGGCACAGGAAGGAGCAAGTGCAAAAGTCTCGAGGTGAGAACATACCTGGAGTGTTCCAGGAACAGCAAGAGATCAAGTGTGGCTCCTGGGAAGAACGTGCATGTCTGCACGAAGGAAAGAGGAGGAGGAGGAGGAGACAAGGGTAGACGTAGTGGTGGGTCAATTCGTGGAGCCTTGAAGGCCTTGTCAGAACCTAGACTTTTCCTTTGAGCAAAATGAGGAGCAACTGGCTGGTTTTGAGCAGAGGAGTGACATGACTCGACTCTCGCTAAACTGATTACTCTGGCTGCCATTGAGAATCGACTATAGGGAGTGAGGATGAGGCAGGGCAGATAAGGTGGGAGGCTATTAAAATAGTACAGGTGAGAGATGAGCATGACTAGATCCAGAGTGAAAGCCCTGGAGGTGGAGGAAGGGGTCAGATTTTGGTATAATGTTCTGAAGGCAGAGCCATCAGAATTCCATTGGAAGTGGGTGGTGCGAGAAAATGAGGAGTCAGAAAGGATCCCAAGGTTGAGGGCTTGAACAGCTAGAGGGGGGAGCTCAGCTTTACTGAGATGGAGAAGAGTTTGGGAGAAAGACCAGGAGTTCACTATTGCATATGATAAGCTTGGGGTGTCTAGTGTCTATCAGACATCCATGTGAAGAAGTCAAGGAAACCATTAGATGTCCAGGTCTGCAGTTCACAGGAGCGGTCCAGGGTGAAGATAGAAATGTAGGGACCATGAGCATATTCATGGTGTTAAGACTGGAAGGCATCATTGAGGAAGAGGAGAAGAGGTCCGAGGACTCAACGCCAGGATGCTACACCATTCACCAGTCAGGAGGAGGAAGAGAAGCCAGCAAACAAGACTGACAAGCAGCAGTCAGGGAGGGAGGAGGAAATTGGGAGACTTGGAACCAAGTGGAGAAAGCGTGTCTATTTCAAAGAGAATAGAGTGTCAAGTGTGGCTGATATGTCGATGGATAGAATAAAATGTAGACTCTGAACTGATCTTTGGATTCAGTGATGTGGAAGTCGTTGGTGACCTTGACAAGTTTCCATGGGGCAGCAGCCTTATTGGAGAAGCTTTAAAGCTGAATGGGAAGAGAAAGACCTTTGTTACTGATGGTGTGGTCCTCAGATCAACACCATCCATCCTCTGGGAGCCTGTTAGGAGTACAGGATCTCAGGCTCCTGCCCCAGACCTACCAAATCAGAAGCTGCCTTCTAACAAGATGCCCACAGGATTCACATGTGGGCTACAATTTAAGAACCCACGGTCAGTATGGCTAACATTAACAACTCAGGCAACAACAGATGTTGGCAAGGATGCGGAGAAAGAGGATCTCTTTTGCATTGTTGGTGGGAATGCAAGCTGGTGCAGCCACTCTGGAAAACAGTATGGAGGTTCCTCAAAAAATTAAAAATAGAACTACCCTAAGACCCAGAAATTGCACTACTAGATATTTACCCAAGGGATACAGGTATGCTGTTTCGAAGGGGCACATGCACCCCAGTGTTTATAGCAGCACTCTCAACAATAGCCAAAGTATGGAAAGAGCCTAAATGTCCATCGACAGATGAATGGATAAAGAAGATGTGGTATATATATATACAATGGGGTATTACTCAGCAATCAAAAAGAATGAAATCTTGCCATTTGCAACTACCTGGATGGAACTAGAGGATATTACGCTAACAAAATTAGTCAGTCAGAGAAAGACAAATAATCATATGACTTCACTCATATGAGGACTTTAAGATACAAAACAGATGAACACAAGGGAAGGGAAGCAAGAATAATATAAAAACAGGGAGGGGGACAAAACATAAGAGACTCTTAAATATAGAGAACAAACAGAGGATTGCTGGAGGGGGTGTGTCGGGGAGGATGGGCTAAACAGGTAAGGGGCATCAAGGAATCTACTCCTGAAATCAGTGTTGCACCATATGCTAACTAACTTGGATGTAAATTTAAAAGAAAAAAGAAAAAAAGAAAAAGAAAAAGAACCCAGGGTACAGATTCCCCTTATGTTGTGAAGAGAATAATTGGAGTAACCGAAGGGAGAGGTGGGGTCAAGAGATGGTTTTTTGGTGGTGGTGGTGGTGGTGGTGGTTTGTTTGTTTCCAAAGATAAGAAAAACAATAGTATGTTTATAGGCAGATATCTACCCAACCAGTAGGCAGCCTGCTTGACACTTCTGTCCCTAGGAAGACAAAGACAGAGACAAGAGCCAGTCTCAGAATGTCTCTTTAACATTATGGCTTCACTCTGTGGCCAAGTGGGTATCAGACTTCCCATCTTAGAGTCCGATAAACTGCTCCTCCCTTCTCTGGCCTGAGGAAAAGCAGTAGAAATGGCCTTTCTTGGGCACGGTTCTGCCCAGAACATGGTGGCTCAGCTTAGTAGTGTTTATTCCCTTTTATTCCAGGGTTAGAGGGTGGCCGAGCCTTCTTTAATGCAGTCAAAGAAGGAGACACCGTGATATTTGCAAGTGATGACGAACAAGATCGGATCTTGTGGGTCCAAGCCATGTATCGGGCCACTGGGCAGTCACATAAGCCAGTGCCCCCGACCCAAGTCCAGAAACTCAACGCTAAGGGAGGGAACGTGCCTCAGCTGGACGCCCCCATCTCCCAATTTTGTAAGTAAATATGCCATTTGTTAAAAATAGCTCTGTAGAGGAAAGCAAATTTTCCAAAGTTGAATTAGAAAATCTAGTTGCTTTAATGTTAAGGATTCATAAAATTATGTTTGCTGGGGGGAAAAAAAAGATTAATTCAGGGGGAAAAAGTTGGAACTAAAATGTTAGATGAAAGTAATTTTAAAGTGCAATACTTGACATTTCCCCCCAAGGACTAAACAGAGGAAAATATATTTTAGGTATATTTTTATCTCTTTGTTTTGGTGAGAGTTTGGAATTCACAGCCAGGCTTGTATTTGTTTGAGTCCTTCAAATATAGTAGGTTATGTACGTCCTTGACTCATTTCTTCCTATTAAAAGTAATTTTAAAATAGGGCTTGATTTGAAGTAAATTTAAAGCTGCAACTTAGAACCATTTAAAAATAAATGATGACATTATCACATGCAGTGGAAAAAACAAAAAAAAAAAAAAAAATGGTACCTAAAATCCCATTCTGAGCAAATATACCAGGACCCGGCAATGAAGCTATTTCTTTAAATGTTGCTGGTTCATTTTCCAGTTCCTTTTCCTCTTACCTCTGTATCCGTTTTAATATCTTGCCCTTTTGCCATAACTTTTTGCTACCTAGGAGATTTTTTTTCCCTCTCCCAACACTTCTTATACATGAGGCAAGGTGAAATCCAGCATGCACTTGGAGACGTTTATTAAAACAAAGGCAGTGGAAACACTGGAAATATAAAGCACCAAATAAAGTAATTCATTTTAGTTACAAACATCAACTATAAATAGAGAGTTGTGCCATACCCCAAATATCAAGTCATTCAGGGATCACTCAGGTACAAGTCATTTTCAGCAATCATCATGATGATTCCTTACTTTAGCACGGAACCTACTCAGTCTAGTTCACAGAGACAACCATCCAGGCCAGGAGACATACAAATGAGGAAGGCAGACGAGGTCCCTGCTCTCAGGATACCTGCATCCCAGCACACAAATCAAAAAAATAAATAAGATATTTGCAGACATTGAAAAATACAAAAAGAATATAATGCAGTGGTGACTGGGTAGAGAGAGATGATCTGAACTCAAGCCCAAATGATAGGAAGTCAGCTCAAAAATACCTTCCCAGCAGACAGGAAAGCAGGTGCAAAAGCCCACAGCAGAAACTTGGTCTTCAAGGCAGTGGTTCTACATAATCTCTCCCTGTCACTCTTAAGCAAAATATGCATATGATTCGAATGATTTTACAGCTACACAGCTAAAGAGAGGTGAATTTTCTTTCCTAATAGATTCCACTGCCATGTCTATTTCTGTGTTCTTGTAACACCGTTGCTTATGGCAAAAACAAACAAAAACTCTTTTTGGATGAGAAACACTACCCATCAGGTGCTCCAAGAAATTCCTGTCCAGTACCAATGGTTTCTTAAAGAAAGATGTATTACCCATGGAACATTATGGATAATCACACCATCACTATGGGTTTCCATACAGAAAACCCTGAAAGAAGGAGGACGAAGTTGAGGAAGGACATTGGGGTAAGGGACAGCCCTCCTGAACGTAACCACCACCATCTTCCCCACTCTCTTCTTGTTTTCTCTAACATTTGTGACACTTAAGTTTATCTGAGATCAATAAAGAGAGAAGGCAACATCTCTTTCTCTGGTTTAGTCATGATTTGAGATCAAGCATACCCAATATTTATTTACTTTGTTTTAAAGAAACACTCCGTGATGGAATCCTTCCTTTCACCCTGCCTGACAGGCTCCATTTTAATAAATTTAGAAACAACACATCCTATCATGTTCCTCTGAAATAGAATTATGTGCACATCAGGGGAGAAAATTTCTAATTGTAATCACCATCCAGATCAACCTCATAGAACGTGTATCTGAATTCAGTGGTATTTGGAAAATGTTGGTTTTATTTCCAAAGAATCTCAATTTCTTCTGAAGTCATTTCACCTACCTTTCAGTGTTTATGTTCTATCATCTGCCCAGATCAAGAAATCACTGCTTCATTTGTGATTAGCCTCATTTTTTCCTCACTAGGGTAGGAAAGAGGAAGGAATTCAGGAGTAAAATTCAATGGAAACCAGGTACTGATTGAAAAGAAAGAAAAAAAGACCACCAGTGGAGGCTGCTGAAGAGGCAATGAGTGTCTCCTCATGGAAATATGCAGGGGCTTTTGATTAGATTTTCCTCTGTGGGTAAGATTCATTTAGCAAGAAAATTAGAGTGCTAGTCATTAGGCATCAGCAGGAAGATTTAATTGAGTGCACAGGAGCTTGATGTATGTCACCACCCTAGTTGACATAGGGAACTTGTATTAAATGGAGAATCCAAAGCAAAATTCTAAGGGTTAGAATATGGGTAATATCATCCCTAGGTAAGCATGGGAGCTAATAGGTAATATCATCCCTAGGGAGCATGGGAGGTAGACTGAGAGATATGTGAGAAGGTAATGTAATTCATGCCTCTGGAATTTGTCCGTACCTTGTGGCAGAACCACCTTCTCTAGTGTCTTCTTAATCACTGTTAGGAACAGGGGTTCTCCAAAGGGTGTGAGGCCCTACTACACCTCCAGGTTCTATAAGAACAAAGCAAACACATTCATCCATGCAGATTGTGCACTTCCTTAGTCACTTTGCACACAGACAAAAATGTGAATGGTGCCTGTTGAGTTGTGCGGTGCCCAATATGCACAACTGTATACCATGACCCTCCAATAAATGATAGTCCTTACCTGGAGCTTCAATCCAACAGTGTCGAACCCAATAATCCCATAGTTCCTTTACTACTAAAACAGACGCTCAGCACCCCTCCAGATTCTTTCTATCGCTAGTTTAGGCACTTAATAAAAACGGCAGCCAGAGTACCAGCAAGTGAGGCTTCTTTTCCCATAATTTAGCAAAGGAATCCAGTCAGGATTTTAACCGACCCAGCCTTTTGCACCACACCTGATCATTTGCAGTGAGGGGTATATAACACCAATGCTAAAGATTAAAAAAAAAAAAAAAGGAATAAGGAACTTTACATTCTGTAGTACTGCCACTGAGTAGTTATGCATAACAACCAAAAACTCGCTGGGGGTTGGAGAATATATCATAATTTTTAGTGGAATCTGCCACAAAATGGGGATTATGTCACAATTACTTTACAGCTACACTTAGTTTGTTAATTTCAAACCATCACTATGAAACAGATCGGGCCTGATCTATGGGTAGCAGTCATACTCACATTGTCGATTCATACTTAGGGTCACCGCCTTACCCAGATTTGCCCACGACTTCCCTGGTTTTAGCTCTGAAAGTTCTGTGTCCCCAGAAATTCATTGGTCCTGGGAAAACTGGGACAGGTTGGTCACCTGGCACTACAAAGCAAGGTTCTAGAAAAATGAAAAACAATCACAGCATAGTACTAAGTAGCAAACTTTGATCCTTCACTGATATTTGGCTCTCAGTCTAAATTGTCACGTCGCAAACATTCAGGCACCGGTTCTGGAACAAAATGAGTAAAACCAATCAAGTATTGCATTTTAAAAAGGTTTCCTTGACTTCCAAAAGGTAAGGGTCATTGTTAAATACCTAATTCTGTACACAGTTCATCAAATCCAATATCTGTTCAAAATATTTGCCATTCTTGCAAGTGAATAATTTTTAGGAACAACGTTCGAGCGAGTTAACTTTGTAATCACTTTATTAGTATTACTTGGCAAAGGGAAGCTATGGAAAAATGGGAGAGGTTTTTTTGGGTAGAGAAAAATAAACACTCCAGTCTTGTCCTGTCGCTGTCTGCTCAAGGGTAACTTGAGAATAGAACATCTTACAGTTTGGGAAGCTTGGGAGTAATTATGAGTTTATTTGGGTCTTTCTAAATTCAGTTTGACAGACTTCTGGGTACAGTTTTTATTTTTTGCAATTTCAAAATGAAAAGACACGTCTAAGAAAGAGTGGAGTGGAGTATTTCCATGGAATTGTAAAAACCGAAGAAAAAAATAGATCCTGCTATTCATTCGTTTGTATGTGACTCTACAATGATCTGGGGAGGGTTCCACCAAACTTTAAAACTTTTTTGTTCTTTTGTGGTTTTTTTGGTGTGTGTTGTCATTGATTTAATTTTTCCCCTTTCATTTTGGTTACAACGTGAAGAAATGAAGTCAGTGGCTAGCTGTCCAATATTTTTGAATCAATATGTGCAATGTTCCAATTTTGAAGGCCAATATTGCTCACCTTGGAAACTACGTCCAAATCGGTTGTTGAGGGTTGCCACAATTTATTACACCAAGTGGCCTCTCATTGAGACACCTGATTCCTGTCCAGTCTGTGTTAGAGGAACAGTAACAATCAGTACCTCCGTTCTCATGTGGGGTGGAGGGAGGGGGGATTTTAAGCTTTGCTCTTTGGTCAATGATTACTTGATATATCACTTGAAATGAGTCTCATTTTAATGTCTGTTTCTCAACTAATAACTGTTAATCACATCATACATCCCCAAAGTTGGATGTTTTTGAGAACTGTTCTATTTTTGCTATCACCCTAACAGCCTTCAACAGTTAGTGGGGTCTTGGTAACTGTTGGTTTGGGAGGGAGGGTTGATTTTGGTTTTTGTTTTATTTTGTATCATTTACGTTTTCTTGTTCAATCTTTGCTCAAACCCAAGAACTTTAGCTGCTAGGTTAGAACTCCTGTCTGCTTTCCTGAGCCTTGTTGCTAGTCTTTATGTTATTCTGGTTTGTTCCTTCTTACCCTGCTAACTTCTAGCTGGACTGAAGGGTAAGTGTTCCCCTATAGCTAGCACAGCTCAGATAATCAGACTAGATTATCTGACACCTGCAATGTGCTTCCTCCCTATCCTCTTAAATCTCCCTCATGTCTAGACTTTGTAGTAAAACTTTTCATGTTATTTTCCTGACCTTAGGTTTGAAATGTAAGCTTCCATACCGAAACTAGGATGCATGTGATGTGTGCATAATTGCCTCCTCTCCTTGGCTTTCATATTGGCATCAAATGATCCTCTGAGTAAAGCCAACCATTAACATCTCCTGATTTTTTTCATTCCAAGAATATTAATTAGCATCACAACAAAATGGCAAATAATGCCTTTGCTTCGTGGAATTTACAGCTACCTGACTGCTTAATGCCTGAAAACAGATCATTTTGCACTCTGATAATGTGGTGTTTCTCCTCTCCCATTCCAAAGATTAGAATGGTCAGCGGTACCTGTGGGGCGGTAGCCATGGATACCGTAACAAATAGAAAGGTGGGGTAGGAGACCCAAAAAGGTTAGCTGAACAAGATTTCAAGAAAGTGCAGAATACAATTGATAAAGTAAATGCATTATTTGAACACTAAAGAGGTCGTTGTACTTGACTTGAGGGTGTGATCCAAGTAAGACCCAAAAGAGGATTCATTTTGAAAGGACAGCTCTAATACATGGGACTGCCACGCACAAAAACAGGAAATTAAGGACGTGATTGAGTCCATATAGTTGATCCACAAAAGCTTCTGAATCACAACCCCCCCCTCCCCCCGCCCCACCAGAGGGTTTGGACCTCTGGTCTCTAATGTCTCTCCGCCAGCCACCCCACCCCCAAGAACAAGGATAGCAATAACTGTTTTGACATCATTTGTATTTGTATTAATTTCTCTTAATATACACCTGTAAGAGAAAAAAGAAACTTTAAAACTTACAAAAACCTTTCTCTTCGCTGAGTTACGATGAAAGAGAATCTACAATTCTTTTATTCATAGAAGGTAAAGCTGTCCACCCAATGTGTTGAGGGAAGACTTGACCTTAGAAGGAAATAGATAAATCAGTCAAGAGAGCAGGCAAATATGTACTTGAGTATTCTGAATGCTGATTTAGAAACCGTAGGTCATATCATTTCTCCTGCCCATTTAATAACAGTACTTTCTTCTAATTCTTTCTGTTTCTTTAATTTGCTTTCTTTACCCCTCTCTTTCTTTTTTTCTTTTGTTTTGCATAAATGTACCCCTGGCTAGCAGACAGATTTTTTTTTTTCACCACTCCAAGCAGATACTTAATTTAACTTTACTTTACTTTGAATGTCTGATGAGGCATTTTAAAAGCTTACCGTAGAATGTGAATATAGCGGGAATTTAGGATTTTGCTCTACTTTTTTTTTTAAAGAATGAAAGAAAGGATGGATGAATAGATGATTGAATGAATTCTGTTCTGAGCGAATTTACATATATTTGCACAACAACGCATTGCTATCCTAGTAGATTTCCAAATAGTCGTTTGCCTTTATTCCTTTCTATAGTTTTATCACTGAGAGTTTTGCTGTATCTTCTTATATTGTCAACTTGCAGTTGCTACGTTGCAGGAATGCAATATTAAAGAATTAACTCAATGCCAAATTAATTCGCATGACCCCAAACCACACTGTAAATCACTTTCCTTCTCATTGCAAAGGTAAATGACTTTTTAAAAAAGAATAGACTCCCTCAATTAGGTCAAAAATTTTCCCAACACCATGATAGTATCTACATAGTGCATGTTAAATGAAGGTTCGTTTCTTTGTTAAGTGTTTCAGGCACATTTAAAATGTATTATTCATTAATCGGCTGAGCACACTCATGTCATACAGTGATGTACAGTAAGATACATTATTAATTAGCCAACCACAGAAAGTTTATTTTTGCTCATGTCACAGGGAACATAAAGACGTCATCAAGCACTCTGTAAATTCACTGAAAATGTAATAACTACAGCAGGGGAAATTACAGATCATTTATTTATTCATTTTGAGATCATGGACAAAATCTCTACTATGCTTTTTACTCAAAGCAACTGTCTTATAAAGAATTCTAAAAATTAACTTGAAATAAACATCACATGTTTATCCCCTTAAGTATACTGCCATAGTAGTTTTAAAGTCAAGATTTTTGCAAAGTGCAATGTGGGCCTTCATAGCTCCTGAGAAGCCATGCTCTCTTGGCCATGCAAGTTAGCTTGACTGAGTCAAGGGGACCATGAAGGAATTAAGTTGTTTCTCAAGGGCAGCAGTCATGGGAAGACCAATCTTTTGCTTGCTATGCAGAGCTCAGTCAGGGCACAACATCCCCTCGTTACTTGATCATGCCAAGAAAAACTCTTCTAGAAAAATCTGTAAACAGCCAGCTGCCATCAATCATTGTCATTTCTCTATTTCATGTCTTCTGATGAGGTTGACTACTGTCATTGTTCGTTATTGTCCAAACCATACATTCACTCTTGTACTGTCAAGCAGATATGACAAGCACACATTTTTCCATATAAGAAAGATACAAAGTCACCTTTTAATTTGCAGTTGGGGTTCACAATGACTTTAGAGTCACATTAGCTATTCTCTTGCCTCTAGCATCCATCAGGAGTAACAACAGCTATAACTGTGCTCGAAATTTCAGCGATAAAGCAGCTACCTTTAGCTTATTATAAAAGGAATTCATTAGAGAAAGGAGCCTCTCTCAGACAATTTATTAATAATACAATAATTATTTTCAACGGCAGACTTTTTTTTTCTCCTAGCGTATGAAATGTTCCAAAATGTAATATTACAAAATAAAAAGAGAGATGACCTTTTGTCTTCATTCCCTTGGCTGTTAGAATAATAGGAAAATCTCAATAAAATGAAGGTTTGAACGCTGCATTAGTCCAAGAAAATTACCTTTATTCGGTAGACATTATTGCAAACTTATCTAAAAAATGGTATGTCTGAAACAAGATCACATACATATGCTTGTTATTAAGCCAAGAGATCATGAAAAATATATGTTTTCCATTGTAAGGAAGAAAAAGGAAACAGATATCAAACATGAAATAAACCCAGGCATCATGATCAAAGAACAACATCGCCAGTAGGGTCACCAATTAGTGACGTCACTTGGATTTTAATGAAGTAGATTAAATGAGAGTATAAAATCCACATAATCATATCACTTTAGGAACCAGAATTTTCCCAACATTCCTTAAATGCCAAACCCAATTGTTTCTGAGCAAACTTGGGGTAAAGTTTTGATTAGTTTCCACTTGAAAGTGTACTTGCCTTCCAGAAGTCTTTGTGTCCATCAGCCTGCTTTTGTGTCATGGATGCCATTAATAGTGCTTGAAATTTCTTAATGTAGCTCAGGTATATCAACTTTATTCGCCGAAGATTAGTCTGAAGTCATCTCTAGGCCCATGCTATACAGGACTTCAAAATCTTTATGCAGTTAAACCCCAGAAGGAACACAAGTAGCATTGTTTGGAAGATGTGTTGAATTATGCCCTACCTGCAGAGCCTATAAAATTACACGGCCAGTTTTTAGGACGTTTGGAGCCCTTGCAGACCAAGGAAAACTTAGGAACCATTCAACCAGGTCTGGAAAAGGCAAAGGTTGAAGTCCGTTCTTAAAATGCAGCCAATCCTTGATTTCTTAAAAAAACAAAAAACAAAAAACCCACGTATTAATGAAAAAGAGCATTGGTATGTATCTCCCAAAGCACGTGATAATCCAAACATCATTGGAGATTTCAGCCGCCACTTTAGCCTCCAGATTCTGTTTTGCTTACCCTATGTTTGGATTCATTTTCATTCTCCTGACACAAGGCAAACATTGGCAAAGGAAGCGATCCCAAGGTGTCCTGAATTCAGGAAGTAACTTTCTCATATTTTGCTCCGGGCTGTTTTCCCCTTGCTAACGGCAGCATTGGAGTTTCGTTTTGCTTTAATCAACCAGTTCCAATTGTTTGTACAGGGGAAAATGGAGTTGCAAGGAGCATCTATTTTGTAATGTTCAGCACTGTAGGAGAACAGACTGGGGCAGTGCAAGAATGACTATATGGTGTTGCTTGGGAAGCACCCACAAGTTCTTTGAAACAGAATTTGGAACAGCTGGACCACTGCAGTGTTTTATTTTAAAATAGACAACATATGTAATGCATATGGTCCTAGACATGTATGGAGACACAGGCAGACAATCTGAATGGTATCCAAAGACACCTGCACCTAGAATTCTGTTTCCTTCTATAAGATTTTTTTTCCCCCGAACAGCACATGTTCCCACTTTTGGATTTGCAAGATGCCATCTGAATCCCCATGTGTGTGACTCCTTAATAAAGTCAATGGGAAGTTTCCTGGGATGGAAGTGTCAGAATAAGTCAGTTAATAAACACCTCCTCAGGACCTGCCTCCTCTGAGAGCTGACGGGGGAAAGAACAGATCAGAAACTTGCCCTCAAGGAACATATTATCTAGCAAGGGATTCAACTTGTATGTGGGTGTTCTGACCACAGGAAAATTGGAACGTAAACCAGCAAAAACACAGAGATAGGACGTGCGAATTCGTTGTGCAGGGGCAGAGGAGAAGTACAATGCAGAGAGACTGGGAAGGCTCCCAGCTTCCTAGAAGCAATATGGTTTAAGAAACAACCTGTAACTAACATTAGCCATAAATACAGAGACATCCTTGGCTCGCTGAAAACTTTGATCAAGCTGGTTTCAGGAGCACTAAGAAATTTGCCCACTCATAGCTAAGGTTTATTGAGCACTTACTGTGTGCCAGCTGCCCAGGTACTTCTCAGCAGAACCTCTCAGCAACCTTCCCCCCATAGACTCAAACACTATTCTCCGTTTACATACGAGGAGGACACTCAGAAACACTAATCAGTCTGCATCACTGTCACATCCCTAGTAATGGCAGGGCTAGCCTCAAATTCAGTCTTTGTGACCCCTTAAGCCCACCCACTTAACCACCTGTTACCCTAGCTCAAATAAACTGTTTGCATTGAATTTAGTCTATCACCATTTCATTAAGAAATAGAAAATATTTGTTGAAGGAGTGACTTTATTTATTTTGATGAAATAAATTCATTATTTTAACACCTATGTCTCGAGTGCCTGCTGTGCACCAGGTACTGAGAGATGCTTGTTCGTTCTAGGTGCTGGGAATATAGCAGAGAACAAAAGTACCCAATCCCTGCTGGGACAGAGCTGAAAAATCAGACCCCTTCCCCTGACACCTTAAAATAGTGTTCCTGCTCCCCTCCCCACCCCACTCCTCTTTTTCTGAAGAAAATAAGCTCAGCGAGACTCTCAAAGATTTCATGGTAGACAGTCCCCCTTTCAAGCGCTGTTGAGTGGTTGGAACCAACAACTCAAGAGGCTAAATCTGGGTAAATGATGATTTTGAGTAAGCAAAATCCAGAGGCTGTTCGTTTAACCTGCTGGAAACTCCCACTGTGTTAGGCTCTATCTTATACATGTAGATGGTGTGCAAAGAGCTTAGGTGACCTCAGCAAGGGCAGTCAAAATCCGGCTCATTTTACGCCCAAGGAAACTGAGTCTCAGAGATCAACAAGCTGGGATCCCTCAGCTCTTTAAAAATAGAGCTCGAACTAGAGTCCAGACCTCCTAAAGGAGTCCCAGGCTCATCTCCATTGGGACCGAGAGAGAGAGAGAGAGAGAGAGAGAGGAAAGAAAGGAAGAAGGGAAAAGGGATTTTTATGTTGACAGAGTGGCTTTCTGAGAAGGAAAACAGGCTGATTTTAAGCACATTTTTCTGTAAGCCTCCTTTAAAACATAAGTGAAGGCAAAATTGGTCTTTAGATGTACTCTAAGCCAGGACTTAGCCCGGTGAAGCTGTATTGTGATGTATCGGGGAGGCGGGGAGTAGGATCCGGATCCAGGTCTCCACGGAGGAGCCAAGTTGCCTTTTCAGATGCATTTCCTGAGTGGGCAGGCAGCAAGGTGAAATAGTTCATCGCAAAGTTTTCAAGAGGTTCGACAAATAAAGAAGAAGAGACTTGAGACCTGTGTCCTACATTTAACAGCTACGAAAGAGCCCCCTTCTCTCCGAGCTAAATGACCGGTTCCGCCATCCTAATGGAAGAGCAGTAAAATAGCCGAGCCAAACTGGCAAAGTAAGGCCCCGGGCCGATTTGTCAGCTTGCAGCCTCTTCTGAGAAATCCGAGAGCAAGAAGCTGGTGCTAGCCAAAATGCCTCATCTCTCTGTTAAAATTGGGAGGCACGAGATGGGTGAGGCTTTTTATAAGGATGGGCAATTAGTGCGCTCCGCTGTTATTTTTCCTCGACTAAAGTGACCTGGGACTGACCCGAAGGGGGTGGGAGGGCATCATCTGTCCTGAGGGATGGAAAGGTGGCATCTGGATTACAGGTTTGCCCTCCTGCAGGGGTGGGGGTGGGGGGGGCGGAGATTTAAAGTTGGAGCAGGTTTAAGACGCTTGCCTCGGGCCAGAGGAATCTCACACAGACATAGTCTAGAAGCAGCTAGCTTTTTCCCCAGCATCAACTTCGGGCCACCTGTCTCAGTAGCCATCCTGAGTCAAAAGGAGAAATACAGCTTGGAGCCCAAACAACCAACAAAAGAATCCTCATAGATAAAGCACCCGACTTCACACTGAAAGCACTTTCTTGAAGTCAAATCCGAGGCAATTAACACAGCAAAGAATTCTTTCAGATAATCTAATATAATTCTCACGCGGGTGATATTCCTTCCAAAAGCTTGTGTTTTATCATCTTAATGGAGCAACTTGGCTATTAAAATACACTTTCTTCAACTTGCCTTCTGGAAGCCATTGCTTCTGTGTGTCTAGGGCATAAGCAACACATCCCGTTCAAACACTGACCACTTGCTGCTTCTATGAAAAATGACTAGAGATTTTGAAAATCTAACAGGAAGAGGGCAAGCATCTGACATACCGTGGATTTAGGTCTGAATGATACACCAAATCTATAATGCAATGAGAAATATTCAGCTTAAAGCCAGCGTGCTACCAAAATTCAAGTTTTCAGTCATACCCCAAGCATAGAAGGTGGGGGGGAGGGGGCGGGAAGCTGCCTGCGATAAAGGGCCATGTATGAAAATCTATCCAAACACCCTCTCAATCAGAAATTGATTTTCCTCCTGTCCAGACAGCATTGCTGGTCCCAGGCAGGTCCCCCCTCTTCCTTCCGGTAGAATATTGCATACCAGGGGATGAATAAACTCTTGCTTAATTTGATATACGATGCTTCTTCTTTGCAGTGAGCATAGCAGGAGAGTGAGTGAACATGAGGTGGAGTGAGCTGATTCCTTTAATGTGTAGGCTCTTCATTCCTACCTCTCCGGGATTTACTTGTTCTCACTTGAGTTGAATTCTGAGTTATTTTGCCGATTGAATATAGAGTATTTTAGTTACACATATTGAGATTAATTAGTTAGCCCTTAGGAGGTTTTGCTTGCAGCCTTCACCCTGTAAGAAAAAGTGTGAATACATTGAGACTATTAATTCACAATAAATGGCAGATCATAGCCCTTGCTGAGTAAATCTGTTTGTCTCTTTCATAAGCTTTGCTAATTGTAAGCACACTATAAGGCAATGACCTTGGCTATCACAAACTAAATTCCCACTTAACTTATTCTCCAGGTTTCAATGAAAATCTTTTGTTATTATTATTTTCTTTTAGTTTTGGAGGGCGGGGACCCAAATCTTTTGTGAAACCAAATTGGCAATGGGGATTTGGAAGGGGAGGATACAAATATTGTCACTTGGCTGAAAATCAGCATAACCCTTTTTCCAGATAATCCCAATAATTGTAGAGAAATTGCTCTAGATATAACCACTGGAATGGCAGAATCTATTAAAAACCTAAAAAAGCTAACTAGGCTTTTATAAGCAAAGATCCGATCTGCTTTCAGTGTTTGGTGAATTGCAGGCGAAGTTACGGTCGTGTGCTTAGTTTTTAAAGAACAACATAAATGCACTGGAGTTGTGATCATTTGATAAACATATTGATGCCAATATATTTTTGCCTAAATGCAATAAACTCACCAGTAAGTGATGCAAGTTGACAATGGGAGGTAAAAAGAATATCTTGCGGATGTTGGTGGGAGGGAAAGGGGAAACAGCTAGCATTCATAATGCCTAGTGAATTCCTGTGTATTTGAAATGTCAAAGAAAATGTGATGTGTTTCTCTAAATTGTGTCTCTCTCTACATGTATAAATGAACAGACGCAGATAGAGCTCAAAAACATGGCATGGATGAATTTATCTCTTCCAACCCCTGTAACTTTGACCACGCTTCCCTCTTTGAGATGGTGCAACGCCTTACTTTGGATCACAGACTTAATGATTCCTATTCTTGCCTGGCAAGTATATTCTTTGGTCTACAGCAGTTTAAACACGATTAACATTTTTTTTTAATGCGGTATTTCTCTACCTTTATATCAAAAGCTCTTTTCTCTGTTACAGAGCCCCTTTAACAATGGTAAATGTGTTCTTGATTTCCTGGGTTGAGATAGTTTTACTTACCAAAGAAGACAGAGCGGGAGGCAGTTATCAGTAGAGACAGATCCAATTCCCCAGCCTCCCCATCTAAGCTTCCCCCTTTTCAGCTGCTACATGAGAAATATTCCCAAGAGGGTAATCGAGTTTGGCACCTGCTTGTGGAGAACTTGTAAAAATTGCCTCGGTTTCTTAAGACTTTAAGATTCCCCCTCCCTCCCCTTCTCAGATGATAAGACCCTGTGCTTCGGTCTCAGAAATGGATGTGTTCTTTTTGTTTATTTTTCAAAAATTAAAATGATTTGTAAATAAATGTCACTTCACTTTTCAGAAGCTAAACTGGTTTGGATTTGTTTGTTTGGACGGCTTCTTGTTAGTCATAGTATTCGAAGCATTTTTCACCCTTTGGGGGAATTTTTTATGGCGCTTTAGACATTTGGAAGTCCAGCTCTCCAGCAAGAGCATCAACATTTCTTGAAATCCTGCTCTGAGCCTAGATTTAAATCATTTAAATTCAAGGGACAACTATTATGTCTTTTTAAAAATTCTGTCTTTATTGGATTCCTGAAGATATATTTTGGGCTTTATACTAATCAAATTCAGAAGCCTAAAAAAGACCCGGTTTATTTCCTTCTATAAACCATAAATTGTTACTTCATTTCTTAAAGGTAAATGATATGAATCCCACTTTATAGATGGGAAAGGTGAGGGGACATAACGAAATGACTTTACAAAGAGGAAAAGCCTCATCCCTGACTCTGCACACTAAGGTTAATGTGTCTGTATATTATAATACTATATAATTTACTAACGTTAACATATTATTGACGATAATATAAATAGGATGAAATGTGTTTCTTTCCTATGACACGCTATTTCTTCAATCTATTCTTACTACTTTTTATTTTAAATTCTGTTTTTTTTCCTATAAACAGGAGCCAAACTATTAAAAATAGTAGATAAAATAGTCTTAAAAACAGAAACGGGATTATATGGAATAATTTATTAATCTGCGTCTCATAAAAGATTCATTGATGATCTCGGGTTTAGAATCACTTCATCAGAAGAATCTGAACTTTGCCAAATTGGAAAGGAACACATCACTTTGACTTTAAAAAAAAAAAAAAAAAAAAAAAAAAAGCTTACCTTGCATTGCAAGGCAATTTTTCCCAAATGTGTTTCCTATGATTATGTGATTATTCACATAATTATAAATTGCATTCATGAAAGTTGTAAGATATGCCGCTGAGCTGAAATCATTCCCTTTTATGTATAATTCCTATTCTCTTGAGGAATTTTTTAAAGTGTTTTATTTTCAAGACTTTTTTCACATCATCATTTTTTTAAAACAATTTTCTTTTTCACCAAGAGATTTGTCACTAAGAAGAGTTAGTAAATGCTCTAAAAAATTAAGCCAGAAGTGAAATTTTGAAACTTGCTTCACATTAATCACATATAGGCTTAAAAATATGCTCCAAAACCCACAATTAATTATGAATAGCATAAAATCATTTCCCTCTGCATTTGTATACCTGTATCTATTAATCATTATCCCCAAATTTCAGAACATAACAGCAATTAAAAGGACCTTATCTCCTGCCTCTATATATTTCATTTTCTCATTATTACAATCTTTTTTTTTTTTTCAGTTAGTTTTGGAGACCGACCAGCAGGGATACATAAATTTTTCTGTGTCTTCGACTGAGTTCCTAATTGATATTTCTTCAACTCTTTTCAAAGCAGCTATTTTGGCATCTACAAAAGACTTGGTGTCATCTGAGTCGTAGAAAATATATTTTAATCTTTCACAGCAGTGTTGTTTCTAAGATTTAGCATTTGGGGTAGCAGATGGAGTGGCAAAGAAGTTGCCTATAGGGGCAGCCCACTGCCTCGACTACTCTCCCGCCCTCTGCAGTAACTTATAATTTGAAATAGGAAAGATGCCGTCTTTCGTTGGATGCATTGCTAAGCTGCGTGTTGTCAATCGAAGATTCCCCAGATCACTGATACAAGATCAGAGTATTGCAGAGGCCTCCCTCTCTGCACTTCTGTGGCCTACACCCGCCCCCTGTCACTGTCTCTTGCCTCTTCTCTCCCAAGGCGGAGAGCAATATTCGAAAGACTTAGGACCCGCAAAGTAAAATTAGATTTATATTTCAAAGAATTCTAAATTCCTGGCTTACAACATACCACCTAAGCTGGTTCACAGGTTTCTCCCCACTAACGAAAAGTTCGCTTTAAGCCACTTTGCTTTTGCGAAAGACCTCCATTAGTACTTGTTTTCAATAACCAAAAGGAATTCAAAGAGGATTTTTCGCTTGTACAAAATGATTATTGCTTCTCCACTATACACCATTTTGGCTTATGAAAGGTTTCACGGGAACATTCCTTTTTCAGACAGTGAGGGAAACCTGTGGGTTTTTTTAATTTTTATTTATTTATTTTTATTTTTATTTTTGCTTCGGAAAAGTACCAAAACCAAAAGAAGTGATTTGCTTTCAGGCTTGGCTGACGGGTGACCTTGAGTGGATAGTCTCTCAGCCTTCCTGAGCATCTATTTTTTTAAGGGCATCATGGAGGCAGCAATTTCTATGCCATCATGCTTCCCAACTGCTCTGAATCAGAGATTCCATCCAGATTCTCTTTTATAGCAGCGTTTCATCTGGTCATACAGCAAGCAAATAATAAGAAAACAAATAATTGCCAGGGGAAAAAAAATAAAGCAAAATGCTAAGCCAGGGCCCAAGAAGCACCTTGGAGTTTAATTGTATCCTGTCTGGTTCACAACTTGAAAACTTAGTCGCGATGCTCTCTTTGCAAAGTTTGGTCAGTATCTTCATTATAAAATTTTAAAAAGATTTCCTTTCAGAGGGAAAGAATGTATGAAGTCCTAAATGTATGTCAACCAATCCTAAAATCTTTAGTGCTTCAGAGTAGGAAAAGCAGAAGAGGTGAAATAAGCCAGGGCTACTTCTGTTTTATATTATTTGTGAGTCCCTGGACAGCCCTGATTTGTTTCCTCATCTGTGAGATGGAGATACACCTGCCCTGCCTACCTCACAGGATTGCTGTGGGGCTTCAGCAAAAGTTCTTTGTCAAGTATAAAGCACAGTACCAATATAAGACGTCATGTTACTGTTTTCTCGTATCAGTAACCAAGCTCTCACCATGTCTCCACCCCAACATTCTTAGAAGGTGTAAGGTTCAGTGTTAGAGCAGCGAGTGCGATTGTGTTTCTGGAATCATACTGTCTGCTAATCCAGACTCCACCACTTACTAGTTCTGGGATGCTAGGGAAATTCCATGTCTTCCCTTGAGTTTCCCACCCATCCAACAGGGAAAACAGGGCCTACCCCATAGTGCTGTCCCAAGGGTCAAAGGAGCCAGCACACACACAAGGCGGTTAGCACAGTGGCTGGGACTTTAGAAGGAATCAGCAAGTGTTGGCTCTGGGAATTTTTAAACCCCCTTTTCTAGTTACTTCCGACTGTAGCAGCTCTCCAAAAAGCAAAACAAAACAAAACAAAACACAAAACAGCAACACAAAAAAAACCTGTATTTAAAAGAAAGTCTCTCCTTTATTCCCCAAACAGGGCTGGTTCAGTCCTGGCCAGGTGTTTGTCCTAGACGAGTATTGCGCCCGAAACGGAGTCCGAGGGTGTCACCGACATCTCTGCTACCTCAGAGACTTGCTTGAACGGGCAGAAAATGGCGCCATGATTGACCCCACCCTCCTTCACTACAGCTTTGCCTTCTGTGCGTCCCATGTCCATGGGAACAGGTAAGCACTTGTCCAGAGGTATTCTTCAAAATAAAAAAAAGATCTTTTTTTAAGGCACTGGCAATGGTGTATGACTTGTCCTGCTTTTAGAATTGTCTCTAACTCTGTATCCCTTCCTGTTTCTTCTGTAGTATACACACACACACACACACACACACACACACACACACACAAGAACACACAGATCTTAGTTTCCTCTCCGTTCAAGAAACTTAAAAGAAATGGCAAATGGGACTTCTAAAGTGGTCTCTGAAGGTAGAACAATCTAGGTTCAAATCGTGGCTCCTCCGTTTACTAGCAGACATGCTGGATGGCAACTGAACCCTCCATGCCTCAGTTGTCTCATCTGTAAAACAGGGATGATAGTGTCCTCATGGGGTGTTTAAGAGGATGCATGTGGGCTCAGCACAATGCCTGGTACATGGCAAGAGCCTCATAAATGTTTACCTTTCTTGTTGCTATCATTCGTTCCATAAATATTTAGTGATTATTTACTGAGTGCCAGGCATTCTGGTATACGTTCAGCGTACATGGTGAGCAAAACAAGGCCCCGAACAAGGGCAGGGTTACAGGGAGAGTGAGGCTCTGAAAGAAAGGAGTAATATTCCTTACTAGCATTTGATAAAGGAAGACAGCTCAGACGGCGTGTGAGGACGGCAGGGAGGGTGTCCCTGAGGAAGAGATATTGGGCTGAGAACTGAAGCACATGTAGAAGTTGAGTGCTTCCAGGCAAAAGGAACAGCGTGTACAAATGCCCTGCAGACGGAGAAAGCCAAGCACACTTCAAGAGCTGAAAGCAGCTAGGTGAAGCTGGAAGCTAGATACTCATAACACTTACAGTTTAACCATAGAGCTGGGAGGAACTTTAGAGATCACAGTGTAACCCACCCCCTCATTTTATAGGTTTTCTAGACAAGACCAGAACATCAGTTCTCCTAACTCCACACTAAGTACTCTCTTTCTTTAGACGTTGCCCAGCTCCTGGAGGAAAAGATCCATGTTCTGAATAATGCAAAGCGGCAAATAATTTAAGAACATTACCATTTGGCTCTGAAGACATGGAATAAATTTCCACATTGCCACAGCCAGTTTACTATCCCAATGTATGTAGCCTCACGTTGCTATAAAGACAAGCCTGCGTTCCCTCGAGCACCACCTCAACCGGTAGCCAGGAAAGGCACATCCAGGAAAAACTAGGTGGCTTCCGAACCCCGAAAAAGTTGGTGCTGCATTTATTTTAAATCAGACCGTCAGTTATCTTCATCTTCGCAAGCTAGAGGACTCTGAAATATCTGTGGGATTTGTTGTGTGCTTTTCCTGTCTCTAGTGCTGGGAGGTTTGATGAGATACAACCTCAACATTTAGAACTAGGTAACAATAGCATTGTAGGTTTGAATATTTAACAGGCAACGAGGTTTTCATCACCTCCCATTGTTATAAGGTTTGCTAGCCCCACACGTGACCTTTTATTTACATAAAAAATATTTATGAAAACTCTGATACCTGGGGAGTATCTGTGCATAACTCTGCTTTTTATAAATATGTACACTTTGATGACTGTCTGTTACAGCCTCTTGGACTGAGTTCTTTAAAGAGAGAGAGAGAGAAGTTGCATTATATTCTCTGGGTTGTCACACTGTATTCTACATATGTTACTGAATAAGAAAGTGTTATAAAATAATGAAGTGTTTTTGTAAACTCCCTGGTAAACATCATCATGAATTATGATACACATTGTCTGGATTTCATATTGTAAGACTGCCACTTGATTCACAGTTAGGTTTATACATCTTGTCATGGAAACAGTTTTGGATTTCTTATTTTCTTTTCAGTTCCGATTTTCCTTATGCAAGTTTGCATCTTTTTTTTTTTTTTGCTTATTATTTTAGTTTGAATGCATTTGCTCTTGCTGTTTGATGCATCCTTCTTTTTCTTTCTTCTGTTTGTGCATGTGTGTGTGCTCTTGATTCTCCTGTGGCTGGCCACACTCTGTGCATGCCCCATGCGACCACCCCCTCTCCAAAGTCAACAAATGCATGCATATCTTAGTGGGCTGCTACCAAATACAGACCCTGAAGGGAGCAAAACTCCCTCCCCATCTGAACCAGAGGCCAAAAAAGATACCAAAAAGGAATCCAAAAAAAGAAAAGATTGCAAAACCCAGGCAAATCCAGGGCCCAAAAGGTAAGAAGTTAACGTGTCTATTGGCTTGTGTTTTGCAATGTCTATGCCGTTCCCCCTGTCCACGCCATGACTTCCACCTTAGCAGACAACAAGCTTTGTGTATATCTGAAGTCTCTGTTCCTTTAAGGTTCTTCAAAGGTATACTTTAAAAGAAAATCGTAGGCATGGGCAAAATACCATGTATTAGGACCGAATTTGAGTCAGGTGTTTAGTGACTCTTAGAACATTTTCATATTGAAAAAACTGAGCAATGTGTAAACAGAATCGTGAATCAGATTGCTTTTTTAGTGGCATCCAGTTAAGGACCTGGTACCTTACCAAGTCATTCATAATAAGCAACCCGTGCTTTGTAATTTTGAAATTATGTTTAAGGAGCAAATAGAATGGGTTGTCATAAGACGGGTCTATACATTTATAGTAGCTACATCATTTTTAGCAAACCCTTCTCAGTTCCACATTGATCTTATGAAACAAAGCTATCTTTAGATAATGACTTATAATAACACAAAGCAAAACCTATCACCAAACGAATGGCTCTTAGTAGAATCACTTATAGAATGAGGTCACCTTGAAGCCACTTGCAAGTTCTAAAATTGTATTTATCCTCTTCTGTTTTCTTTGTCCTTTAGGGCTGCTCTCATTGTGAATTGATAAAAATGGCAAATTGGTGGCTTTTTCCCCCTTTAAGCTAGACCTGCAGTTATTTCCAGTGTTATCCTTATGTCCTTCCTCACCTTCCCTATCCTCACCACAAATTAATATTGTCCTTTTAAAGTTCTGTTGTTGTGGTTTTGAAACTGATATTCTGACCTGGCATTACCAAGAGACACAAAGTTCATAAGCAGGTATATTTTACGCTTTCGGTATGAATTTGTTCACTGGAATAATTCTAAGTCCTGAAATATATACAGTTCACCTGTAGGCAGACTAAATGAAAATACCAGCTTCAGTTCCTAGAGAATGTGGCAGGCTGTCAATCAACATGTATCGGTCTGATAGGGAAGGTCAAAGAAAGCCCCGATTCCATGTGGACACCTGCTTTTCAAAGTTGCAGCATGTAAGGATGGAGGTGAAGTTTCTGTTTGTGTTGCCCTAACGAGAGTCAGATTGCAAAGCAATGAATGGTAGCTTGCAGCCAGTGAGAAAGCACACAGAGAATGCTGCCTAGGTACCCTAAGAAGCCTCTCTGGGTGCTGTCCAAGGTGCTGAGTGATCGGCATTGAAACCGAAAGCAAACCGCCACACTTGATTGCGACTGCCCTGTGCCATGAAAAACTATCCAAAAGGATCTTGAATGGTACTTTGATGAGCTTATGTGTGTTCCAGGGTCTATGTGTATATTGCAGGTTTTGATGCAGATGAAATCATAGTATCAAATACCAGTCATGTAGCATTCTGCAGTTTATCCTTTTATACATTCCGTCTCATTCGCTGTAACATCTTCAGGTTACTTTTTACATCCATGTTGTAGAGGATGAAACTGAATGTCTACAAATTTAAGTGGCACACTCAGATATTCTTGAGTCCAAAGCTCTTCCTCTTTGCACCACATCAGCGTCGTGTGGAGGTTCTAAAGATCTGAGTTTGGAGTCTGTTCTGCATAAATCCAGAATTAGCGTATCTTAATTCTGTGCCTCAGTTTTCTCATCTGCAAGATGAGCATGCAGTATCATAGCACCAGTAATATCCTGTCAAACTCTAAAATTATCTTCTATAGATTATAATAACAAATTAAATAAGCCACTGTCATATTCCATAAGTAAAGTTTAATTAAATTAAGGATAATTGCTGCCATTTAGTAAGTGCTTGCTCTATGCCAGGGACTGTGTGAAGTGCTGTTTAGATTTATTATCTCATCTTATCCTTATTACATCCCAGGGAAATATTAGTATTTGTTTCATCTAGCAGATGAGTAGCAGATGAGGAGTTTGAGGCTCAGATAAGTTCAGTCACTTACTCTGTTGCAAATAAGTGTGTGATCCCCGTTCAAAACACATAGTCTGACTTTGGAGCTTGCATTTGTGTCCGGTGTAAGATGCCAAATTCAGCCATTTGAGAGGAGTTTCAACATTTCCGGGCTGGATACTATCACAGTCATCTGAATTAACTAAAGAGTTTTCTAATTTTGTCTTAAAGATGTCCAAAATCAATATGGCTTACCTGGTAATTTTGGCCTTGTGAAGGAAGCCAGAGTGTATCTGGAGTTTTAGACCACGTAAGAGCAGAGTCTCCTCTGAGCATTAATGAACAACCTTTTGGTGTGGGGAACCCATTTTCCCAACTTTTTTTTTTTTTTAACCAGGATGAACACTATTTGCATGTGAAGGTTATCTATTCTTTGGCCCAGATTAAGAAGGCAATCATGACTCATGGAAACAAATTGCCCTTTAATTGAATTTAACTGAACAATAGAAGCCATTCCTGTTGCCATTTCACAAGCAGCTTTAGATTAGGTAAAATATAGCTTTTTACATAATCATTAACTTTTTACCTATTAATAACGCAGCATACCCAGAGGTGGAGGGAGAGCCCTTTCCTGCTGCAGTTGGAAATCATTAATGGCCACTCATCTGCTGATGACTCAGGTTCTCCCACCTTCTCTGGAAACCTGAGCCACATCTTTGGGAAAAACTATGCCTATGTGAATCTGCAACATCGAATCAAAAGTAGACACATCTGGTCAATCAGGAAGATCACTGCTACTTATAATTCCAGGCACTGGAAGATATGGAACCATCCACATGTTTGGCATCTTTTAGAATAGTGGTTCTTGACTTGATCCTTTATCCCAGGGGACATTTGACAATGTCTGGAGACATTTTAATTGTCACCTAGGGAAGGGGTGGTACTATTGTCACCAGTGACTAGAGGCCAGGGATGTTTCTAAATATCTGACAATGCACAGGACAGCCCTCTGTAAACAAAGTCCAAAAAACCAAACTCCCAGATGATGGGCTTAAGTTTCTCCTTTTTACTTGGGTCTTTTGTTTCTTTTACACGAACTTGTCCTGTGTCTAAAGGCATAAGAGTTGCCACCACTGATTTTCACCTTGTGCCGTAGTTCTCACCCTGTAGTGTGCATATAAATCACACAGGGAGCTTGTTAACATGGAGAATACTAGATCCCATCCTGACATAATTTGATTCAGCAAGTCTTAGATGGAGTCAGGCTTCTGTACTTTTAATCATTTCCTCCCCAGGTAATTCTAAGGCATTTGTTCTTCAGATCTCACTTAGTTAAGGCCTTGGTTGTCAAACTTGGCTAACCACTGAAATCACTTGGAGAGCCTAAAAAAGGCCGATGCCATAGCCCCACCCACAGAGGCTCTGATTTAATTAATCTGGGATGTGGCCGAAGTATCATGTTTTAAAAATCTCCCCTAGTGATTCTAATATGTAGCAACGTTTAAGAACTGCTGATTGAGGGAACATTAGTTTGGGCCAGCTCTTTAGAAAAAACAACCCATTTTCTCAAAGAGAGAGGGAAAGAAAAGGAAAATGTGAGTATGTTCAGCTGGTTGCACTTGGCGATCATAAAACCCACAGATGTAAATCTCTATATCTTCTAATTTTTAAATCAGCTCCTAAGGTTGCAGTACTTAATTTTCACCATAATATTTTTAGTATTCTTTCTAGATGACATTTAGATTAGCATCACTTTGGTCACTGTCCCACAGTGACAAGGCAATCAAACAGCTCCGATGATTGCAAGTTGCGTCAATGTTCCTTGGATCCCTTTATTATTGGGATTGGAAATTTTTCTCATTTACATTATTATTTAACATTTCTTGAATGCCAGTGCTGCTCTTCACATATGGCCTGTGTAGAAAGTACATTGTATCAGCAATTAACAAATCCATAATGCCAACCGCCCCAATCCAAAGTAAGCTGCATAGATTAATGAGTCTGCAAGCAGATGTAAGAGAGTACGAGTTCTAAAAATCTTTGAAAACATGTCCCAGGATTCTTTTGGGAGAGGTATCTGGAGCCACAGTGCTGCCTGTGTGCAGAGACTGTGCGATCCCTTGGGTTAGATCTGAAGTACTGAACAATCCGGTTAGCTCATTTTTCTCCTCTGTTATCCCACCAGCGTCCCTAAGGCAGTGAGTAATTGTCCTTGTTTCCTCCTTCTCCCTCAGCACCTCACAAGGCTTCGGTTACTATGCCCTATCAATGCCTTTAGGTATCTCTTAAGCCCACCCACTTCTCCTTTTCTTCACTGCCACTACCGAGTTCAAGCGTCTATCTTCTCTCCTGTGGACCACAGCAACACCATGCCCAGTGTTGGTCCCTCACTCCCAAGCCATGTTGCATAATGTTTTCTTTCATTCCTTTTTTGTGAATGCCTACCTGGAAGCAAATCCATAATTTTTGCACATGTAAATGTCTCTCTTTAGCTCCAATCTCACCTTCCTATCCCTTCCTCCCTCTGTCTGTCACACATGTACGCTCCTTATGATATTATATCTAGTGCTTTTTAACTCTCTGTCCCCAAAGGAGGGAGAGAGGACTGTGTAGCAGGGATAGTTCTGTTTTACCGACCTCTGAATACGGCATTTGAGTAGCAGGCAGGCGTGGATGGGGGATGACAGTGGCCCCCACGTTATTGATATAATGTTACACACTTACACATGACATTAGTGTACTCAGATATATGTGGCTCGTCACCCTTCCAGTTTTGAGCAGGTGTTGGCCTTGCATGTAACTGAGTCATGCTCTCTAAATTCTAAAGCAGCAGCTTCACCAAGTGGAAGTACTTGTAAGAGAAGGGGTGGGAGGAAATCCAAACACATTTCAAGTAAAAGTCTGCACCCCTAGGAGGAATTCTTTTTAGATTATTCTAAATTCTAACCCATGTGACTCCATTCCTAAAGGAAAGTTTCCCCGTGAGAAGAGCAGATTTTCCAACTCAGACATAAAATCTTGTAAAATGTGCTGAATTAACTATCCTATCAGAGCAATCTTTCTGTCCCCTGGCAAACCGTCAAGTAATATGAATTTCCCTTCTAAAATTTCAGCATGTGTCCTCATCCTATGTCCGTTGAATTCACTGGAGCAAAAGCATATTTTCAGATGTCACATCCTTTCCAGGGTGGGTGTGATACCAAAACGCCACACATGTTACTGATCTGACCACTCAGAAGTCTATACATAGGGAGTTGAGGATAGAATCCAAAGCCTAATTTTCTGTTTGTCTAGAAACAAAGAAACCCATCTCTTCTCTTGTTCCTCAAAGAGAAAAATCTATGTGGTACCAATTTTGGAAATTGGTCCCTCTCTGGGGTAAGAAATACATGCTTTCCTCCAAAGCATATATATTTTATTTTAATATTTTTTTTTCAACGTTTGTTTATTTCTGGGACAGAGAGAGACAGAGCATGAACGGGGGAGGGGCAGAGAGAGAGGGAGACACAGAATCGGAAACAGGCTCCAGGCTCTGAGCCATCAGCCCAGAGCCCGACGCGGGGCTCGAACTCACGGACCGCGAGATAGTGACCTGGCTGAAGTCGGACACCCAACCGACTGCGCCACCCAGGCGCCCCACAAAGCATATATTTTATATGACTTCTGTAGTCACTTCTTGGGTTCTCCCTTCATTCAGCACCCGGACCATCCCCTTAACTAGTGTCCTTGTATCAATAGCATCCATGTTCTTTGAGATTTGATCGGTAGAGAGAGACTTCAATCACCCCCATATTTATAGAGAGCAAAGATACTTTGTGATATTTTTGGCTTGTAGCTACATATTTAGAAAAACAGGAAACAAGTCAGAGAAGATCTCACTGATACATTTTTGCCTCCTCCAACCCTGTTTTTAAAAATTAATAATACCCAACCTCAAGAAGCTTCAATGCCTTCAATTGTAAGGTTGTAGAAACTGCTTGCTATTGCTTCCTATCTTAGTCTTTGTGATACAAACACTTTGATATATTTGTTTTAGCAGCGTGTCTGAGCCCCAGGGCATCAGGGCATAATTAGAAAAGGGGCTTGGGCTGGAGGGAGAGGGGAGGAAAGGGAAAGGCTGGGCTTTCATAATGAAGCAGTGACTATTGGATGTGAGAGTCCTAATTACAGTGTATAATTAACCTAGAGATTATACAAGCCATCCAGATGAGCAAGCAGGGATGTCTTCTTTTGAGATGATAATGCTTTGGTGTTATCTTGAATTTGTAGTTACTAGTCACTTGAAAGAGACAAAAGAAAATATTCCGCTCTTGGATTAAACTCAAAGGTATCATTCTAAAAGTTGTAAGGATAAAGAGTTGCTAGGGGAAATCCGTTTCAAAAGAGAGAGAGGTTAAGAGAGTGTTTTGGTCTACATGTTCTATTTAGGGAGCATTGCAAGAACCATCTAAGATACTCTGTCCCACTCTGGCCCTTTAAGCTCTCATGTTTCTGGGCTGGAACAATTTAGTAGCAAGTAGGATTCAGTTATCATGCTTGTTTAAGGACATTTTCAGGGATCCATAATGCGGTCTGCAGGCATGCATCCATTTGGAGAGAGAGAATATATCATGTTTACGGTGCCTGCACCAGCATATGTGGACATTTGCATTTGGAGAGAAAGTATATTCCCACTTCAGCTGGAGTTTTACCCCTTGTTGGTAGTGATTGGAGCTTAAAGCTGGCTGTATGCAGAGAAGTGGACCAGACCTTCTTCTGTCTTTTGAATCCATACATATTCTCTCACACCTGGGTTCTACACTTGATCACTAAACAGATGCAATACCAGAACACATCCCTCGCTGTAAGCTTTGAATGAATCTAGTCCTCTGACCTTCTTGAAAAGATAGCTCAGCTTCCAAACAAGGGTTTTGCGGCCGAGCTTTCAACACAATGTGGAGAACTGTACCAGCAGGGTGACAAGATGCTAGGAATCTGTGTGCTTACCTGGGTGTGGGGGGACAATTGAACGATCCAAGGAGATGAGGTCACTTTCACGAAACACATTGCCGCTTGATTTCTTTGACTGGATTCTTCGCCCCTAATTTCAAATCTCAAAATAAAACGTTTCACATGAAAAGCCTAGTTCTTAATCATATGAGATCCCTCCTATAAAAGTCATCCATTAACAAGGTCTAGCTCCGAAGCATTTGGGGAGAGGGAGAACAATGTTCGTAACTAGTAACTTGAAAGACGGGTGGCTGGGTTGTGGTCGTTTCAGTCTGACAAAAAAAAAAAAAAAAAAAGACACAACTCTAGATAAATTATTATTTGTGACATGGCTCAAGATGGGCGAGTGTGAGGAGAGTGAAGGTGACAGAACTGGTACTGACCACGGTGACAAGGACTTGAAGAGCAGCCGACGTGACATCTTTCCTGTCGTGCAGCCGAAAATGTCAACTTTGTGAAGGACAGTGAGAAAATGGTTTGCCGAAAACTTGAAAGGTGGATTCCGGAGATGCCCGTTGTGTCAGAAGTGATATAGTCTGTTGTGGCCAGAGAGACCTACTTCTGGTGGCAGTGGTGGCCTGCAGGTGGGACAGCTTCCTGTCCCTCATGGGGTTCCAAAAATGACTGCACTGGACCTGCACCTTGTCTCAAGTTTGCAGGGTCATGATATACTAGAAGTGAGTTGTTAGCCAGTGTGCAGTTAGGTGGACCCGGAGGCCCAGGACCACATTTCCTTGTCGCTGTGTGTGTGTGTGTGTGTGTGTGTGTGTGTGTGAGAGAGAGAGAGAGAGAGAGAGAGAGAGAGAGATTCTCAAGCTAGGTTCAAAGGCATCAAACAATTTTACTATATGATGTGCATATCCCCTCCTTCTAGGAAAAAGGAGATAGTGCTTTATTAACTCACATCAGTATAAGTAATAAAAACTAAGTCTGGATCCTCTCCGTTTTTGAGGTGAAAACTGGAGTCAAGGAAGCTACAGAGGGGCGCCTGGGTGGCCCAGTCGGTGAAGCGTCCGACTTTGGCTCAGGTCATGATCTCGCGGTCCATGAGTTCAAGCCCTGCGTCGGGCTCTGTGCTGACCGCTCAGAACCTGGAACCTACTTCGGATTCTGTGTCTCCCTCTCTCTCTCCCCTCCCCCGCTCACACTCAAAAATAAATAAACATTAAAAAAAAAAAAGGAAGCTATGGAAATGTAGGAAACAGGAAACAGGAAACAGAACCGCTGTCAAGCGGTTCTCAACCCTTGACAGCACATTAGGACAACCTGGGGATGTCTACATCCCCCTGCAGGTGAATTGAATCAGAGTTTGAGGATGAGACTGTCAAAGCTGTCACATGGTTCCAAAGTATAGGCAGAGATTAAGAACTACTGACCTGTGAGGACAGTCTGTCTGGTCAGGGCACAGCTGCTAGGGCGAGCCAATTCCACCTGTTTCTTCTATCTTTGCGTTATTTACTCAACATAAAGGTTCCAGAAAAGTGTGTCCAGTTGACTGAGCTTAGGTCATAGTCCAGCTTAGACACACAGTGTCCATAAAAGGGGGGGACTGGCTTGTGGGAAGGCCCTCAGTATATAAACAGCAGGAAACAGGACCCCAGTTTACTCTTCCCCCCAAGGGTACGCGCAGTGTGGGCAAGGTCATTCTTCCGAAGGACATTCAGGTGTTAAGAAGTGACAGTGGGTGCTAAGAAGCCAAAAACCAAGAAGGCAGGAAAGGCGCCCTTCAGGACACAGAAGAATGGGAAATTCAGGATTCCTAAACACATGTTCTGAGTAAAGACACATCTCAGCCTGGGATTTGCTCGTTTGGAATTTAAAATCCAGCTTTATCTCTCTTCTCTCATTCTTTGTGACTCCTTAAGTGTTAAAAGTATGGAGAAAGGAACACCATGCAGAGCCAGTTTTATGACAATTATAGAATCACCTCCAAATGTTTCCAGAAAAGAAACACACACACACACACACACACACACACACACACACACACACACAAGCAGGGCTTCTGAGAGACACCAATACAGTTCCTCTACTTATTTTGCAACCAGCACTGCCTGGGATGGCACTTTGAAATAGCACATACACCACTTCCAGAAGGGATCGTAGCTTTATAAGTGGACCCTCTTGCTTGGAGAAGATCTCTGGTTCCAGATTCACTCCAATCCAAAGGAATTGGGGAATCCTGAATCAAACCTACCCTTTCAACCACTGGAAGAGCCACCCACAAGATATTTTCTTGATCTAAAGCAGAGATTCTCGAAGTGGGCTCCTTGGACCAGCAGCATCAGAGAACTTGTTAGAAAACAAACTCTCAGCCCCATCCTCCAGGTAATCTGAGGCATGCTCAGGTTTGAGGACCACTACTCTAGGCAAAGTATTTTATTGCTTGTCTGAAAACAGTGTTCCCTAAAATATTGAGCCAGGATTTTCAGTTAGTAGCTCCATAGAAATCTGTGGGAAATTGGGTGGGGCAGAGGGGAAAGTGGGTGATGGGCATTGAGGAGGGCACTTGTTGGGATGAGCACTGGGTGTTGTATGGAAACCAATTTGACAATAAATTATACTAAAAAATCTTTTTAAATAAAAAAATAAGAAATTTGTGAGAAATCAAATTAGCTATGTCCTAGCTGAGGAGATTATAGGGAACCCATTACACTGAATTCTGGCCATGCTGAAAACAGCTGACCAATGTCTAGTTAATGTATCTTTAGGGATTGGGTCCCTACTGTGCTCATGAATTCCTTAGACCATGTTATCTATGGAATATCTTATCTTGTCCTCCATCCTGGTTTAGGCATCTGCGCTTGTGTAGTCTTGGGAAGGCCTTGTTGTTTTACATGGTTTCTATACTTCTTACTGGTCCGTACCACTGTCATATTGCGCAATGTTTTTTCCCTATAATTTATGCCTAATAAATACGGGAGCTTGAGAGCAGTTTGGGGAGACTTCCCTTAGCCTCCCTCTCACCTCTCTTGACTTGTGGAGTCTTGAGTAACCCTTTCTGCTGTCCTTGGCTTTGCTGGACAAAGCCAAAAGCCGAACCCGCAATTGGTGACCCCAACGTGATAAGCCAAACCCACAACTGGTGACTCTGATGTGATAAGCCAAACCCATAGAAATCTAAGCCTGTATAATTCCCATTGACAAATTACAGGGAACAACAGAAAAGAAATTGGTACTTGACAGAATTTCCAAAAATAATGATATGAGGGGCACCTGGGTGGCTCAGTCAGTTGAGCAACTAACTCTTGATTTCGGCTCAGATCACAATCTCATGGTCCATGAGTTTGAGCCCCTCCTGGGGCTCTGAGCTGGCAGTGTGGAGCCTGCTTGGGATTCTCTTTCTCTCTCTCTCTCTCTCTCCCTCTCTCTCTTTCTCTGCCCCTCCCTCACGCTAGCTTGCTCTCAAAATAAATAAACTTTAAAAAATGCAGTGAAATTAAACAAACAAAAAAGGATATTTTTACTTTTCAACTGATAGAGTTACCACCTGTGATCTTTAATAAATTGTATTATTCCTGCCTGTCTCTTCCTCAGTTTGTAAAATAACATTGTCTGTCCCCAGTACCATTTCAGAGCAATTCTGGCAGTTACAAAGAAATTTGCATTCGATGTCAAAATCATGACTTTTTAAATCACCTATTTTTGTTGGTCAATTCTGTACTATTTACCTTACAGACATAAACTTAGTTGCATTCATTTTAAGTTAAAACTATTTGCGGGGCGCCTGGGTGGCGCAGTCGGTTAAGCGTCCGACTTCAGCCAGGTCACGATCTCGCGGTCCGTGAGTTCGAGCCCCGCGTCAGGCTCTGGGCTGATGGCTCAGAGCCTGGAGCCTGTTTCCGATTCTGTGTCTCCCTCTCTCTCTGCCCCTCCCCCGTTCATGCTCTGTCTCTCTCTGTCCCAAAAATAAATAAACGTTAAAAAAAAAAAAAAAAAAAAAAAAAAAAAAAAAACTATTTGCACTGACATAGGCAATTAAGAAGGAAATTTTTTATGTTTATTTATTTATTTTAAGAGAGAGAGAGTGCAAATGGGGAAGGGGCAGAGAGAGAGAGAGAGAGAGAGAGAGAGAGAGAGAGAGAGAATCTCAAGCAGGCTCTGTGCTGACAGCCCCCGACACAGGGCTCGATCTCACGAAGTGTGAAATCATGTCCTGAGCCAAAATCAAGAGTCAGACACTTAATGGACTGAGCCACCCAAGGGCCCCAAGAAACAAATTTAAGGAAAGACTACAAAAATAACTTTTTGTCATTTACTTTTTTAGAATAGTGAGATTAATAGTGTTGAGAAAGTAGTCGGAGGTTGTCAGGGAATTGGAAGCTGCTGATACCTTAAATAATCACAACTGTGAATCATCAGAACAAAAGGGAAAGAAACATAATTGAATTTTATGTTTGTAATAATACCCTTTGTAGTGAGGATTAACTGAGAAGGCCAGACACACCCTCAATGCTTAGTTTTTATCATCTCAAACACGAATCTAAAAGTTACTTTCTTATTGCCTAATAATTGCCTTAGAAGTCTTGCTGAGTGAGGAATGATTTTCTTCAGGAAGGTTTATCTCCTAAAACTAGCCACATGCGTCTCTGGGCTTCCCATGTTAAATGATTTCCATGCTTTTTCCTGTGATCTGTAAGCCCCTTTCTGATTTGTAAATTATATTTTAATAGCGTTTATCTCTGGGCTAATCCCTGCTAAGAAACAAAATGCTTAAAATGTCTCCCACTTTCCCAAATCGAGTATGTGCACACACCAATCAGATAAACGTGTTCAGTGCAATTGCGAGTTGTATTTTGTGTAAACAAAGTCTAGATATAAAAACCACAGCTATAGAAAGTTGTAGATTATAAACATAAGAAGTTACTACACCAAAAGCATCACCTATGTTTTGTGGAGGCCAATGAATTCATCCTGAGATGTAGCTACAGATTCACATATGGGCAGATTTACATATGGACATTTCATATGTAAAAAATTTTAAATAGGGGCACCTGACTGGCTCAGTCAATAGAGCATACGACTCTTGATCTTGGGGTTTTAGGTTCTCACCCTACATTGGTTGTAGATTACTGAAAAAAAAAACTTGAAAAAAATTTAAATAAACTTTGTAAATTAACATTTAGGATTTATCTAGAAAACATGAAAATAGGGGCGCCTGGATGGCTCAGTTGGTTAAGCGTCCGACTTCAGCTCAGGTCACGATCTCGCGGTCCGTGAGTTCGAGCCCTGCGTCAGGCTCTGGGCTGATGGCTCAGAGCCTGGAGCCTGCTTCCGATTCTGTGTCTCCCTCTCTCTCTGTCCCTCCCCCATTCATGCTCTGTCTCTCTCTGTCTCAAAAATAAATAAACGTTAAAAAAAAATTAAAAAAAAAAAGAAAACATGAAAATAAAGACATATTCATATTCCAACATCCTACCTGATATTTACCATTTGGCCTTCTTCAGGGCAGTTCAGGGGAGTGTGAAGAAATGGATTTTATAGAATTTTACTGTTAAGGGGTGTTTTTAATAATGTGGGGGAGGGGAAGTTTTCTTGTTCTTTCTTTCTTTCTTTTTTTTTCCAAGTGGGGAATTTTTAGTATTTATAAAGAAGGGAAGCTGACCAATTAACCCCTAACAGGAGGTACATTGCTGTCATTTGCCAAGTCTTTTGTGCAGTCAGACTGGTCTAGTATACAGGATTTTCCCAACTTATGCTGGATCCTTGAGAAGACCTATAAATAAGACCATTTGTTTGGTCTCAAGATGACTTCCCATTTGCAAACTGAAGAATGTTCCAGTAGAAGTTTCATGGTGACACGCCAATCCGCAAACTGGCTCAGCCAGTAGTCACAACAAGTCACTACGGGATCTGGGAAGCTGAAGTCTTTGAATGGGTCAGATTATCCCACGTCTAATTTGGCACAGATAAATTTGGGCTATAAATATGCAGCTTCCTTTTGTATTTTCAACTTGAACAGTCCAAAGCAAATAGGAAAAATGTGTGGAAACCTGATGGCGATTTAGAAATATGAGAATACTGGGTTTAAACTGGAATTTACTTATATTTGCTAGGGTCCTTCTTGTTATTAAAATGACCAGTAGTTCACTAGCATGGAAACGCATCATATGTGGTTTGTTCTCTTTTCTCCCAGCTTTATTGAGATATTAACATGTAACCTGTGTAAGTTTAAGGTATCTAATGTGTTGATCATATATATATGTGTGTGTGTGTGTATGTGTGTATATATATGTGTGTGTGTGTGTGTGTATATATATATATATATATATATATATATATATATAGTGAAATCACTATTATGACAAGGTTAATTAACACCTACATCCCCTCACATAATTATCATTTTTTAGTGTGGGCGATAACATTTAAGATCTCCTCACTTAACAACTTTCAAGTATATAAATACAGTACCATTACTCATGTTATAGCTGGGAGTTTGTACCCTTTAGTTAACAGCTCCCTGTTTCTGCCAGCCCTTGGGCTCTGGCAACTACCATTCTATTCTGTATTCTTATGAGTATGACTTTTTCAGATTAGACATGTAAGTGAGAACTTGAAGTTTCTGTCTTTCTCTGTCTGACTTATTTCACTTAGTGTAGTGCCTTCAAGTTCCATCCATGTCATCTCAAAAGGTAGGATTTCCTTTCTTTTATGGCTGAATAATATTCCATCATATAAAAATAATTCCATCATATATATATTTTTCCATGAATTCCTTTATCCATTCATCCATCAGTGGACGCTTGGGTTGTTTCCATATCTTGGCTGTTGTGAATAATGTTGCAATGAACATGGGGGTGCAGATGTGTCTTCAAGAAAGTAATTTCCTTTCCTTCAGGTATATACCCAGATGTGGAATTACCAAATCATGTGATAGTACTATTTTTAATTTTTTGAGGAACCTCAATACTGTTTTCCACCGTGGCCACACCAGTTTACATTCCCACCAACAGTGCATAAGGGCTCCCTTTTCTCCACATCCTTGCCGACACTTGCTGTCTTTTCAATACTAGGCATTGTGAGGTGATATCGCATTGTGATTTTGATTTGCATCTCCCTGATGACGAGTGATGTTTTTATGTATCTTTTGACCGTTTGTATGTCTCCTTTGGAAGACTGTTCAAGTCCATTTGTCTCTTCAAGTCCTCTGCCCATTTTTTAATTGAATGATTTGGTTTTTTCTATAGAATTTTATGACTTCTATATTTCTGTTGTCTATTATCAGATAGATGGTTTGGGAGTATATCCTCCCATTCCATAGGTTACCTTTATATTTGGCTGTGCAGAAATTTTTTAGTTTAATGTAGCCCCACTTGTCTATTTTTGCTTTTGTTGCTTCTACTTTTAGTGTCATATCCAAAAAAATTGTTGCCAAGGCCAATGTCAAAGAGCTTTTTCCCTATGCTTTCTTCTAGGATTTTTACAGGTTCAAGTCTTATAGTTAAGTCTTTAATCCATTTCGAGTTAATTTTGTGAGTGGTGCAACATAGGAGTCCAGTTTCATTCTTTTGCATGTGAATATCCAGTTTTCCCCAACACCATTCATTGAAGAGACTATTCTTTCCCATTGTTCATCTTTGGCTCCCCTGTCTAAAATATTAGTTGACCGTATACGCAGGGATTACTTCTGGGTTCTCAGCTCTGTTCTCTTGGTCTGTGCATCTGTTTTCATGCCAGTACCATATTGTTTTGATTATTAAAGCTTTGTAATAAACTTTTAAGTCAGGAATTGTGACGTCTCCAACTTTGTTCTTTATTAGGATTATTTTGGCTCTTTGGGTCTTTTGTGGTTCCATACACACTTTAAGATTGGTTTTTTTTTTTTCTATTTTTGTAAAAAAAATGCCATTGGAATTTTGATAGGGATTGCATTAAATCTGTAGATGGCTTGGGGTAGTTTGGACATTTTAACAATACTAATTTTTCCAATCCATGAATATAGGATATCTTTCCACTTATTTGTGTCTTCTTTAATTTCTTTCATCAATGTCTTTCACTTTCCCCAATGTCTTATAATTTGTTCTTCAGTTAATACATTAGTGCTTAAGAGAATCTGAACATCTGTAATATAAGCTAGATATTGAGTCACTTAGGAACATTTAACACCACAAACGACAGATATTTACAAGGCACCTGTTTTTTCTAGAAGTTTGTGTGCGTAATTCAGGAGTCCCAAACCTAAGTGCCTACAAGAGAGATATTTAATACAATTGAGAGATGTGGACAGTTAACTGCCTGCCCCTGTTAAAAAGCTATTACTTGTTACTCACCAGTTAATGCCAGTTGTTCCAAATTTTCAAAAGAATTGTGTTGTAGAACTTTCCTAACTTTAAAAATTGCTGGCAAATTGGGGCACCTGGGTGGCTCAGTCAGTTAAGTGTCCAACTTCGGCTCAGGTCGTGATCTCATGGTTCATGGGTTCGAGCCCCGCATCGGGCTCTGTGCTGACCATGTGCAGTCTGCTTGGGATTCTTTCTCTCTCTGTCTCTCCCTCTCTCTCTCTCTCCCCCTCTCCCATACTCTATATAAATAAATAAACTTTAAAACATGCTGGCAAATAGAATCTGTATGGGATATTCTCTCTCTCTCTCTCTGCCCCTCTCCCATACTCTAAGTAAATAAATACACTTTTAAAAATGCTGGCAAATAGAGCCTGCTTGGGATTCTCGCTCTCTCTCTGCCCCTTTCCCACACTCTAAATAAACAAGCAAGCAAACAAACTTTAAAAAAATGCTGGCAAATAGTTCAAAAATCTTAAGAAGCTATGAGCCAAGCAAAAGGTCTAGAAACTGGACTTTCTGGCCACCAGTTTATACATTTTACCACTTCACAATACATGAGCGACAGTACTACAAATGTCTCCAAAAGATAACCCCAGCATACCCCGTGCCCTTTAGTAGCCACCTCTGAAAAGCAGGACTTCTCCTAAGGTCACATCGATCATTGTAATTGTTCTTCTGAAGTGGACAGTTTCCTCCTGCTAGAGATGTGATTTGACGATGTCAGTGTATGAGGTTCCCGTCACTTCATGACATGTCTTCTTTCAGGCCTGATGGAATCGGAACCGTGACTGTTGAAGAGAAGGAACGTTTTGAAGAAATCAAAGAGAGACTCCGAGTTCTGTTGGAAAATCAGATTACACATTTTAGGTAAGGATCTGGGGTTGAGGGGTTAATTAAGAGGGTGAGACTGGGGTGGGGCAAATAAAGGGCTTGACTTTCTAAAACTGTTAACCTGTCAGTGACACGTTGGATATTTAGAAATAACTGAACTGAGGGGCAGCTGGGTGGCTCAGTTGAGCATCTGACTCTTGGTTTCGTCTCAGGTCATGATCCCAGGGTTGTGGGATCGAGCCCCATGTCAGGAACATGGAACCTGCTTGGGGTTCGTTCTCTCTCTCTCTCTCTCTCTTCCTCTGCACCTGTCCCCCACTCCCTTGTGCTCTCCATCCCTCTAAAAAAACAAAAAAAAATGTAACTGAATGGAAATGAAAACCAATAGGACAGGGTTCCGCAATAGCCAGGAGACTTTGACATCTTCAGCTCATTCTACTTCCACTAAAAGAACAGAGCCCTCTTTTTGCAAGCTGACCCTGGTCATCAATCCATTTTTTACATCTCTGTTAAGAAGCTGAATGTGAAATTTCTACAAGGTTCCTAAACCCGTGAAAAATCCTGTGAATCAGATCACATGAACAGGGAAGGAAGGCAGTGGAATCCATATGAGAGTGTCCACCTTCTCTCTTACCTCAGAAACAGGGCTAGCCGTCTACTAAGGGAAAGAAGGAAACTTAGATCTGCCTTGGCAGATTGACTCTACCCCGCGCCCTTGACACAGCGAGCAGGTCCAAGTCCAGCCTTGCACCACATAGCCCGCTTCTGCCTTGCAGCAAATTAGACATTTCTATCACTGCACTGGTGCTTGTAGACTAGAGATCCTGAGATAGTAACTCAAAAATAGTAAGAACATTTATAATAATACACTGATCCTTTTTCTTAAACATTTCCTAGGGGTCAAGATACAGGACTCACGGCTGGTTAGGCATTAACTCGATTTTTTGTTCCCAGAACAACTTTGTGAGGTCGTTGTCACAGTCTCAAATAAAAAGTAAACCAAAGCTGAGAGAGTTAAGGAACTTGCCCCAGACCGCTCAGCTGGACACACGCCTAGGAGATAGTTTGAATTTAAGTAGCCTCTGCTGGTCCCTTGGTACCATGAGGAACAGTGGCTCAAAAGGCCTGTGACAGCCCCAAATAGTCAATGGAACTCTTAGGAGTACAGGACCTAGCTCTTTGTGTGCCATCAAAATCCTCTGGGATAAATTTTTATTGATTATTCGCTATATGCAAGATGTATTGCCAGTAACAAAAGACCCAATGACAATTAAAAACTGCAGTCAAAGAGTACATCTAGCAAAAGCATGAATTTGCTCAAAATACACTCCTTCATTTCCTCTAGTAAAGCCTTTGGAGATGTGAATAAATATGTTAGGATTTTAGCCTGTCTTAACTAATTTTTTTTTTTTTTTTTTTACTCCTGGTCTCTATAATAATATATAAGGTCACATGTGAGCTAACAAATGGTTTTCCTTCACAATAGAAATCTAAACAGAGCCTTATGCCATGACTCTAAATATTCTTTTCTGCTGCAGACACTTGCAGAGTCCCTCTTTAGTCATTATTCACACATACACATATATACATTATATACACACATATATGGTGTGAATTCAGATTAACATAACACAACGTGACAAAATAAAAAGCATTTTCTGTTCCTCAGAAAGAGTTGCTATAGGAATCAAATTGCAGCATACTTCATGCTGAAATGTAATGTATTTGGGCAACCTGAAGAATGTTCTCTGTTTTTTAGGTATTGCTTTCCATTCGGTCGACCTGAAGGGGCTTTAAAAGCTACTCTATCACTCTTGGAAAGGGTAAGAATGGAAGTAAAAGACAGATTACATATATATAGACATGAACATGATTGTAATGAAATATTATGGCTGAATGACCTAGTTTGTCATTTTTCAAGGCTTCACTTACCATTCATCAAATACCAGAATAAACGTGGGGAAACTGTCAAAATTCTAGATATTTTATCTCCAGACTCCCAAATAGTTAGCATATATTGAAGATATGTTCCTGGCCCTTCCTTGATTCATAGATGGGTTTTGCCATCCTAACTGTGCATTACAACTCTGTGTGTTCTGTTTAGCGATGGCTCTCAATCAGTATTAAGTCACAAGGAGGCATTCACAGCTCGTTTTAAATTTGAGCTCTTTAAGAAACATAAATGAGTAACACATTTGGTTGAACCATCTTAATAATCTTTTATTTTCCCACCTAAAGGTTTTGATGAAAGATATTGTTACCCCCGTACCACAAGAGGAGGTAAAAACAGTCATCCGGAAATGTCTAGAGCAGGCTGCTTTAGTCAACTACTCCCGGCTCTCAGAATATGCTAAAATCGAAGGTAAGGCTCCCTTCTGCCCCCAGTTACTTCTTTAAATTTTGGTATGCCTCCCTGGGGAAGAGTCTGTCTTTTCTAATGGGCACCAGAAAACAATGGTCCATCTGAATATGTTAAATTGAAACCTGAAAGCACTTGAAATATGAAAGCTTCCTTGGCTGCGGCCAAATAAATGAATTAAGAACAGGGGCTCAGGCAGCAGTCTTTTGAGGGGAAGAATATGAATATAGGATGTTATCCGATAACGAAGGTCCTTTTGAGAGTCTGTGTCGGCATTCACTTTGCTCTGTGAGTAATGTTTTCCTAAGAAGAGGTTCTGTGGGACTGCTACCTTCTTTAAATAGAGGAAAACAAAGCACTTTGTTGTCCGTTGTTGACAGCCTTGGAGGTAAAACGAGCATTGAACAAAACAACATCAAGATTTTTGCTTACTCTTTCTTGCCCCTTGAGAATATCTTGTCTTTGGGTAACATTTTCAAACCTGATGGCAGGTTGGTGTCCAGCTGTCTCTGATGGCTCCTGGTTTGCTTTAGATCTCATTCCTTCTTGTTGCTCCAGACCTAGGATGGTTGTTACCACTGCCCTCTCAAGTTTTAGGGAAGCAGGCACTGATGACCAAGTAATCACCCAAAAGGCACTTTGAGTAAACTCTACTTGAGAAGATATGGTTCTTTGGGACCTATTCATTTGCAAAGGTATTAATCACTTTTCATTGTTACCCTGTTGGCTGCTATAGGGTGATTTGAAAACCACACCCAACTTGACCAGTGGTGTAAGTGTATAAATGTGGAAGTTCTGTGTGCAAAACTCAGTGTGTCCGCATTCTGGAATCTGATGTTCTCTCACATGTGAAACACCTGACTAAAACCAGCAAATGCCCATTGTCTGCCTTCAGGACTTGACTGGGGGAAAAAAAAAAAAAGACCTAATCAACCACCAAATCCCTATCACTTACCCTGCCGAAGTCCTTGTTTCCTTAGAGAATTAGGTTAAGGTCATGTCAAATCGCAGTGTTCTGTACATTACATGTCCTCCCTCTCTCAATTTTGTCTGTCTGACAATGCAAATTGTGTACCAGTGGTAATGAATTCATTGCTATGCACCCAGGGAGAAACACTTAAGAATTGGGCACTAAAAGGATGTTTATCAACTCTTGACTTGGTAATGAGTGACAAAAATAGAGGAACAAGAAGATCATTAAAGGGCTATATTAGCAAATAATTATTCTAGCATTTACCTTCCCAGGACGTAATGATTGGTTGTATTTGGTAAAGTCAACCAGGTACCTAATAATTCTAGGCAAGGCCAGAGATGGGATGGGATCAAGAAACGTCCGGTCGCCATGGCTGCTGCCTCGTAGGCCTTGGTCTAGTTATTACTAGTCTTTCGGTAAGATCTGCTCTCTTCTTTCAGATAAATATATCCAAAAACAAACTTTAAGATCTGTAAGTAAAAATGCATTCATTTCCAAAGTAGATCAGCTGATCTGTAATTTCCTTTTGTGCCTCAATTCTTCTTGGTTGTGTTAATTATCTTTTGCACTGTGACTTTTAGGTCTGGGGATTCTTTGAAGAAACCAATCTTTTTTTTCCAACTCTCTTTTCAGAGAAGTACCTCATTCCACACTACCTGCTCTCTTCCGCTTCTCTCCTTCCTTGTCCGTGATTGGCTCAGCCACTTTTTGACATTACCTCTGCAAAAGTGGCTGTGACACCAATTTCAAAGCATGCTGGGATTGTTAATTCAGACAACCCAACATCCTCTGGCTGCATGTATCAGGTTTTCTTTCATGAACATAGTCCACCGTAGGTTGAGACATTGCAGCTTTGGAGATGCTACTACCAAACAACTTTCTTTTACGAGGTTCTGATCCTATGCTCAGAAAAGAAATCTTACGTTTTTACATTTGAGCCACAGCTTAGTCCCCTGAGAATTTGGGAATGAAGTTATAGTGATATCGCTGGAGACTATGTTTATGAAGAAATACCTCAAGAGCCTTAGATACTAAAGTCTGAAATCCTTAGTATCTTGGAGCCTTAAATCAATGAAATTCTGTTTCCCTTTACTCATGATGTTTTTGGTCATTGTACTCTTGCCAACAATTCTAAAGAGACGTGTAAAATCATGGTCACAATCTCTCTCGTGACTCACGGCATGCTGAATGGTTAATCCAGTAGATCTCCAATTTTGAAACTCCTTTTTTCTTTTATCCCGTGTTTATCCCAAAATACTCTGTGGCTATTTTCCTTTGAGCTAATGTAACGTATTCCTCTAACCTATGACCTTTAACCTCTTTACCTCTGACCTAAGCCTCTTGCATGCCCAAATCCTCTTTTATAGGGAAAAAGAGAGAAATGTATGAGCATCCTGTCTTCTGCTTGGCCTCCCAAGTGATGGATTTAACCATTCGTGAGTACCTACCGCCTCCTCGCCATGCTGTCTTCACTCTTTCCGTTTTCATTATTTCAAGAAAATCCAGATCCAAACCAACTCACTCTCCTTGCTTCAAGTTTTTTAGCATTGGCTTGTCTGTTGATTCTGTCTGTGAAACCCAGTGTGAGAAGTTCAGTCACTTTTTATCAGCCTCAAACAGGTTAGACAATTAAGCCATTTGTTTGTGATAAACTCAGATTTGTCCGTAAGTTTTTCAGTTATTCTCTGTCTGTGACCTGAATGCATTTTTACTTTGCTTGTGTGTAACCCCAATTTGTAAAGTGCTTGTCACTGGTACACAATCAAAAGGTAGCCGCTAGGCCGGGAACAATGCGTTAGGTGTCAGAAAAGGGATAGCTGAGGCAAAATCATGCCTTCCTTTCCATGTTGAAGATGTGAAACTATTACGGGTATAAGATCACACAAGGTGGTCCATCCTGTGTAAAAATTAGATCTTGTATGCCTCCTGTCTGTTCTCTCTCAAGCTGGGAAGCTTTTCCTTATTCTCTCGGGAGATTTTGACTTGTCCCTGTCCTCTAAGCTCTGGCTAGAACATTTGACTTAATTGTCACTTGGAGAGTTCGTGTATGTTTCATAGCTTGATTTCACATTAAACTTAATTTTACTAATTTTCTATTTGTGCAGCATTTTCCACCTCTGTGAAGGAGCCTTTTTTTGCTGGCCCCCACACTTCGGGGCGGTGGGAACCCAAGGGCAACCTTTTCCTTCCAATATCATGTATCACACACAAGTGGGGGGCATTTTGGTCCATTTGCTCATTAATCCTGCATATGTGTTCTTGTTTCTCTCTCTCTTCTCTCCTTGTTGTGCTCTCTCTTTCAAATAGAGAATCAAAAGGATGCAGGTGAACCAACTGTATATGCATTATAAACTGTCAGGACTGTGGAGTTATTATTGAGTTTCTGTTTTTGTTTTTGTTTTTTAAGAGCTCCTTAACGTATGAACTCCCAAAGACCGATGTGGAGTTGCGATGATACTTAAGGAGTTAATTTGTGCTGTCTGACTATATCTCTTGCACATTAGATGTTGACCTCTGTAGAGCAGAGTTTCCGTAAAGGCATAAGCTTTGAAGGAACAGAACTCTGGTTAGCTGCGGAGCTCCATTTCATCTTCGGTTTCAGGATTTCAGTGATTTGGCCTCACGTGCTTAAAAAAATACGTTACTGAACCAAACTACTCTTCCTCTTTGTTTTTCATTTCTTTTTTCTGTTCCCTTCCCTATTGAGAAGTTTGTGTTCTTTGATGAATGTTTATCAGCCAAGACGGAGAGAAGTTGTGTCCGTGTTGTTCTTGTATGTATCGTGTGGTGAGACAGGATGCGTGCAGAGGGTGGCTGAGCGGGGGTTGTTGCTGGAAGGGTCGTGGGAGGACAGGTCTTAGCAAGTTCTCTGGCTTTGGAGATTTTCGTCTTGTTTGGTCCCCAAACATCTGAGCGTATTTTGAGGAAAGCTTTAACTTAAGACTTTTTAATAAATAAAGCTCATCTCTTTTTTTATATTTATTTATTTTATATTTGATCATTGTTCTTGTTCTTAAGTCGAAAAAATCCTCAAAAGGTAATGATCATGCAATCAACGCTAAACATATTTCATTGAATCTAAGTTGATTGCATCTCAGATCAACTCAGAAAGCGGTTTTGTGCATGTGCCAAGCCCCGCGCTGGCAATAGGTCTTTGAAGATTCACAAACCTGTGTTCAAGACACATGAGCCTTTCTCTCCCTGAAAGAGAAAGTATTTATCCATTCATTCGTTCATTCATTCATTCATTCATTCATCCATTCATTCCACAAGTGCTTAGTGGGAGCCTACCATATGCCAGGTACAGTTGTGAAAGCCAGGGCCTAGTAAACAAGAGGGACGTAGCTGCTAACCTTACGGAGCATATGTGCAAATGGGCGTATAAGTGGAAATTACAAACTCAGTACACAGCAACACCGAGTAACAGAGTGACGTGCAAGAGTGCATTATCAGAAAACCATGGAAGTTCTCACGAGGGTGGTGAGCTTGAATACATCCTGAAAACTAAAGTAGAATCGGTGAAAGGAAGCTGGCATTGGCAAGTGGACAGGCATCCTAGATAGAGGGAATAATATGTGCAAATGCGTGAAACCGTACAGCTAACAAAAATAGCTAATCCTTAAAAAAGTAGCTAATCCTTATTCCATGTGTATTATGTGCCAGGTATGACCATAAGTGCTTTTTTATGTATTCATTCATTTAATCTTCAAAACCCCCTTATGAAGGAGATCCTACTATCATTCCCATTTTGGAGATGAGCAATCTGAAACACAGGTTAGATAACACACCTGTTGTCACCTGTCAGTGATAGAGCCAGAATCCGAGGCCAGACGTCACACTCTTAAATGTTGTGTAATTCAGTGTGATTGCTAAGCAAGGTGAAATCATAGCAGTAATGGGTGAAAGTTGCAATGTAGGCAGGAGGCACCATCTTAGTAATAGAGTTCAGACTGTATCTCATGGTCCAGAGGTTCCTAACCTAGAATCTATGCCAATGTTTATATGCATATGGGTTTTTCAAGGGACAAGATCCACAGCTCTCACTTCCAAAGGTGAAAGCTTTTTAAGCAAGGGGGGCAGCTTGGCAATTTGAACTCCGTAAAAATCATACTGCCCATACAGTGATGGGCAGAAAGGACTGGGTAGCAGCAAGAGAATAAAACGAGACCTAAAAAGAGTTAAGGTCTTGGGGCGCCTGGGTGGCTCAGTCGGTTAAGCGGCCGACTTCGGCTCAGGTTATGATCTCGCGGTCCGTGAGTTTGAGTCCCGCGTCGGGCTGTGTGCTGACAGCTCAGAGCCTGGAGCCTGTTTCCGATTCTGTGTCTCCCTCTCTCTCTGACCCTCCCTCGTTCATGCTCTGTCTCTCTCTGTCTCAAAAATAAATAAACGTTAAAAAAAATAAAAATAAAAATAAAAATAAGAAGAGTTAAGGTCAAAGCAGAGATGGGTTTGAAGCTTGGTATGTCCAAGGCCTCTTCTAGGCAAAACAGACCTAAATCACAATCATCGCTGTAATTGTTTCCTTCCTGATCTTTAAATCTTTTTTCTTATCCTTCCCCTCCCTCTTCAGGCTCCCGAGAGGGAACAAAGCACAAACACACAGATTTGCAAAGCCAACCAACAGAGGTGGCTGGGCACAGCTGGCGTCACCTATGTAAACTGGGGTGGACAGGTACAGAGTCCTTCAGTCAGGCTGTGCCTCAGTAGGCTACAGGACTCTGCACATGGCATTTCGGTGGGCTTACGCTTTCTGTTTGGTGGCATTATTAGAAATTAAATGTGCTATTTAATTACAGTATCTTAAAAAAAAAAAAAACATGTAAAAGGCTGCTACTCTATAAAAGAAAAGCTGTGACTCCTGCAAATGAATTCTATCATTTTAAATACATTTCGTTTAAACCGTCACACATTCTGAACCCAGCAAGCTCTGAGAAAGTCTATACTACTATTGGTGTTTTGCCTCAGTTCTTGGCTAAATACTTGCATAATTTTCTGAGCATCATAAGGATTCGACTGGAACTCGAAATAAAACAATTTTTCCTGCAAATATGCCAAGGATTTATAAAATTAGATAGATAGATGATAGATAGATAATTCAGTCTGTCCCTTAGTCCTATAAATAAGGCTTTATTATTACCCCTTTTATGGATTCAGAGAGGATAAGTGACGTTCTCAAGCAGGAATTGAACTCAGATCTTTCTAAATTCAAACACCATCCCTTTTTGTTTTTTCTACCATGCAGCCCTTTCAACTGGGACAATCTCCATTCATTCAGTGGCCAAGTTCAAAAGTATCTACAACTTTTGATCCAGGAAGACCACAACACACACACAAACAAACAAAAAACAAGAGGACTCCTTTCTGGGATTAGATCATTGCCCACCTCCTTTCACTGGGAAGTCTTCCTGAGGGCAGTTGAGATGCCCTAAGATTGCCAAAGAAATGAGGACTTGTTTTTGTCTGCAACTGACAGAAACCTGCTAGAGCAGGCCAAATGCATCCAAAGGATTGCCAAGCAGATTCTGTAGGGTTGAGATTCTGTATCTTTTCCTATCTCCAGTCAAACTTCCTATAGGTCCAAGGTCCTGTACATATTCAGGAGCCCCCACCCCACCCCTGGGCTGTTTTATCTGTCAGCCAAGAGATAATGGCCCCACCCACAATCCATTAAGCGGCCTGAGTTTTTTTTTTAAGTTTATTTATTTATTTTCAGAGGGAAACAGAGACAGAGAGAGCAGGGGAGGGGCAGAGAGAGAGGGAGAGAGAAAATCCCAAGCAGGCCCCACGCCGCCAGCACAGACCCTGATGTGGGGCTCAAACTCACAAATGGTGAGTCATGACCTGAGCTAAAAGCAAGAGTTGATTGCTTAACGGGCTGAGCCACTTGAGGTGCCCCTAGTGGCCCGAGTTTTCAACATGACAGCTGATGCTGTCCAGCATTCTTTTATGTACATCTTTTATGTACAGCTCCAAAAAAAAACACTACTTCAAAACCAGCCTGAGCACTCAGGATTTGTTACACCAAAAAGTTAAATCACAATTTTGGTTCCTATGGGTTTTTAATCTCTTTAGGCTTCATTTTTATTTTCTTTAAATTTTTTTTTTAATGTTTATTCATTTTTGAGAGAAAGAGAGAGAGAGAGTGAAGAGGGGAGGAGCAGAGAGAGAGGGAGACAGAATCAGAAGCAGGCTCCAGCTCTGAGCTGTCAGCACAGAGCCTGACGTGGAGCTCGAACTCACAAGTCGCGAGATCATGATCTGAGAGGAAGTCGGACGCTCAACTGACTGAACCACCCAGGCGCCCCTCATTTTTATTTTCTACAAAAGAGGCTGATGATGGTTCCTCCCCCCAGAGGGCTGTTGGAAAGATCAAAACACATATCCTAAATAAAGCATTTAGCACACTTCCTGGCACATAGTAAATATTCATTATATATATTAGTTGTCATTCTTTGTGTATTTTATTTAAAAGGAAACTTCTAGGGGCGCCTGGGTGGCGCAGTCGGTTAAACGTCCGACTTCAGCCAGGTCACGATCTCGCGGTCCGTGAGTTTGAGCCCCGCGTCAGGCTCTGGGCTGATGGCTCAGAGCCTGGAGCCTGTTTCCGATTCTGTGTCTCCCTCTCTCTCTGCCCCTCCCCCGTTCATACTCTGTCTCTCTCTGTCCCAAAAATAAATAAACGTTGAAAAAAAAATTAAAAAAAAATAAATAAAAGGAAACTTCTAAATCCAAATGTGTAGTGTAGACACATTATTTGATTTCAGAAATGGGATATAAAACAGTGCTTCTCAAACTTCAGTATTCCCTGAAGATCTTGTTGAAACGTAGATTCCGACTTGGTAGGTCTCTGGTGGGACCTGAAAATCTGCATTTCGAACAAGCTCCTACTTGACGCTGAAGCTGCTGATCAGGGGATTGTGATTGGGATGTCAATGGAATCTAGGGGGCAGCTGATTTATCATAAATGTCAAAATACCCTTTTATCATAAATGTCAAAATAAAACATTGCAGTATAGCTCTACATACATTTGTTAACTACTCACTAAGTTCCAGGAGCTCTGCCAGGCACCCGAGCAATGAGCAAAAGCAGTCATGGTCCCTAGCTGGAAGCCTATGATAAGGTAGAGAACACAGGCATATAACAAGTAATTCCATTCTGCTGACTATGGTAAAGGGAAACGTAAGGCACTGTTGCAGGAATGCAGCACACGGAGATTTTACCTAAGCCAGGGTCTTTGATGCATTCCCAGGAAGAGATGTCCAGGAAGTCAAGGGCTGGTTCCCCAGGAGGAACTGTCTGGAGTATTCCCTGTCTTTGTTGAAGTGTTTACTTCTGTTGATCATCTTTTCAGATGCCCAACATCCTGCCCCAGTGAGCTTGTGATCATGTACATAAAGGCTTATTTGGGGACTGCATGAATATTTAATAGTACTATTGAATCAGGGTTCTTGCTATAGTAAGTGACACACACACACACACACACACACACACACACACACACACGAAACAAAAGTAAAAAACTCAAAAAGCTTGAGTCAGAAAAGGGAATTCTTGCCCCACATAGCTAAGAAATGCCTGGACTCAGGAATAAAAAAAATTTAGTGCGTTTTGATCTCTCCGACTGCTGACAGACTTCTTCAATGTGAGTGGGAGTCACAATAGAAGGGGTTGAGACCAGCATGGTTATAGATAGCACCAATTTTTTTTATCCTAGTGAATGACCCTAGAGGAAAAAGAATTTGCCTTTCCAGGCAATTGTCTGACATTCTAGAGAAGGGCCTCTTGGCCCAGCTTGAGTGACATGTTCATCTCTCAGCCAGTCCTATTGCCCAGATGGTGTGGGGTGCTTTGGTTGGCCTGGCTTGGGTCACATGACTTCCTTTGTAGGACATTACTGGACATTCCCACCAGAACCATGTGGAGTAAAGAGGCAGTTCTCCTGAGGAAGCTTACTGTACATAACAGAGTAACAGATGTCCACTACTGTGTCTATCCAGAATTCAGTTCTTTTTTCTTTTTTTTTTTTTTTTTTTTTTTTTTTTTAAATTTTTTTTTTTTTTTCAACGTTTATTTATTTTTGGGACAGAGAGAGACAGAGCATGAACGGGGGAGGGGCAGAGAGAGAGGGAGACACAGAATTGGAAACAGGCTCCAGGCTCTGAGCCATCAGCCCAGAGCCTGACGCGGGGCTCGAACTCACGGACCGCGAGATCGTGACCTGGCTGAAGTCGGACGCTTAACCGACTGCGCCACCCAGGCGCCCCCAGTTCTTTTTTCTTAGGTGCAACTGTCCAGTCTTAAGGACAAAGCCTGATTTGGGGTACAAAGATACCAAGTTGGAGAAGAAACATATTATAATAGCATTATTTCTTCTTTATTGATACAACGTAATTTAGGTAAAAATTAAGTTAAATTATCTTAAATCATTTTTATTTTTTTTCTTTTTTTTTTTTTTTTTTTAATTTTTTTTTTCAAAGTTTTTATTTATTTTTGGGACAGAGAGAGACAGAGCATGAACGGGGGAGGGGCAGAGAGAGAGGGAGACACAGAATTGGAAACAGGCTCCAGGCTCCGAGCCATCAGCCCAGAGCCCGACGCGGGGCTCGAACTCACGGACCGCGAGATCGTGACCTGGCTGAAGTCGGACGCCCAACCGACTGCGCCACCCAGGCGCCCCTTAAATCATTTTTAATTGCATCAAGACATCTGAAGTTGTTCTCTGGTTTGGAAGTTTCAGTTATGATGCTTACTATTCAGCAATTCAGTTTAGTATATTTGTTAAGTAACCAGAGGCTTTTGGTAAGAGATAGAGTTACTGTATAGTTTATATGCATTTGCAACTACAGAATCTTTCTTCTTCCATGAAAGCACTGCATTGGGCAGAATCCACTGAAGATTTCCTTCCAGCAATATTTGAGGACCTGCCCTGGGTTAGGCACTGCTTTAGCCCCTAGAAATACAGAATTCAATGGGATAGGGAGAGACTGATGTTGAATGTAATTTGCTATTTTTAAGGGCCGTATGTGCTCAGTAAGGTACCAATAAAGGAGGTGGACCTTTGTTATGAAGGCAGGCACTCTCTTTGTTATGACACATGAAAGTATAACTCTTGTTATGAAGGAATCTCTTAAAGGCTTCTGAGCAGGAGTAGGACAGGCTCAGATACAGGCTTTAGGAGGTCACTCTGGCTGCAGCATGGACAATGAACTTCAGAGGAGGAGAGGTACTGAAGGCAGGCTGGCAGTCTTTGGCGACAGTTGAGGTAGAGATGATGAGGTGAATTGCATGTCGATCCCCTTGGCAAGAGTGTGGGCACATGACGTTATACAGTGGGAGATAAAATCAGGAGATACTTTGGAGGTAGAATGGACTGGCCACGCCATCCTGTCCTTACAGGGGAGAGGCAAAATGGCTACAATGAAAAGAGTAGAGGAAATGATGCATGATTCACCCACCTCTTTACCACCATGTACTTCAAGCTGTGCTAGCGACGAAATCTTCTGAAAGGGAGTGATGAAGATGTAAGACATGAAACGTATTAATGGATAGCGTCACTGAAGAAATCATGTGGACTTGTGAACGTGCGTTCAATGTATGGTCCATGGAGTGATCATTTTAGAGAGGCAGGGTCCTCTGGAAAGCAGGACGTGTCTATCTGCTTATTCTGTTCCTACACTAGCTCTGGTCTCCCCAGCTCCCAAATCATAGCAAACTGCTACCCGCTAGTTATTTCCAGTGATAGCATAATACTACCACTGGCACCTGCACCAACACATCAATAGGCTGGAACTTGGTAGTAAGTGGGTTTTCCATCAACCATATCCATCTCTCATTTGGTATTTCAGGGACTGGCAATGAGTTCACTGGAAGCAGAAATGGTCAGGTTATTTAAGGGCTAATTGGAGCGTCTCTCTCTCCTGGATGCTTCTCTTCCTTGGCTTAGCTGAGCATGTGGAGGAATTGTCTTTTTGTTTTTCTGCAGTCACATTTAACTCTCTCTCTGGAAGCCAAGCAGATTTAATTGTGTAAACATGAGCAATGGTAATTGGGTAAATGAAGTTGGAAACCAAGGTATGATGTTTTTGTTTTGCTCTGTGAGGAAAAAAAAAAATAGGGAGCTTGTTTTTCTCTGGTGGCAAACCTCACTGTCAGAATTCTGGACAGGCACTTGGCAAGAGGGAATCCCTTTACGAATTCTCATCAAGACCCACTGAGCTGAAATGTGTCTCTGCTCCCTCGGGGGTTATGGATCAGCCCAGGGACAATTCATTGTTTTATAAACCACCAGGTTAGGTATTTCTCTACATAGGTTCGGCTACCTGGGGGAAAAGAGTAAGAAGTTACACACTCAGGTAACACACACTCATCGAAAGAGCCATGAGGGTGTGTTACCAGCGACGTACCTAACTTTCAGCACAGCTGGGGGTAGAAAACCAGATTTTAACAAAACTTTAAAATACGGAGTGGTTTTTCTTTTTCCTAAAGCAAGGATCCACAGTGGCCTTCCTTTAAATAGCTTTAATTCAAAACTGATTTTTTCCAAATTCTGTTTATGCACAATCTTTTCCAAACAAAAGGTTTAAATAAGAGGAGAGACTGATAAATAATTTTTTTTTAGTCCTGCCTTCAAAACATTGAGGTGGTCCCACGATCAAAAGACCTCATCAACTTCTGCTTTTAATAGATGGTTTCACCAGAATATTCTTATTTATCCTTATTTCTCATGTTTTTTTATTAATGTTGCTAGCATTACATTTCCTATAAGCTTGAAGTAAAATTCATTTTCCCAGTTGAAAATTTAAGCAAACCCAGAAGCGCACTTGGCAATGGAGTATGTCCCCCTCACCGTGCAGATTGCTTTATAAATGAGGAACTATTAAAAAGGAGCAGGTCTAAGGTTAATGAGACACTCATTAAAGAGAGAGAATTGTAAAGCTGACAGTGCTCTGTGCCTGTATTGAAGGAGAGGCTATTGTTATAGGATGCTTGCTGTGCTGATATTGTAAACCACATGACAGATGGGTCAAGTGCTGATTACAGTATTCTAACATTTGGAATAGCAAGTAACATATTTGATAAGCTGGCAAGTTTTTATATATGATTCAACCCACAATATAAAAGCCACGAGAATTCCAAACTGAAAATAATTAAATGAGCTGGAAACAATCAGATACCACACATTTCCGTCCCCCCCCCCCAAAAAAAAATGACAGATTTTGACATGTTGAAATTCCACAAAGGGAGCAAGAATATTCCCTACCTCACTGGAACTAATAATGGCCCTTCATCTGCTTTTGTAGAGCAATTCATTCCTGCCTCCTCACAGTGTCGGAGATAACAATAAACATTTGAGGCACCTTAGGCTTTACAGAGATCTGTCCAGCATTGTTTCATTTGCTCTTAGCATCATCCCTGCGAGGTACATAAGAAAGATATTAACATTCTCACTCTGCAGCTGAGGAAACTGAAGCACAGGGAGGTTTAAGTAGAAGGTGTAAGGTTGCCTAAGAAGGTTAGGAAGCATGTTGAAGGGGAGAAGCCAGATCTTCCAGCTGTGAACCCATAAGTCTGATCGTTGGAAAAAGGAAGCAGCTGTTAACACAGAGGCGTTCTTCATTGAACAAAAGTGTATCTTCTCTCTGCCAATGATGCTGCCACCATCATTCATGTGTATCCGTCTGGATAAGGGCATCCAGTATTTGCATTCAGCCTCTGAGTGTCTCGGTAGGGTGGTGCTGGTGACGCTGGTAAGAGTCCTGTCCCTTGTCGCACAATGTCACGCCTCTGTAACGTTGCCGTGACTCCTAGAAAGGAGCAGCTCTCCATTTGTGTTTTATCACATTTGCTTGTTTGGTTGTTCTTTTCAGAGTTTGTCATCTTACTTGTCACCTTTGTAAAAAGTCACTTTGTCTCTTTACTTTTTTTACTGTCTCTCCTCACCTACCTGAGCAGCCCCCCCAGCGCCTCCTGGGCCTCCTCCACCCTCCCAAACGCAGACCAGCATGCTATCTCAGAGGCTCAAAGGCATGCCTAGGCCAAAACCAAGTACTGTAAACTTCTACCGTTATTGTACTCAGCAGCTTTCTAGCTTAGTTTGCTTTTCCGTTCATTTTTCTTCTGGAAATTTTGTTTCGGTTTGGAATACTGAGCTGCGTGCGGCTCCGGCTCTCGAGTGTGACACTGTAGGTTTTGAGACAGTCGAAAGAGAGCATTTATTTCCAAATGTCCACATTTTTTTTTTGTCTCTAGCTATGTCTGACATATGCAACATTTTCAAACCTCAATGTCAGCACAAAATAACATTGTTGCATAACATTTTGCATGATGATTTTTTTTTATATGTTATGAGCTTCAATTCTGTTGTATGAAATGTTTACTAAGTATATTGTAGTTCTAGTTGCCTTTCCTCAGTGCTCCAGCAGGTACACGATTGGGAGATAGGAATGTTGCAATACATTTCAAGACAGCGGAAGTGACAAAAAAAAAGTCACGTTTAAGCGCAAATTTCTCCTTGACCTCTGCTGGGGGAGGGGGGAGGGAGGACGTGCTACAGGATTTTGCACAATATTTTCTTTAAAGACAACATCTTAGACAAGTTGTTTCCAGTACAATTTTTGCCATTTAGCTAGTCAGTTAGCTACGCAAATGAAGAGGAAAATAGTATCTTGTCTCAGCAAAGTGGCTTGATCTACAGATAATGGAATTGCAGCTAATTAATAGTAAATGAAAATCTGCTCCATGGGTTAATTGGAAGATCAAGCATCCTAGATTAAAGGATCCTTAACCTGCTTATGTTAATGGTTGCCTGTTAAAGTAAAATTGCAAAAGGTTTTATTAAACATACTGTTTGTATATATACATCAGGCATACACATATCTGTGTACATGTGCACACACTTATAGAATGGCTGCATGCACATATACACTTTATGTGTATCTATCAATATATATTGTAGTCAATCTAAGAGTACTGCATATTAAAACAAATCTTCAGGTGGTCCTAGCTTAAGCATCTTGGATTTCTCCAGACATGAAAATCATTCACAGTTTTTTAAATAAAAGTACATACAAATGTTGGTAGGAATTATTTCATGTCTATCTCATGTGTCACGTACAGCTAGAATTCCCCCTAGATTTGGTGAGTATTCCACCCAAAAGGACAATGTTCTTTATTCTTAAAGCTAGAGATTTCAAAGATGTGCCCCAAGTGGGATTTCCTGCAGATTTGTATTAATGTGCAGGCTTGTCTGGTTACTAGAAAATGTCTGTAAGTGTGTGATGTGTGTATGTGGGTGTATGTGTCGAATGGGTAATAAGCATAGGATGAGGAATTTGCAAATTGATGTGTAAATGTGAATATCAACTAATAAAAAATAGTAGCTTATGCATATTTACTATCAAAATGCAAATACCTCATTCTACACATATTACTCAAACATATATACACAGTATGTTTGTAGAAATGCCTGAAAGTCTCCTGATGAAATTATGATAGCCCATTTAGGAAATTATAAACGGACCTGGTGCCCCCAAAGCACAGAAATCAACCTTGTCACTCTTTGTCTCTCCATACAGTCATTGCTCTGGACCAGGCGATGAGCTATCAACCCTAAACTCTTCACATGTCCTCACCCTGAGTGTCAGATATTCCCTGCCTGATCTGCACACTTATGTCCCCTGCTACCCCCTCATGCCCTAACCCTACCCAGCCATTTCCACCTGTGTGCGGTACAAACCATGGAGTGTCCCATTGGCCTGAATCCAGAAAGCCCACTTTCGCTCCAGTTGTGGGACTCTGTTGGACTGAAACTCCCAGGACCTCGACAGTCTTCCCCAACCCCATCTACCATTCTTCATTCCCATTGGCTGAAATACCCTTTATACAGTGGCTCACTGAATTTGTTTTTCATTATTAAATCCCACATGACTACTCGTCTGGTGTTCATTGCCTGTCTGACAAACGTACAGTGGAAAATGAGACGACCCTTTTAAATTTCTTTTGTAAATTCGCAGTCACCTATTTGTTTAAACCTCAGCTCCGCGCCCCCTGCCCCCCGCCCCCCGGCCAAACAACAGCATAAACAACAAGAAAACCTTCCTGTGAAGTTTTAAGTAATTTTCTCTAGTTAGAAAAATCCTGACGCCAAAATATATCTGCTTTAGAGGAGGGGATAAAAACAAGTTCTGGCAGTCTTTTTGTGAACATATATAACCTGGCTGTGGAATCACACTAACGGGTCCTACTGCCATTTCACCCCGTGTGCTCCCAACGTCTCCGAGGCTTCAGAGTTCGAAGGTTTAAACATGGAATAGAGGATCCCCTGTGGGTTCAGACTGGTTGAATTCAAGCAATTTCATTGGCTAGGAACATCATTACATTTTAAATAAAAAGATTTCCCCCAGGAAAAAAAAGTTTCTCATTTTTGGTAACATAATGACTTCACCAAACATTCCTGAATCCGCTCTTGGAAAGACTCACCCTGAACCAGGGTTCCCTTTGGTCTTGGGTCAGATCAAAACACAATGCTTTCAACATAATAAAAACTAACAACAAAGAACCAGTTTTGAGTACATTGTTGCCACCACCCCCCCCACCCCCCAAATAAAATTTCAATCCTACCAACCAGTGGCAAAGATTACCATCCCTTCCTCCAGTCCTCTACCCCCAACGCCCTTTTAATGATTCTATCCTGTCTTCTACCTAATAGCTCAGGAATGTCCGTTAGCTTTCAGTTTCCTCCCTGGACAACTTCAAACAGCCAGACGTTTGATTCTGTTTGTTCCAAATGAACATTCCAATACCTGTTAAACATCCAATACCTGTTAAACCCTGGACAACTTCAAACAGCCAGACGTTTGACTCTGTTTGTTCCAAATGAACATTCCAATACCTGTTAAACATGAAAAACAAAGCTGAAGTACCAAACGTTCAGGGACAAATCCAGGAAACAAACGTCACAGCAGTCAGGGGTCAGAGTCCTGCCTCAGGTAGCGCGAACACAGTCTAGAGAGTGATATAAGATAGTGCATTTATGCTGTCTTTAAAGAACGTGTGTACAAAATGTCACTCAATTGGAAACGGGCTGTCATAAACTTAATATAGCCTTACTATGAAAATTGGCAGCTGGAGCACTGCTTTTTCTTAATATGTATTATAATGAGGATGGTGTTAATAACAAAATGGCTTTATGGTCTGCTCACTACTAATTACGTGGCACTGAACATTTGCATGAACCTTTAGAGAAAAAAAAAAATTGGTGATGATTTGAAATGTCTTATCCACTAGTTCTAATGGCCGCAAAACTAGCCCGAAGCTCTCACTGAATTTTAACACCAATTCTTGTACTACAGAAAATGTAGGCCGATTAATCACTCCTGCCAAAAAGCTCGAAGACACAATCCGTCTTGCTGAACTAGTCATTGAGGTTCTCCAACAGAATGAGGAGCACCACGCGGAGGTGAGCGGGCCGGGTGGGAAGTTGTTTCTCTGGGTGTCCCTTAGCGGGAAAGTGCAGACCCCATCCTCCCAGCAATTCAAACCAACGAGATGCCTTAACACACATGTTCTTTTAACTGGCCTTGCAAAGAGAAGGCGAGTGGAAGTTTTGCAAGGAGAAGCCCTTGGAAGGTCGTTTAAAACAAACAAAAAGTGGCTACATGTTATACATTTCAGCTTTAAGTTTTCAGATGTTTGTAACAACAAGCAAAAGAGGTGAGTGTATTTTAAAGATAACATGTATTCCAGCAGCACAAGGTTATCGTCGGGAACACACACGATACTTTTTGGTCTTTTGTGGTTGTTGTTGTCGCCACCACTGTTGTTTTTATTTATTTTATTTGGTGTGTGGATCGCAGGCCATGTTTTTGAATTTATCTCTGTAACTTACTCCGCTCGCACGAGAGCCTTCACTGGTTAATCTCGGATGACCTAGGTTGCTAAATGCAGTGACGGAAGCAAATTATTCTGTGTTGTTCAACTTGTCGGTTCTCCAACATACATCTGAATAAATACAGCCTACTTTTTCTTTTTCTTTTACGAACCACTGTCAAAATGATCGTTTTGATAATAACTGTAAACTAAGGGATTTCAAGGCTAACTAAATCCCAAAACTGCAAGGACTTAACCCAACTCTTCCAAAAGAAAAAAGATACCAAGATGCCATTATGGTCAAACTATTTTGTCACTTCCTGTTTCAGAAACCGAGATTTAAAATTGCTCTTAAAATAACCTTTTTGAAAATTGCACTAATTTTCGCTCTTCCTCTCCATTCAGTTCTGCAGCAAGAGGGGAACCAAGGCACTCCATAAAAGCAATTTCTCAAGCACTTAAAATGATCATTCCCATGATACAGGAAAATTGACAGTATAGTTACATAATATATAATACACCATAAATCCAATCGTCCCGACTAATGCCTGATTGCATATTTAAATTTCCTCCCTGTTTTTCTACTGTTCCACTCAATCATGGCTGATCGTGGCAGGGAAAAGAGGTATGTGACTAAGCCGAATGAGCCAGCCACCTGCTGTCATAGTCTGTGCATGCCCTTCCAAGTATCATGTCTTCTACTGGGATTTTTCCTGGGTGCTCCTGCTTCCTAACACTGACCCGAGGAATGTAACGGCAACTTCCAGTGGACTGCTTGTGAAATGGCCCTCCACGGCAGGGTAAATGTGGGGGTTCTCTTGTGCGTGCATGAAGCGAGTGATATACTTAACAACAAGTGCAGTTACATCCCGACACGCGCCTCCTACCTGCCTGGATCCTGTCCTTAGCCTGTCTTAGTTTCCTACGTCCGTCTGTACTTACCTTTACCACAGCAGTTGAGTACCGAATGTAGTAACCAGTAGCTAGCCAGAGTGATACTAATCTTCCTCTACAACTGTCTGTATGTGAATCATATATACAGTATTTATATATAGAGAGAGTGTCAAAGAATCATGATTCCCCCCAAAACCCTCCTAAGAACGGGGTGAAGACCCTTTGAGGCGAGTGTAACTAACTCCTACAAGCGGTGCACAGCCAGGAATGAGAAGAGGGGCCAAATCAACCCCCTGCAAACCTGGAAACTAGGACCTACCTCCAGACATATAAAATTAAGTTGGGCTAGGATAATTTTTTTTTTCGACTCCATCTCCTAGAGGACATCCTTTTCAGATTGGGGGCCTTGGGGGTTTAAGTGACGGTAAGTACGTTCTTTCTGGGTGTCCACCGAATCGTTTCCAGAGCTCCGCAGGGGTTCTGGCCTGCCCTCCCCTGATTTGGATATTGAGGCTTTTCCCATGATGCCAAACCAAATCTACACATTTCTAAAGACCTGGATACGAAGAGGATGGCTTTCCTCAGTCACAGCTGTGCTGCTGTCCTTTTAACTAAAAGAAGAACAAAAGTGACAGACATGCTTCATTTGTAATCACGTGATACTCTCAGGCTGCTACAGGCTAAGGAAGGATGGATATTTTCCTAAATTACTCAAAAGAGGTACCAAAGGGAAGCTGATATTACAAAGAAGACGTTTTTGTTTGTTTTGCTTTTCCAAACAAGCACTTTTCTCAGTAAGCACTAATCATCATCTTAAACTGCCCTAATAACCATCATCATAAAAATATTTTAATCTTATGCATTGAAAAGGCATTCGGGGTAAGTAAATAGGGTAGGAATAAATCCAATTCTGTTTCCATGAGAAGTTAGACTGAAAACTTCAGCACACTTTGGAATTGGGAGACTTGATTCGGTTTTAGAGAAATGTGCAGGATCATTTCCTGAATTAGTAATTTCACCCAATCACAGAATTTCATGAATGGATCCAAAGTTACCTATCTGCTAAGCACCGAGGCAACCTACCTCAGTGCTTTTTGGGAGAACAAGGAAACATAAGGCAGTCTTGACCTTCAAACAATACAGTGCATAGTGGCCAGGAGCTCGGGTTCTGTGTCAGAGAAGCTTGAGTTTGAATTCCAGCTTTACCTGCCCCTTGCTTTATGATCTCGACCGGGTTACGTGACCTCTCTTATCCTGTAAATGAGAGAGAATAATAGAATCTACCTCAGATGGTCGTTTGGGGATGGAAGTCCACATGAAGTAAAGTGTCTGGCGTGATGCCTGGCACGTAGTTAAGTCCTCAGCCGAGCTTGGCTGTTGCATTTTTGGGGACGAATTGCTAAGGAAGCCAAATATATTGAGTATGTGATCATGAAAAAGGACAAAACCTATGTGGAAAGTGTCAAGTGACAGGTACAGACAGAATATGTGGAAAGAAGAAGGGGCTCTTTTCAAGGTGGAAGCATCCAGAAAGGCACTGTTTGTTCGGAGCGTTCACTTACAGATTGCAATCACCTGGAAAGCCCTTAAAACTTACTGATGCCAGGGTGTCACCCCAGCCAGCTCGAGGAGTCAGAATCTCACGGGGAGGAGCTGAGTATTAGTAATTTGTAAAACTGCCCAGCTGATTTCAAAGTAGAGCTGGGTCGAGAGCCCCCTGGACTACAGCTAACGAAGTAGAATTTGCTCTGATATGTTTAAGACGAGGTTTGGCTGCCAAAAAGAATGAAGTATGAAGATTTTTTTTTTCTACTGACCAGTCCTCCTTGCATCCTCTCTGATCGCTCAGATACACTCAAGAAAGTCACTAAACCCTAAGCATGGATCTCGGCCGTGGAGCCACGGCGTCTCGTGGCTCTACACAAACGAATGTGACAAGTAGACTTGCCTCCCTCACCAAAAAAAACCAACAATCCTTAGAATCATTTTTAATTCCAGTACAAAGTAATTAAATACCCCAAGAGAAAACATTCTCCTCAGCTGGAACTATGTCACACATACACACATGCACGATACGGTAGTAGTTGTCACATTTATTTCTTAATCTCAGCTTAATTCTGCTCTGAGAGCTGAAGTTATTCCCACATGCACGCACACACATACACACGAATAATGCCTTCACGTATCATTGCTCTCCCTTTCCAATCTCTCTCTATGTATACGTATGTATATGTATATATGTATTGTGGTACACGAAGGGGTACATATATACATGTAGTTTGTGTACAAAATAGACAATGTGTTCAGTGTGGTGGACTGTATTCCTAAAGCATACATCTTTGCCTTTAAATAATGAAATGAGCAGGTAAGTATTTAGAAGCCAAAGCACAACTCCTTATTATCTTTGGAAAAGATCTCCAAAGGCTTCGGATGCCCACAGACTTTGAGTTCAGTCGTGTACCAAAGTAGCATTCACCTGTATGAACAAGTGTGAGATAAATATAGTTGTTAGGTCTTGTTTTGGTGGTTTTTTAAAAATTTTCAAGCTTGCCTTGCCCAACCCAGTCACACGGATTCTGTTCATTTGATTGAAATTATGATAATGGCTTTTTGGTTGTGATTGCCCTTGCCAGAATCTTTTCTCCAGAACCTCCTGATGTGGTTCTGGAAGAATTACCTTGGGTGGACAGAAATAGATTTGGTCTTCGTTTCTCCTACAGCTATTATATTTAAATGATCTTCACTTTAGAATCCAAAGTTTCTCTGCCAGACTTCAATAGTGATCATTCATCTCATGGTAGTCATTGTTCTTTGTAGGGTTACCTATCTATATACCTATTCATGCAACAGCTATAGATAATTGCTCAATTTTATGAAATTCCAATGAGAGACTAGGCTCTCTATAGATAGAAGTGGGTGCTTATTTGGGCCTCTGGTTTGCAACGTCTCAATAAACCTAGTAAGAACCAGGCGTGAAGTTGGGCTAAGAAATTTGGAATTTCAGACATTTAGGATTGTTTTTTTGTTCTTTTTTTTCTCTCTCTCTTTCTTTTTCTCCACACCCCGCCCCCCCCCCCCCCGCCCCCGTCATCCTAGAGCAAAATCATATCTGAGTAGGCAACTCAGTCTTCCCAGTAACTGTTTACTTGGACTCACCCTGAAGCTATAAAGTTCATAAAATAACTAATGAGGAAGTACCAGCCAACATTTGGCGTGTCTTTGTGAAGTTTGCAAATCTCCTGCATCAGGATTAATGAGAGTCATCCCGCCATCTAGGGGTGGGGGTGGGAGTGGGACTCCAGCAAGTTCCAATATTTTCAAGGTCTCTGCCCAAAACACAGGTGGCTGGGAGAGCTCCGGGGGTGGGGCGGAGGATTTCTTCCTCTGCCGGATTTAGCCAGGTAGTGTGGAGCCAGCCCCACACCCCAGGGCCCTCGTGCCCAGGCAGGAAAACCACAATAAAACCTCATCGATTCAGACACAAATACTTGCGGCAATTCAACTGCAGATGTGGCTCTTTTCATTTTTCTGAAGTGGAATGTTTGACATGATCTCAACTTTCTCTGGAAATTCTAACGGCTCTTCTCACAAGTTTTATCCCAGGACCTCTGAAGTTAAAGCTTCTATCTCTTTGACTTCACTTTAAGCATCAGTGGGTCTATGGTCATTAGAAGTTTAAAAAAAAAACCTCTACATTTATGAGACACTTATATGGCAACCAGCAAATGCCTTTGACTTTCGTGCCCAAGTACTGACTGCATTTGAAAGCAGTAAAATGATATCTCTTTTTAGAAAACCCCATAATGTAGGCTTTTTTGCTGACAGGCGAGCATCTCTCTTCTCTCCTTACTCTGAGTCGGTGAGGTTTTACTGTAAGTTAAAATGGAAACAGCAGGTGTCAATTTCCAGCCACGCTGACCTTGCAGAATGGTCCATGACTTGATTTTTTCCATTTAATTTGCAAACCAGCCACATGTTGATAAAGGAGAAGTAAGTAAAATGAAATCTCATGAAAGAAGAGAGGTGGACCCCTATTCTGCCTCCTAGTGGCTGTTAGAATATCCCCAAATAACTAATGAATCACAGAAGAGCTTGGCCATTGAACAAACTCTTTTCATTTATGGAATTATTTCCATAATCATCTTTCATGTTTCCAAACGCCTTCCCATCTTTTTTTTTTGGTGAATGCTCCGGAAAGTGTTTCCAATGTAAATACTTTACGGCATCGGGTTGGGGGCTGGGGGACAAGACGGGCAGCCAATTTGCTTTTGTTTCTCTGCTCTCTTTGAAATCAGGAAAAAAAAGGGGGGGGCTGTTGACACCGCCACTCATTCTGCATGCTCCCTGCCAGAAATGATTAGTCAACATGCATGCATGCCTTTGAATGGCATTCACATCTGGCCTCGTCCGATGCGAATGTGGTCCCTGAGACCCTGCACAATGATTTCCAAGGACCCACGTGCATGAAAATGAGTTACTTCACTGATATTTTTTGGTTTTCAATGTACATACGTGTCCGACCCCCGGAAAAGTAAGTCCTGATCTTACTGAGTGCTTCCTAGCGTAAGCCTGATCTTCCCTACAGGCAGGATGCAAAACCAGAGGCTCCCTGCTGAAAGAGATTTTGACTCAAAAGTTTGGTGACAATTGCAACAATGGTTTCCTTTGCCTTGGTATGAAATAGGAGTGACATTACCGATGCATAGAGAAATAATGAGTTGCTGAGCTTGTATGAGACCGTAGACATTTAAGCCCAGATGTATAGATGTAAGTGAATAATAATTGCAAATTTTCAAGTTAGACCAGCAGAAAACCCATAAACACAGTGAAGAAACTCCCAAATTTGAATACCCTAGAGCAAGAGCTAGCCAACGGCAGTGACAAAGAGCATGACTCAAAACGTACTGGATTATTGTAAACTGAACAGAAGTTCCACGTCTGCCATTCCTCCGGCTGCGTCCTCTGACCAGCAGATCAGAATACGTTTGAAGGCAGGCCTGGAATTATGAAAAGCATTGCCTCGGGACACGTAAAAGCCCACTTGTCTGAAAAATGCTGTTCTTTTTACAATAAGGTCACCAAACCCTGCTGATGCACCATTAATCTTGACCAGTGAGGACTTGACTTCCTATCTTCAGTGGGAGAGAAAAGCTCATCGCCTCTTTGTCTGTTGTTTTTCTGCCAAATTTCAAAGGCCTTTGCGTGGTGGTCAGACTTGATGGTGGAGCATGCGGAGACGTTCCTGTCACTCTTTGCAGTGGATATGGATGCGGCGTTAGAGGTGCAGCCCCCAGACACATGGGACAGTTTTCCACTGTTTCAGCTGCTGAATGACTTTCTCCGTACTGATTGTACGTATCGTCTTCGACTGGTTGACTTTCCTAAGTAGTGTGCAGATAAATAGATCAATAATAGGTAAATAAACAGATCAATGAGATGTCTCCTCTGTCCCAGACAGACTACAGGCTCGTGAACCCCCTTCGTAGTTTTCTTATGACTTTAAAAACAACACAAGCTTACAGCTGATGGCCATTCTCGTTCTTCCAACAAATGTCCCGTTACAGGAAAGCCCTCTCTTCCCTAGGCAGGGGAACTCAAGAGCTGTGTGATAAGCGGGACCCATGCCTGTGTGTTTTATTTGCTTTTGAACAAGCTAATTAACTTAACCTCTTCACATTTTGAAATTTTTATTGAAAGATGTTTTCTAGATGAAAAACAATTTCCAGCTAAATAACACCCCAAGCGTTTCAGTACCTTACAGCAACACATAGCCATAAAATAAACCTTCCTTCATCAGAAGGAGGGGAGGGGGACAGAATGCTCTTTCTTTCTGGGCATGTCACGGGAGGGAGGGGAGTGGGTGCAAGGAAAACCTGAAAAACAGTTGTCGATTATTGTTTTCACTGTGTTTTTAAGAGTTAATTTTTTTTAATTTTTTTTTAATGTTTATTTATTTTTGAAGGAGAGAGAAACAGAGTGTGAGTGGGGGAGGGGCAGAGAGAGAGGGAGACACAGAATCGGAAGCAGGCTCCTGGCTCTGAGCTGTCAGCACAGAGCCAGACGTGGGGCTCGAACCCACGAACTGTGAGATCATGACCTGAGCCGAAGTCGGACGCTCAACCGACTGAGCCACCCAGGCGCCCCTCACTGTGTTTTTAAAGGAGCGTGATTGCTTTCCCTTTTTAGAAGAACAAAACAAACGGGTAAAATGTTTTTGAATTCCATTTTCCTCCCGCACAGATTGAATCATGAGCTTCAGTGCCATTCATATACTTTTATTACCTCCCCCCTGCTTCTTTTTCGCCTCCCCCAGAAACGGTATATTTAATATAGAAGACAATCCCTTCTGTATGTACATTGTATGCTGATAAACCAACTGTGGGTTCTTACCAAGCTTTTGCTTATCTGTTCTAGATAATTTGTGCAATGGAAAATTTCACAAACACCTGCAAGACCTGTTTGCCCCACTTGTGGTTAGATATGTGGATTTGATGGAGTCCTCAATTGCACAATCCATTCACAGGGGCTTTGAGCGGGAGTCATGGGAACCAGTCAAGTAAGGAAGCCTCTTTTGATATCATCGGAGTTTGGGTGCAAATGGCTGGACGGTCATACAAAAATGGATTAACGGTGTCACAGCTTTTATCATTAGCAAGGACAGAGAGCAAACACTACATGTTTCTAACTGTGATGCTCACCCACAAATGGGGGAGGGAGAAGGAGGTTGAGAAATGTTTTATGAAGTGAAATCTTTGTTTTATTGCACAAGATAAACAAGAAATAAGGGAGAGAAACCTGGCTGTGATGTTAGTACTGTGTAGCTGACTCCAGTGGTGATACCCCTAGGAATTAACGTTTCCCACAGTGTGTTCCATAGGGGTCTAGCCAAGCAAACTCGCACTTTGAGAGAAGACTTCTCTGTGGCCAGATATGTTTAGGAAAGTCCATCTACCCCACTCATCCACCCCACCCCTGTAGGGAGAAGCAGAAAGCACAGCGGCGTATTTGAAAACTCTGAGAGCATGGTAATACAGACCCTTATTTAACTCTGTTTAACCTGGAGCTTCCTAAATGCATTTGACCTCTTATTTTGTCAATGGGACATCGCTCCTGTAGGACCAACGACCGGAAATCCTGTAGGGTGTAAATTTGGCAATTTCCACAATTGCTTAGCAAATCTTAGATCCCGTTGGAAATGTCTGGCAGAATCAGTGCCGCCTGTGTCCCCAGCAAGAAGGAGGGCTGTGACTCAAGAATGCTGGAGGGTCAGTCTTAGGCTCCCCTTTCTAGAGAAGTAGAGGGCCGCTAGGTGTTGAGAATTTTCTGGTATGGTTTGAAAAGCTCCAATAAAGCCTGGTATTAATTTTGCCCTGTCAGATTCCTTTTTGTTTTTTCTTTTCTGTAAGAAAAGCATTTTGTTCTTTCTAGTCCTTTCCATCTTTGAGAAGTAACAATCAGTATAGAGCATCATGGGGGTAGGTACAGCACACTTTGAGGTACTTCAGAACAAATATCTAAAACATTTCCCTCAAGTTCAAGGACTTGACTTGTGCCCTGTCTCTACACAGTTTTCTGGATTAAGATTCTTCCTCTTCATATTACACTGCACGACTCTAACTGACAAAGAAATGAGTGCAAAATAGCTTTCTCAGCCACACATCACCTGCCCCCCTCCCCCACGTCTAAGCCACAGGAGAAGTTTCTTGACTTACCCTACTGAAAGCAAGTTAATAGGTAGTTGCTCTTCATTCGCAAGTACCAAGAAATCGAAATCTTGGCTTGTTATTCTCAGGTTTATAACCTTCTCTTAATATGGCCCTGCTGACTTCTAACGCTGGAGAGTTAAACTGGGTCCCTTAATGATCAAGCGTGAACGAGGGGCTGTATTTTTTTTTGTAAATGCTCATTATATTCAAGACACTTGTGCTGTGGAGAACAGCTGAGAAAAGGGAAGGGTTCAAATGAGTAATATTCACATTTTCAAAATAGTAATGGTCTTGAAATAGCTTGTACTTACTTGGGTTTAAATGTGGATGCTGTTACTACCAAACACGGTAGGAAATGGTTGGTATCCGTCACTATTTCTTCAAGGGCCCTGGGGTTAGGGCCTTGCCCTCCACTTACCAGCCAGAAGGCAAGACTTTGAAACTCTCTGAACTTCTCCTCTATAAAACTGACTTTTTAAAATGTCCCTACCCGGTATCTGAGAATTGTCATGAAGCTCTGGGAGAATGTCATTGACGTCATTTTATAATCTGTTAAATTCTTCAAGCAGATATCTGTTATTCCTCTTACAGCATTAAATATTCTCGATAACATCAGAAATAAAGGTAGAATCAAAATGACTTTCACAAATGGACGTGTTAGGGAAGGTTTTGTTGGGGATTTCTTTTGAATGATTAAAAGAATAAAATTTGAACTCTTGGATCAGTAATTTAAAGATCTGACCATTAGGGAAGCATGAATAGTTGTGAATAATAGCTTGGGAATGTTTTATGTAGATTTTTTTTTTTTTTCTTCTCAAGTAGCTTTTTGCAGGTCAAACTGTGCTCTTGGTTAGTGACCGTGATTGTGGTCTGTTCAATTCGTGGTAAATAGTACATGCCTTTTGGAGTATATGGACACATTTGGAAGTGCCAACTAAAAAATACATGAAATTACAACTCTTTGAAACCACACACATTTTATTAGCTGATTTGTAAACAGAACGTGGGTGCTATGACAGATTTGCAGAAATGGCCGGCACAAAATGAAGGGTAAAAAGACCTTGGGACTTCCTTTTATGTGCTAACAATGAGTCTCTCTATACTTCCTATCACGTGAAGAGAAAGTACAAACTCTTATCTGACCACTAGTGAAGAAGCAGAGATTCATTTTCCTTTTTGTATTTTTTTTCCCAAGTAAAGAATGCTCTTTTTGGAATGTTTATTATTATTATTATTATTATTATTATTATGCATACTCAAGAACAAGAAACTGACTTAGGTAAATAGATTCAGTTTGTACAACCTTCTCTAATCTTACCACGTGTTCCTCCATTACACACACACACACACAGACGTGCGTGCACACACACATACACATACACACACAGACAATACATACACACCGCCTTTCCCTCAAATAATTGTTATATTCAAATAGCTCTGTTCTTCCATTTTTCAAAAGTTGTGATTACAGGCACCTGATTATAGGTAAAATGACTGAGAAATGCATTGTAAAGCTTATTGCAAGAGAAACTAGCATTCAAGTTATTAAAGAAAAACAGCACTCTGAAAAGAAAATGCTACTGATATATTGAGTTTGCTAAAAACAGAAGTATTCTTTCTTCTTCAGATTTTCTTATTTCAAAATATAGACCTGCAAAATAAACCATAAATATAATCCTTTGAGCTTGATACAACTGAAGCTACTTGATAGAGTAACATGGCCAAGTTCTAGTGCTGCTTTTCTCTAGAAAGATGGCCTTCCATCTCTGCAAGGGAGAATGGGTCGCTGCATCTCTGTGTCCCTTAAGCCAGATAACCGTCATGATCAGCATCTCAATGCATTTGTGGAAAATGTCGTTGTACTGCTTCTATAACCACAGCAGAAGGCCATCAGCCTGTCAAGAATAGGCTCAAACTAGAGCCCATAGCGCCCTCATGGGTGTCCATTAGGAAAGGTCATAGGGCCATTGCTGGGAAGGTTGTCCCCAACTCTCCCTGCAGCCCTGAATATGAGCTTTTGGCTCTCACTAACGTTGGGCAGCCTTTCTACCAGCTCTTCAGAGTTGCTCCTTGTTAGTCAAGTCATTGTGGCCTTCGGCATGGAAGCCAACTTAGAAAGCAAGTAATCCGAAGCTCCCCAGGACTACTATGTACCCGCTCCACACCACCTTTTCCTTGACAGATCATGTCTCAATCTCCACTTAAACACCTCCAGGTACAGGGAATCCACACTTCGTGGTTACCCATTTCAGGTTAAAAGGGCTCTGAATGGTTGCTCTAGACACTATTTTTGACATATGCACACGGAAAAATCTGGGTTTCTCATTTCTCAGAATGCACTCTACCTCTCTCTGCCTGAGATGTATATATGAAAGGTATTTTGAAAATAACCTCATTTTCCAGATTGTCAAAGATATCAATATCTTAAAGAACTGTCAGACCAAAGGCACCTTAGCGACATGTAGGTGACCTGGGATGAAATACAAAAGTACTAGACTGAGAGGAGACTGAACTCCTGACTCTGCCATTAACTTGCTGGGTGACCTTGGGCAAGTCAGATGACTTTGCTGAGCCTCACTATCCTCCTTTGTAAAACAAAGACTTTGAATACCCAAGACTTTTTCAAGCATTCTGGAAAATGTGATTTTCCATATTCACCCCATATCCACATTTGGTCACCAGTGCCTCCCTAGCACCTAGAACAGAGCCTGAGACACAATAGGTGCTCAATAAATATTTATTGACTGACATTTATTAAGGAACTATACAGCCTGGAAATTACAAGGATACAATAGAGAAACTGTGGGGATGAGAAAGAGAGAAAGATATAATCCCCTGGTCTGGGATCTCAATTTAGCTGGGTCTGAGCAACATACACACACAAAAAAAATGACTTTAAATATTTACCAATGTAGAAATAGCATAACAAAGTGTGATGAAAGCATGGAATAGAGGGGAACAAATCTCAATTGAGGAGTCACAAAGGGAATGGCTTGGAGAGTAAGATTTCCAGAGGGGAAAGTGCTGGGAAAGAGCATAAGCAAATGCAGAAATATGGGGGAAGTAGAAACGGTGAATGTTTGATTTTGGCCAGCATGGATTAGGAAGGAAGCAAGCTATAAGGTTGGAAAGTTGATTGGGAGGTTCTAAAATCCTATGAAGTTTAGAAATTTATTCTCTAGGTCATACTTTTCAAACAGGGGCTTCATAGCTCCCAGACTGGTAAAAATTGGTTCTTGGCAGGGAAGAGGGGCAAAAAAATTTTTACTCTTGTTATGTATATGTATAAAGCACAGGTCTACATACAGTTCATAAACAGATACACAGTACATTGGTGGTATGAAATTCTCACGGGGAAGGCAGTTGGGGGCCTGGTGGTGATAATGAATAAAAGGTTGGGAAACATCATTCTAAACTATAGGAAGGTATCAAAGAGTGCCCACACCCCAAGCCAGGGATTAGACCTAAGGATAATCATGGAGAAAGGCTTTAGTGTCCAGAGCACCAAAAGAAGACAAGATGTACTATGTAGATTCATGCAACAAATGGCTCATAAAGTGGAAGGCATTCTGAATCTCAAGTCTAACCCCATCCAGAAGTCTTTGAGAGAAGACCCAACCATATCCTCTCTGCATGGAGACACAGTCTTGATTAGAATTTATTCCAGAAGTAAGAGATGTCTCTACCTCTGGTTGTTCATCCATAGAAATGAGGCATGCACATTTGTGACATTTATCCATGTGAAAGAGAGAGAGCAGATGATACTTTTTTTAATCCAGTGATCCAGGGACAGTCCCTTTAACCTGAATGGGAGCTACCCTTTTTTTTTTTAGCAGAGTCCCTAAAATGAATGAGTCTAATTTTTTCAAGTAAATGCACCCAACACAGGGCTCAAACCCATGACCCTGAGATCAAGAGTTGCACACTCCTCCAACTGAACCAGACAGATGCCCCAGAATGAGTCTGATTTTTGACATATATCAGTTGTTGTGATTACAATTCACACCTCTTATAGTATCCAGAGATGTCCCATTATGATTCTCACAGAGAGGCCTGTGATGGACTTGTTTTTAGGTAGTTACTAAAGGGCAATTTGTTATCCCCATCAGTGGCTCCTGGAGCCTGATCTGACCTGAGTGCTACTAGAAAATTCTCCCTTTTCTCATGTATGTTATGCTTGGAATTGCCTCTTTGACTATTAATACAAGTTATTAATATCCAAGTGAAATATTAGTAACATTAATACGACACTATATTATTTTGCTGAATGCAGAAATATCAAGCATGTTTCAGTCTTTTAAAAGTAGAGCATTCTAGTATGTCACATGAAGGAAATGTTTCTACGAGTCCAGTGCAGTAGTCCAGCCAAAATGTCATATTTTGCAAATACAATATGCTTTGATTAATATAAGTATTTTTCAAATTTGCATATGCAAAACAAAGCTCATTTCTAATTTGTGTACCCACCATCCGCTAATATGTTTAAATTAAGTTGCTTTTGCATACATCTGTATGTTATTCATTTCTAGCTACTTTTAATTTGCTTAGAATTGACATTTTAACTTGCCAGGCTGCCATCTCTAAAGATCTCCTAATTCCTTGATCATTATTCAGTGTGTGTATCATCTAATGATCACATTTGCTTATGTAGGCTTACACATGTCTTAATGGAAATCGCCAACGGTTTTGTTACATGGCAGTGTTTAAGTCTGAGAGCCACCAGGGACTGACTTCAGAGGCAGATTCTCCTGTTAAACAGAGAAGCATCGAGGAAGAAGTTCCACTGTTCCTTCTACCTAATAGTCATATTTAGCTACTCTTCTCTTGACCATTCCTAGAAGGGCACCCTTTCATTCCAAGTAAAGAAGCGAGTTAACTTTCCCAAAACGTGAAGTGCAGAGGACAAACCTGTGAGACAAACCTGTTTCCCTTAAGGAAAAGAACGCTAGCTTGATATTTTGCATTCTAGGTTTTTCCATCCGGATTGCCATTGTGAGAGAGTAACTTGTTTCTAGAGGGAGGCAGATGTCCTGACTCTCTGTGGGGCGCAGGACTTCTGACTTATCAGGAGGCTTGCCCCCAGGCAGCCCCAGCCCTTGCAAGGGTTCTGTTAGTCAAACACAGCTTGCCCAGGGCAGATCTGCTTTGGCAAAACTTGCTTTTCTGCAAGATCCAAAAAGAAACCCTCAACTCCTCTGCCAAAGTTCTGTCAACTCCACTTAAACAGGAAGGCTCCTCTCAGATGCAGAGTTAGGCTGGGCTCTACCGTGCCAGTGACTTTGGCTGGATGGAACACCCTTAAAATGCCACTACAGAAGCACACGGTGCCAGCTCGAAGAGCAGTAAATGCCACAGTCCCTCCACAGAGATACGGTTGACTCGAGTTGGGGTTTTTGTTTTGTTTTATTTTCTCTCTTTATTCGTAAGGTCATCCGTCTCTCCTTCATCATGTCAGTTGATCAATCTCCGTTCAAAAAACAAGAAGCTGATGCAAGGTCACGTTTTTAACTCTCCATTAATTTTAACAGTTTGCAGAAAAACACGCTGCTCGGTGAACTTTCACACACTGAACATGCCCCTATAATAATCACACAAAGAAACAGAACATCCCCAGTGCCCCCCCAAACCCCTGCATTCTTTCTTCCAGTTTTTACCTCACTTCCAAGTGCGACCGCTCTAACACGAGGCCACATTTTTCTTTTTAGTTTTAGAGAGACAGAGAGTGAGTGGGGGAGAGGGGCAGAGAGAGAGAATCTCAAGCAGGCTTCATGCTCAGCATGGAGCACACTGTGCGGCTCGATCCCATGACCTTGGGATCATGACCTGAGCTGAATCAAGAGTCAGACGCTCAACCAACTGAGCCACCCAGGTGCCCCATGAGGCCACATTTCAAATCTACTTACGGTCCAAGAATTTAGAACTAGAGGTGAACTTTCTTTTCCTAGGTGTCTTTTTAGGTGTGTAAACATTTCTCCATTTTAGTTGGACTTAGTTTGGGAGAGCAAGTTTCTTTAAGTGTTTTGTACAGTGACTCAAAGCTAATCCTTCTTCTTGGTACAATCCCTTCGTCTTTGCTTTCAACTAGGACACCCCATGTCACATATACCTGTATTCAGAAGTAGCAGTTGGGAAGTATGCATTCAAGTGGGTCAATTTCCCATTCTGCCTTGGATCTAATATCTGACTTGAGAAATGTGCCTCCCTCAAAAATAATTTACGAATAAAAGTAAGAAAAGGAAAGTACGCCACCATTTGTATCAGTCTCAGTCACTTCCCCGGCAGCCCCCACCCCACCAATGCCAAGTATTCCATGCACTTCATGTTCTTAGTATCAGACAAGTTCTGGACTGTCACGGCAGTGCATTTGGGAACCAGAGCCCCCTCACAAAGACATTTCTATAATGTGATCATTGTGTATAGGTGTCTGTGAGCTTTCACACTTTTAAGTCCCTCTGTAGTTAATTTTTTTCCCATTAACTTTTGTCATTTCTCTCTGACTACTGAGCTGTACCACAACGCCCCATCCGTGAGCTGTCTTCTGAAGTGTGTGGCCTGCATTTTCCCTGTTGTCTTGCTGTGAACTTGGCCAATTTATTTACAACTGTCATGTGCTTCTGCCGCATCTGCATTGTCACTGTGATGGTATTTTTTTCTTTCTGTCTGTTTCTTCCACAGGAGTTTAACCAGTAACCTACCCAATGTGAACCTACCCAATGTGAACCTTCCCAAAGTACCAAATCTACCAGTTAACATCCCTCTAGGCATCCCACAAATGCCTACTTTTTCGGCACCGTCATGGATGGCTGCTATATATGATGCTGAGTGTGTATTCAGTTCACATTAGATCTAATTTAAATTTAAGTGATCTTGGCATGGATATGTATTGTTTATTTCTATACATCCTATATAACAGAGATGGAGATGGATAATTAGACATATTTTGCTGATCATACGGAGACAATATTGTTTATTTCTGGCACACAGCGTGTTTGTAAGACGTTTGCTATATATACAGCACTAACAATTTGTCTTACGCCCACTGAACGCTTGAGGACTACATTTAACTTCCTGAATTCTTTTGCGAAAAGATTCTGCCCATGTTTTTTGTTGTTGTTGTTGTTGTTGTTTTTCTTTTTTAAATTAGAGTGCCATGACTTTGGGAGTTATCCGTTCAAAAATAGTCCAAGAAACCTCTCTGATGGGCTGGCCAGTCCTCTCTGGCCTGATCCAAATCTAAGAGGGAAGCACACTTACCTAAAAGCTGGGGTTTTCTTTAAATAAAAAATTCCTAGAGTCTGTTTAAACCGAAAAGCATATTTCGGGTGTCAGCAAATGGCAGGATATAGTAACAGTATGTTCAGGGCTAAATGAAAACTTCTGAATGGATCAAGCCTTAGTAATGTATATGTTATGTAAAGATACTTTCCAAGGTCAAAATACAATATGGAGCATTGGGATCTAGGTAGCAAGAAGCTATCTAAATTTGAGAATGCAAGAGTCGAAAAACAGATAATTAAATTTTTTGGTAGCTGTATCATCTGTGGTCTGAGGATAGGACCATTCTTTACATTCATCCATACAAATGCCAGGAATGCATGGGGTTTGTTGTTGTTGTTTTTGTTTTTGTCTTTTTTTTTTTTTTTTTTTGGAGGCCTAGCCATCCCTTTAAAGGCAGCAGCTCAGAGGGTCAAGGTTATGCAGCCACTTCTAGCTTGGCAAGTGGCTCTCTTTTTTTTCCCTTTGCAAGAAGATCCAACACCCCTAAATTCTATCTCAGAGAAATTAAAACCATGTGCATGATTTAATAAGTGAAATAGAGTTTAGTGATTCTATACCGTCCTTTGATCCTTTTCTTAGACCACAGCTAATTATAGGCCAGATAAGCTTTTTCTTGAAAGAATAAATTGGCACATTTTCAAAGGGAAGTGTTAGTATCAAAGGAATAAAAAATGATCTGAAACTGGCAGTGATGTTTTGAAATGTTGAAATCACATTTATCAAGATGACCCTCAGCATTTTTATTTTTGCAATAATCCAGGTAGAAACTGGATGTTCAATGACCGCTCTACTTGGCTGCTTCAGAGTTGCCTAACATTTTTAAAAACCTATGTTCGTTCACAAGTTCACAATGCAATCATATGGTCAATGTGTCTGATTTTCTTTTAACGATGAACTAAGACCTCCAAAAATTTATACCTGAAAAAAAAATCTTCTACAAAAAGTAAATCATATTCATGCTAAGATGACTCTATCAAAAGTTAGATTAGGTAGTATCTGTTAAAAATTAAAACATAAATATCTGAAAGCTTTTCTTACCTTCTTTTGTGCATGCTCCGTGGCATTGTTTCTGAAAAGATATGAATCAAGACATTGTAATAAAGCAGATAATGGTCTCCATTCAATTAATTAAGGCATGAGTGGGAACACATTTTGGTAACTGCTCAGCAATCAAAATAATCTTGGTGCTATTGCCTTAACATTAACAGTTTATCTTAAAAATAAAAAGAAAATATTCTTTTCCTCATGTCAAAACTTAATAATAAGCTCTTCAAAGAAAAAAAAAACCCAGAAGAATTTTTTGAAACTCTGAAACCAGATGGGTGTCAAAATGTTGTTGTAATAAATACCAATTATTGCATTCATATGTACTTAATGATTTAAAACATACAACCATGCAGTTCCAAAACGGGGTTTAGACTAGACCAAGTTGGGGTTTCTTTTTCCCAAGCATAGGATGGGGCAGGGGGAAGGCTGAACTTTCACGGAGAAACAATGCATTCCCCCACTTTTGAACAGTGCTTACGGCAGTATCTGAGTAGAAGGCGTAGATCCTCAATCGCTCACCAGGAAATGCCTGATTCTATATCTTTTCATAATTCCGGTTTCTTCCTTTGCCACCTTTCATTTTAAGGACGTGTTTCCATGTTACCTGCTCCTTCGTGTCAGATACATCTACATACTGACCTCAGACTGGTCTGTCCTTGGAAACATTACCCTGTTGGTCCAGGCCGTAGGCTCCCTCTTGGCATGTTGGGAGTTTGCCCCCTCCCCACCCCACAGTAGCTGTGTATGCGTTTATGCACTAGCTATATTTCTCTCTGAAGCATTAATTCAATGCAGCTGGCATCTGTCACAATAGAAACACCCACTCTCATCTGTTTCTATAGACGATGTCAGAACAAGTGGTAATGCATGGTGTGTTGGACATTTTATAAATTACCGTGTTAGCATTAGTGGTATGCGAGGAAGGGGGGGTGGGTGGCCACCCCTCAGAGCTCCAAACGGGACTGTTACCAAAGAGAAAGCCAGCCAGAGAAGGGCAAGAGGGTGAGAGGCGGAGCATTTCCCATACACAGGCTTTCCGTGGATGCCCCAGGTAAAAGTTTCTTACACGTCATTGTACAGAAAGGAATCAAGACCAATTTCTCCATCTGTACAGGAGACTGGGTAAGGTGGTGCAACGGTAAAAGAGCTCAGGTCTTGAGCCCTAAAGCTTTGCCAATATCCCGTGTCCACTCATCGCCCCCTCCCCCCACAACACCTCACCTCGTCCTGGGGCTGTCTATGCAACAGGCTGGTCGATGATAATTGGAATAATAACCAAACCGAACAAGAATCTTGGACTCAAGGTATCCAGGTGTACTCGTCTTGATTTGAGTCACCCCAGTTTCTTTCCAGCTCTTCAAAAGAGAAAGCAGGTCCTCGCTCACCACTTTGTTAGCACTGTCCTTTTAAAACTGAAAGTCTTGTGCAATCTCCAAGAGACCTCCACTCTGGAGGGGAGCTGGGGAAATGCATGAAACCCTGAATTTTAATAACTGCATGTTGCCATGTAGTTATTATCTGTTGAGACTTACTTCTCCCTCTGGTTCGTGGCCTTCATCTAAATCATCACATGTGTTAATGTGGTTATTAAAAGAAGGCTGATTTTTACCATACACCCTTCTCCTGGTCATGGTGGGGCAACACCTTTCCTCAGACTTCTCACTGGTCTGGAATGATTGGCCGAACAAAGCAGACTAAGTCATGTATGGTAAAACTCAAAATCTGCCGGTGGAGATTGCCCCCACCTCCACCGCCAACATGCGTCGTTTTGTATGTTGAAGCCACTGTTTGCCTTAAGCCTTCTAGCGCCTAGTCGTCTTTGTGTCAGCTTTTCCAGAACCCAAGGCCAGTGGGTGACTGTTGTTTTCTAATTTTTATCCTGCCAGTAATGGATCAGGCACTTCAGAAGATCTGTTCTGGAAACTCGATGCCCTTCAGACCTTCATTCGGGACTTGCACTGGCCCGAAGAAGAGTTTGGAAAGCACCTAGAACAACGGCTGAAGCTGATGGCAAGTGACATGATTGAATCTTGTGTCAAAAGGTAAGCCTAGTGGCTGGACAGGCTCTGCATGCCCTCTCCACTATCCTCTGACTCGGGGAATGGTAGGCGGCCACTCATTCGATTGGCCGCAATTTGGATTTTTGAGGGGAGAAGGCGATTGCTCGTCAAAGTCAGCCAGAGTGGTGGCCACCCAAGTCTAGCTCCTGTTCACCCGCCCCAAACCCATCTGTCCCAAACCCAACACAATATGGCAGCCAGTTTCTTCACTTAGCTCCCTGAGGGAAGGATCCATGTGTGTTCTTATTCTGCTCTGTGTCCCTGGTATCTAGCGGCATCTGACACAAAGTATTTACTTAATAAATATTTGTTAAAGGTACAAGTGTATGTGGGAGGGGACAACTAGATGAAATAAAGAGAAGTACACGTCATTCTGGAGCCGCCATATCCAGTACAGGTAGTGGGAATCGAATGCCTTTTAAGAAACGTGAGCAAGACCTCAGCAACATCATTCGGTCTATATACATGAACTGAGCACTTACTGTGTGCCAGCTGTTAGTTGTCCTGCCCCAAATCTAACTAGATATCCATCAGGGGCCATTTTGATTTCCTACAAATTGCCTGTTTTGTCGCTGCGGCATATAGGATTGAGGTGAGCATGCAGCACTTGAAGCTCCCAGGTAGAATGTTCTGAGAAAGTGAAGAGAAGAAAACGAGAACAATATGCATCCATTCCGCAAAAATTGTTTAGCTCCTCCTATCTGCCAGGCATTGTGCTACATTCTTGGCATACCATCGAAGAATAAGACACCACAGCCCGTCCCTCCTGGAGTATGTATATCTGTGTATCAGACACAGAGATGAAATTCCTCTGGTTTAACATCGTTATCATCACCCTGTCTGTCCCCAGACACACATCCAAGTTCCTTTTCCAGTTCATAATTGTTCCATTATTCTTCCTCCATTCAAAACAAAAAGGAGAGACCACAAGCAGCCTAGGCCACTCCAGATCTCCAGATGTTGTGTTGTTTGGCTGATGGATCAGTTGTGGGTGATGGGGGCTGGGTTTGTCTGGGAGTGATCTGCGTTTTATATCTTGGAGGAAGAAAAGAGAAGTAATAGCATCAAAACTGGGAACCACAAGGGCAAAAGAACAGCATGGTTCTAGGCACGTGAGCATCTCAGCAAGAATGAGAAAAGGAGCCACATGCTGTGGGGAATCTGGGCAGGTGTTTGATGGCACTTCTGGAAGCTTACAGTCCTGGCGACCCACATTTTGTGTTTTATTCTTGTCTTCACACTCTTAGAACCAAAGGCAGACCTACTGTTCAAACCCAAGGTCAAAACGTTTCCTGAGAATTTCAAATTCTGCCATTTCCTACATGGCCTCTATCGGTTTTAGGAAGAGCAACTCCTTTCGTGTGGCCAAAGCATTCCGCCAAAACCTTCTTGTGGGGCAGTTCCCCTGTGGTGAAAAATTCTCTTCTGATCTGTACTCAGGGCTACGGCACATTAGAATGAACACTTACCCTCATCCGGTCTGTGCACACGATTGTACAGAAAGATGTGCGTGCCCTTCTGAGAAGCCAGTCTTTGGAGTAGGGTAGGGAGACCACAGGAAGACATGTGGATGTGAAAGATAGACGGTGACTCCCTTACTGCAAATCTCTGGGGAACAGCCACCCCAAGGAGTGTGGAGCACTCTCAGGCAGGGAGTCTATCTGATTCTCTCTGAGCTCCTGGCCCTCCGGGTCCCAGCATCATGTTTGGTACATAGCTGTGAAGTAACCTTTCGTTAACAAAAGTTAGTCAACTGCACCTGCACATCGGCGATGGATGCTTAAATTTCTGGATGTCCCTTCCAATTAAGGCCCCAGACAAAAGCAGACAACTGCAAATATAAGTGCAAATATCACCCCCCAACCTCCAGATGCAGAGGGTAAAATACGAAAAAGTCCTTGGATATTTGAAGACATAGAATCTACATGAGTAGAGCCTAGATCTTTGGCTTTCTTTCCTCTTTGGGACAGAATCGATGGCCCTCGTTCTAGAAGGACATCAACATAAGGACATGATTTCATAGATGCAAATATGCGACATCCAAAAGATTCTCTTTTTTTTATTTAAAAAAAAAATTTTTTTTTCAACGTTTATTTATTTTTGGGACAGAGAGAGACAGAGCATGAACGGGGGAGGGGCAGAGAGGGAGACACAGAATCGGAAACAGGCTCCAGGCTCTGAGCCATCAGCCCAGAGCCTGACACGGGGCTCGAACTCCCGGACCGCGAGATGGTGACCTGGCTGAAGTGGGACGCTTAACCGACTGCACCACCCAGGCGCCCCATGACATCCAAAAGTTTCAATCAGGTGCTCTTCATTTCCAAGTTTCTAAGAAGTTTAAATCATTCATTCGATGGGCGTGACAGAGCCTGCAGTCTAGTCTATATCAGATACCGTATTTCACCAACACATTGCCCCCTAACCCTGAGGGGAGAGTCACGTAGATTCAGTGACTGCACCGTCCCTGGCACATTGCTCTATGGAGCCCTGTAAGTCACATTAACTTTGCCTCTGGCTTCCCCCTTTGCACAGCCCCACCCTCCCAGGGCCGTGCACAGTTCTCCTGTGGAAACAGAAGCCGGTGACTTCCTTGTAAGGGAGCGATTTAGCACTTCCCCTTCTCAAATTGGGCCGGAACTGGCATGCAGGCCTCAGATCAGCACAGGGACCTGTCCAGCTCAGTCCCCATCAGACATCCTTTTCACAAAACCAGAAAAGGATGTATTTTCAGCGTAGCTTAAAATGATCATCATGATTAGAAAGCTACTTCAGTGCACCGAGCCTTTAGGAGCCAAGATACATTTATCTTTAACATGATCATATAATATATAGGAGTGTTTTAAGGTTTTTTTTTTTTTTTTAAGTTTTTTTTCTTAAGAACTAGGCTTCCAACCTTAGAAATTATACTTGGCTTCCCTGCATGCACTCAGGGTGTGTTAGCAAGCTGGCATCCTTTCCCGAGCTAACTAGCTGTGTGGTCCTCCTATGCACTGTTAGAAAACTGCTACAAATACCTCCTAAAGCAATGCTTTCCTGGTGGCTGCATGATCTCCAGAACCTGACCGTGAACAATACTGAAAAGACACATTGGACGAAAGGAGCTTTAATAAAACCACTTACTAGCCAGGCGCTTTTCTTTCAAGACATGTGATGATGTGACCCACTTCTCTAAAACCTTTTACAATATAACTGGTCCCCTTTACAATGCTGATACCAAGGATTAAATCTCACACCTGTATTACCAGCTGGCCACGGCAGACTAGGTTTTTCCTGTGAGCAGTAAGCACATTGCTGGGATCAGAATTTGACCTGTGTCAAAATTATGTCACTCTAAGCTTTTGCCATTACACGATTATTGAATTGGTAAGTATATTATGCCATTTTCACTTGTAAAAAATATATACTCATACTGCAGAATAATAGACATTGCAAACAAATATACTGGAAGTCCCCTGATATCACTCCTTCTAATTGAACTTTCCTCCCCAAAGTTACCTATCTTATTTTTTTAGTCCTTAAAGCCATATAATAATTGGATTTTTTTTTTTTTTTTTTACTTCGGTCTCTTTCAAAACCAAAAGAAAAAAAAAACACCAAATGTCATTTAAGATTTTTCCCCCACCATGAGATTTTGAAGATTAGAAGCTGCTTTTTTGTTTTTTGTTTTTTTAATGAAGTGATTCAAGGTAGGCAGTTGCCAATGTGAGAGAAGTTACATATGCTATAATGCTATAATTGGGTTTTTGTTCATTCATTCATTCTCCTGCAATTAGGGTTCTCCATAGCATGTAAACTATAGACAGAAATACCCTGAGCTACAGGTGTTCCGTGTTCTGCCGAGAAAGGAAGGGTTTACGTGGCTGTCTGCGTGAATAGGCCTTCCTTAGTTGGGAAAGTCATTTTTAAAAGAACACATGTGAAGTCATTGTCGATTGAAACTGATTACAGCCTTCAATTTTCTTTTTCACTGACCTCTCAGAAAATGTCTCCTCCACCTGCCGCCACGAATGCTGAATTGGTCTTTTCCTACTTTGTTTTAATAGAACCAGGATTGCATTTGAAGTTAAGCTGCAAAAAACCAGTCGATCAACAGATTTTCGAGTCCCACAGTCAATATGCACCATGTTTAATGTTATGGTTGATGCCAAAGCTCAATCAACAAAACTTTGCAGCATGGAAATGGGCCAAGAGGTAAAAAAAAAAAAAAAAAAAAAAAAAAAAAATACACATTTTCCCCCCTCCATTGATCATGTAAAAGAAAACTTCACAAATTCCTTCCATCTATACCAGTGTGCTAGTTTCAGAAATATTCTCTAACATTTGCGGATTAAGCTACAGATGAATGTGTGGTATCTGTTTGTTAAGTCAATTTCTAAGGCACGTGCTAATAAGAATGCCAGTCACTTGGAAGTGATTCTTGACTGGAGTTGGAGTGGCCGTAAAGTTCCTTTAAGTCACATGATGTGGGATGACCTTATTTATTAAGCTGGTATCTCCAATAGATCTGTTTGCCAGAGTGTAAGTCATTTTCACATTTGCAGTGCATTTTATCACTTGGAACATCTGGTCAGCAGGAGAGCTCGCTTCCTTGCATCAAGCAACTTCCAGGATATATAATGTTATTTCACCCTGCTACCCCAACCCCAGCCAGCAGGTTCTGAATTTTTAAGAAATGACAGACTTTCCAGTTTCCTTAGATTGAGCTGATTGTGACCAAAAGGTTAGTCCTTGCTAAGTTTCCAATTCCAAAGTGGTATTTAAAATGTAAAGGAGAGAGAAGCAGCAACTTGGGCTTGATTAAAGACTATCATGATCATTTTTCTCCGATGGCCTCAAGCCAGCTAGATATTCATATACCAATTTAGAATTAATTCAGAAACATTTCTGGCAACTCTCATGTTGTTGCCAATTGGCATAAATTGCTCCTAAATCAGATCTTTCGATACCAGCCTTACATGCTCAGAATTCTTACTAAATTATATTTGCTCCTTATTCGTTATTTATTTTCTCTTTCGGCACCTTCCATTTTTAAACGTGGGTTGGTGATATTCTCTTCCTGGCAAAATCATCTCCAACCTTCTTTCCCTACAAATCAGCTTCCTTAGCCACCCCTGTTAACTTTTGCTCCCAACTGACTTCCTTTTGAGGGACATTTCCTTGGGGGTTATGTTCTAGGCACTGGGGGCAAATGCAGTGGTTCTCAAAATTTCAGTGGGCATCAGACTCATTGAGAGAGCTTCTTAAAACCCAGTGGTTGGGTCTCACCCCAAGAGTTTCTGGTAGGTCTGGGGTGTGACCCAAGAATTTAAATTTCTAACCAATTTCCCAGTGATGGTGATGCTGATGCTGCTGGCTGGTCTGGAGACCACAGTTTGAGAATCGTTGGTCTGGAGGCTTGGATCCAAGGAGGAGTTACGATTAGGGGTCACACGTGAAGGACAGCCTCCTGAGGAAGGCTTGGGTTAGGCTCGTTAAGTCACTCAGCCTATCTGAACTTCAGTTTTCTCATCTGTAAAATGATGACCCTATTCTAATTTATTTCAGGCTATTTTGAGCTGCAGAATCGGTTCTTCAAACCTTACCAAAAAGGCCAGCATGTGAAACAAATAAGATTAGAGCTGCTCTGGATAAAGCAGAGGGCAGGGGCTCAAAGAAGAGGGTCCTCATGCTCAAACTACCAGGTTCCTTTCCACCTCTGCATTTCTTTGCTCCCCACCTGAATTCTCTTAGGCTTCACAGATCCCACTTGAAAAACCCTGCTTTTGGTGATTTTTCATGTTCATTCAGATCCCTTTGAGTTCAAACTTTCCAAAATTCTGTCCCTCATGAATTTTTCTCCCCTTGCGCTCCTTTTCTGAAAATTGAGATGTAATTCACATGCCATACATTAATTCACATGCCATATATTTCAGCCTTTTAAAGTATACAATTCAATTCACAAAGCTATGCAACCATAACAACTATCAGTTTTAGGACTCTTCCTTCACCCTAAAAAGACACCTGACTTATTAATAATAGTTGCCCAACCCTCCCTCCCCAGCCCTGGGTAACCACCACTCTACTTTCTGTCTCTAAGAATTGCCTATTCTGAGCATTTCATATAAATGGAATCTCGTGTGGCCTTTTGTGACCGGTTTCTTTCGTAGGACATTGTATTTTCAAGACTCATGTTGTTGCAAGGCATCAGCACTTTGTTCCTTTTTATACTGAATAATGTTTTATTACTTGGTTATGCCACATCATATTTACCAATTCATCAGTTGTTAGACTTTTGATTTTTTTTTTAAATTTTTTTTTTCAACGTTTATTTATTTTTGGGACAGAGAGAGACAGAGCATGAACGGGGGAGGGTCAGAGAGAGAGGGAGACACAGAATCGGAAACAGGCTCCAGGCTCTGAGCCATCAGCCCAGAGCCCGACGCGGGGCTCGAACTCACGGACCGCGAGATCGTGACCTGGCTGAAGTCGGACGCTTAACCGACTGCGCCACCCAGGCGCCCCTAAACTTTTGAGTTGTTTCTACTTTTTAGCTACTACGAGTAACACTGCCATGAACATTCAATGTACAAGTTTTCGTGTGGACCTATGATTTCAATTGTCTTGAATATCTACCTAGAATTGAGATTCCTGGGTCATGTGGTCTGTCTTATTATAGCCATCCTAGTGTGTGTGCAGTGGTATCTCACTGTGGTTTTGATTTGCAGTGATGTTGGTCATACTTTTATGTGCCTACTGACCATTTGTGTATCTCCTTTGAAGAAATATCTATTCAAATCCTTTGCCCATTTAAAAAATTAAATTCTTTTTATTGTTTAGTTGTTAGAGTTCTTTATGTATTGTGGACACTAGACCATTATCATACATAGGATTTGCAACTCTTTTCTCTGGTTCTGCCAATTGCCTTTTTCACATTCTTGGTAGTATCCTTTAAAACACAGTAGTTTTGTTTTTGTTTGCAACATAGGATTTGCAACTCTTTTCTCTGGTTCTGCCAATTGCCTTTTTCACATTCTTGGTAGTATCCTTTAAAACACAGTAGTTTTGTTTTTGTTTTGTTTTAAGTTTGATGGAGTCCCATTTATCTCTTTCCCCTTGGAGCTTCCTGAGATGTCCATTTCAACTGAGTTTCACAAGGATGACACCATTCCAGGATGAGAAGGGTTGTTGCACTAGACTGGCCTCCTTTTCCCTCAGCAGCTCTTTTGACTTCAGATCAACTCAGTTGTGGCCACATGTAAAGAACTCCACATACCTGGCCAGATGCTAAGTAATCCTTCCAAATAAGCCAAGTCACTCTGAGCTTATCTTTTTTTTTTTTTTTTTTTTTGAACTGGGGCTTGGGGACAGTAGTGTATGTTGGAGGGCAGGGGTTGTTGTCACAGGCTCCATTGAAAATTTGATGAAATTTATGGAACCAATTCCCAGGGGAAAAAATACTTTCACACAATTTCACATTTCAGGGGGCATGACGACCTTGTTAGGTCTAACCGTAGACCCCAGTTGGAGATATATGATAAAAAATAGCAAGTAGGTTTTGTCACAAGGGGACCCTGTTCTTACCATTACCACTAATCACTTCTGTGCTACAGTAAAATGACCTTGGCTTAACCTTGGAGTCTTGGTTTTCTTGAAGAACAAGTTGTCCAATGGCTTAATAAGTACATCTTATGGGTGCTATACGTTAGCTGCCAAACTCTGTGACCTTGATCAAGTCCCTTACTGTTACAACCTAACTGTCATCATTTATCAAATGAAAGATATAGCATGCAACCCACAGCCTTTGAGAGATATGTAGCTTGTAAAAGCTGAGGATAAAGCTCCCTAATTTCTGGATGTCAGATTAGAACGTTGTCTGGGATATGCTCAAATAGTAACATTTTTGAGGTTAAACAGCAGTACCTACTTCTTCCAGGATAGTATTCTATTTGATAAAGTAGAAAACACATCATGTATCCCTTTCAAACAATTCAACATTCTTTTTTTATGAAAACAATAACTGAGGCTGGTTAACACTTCCTATTTTTTCTGAACCCCCACATCCCCCTCCAAGACCAAATGATCTTTATTAAGGGCTCATCCAATACTGCATTCTAGTCTCTGGCTCTTATCCTTAGACTCAGTTTCCCAGACCATTCTAGAGAGAACTGCTATGCCATTTCTCCTTAGTATAATTGAATCAGAGACACCTAAGTGACCAGCTCATGGGACTAGAGGGCTCTGCTGACCTTAGGATACCAAATGACCGAGAATAGTCTGAACGAAGCCAGATACCGTTTTCAGTATATCTATACTTCCTCTGAGGGACCTTGCTGGCTGTGACCTTGAGACTTGCATGGGAAGTCTCATGCAAATAGCCTCTCCTTAATTTTTCTCACTTTGCAGGATTGGGATATTCATCTCCAAAGTCACCAGAATTATAGAAATGAGATTGGCCAAAGATGACTGGAAATTGGGAGAACAGACAGAAAGTTCAACGTTTTTGTGTAGTTTTCACTTTGTGAGTTTGGGATATTAAGCTCACATTCCAGACCTAGTTATAATACCTGCTTCCACCTGGATTCCAACTCCCTCAAAGTGTTTTAGACTAGTGACTTGGCCAGGTGATACAGTATCCTCCAATTTTAAGATCACTTCCTTAATTTCATCACCAGGGTAAAGTCTCATCTAAAAACAGCTGTTGAAGCATTTGTTAACCATACATTTCCATCTTAAATATTTATTTTTTCATTAAAATTTTCAAAGCACCAGTAGAAAGGAAATTGTGTATTAAATAGTTTCTCACTTGGTCTAGTGTGTTTTCATCTCATTTCCAAGGTCAGATGGTCTTAACAGAAAGACAACATACACACAATCTGTTCCATGACAAGGCAAAATGTGCAGTACAGGAAGTCAAGTGGAATGATTTTTACAAAGTGATTGTGAATTTGCAGCAGCCTAGCTCATCAGAAGCAGAAGTAAACTCCAAACTTTCCATACCATTGAAGATTAGTGGTTCCCTTGGTATTATCATGATCTAGTGCCCCAGAATATAACTTATGGGTATTATCATTATTATTATTACTAGGGTAAAGCCAATCCAGTGATGCCGGGAGAGGGAACTGGAAAATGCAAAAATAGGAAGGATCCCTCTTTGTACCCATATTGGGGTGCAGACTTCAAGAGACTTTGTGGCAAGATAATCTTATTGTGGGGATGGTAATTAAAAGATGCCCCAGTGGTATTTATTCCCCTTCACGGAGCTTCACATCTGCGTGGAACAGATAATCTCCCCAGAAAGAGCAGAAAGAAGTGCTCACTGCTGCCCTGGAAAAGCTGGTTAATCAATAAGTTTGGGGAGAATTTGGTAAAAAGAAATGCGTGCACTTTGTACTTACTTGTCTAAAAATGGGGACTGCTTTGATATCCAGCCCTTTAGTGCATGTTAAGCAGAGCGGATATGACCCTGGTGGACTATCTTTCCCAAACTAAGTTTTGTTTATTTATCAAAACAACCTTTTCATAACGGGGGGGGGGGAACGTAGACAAGAGTAACGATAACAGTATTTGTCCAGAGTGAAAGGGAGAGACAGTGGAATTCTCTGCAGGGAGGTCAGGGCAAGTTTGTCATGGAAAAATTGAAGGCGGGAGGAGGTTCCAAACACCCACCATGTCTCCATATACTTCGGTGTGGACTCCTTCCAGAATGAAAAGGTTTGAGGTTCCCCCACCTGTGAAGAGAAAGCATATTTGCTTTTCAAGAAAAAAAATGGCATTACTAACACCTCAGACCATGAGCCTGTATCTCTCCCGGTACATGGATAACAACTACGATGGTCTCTGCTCACCATGTCAGCCAAGTGTTCCAAGAGAACGTTTCTATTCTCACTGATGTTCTTTGCTGGGTTAGAAGCCCCCCGCTTCATATTTCAGATTGTATTATTTTGCCTACAACTTGCTTTTCTGAGTTAGTTAAGTCTCATAATTAATCAACGTGGATCATTTATAGTAATCCAAAGAAAATCAAGCAGAGTGAGACAGTCACATGAGGAGGAAAGTAAGCATGTGATACTGGATCTTATCTCAAGACCTAAAAATGAATTTGGAGCCCTGTCAATATTCCTGAATTCTTTTGCTCTGACATCTTTCTTTGTGTTTCTAGCGCAGAATTCTGCAGATAGTTTTTTGCATTCAGCTTCAGGTTTATGCCACTTACTAGTAAATCCCTTCATGAAGCTAGCGGGAGAGCCAGCGTGGGTCCTGATTTCATCAGGGCTGTGCAACATGGACCCTTTTTGCTTTATTGTTTTTCCTCTAATCAACTGAAAGGGAATGAAAATGAGAGAGTTGAGCAATAAGGACCATATCACCCTACCCTTGGCCTCTACTTTATGAAATTGAACAAATAGTATTGGAGTTGCAATTATGGTTACGACGTGTTTTCACAGCTTAGACCCTCACTTGACCTTCAAAATAGATCTCTGAGGGGCACCTTGGTGGCTCTGTCGGTTGAGCATCTGACTTCAGCCCAGGTCATGATCTCACTGTCCCGAGTTCAAGCCCCGAGTCGGACTCTGTGCTATCAGCACAGAGCCTGGAGCCTGTTTCTGATTCTGTGTCTTCCTCTCCATATCTGCCACTCTCCCATCCATGCTCGCTCTCTCTCTCTCTCTCTCTCTCTCTCACACACACACACACAAATAAATAAACATTTAAAAAATAGATCTCTGAATCTGAGAGCAGAACTGCCAGGAAATGTCTTTTAAATAATAATAATAATAAATAATAAATAAAAGAACAGACCTGCTAAATATCTTTAAACAGGGTTTTCTTCATTCTCTTTCCAAGATCAGTGTTTGTACTTGGTTCTCCTTCTACCCCCCACATTGGTTGCGACCAGTTAGTGGTATTAATCTGTTCTTTTACAGATGAGGAAACTGAACTACATTTTCTTAGGCTACATGATTCCCCAACTTTGCACTGGGACTTCATCTAGGTCTTCCAATTACAAACAAAATTCCCCTGTGACTTTTAATGAACTAACTGAATTCATATCCCTTCACTCACTTTCATTAATTCTGATTGCCAGTTATCAGAATATCAAACCACGTTCCCGTGGCTTATTATTTCTGTATGTTTTCATAGCTTTTTGAATGGTTTGCTTAATTTTCGTTTTCTCATGTGTCCTTTTGTCCTAATCTTTATTTGCACTGTTCCTTTTTTTTTTTCTATTCCTAATTAATCATCCTTCTGAAAGTTTGCTAAAGAGTGGGTAAGTGCATTTTCCTTTCCAAATAGCAGTGCTTTGCATTGTTATTTTTTATTAAGGAATATGGAATAATTCGAATGGATACTAAAATGATCTAATAAATGTCAAGGAACTGGCATACAGTATTTTCTGTTGAAATCGCTTTTCCTTTTTTCCTGGCATTTACAGCAGATTTTTGTTTGTGTGGGGGTTTGTTTTCACATTACTATTTAAATTTAATCGACAGCGGCCGTTAGAGAAATTGAAAAACTTAACAGGAGTCTTAGCAGAGGCTCTAAACCTGGATCTCTGTATCCATGAATGGAGAAAATGAGTGGCTGTCGCAAGGGCTCAGAAAACAAACAAACAAACAAACAAAAAACAAAAAAAAAAAACGTTGCCTCCACACTGAGTCAATATCTAGAGAACCAGTGGGCTCTGAGGCGTTAACCCCAAGTATCAGAGGGTTTTAGAACAGTTTTTGAGAAATCCATAATAGTGTCTTGGTCAAATTCTGAGTCACATCCCCCGGCAGTTTTCCAAAGATAACTTTTCATCCCCTGTATTAAATTATTGTGCTATCTTATTTTGTAAGTTCCAGATCAATACACCGCTAGGCCATGAAGCCATTCCATGCGTGCTGTTTGTAATCGTGTGTATGTATCTACACATATCAAAGCCATCCAAAGCCTTGGGTGAGCAGCCATGTGGCTGGTAATTTTTTTTAAGAGCTTCAGATCTCTCTTCATCAAAGACCTGGAGTCAGAATCTTACGGCTGCGTCTGGGACTATGGAAATGAACTGGGTCTACGGGCCAGGCTTGCTTTATAAATTGTGTTTTCTAAAAATTACTGACGGATGCAATGCCCTCACCTCCCAAACATGCTAATATTTGTCTTTCTGTGTTCCTCAGCATCAATACCATTCAAAAATAGATGAACTAATTGAAGAAGCTGTTAAAGAAATGATAACACTCTTGGTTGCAAAGGTAACCTTCAGCTTCAGGTGAAATGTTTCATTGCGAACATTGCTTTGTTAGATCTGCATTCCCATTAAAATGTAACACGTTAAAAAGTTCAGCTGGATACTTGTATTTCTCAGGAAACAAGATCGTACATCACCCAGGCTCAAGTCAGAATGATTTTTTCTGATGATTGCAAGCCGCGTGAAGATGAATTGATGAAGTGGCGTGTGTTAACTTAATAAGAAATTGTCCCCCGACTAGGTTATAGGAAAAGTGTTTGTTTTGTTTTTCAGCGCTGACAAAGTTAGATTTTAAATACAGAAAGTTAAACGGTAATAAGGAATTCTGCCATCCTGAAAACCCCCTTTTCCCTCGTTTCTCATGCAGTGAGAGTCATAATAAAACATAAAAGTCAGATAAAGCTATTTCAGTCACCCTCATGAATTATAGAATTTTAACTAAGTAATGCTGAATGGGAAGACATTTATATTTGCCAGTGCTAAACTTCTGTTTCCCCCAAATTACTGATAAAATACAAATAAAAATAGATTGGATTAAATGTAGTGCTAATATGTAACGTAAAAACTGCTTTGCGCAGTTTTGGATTTTGAAAAGTGCATTTAATATTATCGCATGCTGTATGCAACTCAATAATATTTTGTCACTTTGTACTTCTGTAACACTCTGTATTTGCAATCACATAATAATGAAGAGAAAGCCGGATAAGTCAAATATTTCTCTGTGAAAGCAATCTATTCCTCTCCCCAAAAGCGGGAATCAAATAATATTTTAGAACGCAAAAGCAAGTGAGGTCACTGCTAGTCTCTGGCTGGTTGGGAATGTTGCTCCTTAGTGTGAACAGTTAGAGTTTGAAATAATATATGTATATCTATTTTTTTTTTTTGCTGTTTTACTAGTTCGTTACTATCTTGGAAGGAGTACTGGCAAAATTATCCAGATATGACGAAGGGACTTTGTTTTCTTCTTTTTTGTCATTTACCGTAAGTAAAGAGCTTCTTCCTTGCCTGGTTTTTGTTTTAGTGTGGGTTTGGGTTTTGGTTTAGGGGAGGGGTGCCAATGTGTCATTTTGGTGTTGGTTTGTGTGTGCATGTGAATTAAGGTCAGCTGCCAATATAACATGACAATAAGCAGGACCTTTCATAACCGCAGGTAATCCAAAATCATTTCTTTCACTTGAGAATGCACAATATGTATGCTATGTATATGCATGTACACACACATACACATACGTCTCCATATGTATACATCCAAAAGAGAGTTGCTGGCCCGAGCCCGTGTTAGTTATCTCAGGAAAATCACTTAATGTTTCTGGGTCACCACTTGCCCGTCTGTAAAATTTAAACGTTGCAAATAGAGACCTACAGGTCAGACAGAGCTTTCGAATACGTTTTATTTGGTCCTCACTGGGTCAGGTACACTTTTCCTAACTGAATTAGTTGCCTATGTTTACAACGCGGGAGGATTCACGGAGATGTCCATATTCCAGGCTTTCTTTATAAAAGGGACACTTAAGAGCTCTGAGCATCTCAGACCAGTGGTCTGCTGGTCACCGCGGGCCCCATTGACCAGACAGTCGTTTGCCAGTTTCCTGTAGCACCTGGCTGTTTTGCTCATTCGTGTACCTGCCTGGGCTTGGGAACACCGGAGTCTACAACCTCTGAAGCACATGACTGGGTCCGTACAGATTGTGAGGGGCTCTAATTCTGCACCAGGATCGGGCATGGGCGTAGAAGTGAGTTTGGCTGTGGGCGGAAGCCAGCCTCATTCTCTGCAGGTCAATGACCAATGGAGATGGTCACCGTAAAGGGGCTGCTTTGGGGGCCTTGTTCTCCCACCTTCTGTGCTCGGTGGCGATGACAACTGTATCTTTTCTTGACGTTTCTGATAGCTGGGTTTTTGCTCGCTCTGAGGCCAGCTGTTTTCCTCTGACATAAGAAAGGCAATCAATTTAAGACCTACTATCCCTGCATCTTTAAAACAGCATTAATGTATGAAGAATCTCCTAGAAAGGCATTGAATGCCAAGACGAGGCCCAGCACGGGGTAGGAGGTAGCATATCATCATCATCTTTGGGATCTGGCAGAACTGGCTTCAAATCCTGTTGCCAGGATTAACCAGCTATGTGATCTTGAGTAGCTGTCTCATCCTCTCCGAATCTCACTTGTGCTTTGGGTTTGCTTTTGGCCTTGGGGAGGGGCGCTATTATATAATTTTGGTTTTGGTGTTGGCATATGTGTGTTAATTATGGCCAACTACCATGATGTATGGGAGTGAGGAGTGGATAACATCTGCTGGGATGAGCTGTTGGGGAGATAATAATGTAAGTGAAGAGTCTAGCATAGTCCTAGCACGAAGTAAGTTCTCAACAAATGGAGGCTACTTTTAATAAAAGATGATAAAACATGATGATTATACAGTGCAAACAAACATGCACACAAGTTCTTCCTAAATATGCCTTACATTGGTATTTCCCGCGCATTAGATTTTCTGGGAATTAAGGGACAGGTAGACAGAAGACATTTAAAACAATTCTAGATAGTATCCATGTATCCACATATCCAGGATATTTTACTTAGCAGCTCTCAACTTGCCACGTGTAAGGAGTGAACTCAACCCCAGAAGTGTGGCGGCCCCAGTTCCCAGAATCTAGTGGTAACGGTGGGGCGGGCCAGAGGATGGTAACAACAGGAAATCTACCCAATATCACTCCGTAGAACCACCCACAATGTGTCACAGCTGAAAGGATACCAATCCGGCCACTTCTTTGACAAACAAACAAACAACAGCAACAACAAAAACAAGGCCCAGAGAGGGGAAGTAATTTGTCTAAGGTCACACAGCAACGGGCAGAGTGGAGACAGGGATCCAGGTCTTCTGCCAGCTCCCCCCGCGCCCCCCCCCAACCCCCAACCATTGAAGAACTTCCTGGAGAGAGTGGGATTCAGCTGGCAGTTGCCTTAGCACTGGAAGGCAGATGGGCAGATGAGTGGGAAATATTCGATAATCTTTCATCCCTCAGTGAAGTCATGGAAATGGTGGAAAGAGGCAGAATTCTTCTGGAAAACATTCCCCTGACACCCACAAAAGCTTTCACTTTCTTTGAGTCTTCATTTCGAGCAAGTGTTTTTACCGCCCTGGACTCGAACCAGTGCAAACCGGGAAAGCCCCTCTGCTCTTCATGGAGCAGAACTCAGCCCATCCGTTAGGCCCCACCCTAATGACTGACTTACCCAGAGAACTAGCGGAAGGTGGTCCATGGCAGCCGTGCAGGACGGGGTACCAGGGGGAGTCTCACGAGAGGGTGAGACACAAAGAAGGCCTAGCATATCCTCTGAGGAGTTTTCAAGCTGAAATTCTCATGCTCTCCTCTCCCTTTTCGGAGACATTTTGCAGCCTCGCAGCATGCCTAGTGAAGTCCCCGTAACTGCAGAACACTTGGGTGCCTGTTGCTGGGCCTGTGACTTCCCTTCCTTAGTGACACTTCTCCCACACACTTGGCCGTCCCACGGCCAAAAGCACCCACTTATCATTTGCAGCCTCTGTTCTCATCTCCTGCTGGTATTCCAGCGTTGGAGAACATGAGCTGTGCTCAGAAGTGGCAGGAATATCCATCTGCACACGTGGATGCTGAGCTCCTGCCCAAATTTCAAGGGGCCTTTGAAGACTTCCTGTGGCCCAGTTGTGTGACTCACGCCAGAGTGGAGTGGAGGGGAAGGGAAAGAGCTGAGCAGGGGCAGCAGGCGTCGTGGGAAGAGCCTGGGAACCAACGATGAGAGAGCCAGCTGTGAGTCCCGGGACCCCGGACAAAGGCGTCGAGAAGGTGCCGACGCCCTGGCAAGGCTTCCCTTAGCACTGCTCCCATCTCGGATTCAATCTTTCAAGTATTACTGTGCACTTACCACGTCCCCACCTCAGCGGGGCTGCCAAGGCTGAGCCATGTGCTGTGCCCCCCGGAAAGCTGACAAGTATCGACAAATATGCCACCCTTTCCCCCTCTTTCTCCCGCTGAGCGCCTCCTTTCCTGGGTGGGCTTGGTTTCATGGTCCAAGCCAGACATTTTGGAAAACGTCTGCAGTGGCACGGAGCAGGCAGGAATATTTATTTCTCGTCTCCATCTGCATTGCTTCCTCTCTTGGAGAGGAGCTGGGGGGTGGGGGGGGAGGAGGGAGGAGGAGATGTGGCTTCTTCGTGCCAGCCCAAGAGGCGTCCAGGCGCGCCCCTCCTCTCCTCCCTCCGCAGCCTCAGCAGCAGGAGCAGCCTGGGATTTCTGGAGGCAGGCGCCTTTCGAACTTTCGAAAGATCAGCCCAGTTGGAAGTCGCAATTAGCAACTATCCGCCCATTTCCCCTGACTGCAAGATGTGCTTTTGTGTGGGTTGCCTGCTTGGAAGGGTCCTTGTCTGGTGGGTAGCCTCACGCTGTTCTTTTAGGAGGCCAGGGAGGGCGACAAGCAGGTGCCTAGGACCCTCTCCGAACAAATTAAAATCCTTTCCTTGGGCCTATCCAGGTGTTAACAAATATGCCAGTTCTGGAATCCACTGGCTGTTTCATTCTCTCATTCACTCGTTCACCCAGCATGTATTTACCAAGTGCTATTGTGCTAGGTGCCGGAACACAGCAGTGAGCAAGGGACACATGTTCTCTGTCCTTTTGGAGTTTACATTTAGGAAGAGAGACAGACAATAAAAAAGGGGGAAAAAAAGGTATAGGGTAGGGGTTGTGCTATACAGGCCACAAAGTGGAAAGAAAGGGAGAGAAAGAGAGAGAGGAGGTGGGGGGTAGTGTTGCTTCAGCTAGGATGGTCACGGAAGGTCTCTAAGGAGGAGACGTGGACTGAAACCAAGAGGGGCCAGCCACAGCTGAAGAGAGGGGAGAATCTTCTAGACAGGGCAGCAATTGCAATGACCAGGAGGCAGGAAAGCAGGAGGCATTTTTGCAGCATATTTTGGAAGTAGCATGGACAGGACTTAGAGATCGAGCACCTGCTGGGGGTGGAGACTCAACGGAAGGAGCAAAGTGGAAGGTCCCTCACGGTGAGGTCCTGAAGAGTTCCGCTGTGCCGAGTGGTCCTGAGAGGCCAGTGGCACACAGCAAAAAGCCCGGAGAGGGGAGACCCAGGCTGGGGCCCCAGCCCTGCCCCTCACCCCGGAGCGGTGTGACCTGGAACATGGGATCCCACCTTGGCTTTCAATTCCCCTCGGCATAATATGATGATGGTTTTATTAGATGAATTCCAAAGTCTAAAATAGCTACAGGAGCAACGCTATTCTTTAAGCACTTGCTAAGTGCCTGGCACAGGGCTAAGTGCTTTAAATATATTTTTCTCATTGAATCCTCTGAACGCTGCCGTTCCAACAACGCTCTTCTGCCTGCAGACAATGAAACGGAGGCTCGGAGAGGTTAAGTCCTCTAGTTCGACCAGCATGCTCTCTCCCACTAACCTCCGGAGCCTTTAAGGAAGGGTGATGATGTAGGAGGAGCCCACACCCTCTCCCCTGGCAGACAGAATAATTACCTCAAATCCTCTGAAGGCCCCAAGAATTCACTCCAGGTTCCCCCATCAAGCCAGCCATTTGAGATGGTCACAATGGAGCCACTCTGGTCAGGCAGGGTAAAGCCCTATGAAAAGCCGTCAAGGGCCCAAACACTACGGCATGCACAATCCCCTAGGTCTCAAATTACCCTCATCCACCTTTTTTCCCTCTTCATTTGCCAGCCTTTTAATTGGTTTGTCACTTAGACATGAAACAAAGTAGACGTGCTTCTTCCTGCTAGAATCGGAGACTAGGACTGGTGTTAGTGCGGATCACCCAGCAGCGTAGACGGCTTTTGTGCAGAGCTCTTGAGGTCATGCCAAAGAACAAGACTGCCACTTTGGTCAAAAGCCAGAACTGGATCAAAAGAATTCACTTCTGTGCACAGACTATTTTGGTCAGGAAGCAGTTCAAATTTTAGCATGGGGCGAGTGTTCGTAATTGTTACTGTTATCTCCAGCGATGTCCCATTTTTGCTCTGGCGTCAGGGAATGCCCAGCAGAGGAGACATGGCTTTTTATACTATGGGCTGGTGATGATGGTGTAGACAGAGAGGTCTTGGTCTACCTTCAGAAGGCAACATCCTTAGATTATCAGACACTGAATTCATGTGAGTCAAGTCAGTTGACTTCCCCACTTCAGAGTGGAGGTGCCTGCCTTGGACAGAAGCACCAACCATGTTGGTAATAGCTGACCTTTATTGAACATATATTATGTGCCAGGCAGTGTGCTGAGTGACTTACATGCATTTTCTCATCCGATTCTCACAATCACCCTATGCAATTGATACAATTATTATCCCCATTTTACAGATGAGAGAGTTGAGTTTTTTGTCCAAAGTCATACAACTACTGAGACTCCACCTTAGATTTACTCTTTTATTATCTTCAGAATGTTATTCCCCACAGAAGCACAGAAACTCATAAATGGAATCAATTCGTGACTCTCCCAGGAACAATCCACTTACCGATACCATTTCTAAGGGAAAGAGTCCTCTATTTTTTTCACACCTTACCAGTAAAAGTATTTTGGAAGTAATTTACCCGCCACATGGTTTGCAATAAAACCAAAGGAAGAGACATTCAAAATCCCCCTAGTTCTTTTGTGCTTTCCAGATAATCTTGAGTTTCACATTAGTCCTTCATTCAACACACGTTTGTTAAGTACTTACTTGCTGCTAGGCATTGGGAGCTTACCAATGACCAAGACGGATAATGCCTCTTAGTATATATTCTTATTAGGGAGATACAGTCTCAACAAGTAAGTCACACTCGTGGCAAGTTTTCAGAGAGAGGGAGAAGTAGCTGATACAATGGGGCGGTAGCCTAAAGGAACCGAACATCATCTGGGAGGCCATGGCATTTGAGGTGAGGTCTGATGGGTGTAGCAAATAAGAGAAGAAGGAGTGTTGCAGGGCACGAAGACAATGAGGAGGAAGGGAAGGTCCCATGCATTGTGGGAACCAGAAGTTCATTGTGACTCGGGTAAATGTCAGACTAAAGTAGGGATAGAGCTAGGGAGCAGCTAGTCTGGAGCCTGTTCATGAAGCAACTTGCCCATGGTTATGGTATCTAAGGGTTTGCCAAGGGACATTATCAAAATTAATTTAGCTGGAGAAGGGAAGAGAGGTCCCCGAGAGACCAGCTACTGTTACCGGCTGACGTCGTGTTTGTAGTCTGGTTTTGAAGCATTGGGCCACCATCGGAAGGCAAGACTTATTTTGTCTAATGGTTTTTGTTCGCATAGACCAAAAAAGCACCATGCCCTGACATGTTCAAGAACTGTAAAGCACCGATCTGCCATGCCTTCTACTGACTTCTTTCATCAGCCACTCCCCAATGGCTCAGAACTTGACATCCACTTTGGGGTTTATTTCAGATAATTTTATCACCTAGTAGGACATCCTCCTCCTTTCCAGTCCATGCCTTGAAAACACAGCTGACAATTAACATACCCTGCTGTCCAAAGCAGCGCTTCAGAAGCTTTTTCACAAGAAGAAAAAAAAAAAAATAAGCATCCAAAGTTAACCATTCCCCTTTAAATCCTTTGGTAGACAGATGAACACAAGACAGACATGGTATTTTCTTCAGACCGTCAGGTGCTGAGTGATGAGGTCACAGAACCGACAGCCATGAAAGAAAGACGTAATGAAGACACGTGGGGCTCCAAACATGAGATAATTGTTCTGAAATTAAAAGTCGGAGATGCTGCCCTAACCTCCAAACCACTTGCAGGGGGACGCCGGTCACCAGAAAGTGAGAGGGAGAGGGAAGATTGTGAAGCCCAGGCTAACAGAAATGCGGGCTAGTTACTGGCCATTTGTTGAGCCTCAGTTGTTTCATCTGTTGAGTGGGGGTGCTAGGGCCTATGTCTGGGAGCAGATGAGATGATTAGAACCACGATGAGCAGGGGCGCCTGGGTGGCTCAGTCGGTTAAGCATCCGACTTCGGTTCAGGTCATGAGTTCGAGCTTCCCATCGGGCTCTGTGCTGACAGCTCAGAGCCCAGAGCCTGCATCGGATTCTGTGTGTGTGTCTCTCTCTGCCCTTCCCCCACTTGCGCTCTGTCTCCCTCTCTCTCTGTCTCAAAAATAAGTAAACATTTTAAAATGAAAAAAAAAAAAACTATAGTGAGCAGTCTCCTGGCACATTGTGGCAGCTCAGTAAATACCCCTTCTTAGTCTTACCTTCAGCCTACGCCTGTAAGAAGGTTCACCCGATCTAGCACTTTCAACCATTTTCTCACCTGTTTAGTCCTTGGCTTATTAACCATTTCTCCTAAGCAACCCAAATCACAACTCAGAACAGGATCAACCAAGACTCTCCTGTAGCTTCTATTTCGGCACATTCTGATACTCAAAACTTGGATTCATCAGAGATGTTTTCCATTAAGTTTAGTGTATTTTAGCATTTAGTGTTTTGTTTTAATTCTTCCAGAATTTTTCATTCACACATAGCCTCTAGAATACCTATGAATCAAAATATTCAGTTAACCAGACTTGAATAACCCATCCCCCATGCATATTTTAGGTCGAATCAGGTTTATTTTGTTATACAGCTAGGTTACTTGTTCGTCCAGTTCTGTCCCTTACTGGAGTATCATTCTGGACAGATTAACCTCTGGTCTTAGCTTACTGACCTATAAAATGGGAATAATAATGAGAGTTAAATTATGCGATGTTGTTAGAGTCAAGTGAGAAAATGTTATATACCCGGGATGAGGCAAGCATCTGATACTTGTTAGCTTTTGTTGTTATTGTGGTTATTACTGTGGTTACGTCACTGAGTGCTGAGTACTAGAACCAATCACTTGACCTGCTACCATGTTTTCTATGACTGCTATATGTAAATTATTAAGCTAGGAGTAGTAACGATAGGGAGATCTTCTTTTGAAGACCCTATCTCTTGTTGTCTGGAAGTTGCTGTCTAGAGGGCATACAACAGAAGGAACGTTTGAGATTTTTCTGGTCCAGCGTTTCCAGTGTTGTACTAGAATCTTCTCCGTTCCTACCTGCTGGGCACAGCCACTTCTCCACATCTCTTCGCAGCTCTGCATTTAGTGATGCCCCACCGGGAGCTTGAAACTGACCATGGTCAAATCGTTTGCACCACAGAATTGGCAAAGGCTACCAAACGGCGTGGTGTCTGCCTCCCTCTTTTTCCTCTTCCTCCTCCTCCCTCTTCCTTTCTACTAACATATCCCTGAGTGTTTCCCAAGCACAGGAGATACACCACCTGGTACCTGAGATGATATTAGACGCCACAAAAACGCCACATGAAATAGCACCAATCCCATTGTAAGAGAATTATCCCCTCTTTAATTTTCTTCTCATGTTTATCTTTATATCAAGGAGAAAGTTTCCAGTGAGTAATAATCTGCCTCTCACACTTCCCTAAAATATCACATATTCATGTGTAACAAAGAGAAAGAACGAGCAGGCCTTGGGTTCAGCACCCCCTACAGGCAACCGTGTCTACCTAGAATGCCGTCATTTTATTTTTGTGTTTTGTGTACTTTTACTCTTACCTCCTTCTGCTCTTGATTTTACCTTACTGTTGATTTTCTGTGTATGGCAGTGATACCCATCTTCTCTTTATAATTAAGTGTTTAAAAAGTGAGTCAATTTAAAGAAGAAATTAAGTACATAAGAAAATATAGTACAGACGCCACATGGGCCATAGCCAAAATCAGGACAGCGGTGTTGGTGCCAGAAGTTTGGGAACTTGTGATACCTTCTCGCTGCCCTATTTTGCAGCTGTGTAAACTGAGACCAGAGAAGGAAAACGACTTGAACCTCTGGTTTAGACGCAAAACCCGTCCATTCGTTTTCGCCCACTCTTTACCTGAGATGAGGACAAAGCAGAAAAAAGACGAATTCTCCACTGTGTAGCGGACCTACACTGACTGATAGGTTGTCACTGGCAGTGGTGATATAAACAACGTGTGCCCTCAAGTTCAGGCTGAGGCTGCTAGGGGAGAAGCGGAGGACATCAGGCCGCCAGGTGATGCCCTCGTGCAGAAACATGACTGTCGTGTCATGACAGCACGGCCCTCATTTGCTTAGCACCAAGGTCGGGCAGAAGCCAGGGACACAGGTAAGATATGGTCCTTACCCTCTTCTAGCTTGCACTCCGTTGGGCCTGTTAGTGTTCCAAAGGCAGAGCAAAACCCAAAAATGCCAGAAGTGGGCAGAGGCCCCTACTTACCATCAAATAAAAAGCCTTTGTACCTATTTGGAGATTTTATTTTATTTATTATTTTTTTCAGGACAGGGCTTGAACTCATGAGATCATGACCTGAGCTGAGATCAAGAGTTGGATGCTCAACCAACACAGCAGCCCAGGCTCCCCCTTGCTTGGAGATTTTATAAAATTGAAATTTTCTGATTTGTACTTCCAAGTTTCTCCTAAACTGAGAGCATGCCAAGTAAATAGACAAATGGAAAAGCAGGACAGCCTTGTTAAGAGGTCAGACCCTGGGGTCCAAGGAAGCCACATGATACTTCCAGCTTTGTGTCTTTTAGGAAGCTGTTAAACCTCTCTGAGCCTCAGTTTCCTCTTCCATAAATGATAATCACCATCCTGCCCTCCGTTGTCAGGGTTAATTACTTATAAATTGCTTAGCCTTATGCCAGGCAAATAATAAATAAGCATGCAACCATTGCTAAGTCTTAGTAGCATTAAAAGGGAGGGCTTGAAGGAGGCCCTGAGCCTTGCCGAAATCCTCTCTGGGAATGAAGGATTGGGACAGAAATGAGGGAAACTGGAAGGAAAAACATGTCTACTTCAATAGGGCATCTGTTCGGAAGCCCCAGGGGGGAAGAGAGATGAGAACATACACTTCCTGGACCCAGTCTCGGAGCACAGTACCCTGAGCAACAGGAGATCCGAACAATTCTCGTTAATGAGGGCTGCGGCTCTTAATCAGCGCATGAAACAGAATGCTTTTGCTTAATAGAGATCACTTCCCTGCCTCTTGCCCAACTCCCCAGCAGTGCCAGCAGCTCTTTGTTTAATGAAAGGTAGGGACTTTGAGTAGTGTGGTGGGATGGGCTGTAGGAGGCATTATTAGCCTCATTACTATGATAATAGTTTAATCACAATCAATATTTATGAACATGCACAGAAGCCGTGCAATCAACCAGCAGCCCTACAATTTGAGGTTTTCGTGATCTTGCCTAAGGACGCTTTCCAGGAAAGCCTGGGCCCTCTCCCACCTTCCTCCAGCCCCACAGAGGTCCCCAGAGGTCATTTCAGAATATGCATGATGGTTACACGATAGTGATGTATGAGGTCTCGTGCAGGGTAACAGGTGAATATCAGCATTATAGGACGTTGCTTGCTTTTTGAAGCACCTCCACTGTCATCATCTGGATTTTATCTTCAGACTTCAGTAAACTATCCTGTGAATAACGTAGGGCAACAGAGGGGGCGGCATAATATAGTAGCGGATCCTTTGAAGTTAGAGCCACCAGGGTTCAGATCCTAGTTCTATTACTTCTTACCTGTGTTCCGCGAGGAGAGCAGTTTAACTACTCTGAGCCACAGTTCCTTCATTTGTATGATGAGAAGTCGGGTTGTGATAAGAATTGAATAAGGCGGTGTCAGGCATTCAGTCATTGGTAAATACATCCATATTTCTGTATATGACCATGTATATCGGGTATTAGGTATTTCTATGTTGTCTGAGAAAACTAAACAGTGGCTTTTCCCAAACTCACAGAGCCAGTATTTGAGATCGCAAGAGAGTCCAGACTTGGACTCCAGTATTCACTTTCTGTTATCTGAAAATTTTTTCAAACACTGGTTCCATTTATAAGCAACAGAGGGAAACCTTATTTTTAAACATTTCAGTGTTTCACTCTTTTCTTTTAAATGCACGCTTTTCTGAGCAATGTCCACCCGGTGAGCTACCCGTAAAGAATTGTCGGTGTCACAGTTCCCACATCTGTAAAAACAGCACTTATAAACTCAGGCCCTCTTAAAAAGGAAAGTAAGGGAAGATGGCCTCACGACGTATGTGCCTCTCTGTGGCGTTTACATGGCGCTTATGTGCACACAGCACTTCATAATTGGCCAGAAACACCCTTGATCTTCGGCCAGCAGAGGTGTTTCATCCCCTTGGTGACACAGCTTGGGAATCCATCATGCTGTCCATGATTCCAGATATATTTCAAGGGTCATACTTTCCTCCAGTCCTTAGAAAATGTTGTAAGGGGCTTTCACCATGATTGTCACTTGGCCCCAAGCAGGAGCCACTGAGGTTTGCTCAAATGCTCACCCGCACACAGAGTCCCAGTACATCCACCCACTGGTACATTCTGTCTCCCCCAGGCAGTCAGTCCCTCGGTTGGCACTAACAATGTATTCATCTTCCCAAGATGCACTTAGAGCATCCAGATTATGTATGGGGGGGAGGGGGAGGGGTTGCTAGGTTTTGCTTTTTTTTGCCTTTGTAGAGGACATAACCCGGAATCCCGTTCCCGTCAACCAAAAACCTTGAAGAAGTTACTCTAGAGGAGACAAATTCCTCCTGCAAAATGCCATTCTCCACCAGAATGTTAAAAATTCTACCACTCGTTTTGTTCTTTTTTCAGGAATTTTTTTATAGAAGGAATACATAGAGGGTTAAAAATGAAATAGTACAGTCACTCATAGCAATATCTTTTTTTAAAGAAACAACAGTTCTCTGTCCTACCCCTTTGTAGCCTTAATCCCTGACTCCAGAAGAGCCCCTTGAAACAATTTTCTTTTTATCATCGTAGCTCCAAGTACTGTTCTTATGCTGCTATTTCTTGGTTTAGTGGTCTGAGAGATTATTTGACTCCCTACTATAGATGGGGCTTTTGCTCACTTTGTTATTTTACACCCCGCCCCCTCCCTCTTCCTGTCATGGTTTTATTAATATTGCCATTCCTCTCTTGGCATCTTGATAACTTTAAATAATACCCACCTACTTTTAATTCCTGTTTCATCCACCCAAGGAGGCTGTTGACACCGGTGCTCTTTTCCTTCCCCTGCTTCCTCTTCCAACTGATCTCTTGTCCTCTTGTCAACTTAGGATTGAATGGCACATCTCTTCATTCTTAACATTTAAAAATGTAATAACCTTTATTATTATGAATGTCTCTTGAGTCTCTCAGTACCGTCGAATAGAACTTTCTGCAGTGGTGGATATATTCTGTGTTTAACTGCTTTGATTCAGCAGCCCCTGGCTACATGTGGCTCATGAAATGTGGCTAGTACAACTACAAAGTTGAATTTTTAATTGTATTTTGTTCGAATTCATTTACATTTTTGTGATGTTTATTCATTTATTTTGAGATAAAGAGAGAGCATGAGGAGGGGAGGGGTGGAGGGAAAGGGAGAGAGAGAAAATCGCAAGCAGGCTGCGCACTGTCAGCACAGAGCCTGACGAGGGGCTCAGACCCATGAGCTGTGAGATCATGATCTGAGCCGAAATCAAGAGTCAGACACTCAACTGACTGAGCCACCCAGGTGCCCCAAAGTCATTTAAATTTAAATAGCCACATGTAGCTATTGGATAATGCAGGGCCAGAGCAAGCTTAATACACAAATATAATTACTGAGAACCAGCTGGTTTTTTCAGCAGGAAGGATAATAATGGCAGACACATAATTCTTATTTACTATGCTCTGGGAACTGATCTGCCAACTCAGTTAAAAACCCAACAACTCTATGAAAAGTAGTATTATCCCCATTTTATAGATGAGGGATGCAAGCCATGGAAAAGTCAAGGACCTTGTCTAGTAAGGAGAAGAACTAGAATTTGGCCCCATGTGACCCAACTCCAAAGTCTCTGCTTTCAACCACTTCCCTCTACTGCCTCTGCTCCCCTCTAGAAACCCCCATATCTTTTCCCAGCTGTCTCCAATCTGCTGATCAATGATGTGGTCACAGCTTCTCCCACATCACTGGCCTGAACGATGCTTCTCATGGGGCCATATGCATTTAGGTGTCAACCCTTCTGACTGCACTTCTGCCTCAAAAAAGAAAATGAAAACCGGAAGCTGAGGAAGGACATGGGCAAATGTCGGGACTCGGGGTAGGTTCACAGAGGGGCTTACTCTTTGGCCACAGAAAGGTTGTTCCTTTGGGCTGTTCATTCCAGCAGTAGCAGTCTAGGAGCTAGCATACCCTGAGTGTTTGCCGCATCTTTGTATTGTGCCTCTTTATGCATATTATCTTTGTGAATCCTCCCCACAGCCCAAAGTGATGCAGATGAAGAGGGCTGCAGGTAGAGGGTGCTGGGAATATTACATTGGATGAAGAACGCAGAAAACAGGGTCTGGCACAGGGTGGATACTTAGCACAAGCTACCTATGGTAATCCTTTTATCTCTTTGCCAAGTCTACCCACTGGGCCCTGCTATATTCTCTGGTACTTGTGTAGGTAGGTGGTCTTTATGTATCTCAAGTACTTTTCCTTTTCCAGGGCACTATATTTTTCCTGGAGCCTCATGTCCAGAGCTCTTATTAATACTACAATATTAATAAGCCTCTTGTTTTACTACTAGAGTATTTACAACTTTTTCAAGGTGTGGGAAGTACTTCTATCCCACATTCTTCCTAGAACCACCCTGCCTTGTACCATCCGAAAGACATATTTTTTAATTCTAGAAGGAGTCAAAAGAAAATCCTCAGCCTGGCACCCTATTATGATAAATAAGGACCTGAGGTTAGGCAAGTAGCTGACATCAGTCAACTAGTTAATGGTCACATTAAGATTAGGCATTTACATTTTGTGATTCTTTTCCCGCCTCCATTCCATTATCTCTCACTTAAGCGTGTTCTAGTCCAGACGTCTGAAAACCTCTCAAAAGGACAAAATAGTAAGTAGTTTTTACTTTATAGGCCATGTGGTCTCAGTCACAGCTGCTCAGCCTGTGCCCCTGTAGCATGAAAGCAGCTATCGATAAGATATAAATGAGTGGGTGTGGCTGTGGTCCAATAAAACTTTATTTACAGACATTGAAATGTCAATTTCCTGTAAGTTTCACATTTCAGGAACTATTATTCTTCTTTGGATTTTCTTTCAACCACTGAAGAATGTGAAAACCATTCTTAGCTCATGGGCCACATAAAAACAAGCAACAGGCTAGATTTGGCCCACAGACCATAGTTTGCCAGCTTTAGTCTATAAGCTATGGATGGGAACACACTTGGCATAGTCAACTCCCAGCTAACCACAAGTGAATTAAACACTACTACCAATAGGGGCGCCTGGGTGGCGCAGTCGGTTAAGCGTCCGACTTCAGCCAGGTTACGATCTCGCGGTCCGTGAGTTCGAGCCCCGCGTCGGGCTCTGGGCTGATGGCTCAGAGCCTGGAGCCTGTTTCCGATTCTGTGTCTCCCTCTCTCTCTGCCCCTCCCCCGTTCATGCTCTGTCTCTCTCTGTCCCAAAAATAAATAAACGTTGAAAAAAAAATTAAAAAAAAAAAAAAACACTACTACCAATAATAGCTAATGATTATTGAGCTCTTACCCTGTACCAGGCACTGTTGACTTGACGTGTTAACATGTTCAACCTCAGAAGAACCCCCTGAATTGTTATTGCTATCCTCATCTTGCAGATGAGATTATAGAAGCCATAGAAGGTTTCGTAATTTTCCCCAAGGTCATTGAACTAATAAGTGATAGAGCATAATCGAACCAAGATCTACGTGACCCAAAGCCTCTCCACGTTCCACAAAATAGGCTCTCCTTTTCCCAGATCCAGGGTGGTCAGTAGGTAAGAAGTGGTTTTAGAATGACACATCCTTTTCAGAACAGCAACAACTTGATATAATGAAAGGGCTCTGCACTTTATAACCAGATTTGGGCTTGTACTCCAGCTCCACCAGTTACTGGTTCACCTCTTGAGAATTGCTTAACCGTGTCGAGCCTCAGCATCCTTCTATTAAGCAGGGATGGTGAAATGGGCCTGCCTGGGTTCTACAGTGATGACTGAACTAATTATTCATAAAGTGCCTGGTACAGTACCCCACCCATATGTGCTCAACAAATATCACTAAGTATCAAGTGAAAATCAGGTTAGTCATTAATGTGTTTATAGCCAGGAGAGCCAGAAATACCCAAATCCTGTCCTAGACCATCAGGGACCACCCCACAGCATCCTCCAGGGAAATACATGCAATGGATAAAGGTAGGGGAATATGAGATAAAGGACCACCTTATTAAGTTTTGGTTGTCTACTGCTGCATGACCAACTTCGCCAGAATTAGTGGCTTAAGACAATCACTTTCTTTTGCTCGCAATTTGTGGATTAGGAATCCGGGAAGAGCTCAGCTAGGAGATTCTGTGGTTCATGTGGCTTTGACTGGGGTCGCTCATTGGGCTGCATTCAGCAGGTAGCTACGCTGGGCTGGGGCTGGATAGCTGCCAATTTGATGTGTCTTCATACTACTTCTTTCTACCTATATGGATCTCATCCTGCCAACCTTTTCCAAATGGCTTGGGCTTCTTGCAGCATGGTGGTGTCAGGGGGGTCACACTGTGGCAGCTGACTTTCAAGAGTAAGGCAGTAGAGGCTGCCAGCCCTTTTCAGGACTTGTCTTGAAACTGGCATGGTGTCATCTCCATCATGTTCTGTTGGTCAGAGCAGTCACAGGCCAAGCCAGCCCAGACTCAAGGGGGTAGAGGAAGAGACTCCACTTTTCAGTGAGGAAATGGTATGTCCATAGAGGGAGCAAAATAAATGATGGCAAGCTTCTTTGCGAACAAGCAACCACATTGTGAACTGGGCTTTGGGTCCGCATTCCAATGCAGAGAAGTCTAGAGAGAGTCACTCTCTTCTCCTGGGATCTCCTTCTAGGAGGAAGAAATAGAATCAGAAAGAGGGTCTAGGCACTGAGCCAGCAGAGAAGAGAAGTAAGACAGCCAGGCCTCTTACTGCAACGTAGGTCACACCCTCTCACCTGAAGCACTTCATTTAAGTGTGCAGATATATGGCTAGCTAGGAAACATACCTCAGAGCAGTGCCCTAGAACCTGACCAATCAAATCAGCCCCTTTGGAGGCGGAAGGAAAAGAGAGTGTAAAAATAATAGCCAACGTTTACTGAACGCACACTACATGCCAGGCCCTGTGCAGAGGTTTTTGCATACGTTAACCCATTTAATCCTTAACATGAACTAAACACATCTATACAGAATAAATGCTTAGACTAGTTCCCTGTACATGTTAAATGCTTTTAAAATCTGTCTTTGTTTATTAATAATTCATCCAACCACCCCATCCGGAGGTATTATTATCGCTCTCTCTCTATTCTAATGGGGAAGCTGACACTTAGAGAAGTTAATTACCTGGCACACAACTGGTGGTGAACAGAACCAGACGCCAGTCTCTGTGTCGGACTCATGCCCCCTCACTCTTCACTCCTGCACCAGACTGCCCGTGGTACACAGGAACAAGAGACCCTTTCAGCTCTTTGCACAGAGGCAACAAATACCAGTTCCTTTTGAATTGATGGCGCCTGCCTACACTTTTCTTCAATGTCCTTTAAGACGGTTGTAACTTAACCACCAACTGCAAGAAAATACTAGAAATCTCTATCCTGGGTTCTAAGAACAGAGGGCCATACCCAGAAGTTCATGCATTCAACACATTTTTATCAATCCCCTGCCATATATCAGGCAGTGTAGGTACTGAAGAGAGAGAGACAGAGGTCCTTGCTTTCCATAGACATAAGGATGGTGATAGATGATAAAATTCACCCTGAGAGATGTGATCATTTTCTGGATGGTGGTGGCCCTATGTAACATTTTTACACACTGAACTGCCTCAAGTTGCAAAAAATAATAATAATACTCCAGATCTCTAATGATCACCTGGATTAGAGAAATGGAGAAAGGTACAAGACAGCAAAATTTTCTTTACAGCAGTAATCTCAAAAGCCAAATGTTGAAGTCAATATTGCTAGCCCCTTGAAGCGATGCTGTGGTTGGCAGTTTCTAGGCAAAGGCAGAGAAATCAGCTCGAAGCGCTTGTGAAGTCAAACAAGCCAGGGTAGCGTCAGCTTGTGCAGAGAATAAATCATTTCCTTGGTGGGTGTTTTCTTAAGAGACCATGGGGAGAAAGGAGGGCTCAGGCAGTCACTAATGCAGTGGTATCTGTTCAGATTTCTTTTTTCTTCCATCTTTGAATCTTACCCACCAGATTTCTGTTTGCAAAAAGGGCCTAATCCACTTTTTTTTTTTTTTTTTTGTCTGTGCATTGATTTAATAGTATCAAACCCTGAGGTCCTCGTGGTCTGCACCTGGGTTGCTTTTTCCCCTAATGAAGCAAGAGAAGTGGTTTAAGCCCCCACGGTGCTCCCTATCAAAGCCACACAATGATTAACTCAGGTCCCCTTATTAGGACGGGGCAGAAGAAAATCCCTTAGTCATCAGCATTGTGAAAATCCCAGGATGGTGAATGTTCAATGAAAAGATTACCTTGGGCACCTGAAAAATAATGGAAGAGCTCAATAGAGAAACCATTAAGCCTGTCTACACACGCTAAGTCAGGTGGAGGGTCGAGGCAATTAGCTGGGACATTCAGGCCAGGGAAACCGTTTTGGACCTTCTGTCCTGAGTCAGTGCAGATAATTATTCAAATCCCTCATACATTGTTCCCAGAGAAGCATTTTATGTTGTGTCTACACCCACACGCACACAAAACAAGACTTCAATATGACTGGTCAGTGAAGGTGGTTTAATATTTGTTTGGTTTATTTTACTGAATAATGGGCAGCTGAGGAGATGGGAGGTCTCAAGCTTTAACTTCTTAGCTGTACGACTTTAAGCCAAGTTCATCTGTCTGGGCCTTGGTTTCTTCAATTGTAAAAGGGAATAATTAATAGGACCCCCTCGAAGTATTGTCGTGAGGATTCAGTATAACAAATGTGGTATCCCTGACTCATTGCCTGGCAAGTCATAAGCACTCTGAAATGTTACTTATAGTTACTAGTTGTTGGATGGACATGACTCATTCTGTGTTTGGAGGGATTGTGCACTTAGACATCCTCTAAGAAAGGGGTCAGGAATCATGGAGCAAATGCCTTCTGATGGAGCACAGCCCCTGACCTGGTGCCTTGTACATAGTAAGTGTTCCTTGCTTCGGGCGTATGAGAACATGAACAAGTTGTTCACTGACAGCTTGTCTCCCTCAGCCTCTGGTTCCTGAGGTCTCCCTCAGCCTCTCTTACCTTGTGTTTCTTTTTCTGACATCCTAACCCAGAACTGGGAAAGTCTATCTGGGCAGTCAGGGGCGAGAGGGTGGGTGCCCATGGTACTGCTAGAGAAGGCGTATTCTTCGTGCCATCTGACCATCAGGATTTCAGGAAATGAGATCTGGCTGAAGTCACAGTTCTTGCCTCTCCCTTGAGGGCAGTTGAGTGCCTGCTTAGAAAAGGTGCCAGACCGGTCTGTGGGGCAAACCCTTTCCCCCCCCCTCCACCTCCCCAACCTTATCTCCTGCGTCCCAGAGCACCTAGGGACCCGGCTTGGTCCCGGAGAGCTGTAGGTATGTGTTATTGAACATAAGTGAGTGCCCTGGACTGGGAAGCTGCCTTCTTACTCGTGCATAAACTCAGCCATCCTGAATTAGGGAACAGATCTTTGCTGTGTGCCTCAAGGTTTTCTCCAGTACATAGGATGGTCACTAAATTGGCAGAAAGTATACCAGACTGTGAGTCAGCCCAGATACCTGCTGGTAACCTGAGGAGATTCCAGCATCCTTTTTATGGCAAGAAATGGCCCACGGGCTGGGGGTGAGGGGTGAAACTGTCACCACCATCACCAGAACAAGGTGCATGCACTCCATCTGTACTAATAAGCTAGTATTTGCGGTAACCACTAAGAAAAGTCACCCTCAATAGCTTCTACCCCATGCCAATACTGTTCTACACTCTTAGATGGATTATCTCATTCAATCCATACAGTATCCCTTTGAGTACTATTAGAACGTCCCATCTGCAGAGAAGGCTCAGAGACGTTAAATAACTTGCCCAAAGTCACAAGCTAGAAAATGGCAAAGCCAGACTTCTGACCCCAACAATCCCGAATTCATCCTCTTAGCCACTTCACTGGGAAGATTTCTTCTGAAGTTAAAAAAGAGGGGCGCCTGGGTGGCTCAGCCAGTGAAGTGTCTGACTCTTGGTTTCAGCTCAGGTTATGATCTAACGGTTTGTGAGTTTGAGCCCCGTAGTGAGCTCTGTGCTGAGAGCTCGGACCCTGCTTGGGATCCCCTCCCTCTCTCTCTGCTCGCAAGCTCTCGCGCTTTCTCTCAAAATAAATAAACTTAAAAAATATTTAAAGGTAAAGAAGAAAAAATTGTACACACCGATGGACACACACATACATGTTTTAGAACCGCTGATGGGAAAACATACAGAATGACAAAATTCTATGAAGCAGGTAGTACTTTTAAAGAAACGTGTGTTCTATTCATTAAAATCATATTTACATATGATGGAAAAGTGTCTTGTGTACATTGTAAGGCCTGTTGTTTATTTAATCTAGAGGCAGCGTCTGGTGCCTCTTGAATTTTTCCGACCCTTGGCAATAATTCTGAAGCCCTCATGAGCTGGGAGGATCTGGTCCTTCCTCTCAGAACGTAGCTGGCAAAAACATATTCTACGGATACTGAAAATAAATGTGATGTTTAAAGGCAGCGCTGTTGACGGTAGGCAGGAGTGGGTTCAGGAACCAGAGCTCTGATCCTCGCTTTGCCAATTTATTCGCTCTGCTATACCTCAACATCTACTATAAAAAGATAGAACTGATGAAAGCTTCCTACCTCTTAAGGAGACTAGAGTCAGAACAGGAAGCAGCCTTAGATGTAACCTGTCACAAGGGGAAGGCTCCCATCCAGAGCACCCTATATAGCCTCTGCTTGAGCTGCTCGACCGTCAGAGACGACCAGTGCTTGGATGGACTGAGAGAGCTGTTTGAACCTTCTCTGGGGGCCCTTCATTCTACTCATCCATCCTGATTCCATGCTCTGAAACCACCATGAAAAAGCTTAGTCTTTCTACATGGATGCTCCTTAATTAAGGCCACATTAGCCCTCCCTTTCTAGGCAAGATGTCTCTGCTTTCACTTCCCTTATAGAAGGCTCTCCTGGATCCTTATTGTCAACCTCCTTCTTTTTATTTTTTAACTTTTTAAAAAAATATTTATTTTTGAGAGACAGAGTGTGAGTGGGGGAGGGGCAGAGAGAGAGGGAGACAGGATCTGAAGCAGGCTCCAGGCTCTGAGCTATCGGCACAGAGCCCAATGCGGGGCTCAGACTCACCAACCGTAAGATCATGACCTGAGCCAAAGTCAAACACTCAACCGACTGAGCCAGCCAGGCGCCCCTCGTCAACCTCCTTCTTAAAGTTCAGTGGCCAGAACCAAAAACGATACACCAAAACAATACTCTAAATAATAATAGGACCACAGTTTACTCTGAGCTGTTTTTTTCCTATCACTATGGGATGGGAGCGACATCTACAAGACAAGGTATAAGTCAGCAGTTATCTGATGAAAAACTGAAGGCTGGTGTGTGTAGGAGAGTGGATGGTTTTCATTCATGACATACAGCTTGCCTTATCTTCCCAAACTGCCTCGAAAGGAAAAGAATTTGACTGGTGTCATTCTCTGGATTGAAACTGCATGTTAGTGGTAAATGGAGAGTAGGCGTGTTTAAAGGTTGATCATTTCAGCTGTAGCAAAACTCTTACCAACTGCCAAGCACTGACTCCACAGAGCAAAAGAGGCAGTTTCCAGCTGAGAAGAATGATTTTACCAGCACCTGCCCCAACCACTGATGCTTGAGTCCCTCAGACATTTCTACAATGGGTGAGGAGATCGGGAGTTCCAAAGGGAAAATTGGGAGTTCAGGAGACCACATGTGAGTCCTGCCATCTCTGCCTTCTGGCCTAGATTATGAGCAAATAAATTCTGAGGGTTTTAGTGCTCTGAATTGTAAAATAGAGATGCTTCCTAGCCCTCATTTTGCAGAGTGGCTGAAAGAAGAAACTGTCCATGAATGTGTTTTGCCAAGTGAAAAACATCGCATAAGTGTTAGGTATTGTAGGTGAGGGAGACTTGAAAGAAAGGAAAACCAACTTTTTGCCCAAACTAAATTCTACATCCAGAATGGACAGGAGAAATTTGGTTTTGGGGATCATTTAGTAGAAACATTAGTTGTGCAAAATCTGGAAAGCTTTCCTGATATCGCTTTTTTTTTAATGTGTATTTATTCTTGATAGAGAGAAAGAAACAGAGCATGAGTGGGAGAGGGGCAGAGAGAGAGGGAGACACAGAATCCGAAGCAGGCTCCAGGCTCCGAGCTGTCAGCACAGAGCCCCACGCGGGGCTCAAACTCACGAACCACGAGATCATGACCTGAGCCGAAGTCGGATGCTTGACAGACTGAGATACCCAGGCGCCCCTCCTCATATCCCTCTAATGGCCCCAAATGGCCATTTTCCTTTCACCCAGCAGCCTTTGCAGGAATGAGCTTTCACAATGTTGGCTTTCAGACTGAGTCATGCAATGGCTTCTCAATCTGGCCATTCCCTGCTCATTCCTGAACTACCCTGAAGCCATCGCTGGTCACTTGTTTTCTCTCCTTCCTTCCTTCTGTGCATTTTCCCTGAGCGCCCTTTCTAAGCCAGGTACCAAGTGAGTCACTAGAGAGACAGCTGTGATCAAGACAAGACATTCTGTGGGAGACAGACATTGCACAAAATTACGGAATTACAGTTGCAGTCCACACTGCAAAGAAAAATGTAGGGTTTTAAGAGCATCCTTAGCAAGAGAATCTAGGAATTACCTTGGGTGCTGGTGCTGATTCTGGGTGTTCAGATGCATTGCCCTCTCAAGAATTAACTCATCGATGTGTGTGGTCAGCCCTTTAAAGTTTCTGAAACACTTTCTCATATGTTTTTTCACTGGGTCAGGCTCTCAACCCTGCGAAGAACACAGAATCATCACCCAGTTCTAGAGACCAAGTCTGTGGGACTTGACATGACTGTCTCAGGGTCAACTAGTTTTGCCACTTTGAGAATTGTCCACTCTTAATCCTGGGCTCTTGCCAACCTACCTTTTTGGTTCGCTGGCTTTTCTCCCTTGGGAGTTGGTATTTTGAAAAGGAGCCTTGAGAAAAGAGCAATTGGGGAAAATGCTCCCCTGGACACTTTACTGGGCGACATGTGGGTAGAAGCTGTGATTCCTGATAGTGGCCTCAGCCAAGTGACAAGAGGAAGCCCTACCTGTGATGTGAAAGACGTCCTAACTGTTCTGTGTGCATCCGTCTTTGTAGTTTCCAACAAGACTCAAAACCCTCTCTGACCCCAAACGTAGCCCCCTGGTCTCACCTGTGCCTCGAGGAACAAGAGCCAAGTCAAAAGGAAATAAGTCCCTTAGGCTTTACTCCTCCAACCTCGCCATTCTTGACTTCCCACAGCACGCAGAGCGCCCCCCCCCAGATGTGCTTATGAATTGATCACCTTCCCTACCATTCATTCCATGCCTACTACGTCCCAGAACCTTGTGTACATTGACCTTTAGATCACCCGCTAAAGTAAGTATCTATTAGCATCTCTGCCTTTGGCCGATGTGGAACCTGAGGCTCAGAGAGACGAAGTAATTTGCCGAAGGTCACACAGCTCGTAAGTCGTAGAGCTGGGATTTGAACCTACACCCAACTCCAGATTCCATGCTCTCAGATACTATATCGCACTCTCTCCCCGAAAACTGAAAATAAATTCCATAACCACTTCCTGCTCTTCCTGTCTGGGGTTGTTAGTATTTAAAACCAGGAGACACAACGACAGCCTTGGGACAGGCTTTGAGAGGTTCTGGTACTCTCAACCCCACCCACAGACACCTGTCACCCTCTGGGTTAAGGATGCCCACCCACCACACCGAGTCCTCTTTAAGACTCTTAACTGAAACTCAAGGGTTCCATTAGGACAAACCTGTGGCCACAGGACAAAAAGACCCAAAATACAGGAAGTAACAGCGGCCTTAGTTGCTTTTCTAGACTAGCAAGCCCTCCACTAATCAGTTTCGGTTTAGCTAGTTACTTTTCTACTTTTTAAAGGGACAGAGGAGCATGCAAAATTCCCACAACAGCCACAGGATCCTAATCAGTAAATATTTGCTTGCCTTTTCTTTTTTCTTTTCTTTTCCTTTCATCTCTTTTCTTTTCATTTCTTTTCTCTTCTTTCTTTTCTTGTTCTTTTCTTCCCTTTTTCTTTTTTCTTTCTTTTTCCCTTTCTTTCTTCCTGTCTCCCTTCCTTTCCTTTCCTTTCCTTCCTTTCCTCTCCCTTTTGCCTACCTTTCTTCCCTCTTTTCTCTCTCCCTCTCTCTTTTCTCTCTTTCTCTCCAAAGCGGTAGCTACAGCTTGGGAAAGAGAATAGACATCACATTTTATTTTTTAGTACCTTTCTGTGTTTCCTGGTCAGCTACGTGTGCCAGTGTATTGTATTAACTGATGGTGACACAGCACTGAGCTGTGGACAATGAAGCATAAACACCAGCCTCACTTCTGCCCTCTTCTTTCCTCCTTAGGTGAAGGCAGCTTCCAAATATGTGGATGTACCTGTGAGTATTCGAAAATTGCTTTTGTGTGTGTGTGTGTGTGTGTGTGTGTGTGTGCGCGCGCGTGTGTATGTGTTTGCTTTCATGAGAAATTTAATGATGCTGTTTTCATTAGTTGCTACTAAATTGCATATTCCTGACTTGAATCACCAGAAAGAGAGAAGCCAAGAGTATTTCATGGTAAAACTTTTTTTTTAGATGAAAAGAGGGTATCGTTTCTTTCATCCAGAGGAGAGATCCTGTTTGAGAGTAAACCCAGTGGCCTTTCGTTTCATTTTCCTGGGTTTCTCTGGTACAGTTCATTCTCTATTGGCCTACTCCCCTCCCCTCCTGTATGCACACCTTGGGAGTCTCTGTGAGCTAGAAATTTGCACAAGGGTGCCAGTATTTTTTTTTAAACAAATAAATTCTGAATTTGTTCATTTTGGGGTCAATTCTGCAATTGTTTTAAGGAAATCTTACAGAACTGCTTATAATTAGTGCAGACCTCATTAATGAAGAGAGCTCTCAAAGTTCACAGATAAAGCACTTGTGGTTGCCCAAAATTTACATTTAAATTGAGGTTAAGTACTACACATGAATGCTGGAGTGTGGGATTACCTGTGATAAGTCAGGATACATTTATCGACAGACTTTGCCCTGCCTATTAGCAAAATAAAATTGGAGAGATTTAAATATATTCCAATAAAGGGGAAAAGAAAATGATTCTGTTTCTCCATTTCTAACAAAAGAGGTGTGAGTCTATTATAAAATATTAAATTTAGAGAGCTTATCTCAACAGCCACCAAGGGTCTTGTACTGAACGTTTCTCATTCTGAACGTGGTTAAGTGCCCTCCTTGTTCAAATACTTATTTGTTAAAATTTGTTTTTTTCTAAAAGGATTTATATTAACATTTAAATTCATTTCCCCAGGAAGCTAAGTGTGTAATCGTTTATTGGCTTATTTCGCAAAGGATGGCAAAATGGAAAATTGGAGTGAATCTAGCATTAGCATACATTTTGTTTGTTTAATGAGAGAATGTACAATCAATAATTATGCTTTGAATTTATATAATACTTCTCATCGAGGGACCTCAGACTCCTTCACGTAGAGAGTCTTTATAATGGAGAAGAGAAAAAGCTCACACGCAACCGCAGCCAGGAGAGGCGTTAAGTAATTTATTTTTCCAAGCCCCAAAGTATAAACTTTCAGTTCACAGGGAGCGAACTACTCAAATTCTCTGGGCCTATTTCTCCACCCTTAAAAGAGAGGTAATAATACCCAAGTCACAGGTTTGCTGTGCAGATTAAATGACACACATATATGGAACTCTCAGCACTATACCTGGCACTCCCTAGACATTTCAGCAGCAGGAGCAGAGCCCCTGGGCAGGCGGATAAGGGGGTGCTCGCACTGTATTGCACAGGGGAGCAGGGAGAGAGGATGAATTTGCTGACAGCAGTCCTGACCTGCACGGGTCTGCAGCCCTAATAGAAACTGAAATTCTAGGCACCCAGCCTGAAGATCTGGTGTCTATAGGCCTCCAAGTCAAGGGGTGATCTCCCCGGCGAGGTTTAAACAGGTGCCCAGCAGGCAAGCTCCAAATACCCAGAGAAACTTGACCTGGCAATCATCGCTATCACCGGAAGTTATTGGGGAGGTCAAATTATTTTGGGGAGGGGGTCCAAAAAGTCAAACATCAGTGATTTCATGTGGTTTCCACCTAATTCCTACAGACCAGGTTTAGATTTATTGTAAAGCTAAGGGGGAAGAAAAGGGGGCTCTCATCTACACGAAAGGGAACAAAAGTGAATTAGCAGAATTTGCACCCTCTAGGGAGACAGAAGACAATGATGCAATGTGTTCCAAACTGTGGTACATTTGCCACTGCTGATACATAATATAATAATAATTGCAATTGCAGCCAAGCCTCATAAAGCATTCCCTGTGTGCTAAGCACTGTTCTAAGGTAAGCACTTCAAATGTTTAAAGATGAGGAAGCTGAGGCGCAGAGATGGTCATTTGCTCAGGGTCCCACCGCTGGTAAGTGGCAGAGCTGAGATTTAAACCAGTCCCCTTAAACACTATGCCATCTGCAAGATGATTTTAGTTCGTGCATAGACCGACATCTTTATTGGGATAATTGAGTAATTATTTAAGGAGTATTAGAAAAAAATGTGGTTAGCACATCAAACCCATGATTTCACCAATTGTTATCGCTCAGGACAAAGATACCCTTTAAAATCAAGTTGATTAACATCTATTTTTATTGCACATAATATCATAGCAAGAATATTGTGTTTTAGTAAATAAACAATGTTATGGAAAATAATAGCACAGAATACACAGGCGTACTGTCTGTGCATGTTTACATATGGTAAATTACAGTAATTGTGTGCTTTTCCAAGAAACCCTATGGGAGGGAAATGGGATCACCCTGCTTCACAGGTGAGGAAAGTGAGGCACGGGGAGGTTAAGAGCAAGTCCAGCATCACCTGCTAGTAAATCAGGGCGTGAGGGTTTAAGTGCCAGCAGTTTGACTCCGGAAAGCCTGCTAGCCCTGCCTTCCAGGAGTCAGTTGTGTGCATGTTTTTCCAACTCTGCCTTCAGTCGGGGCACATGGGTAGCTTGAACTCAGCCAAGGAGGGAATAGTTACACCGTGGAGATTGGCAGGCGTAACCAGTCAAGGTTTGCTGTTTTGTTCTGTTTTGTTGTTTCTGTCTTCTATTTTGAAGAGCCAGTGTCCTGGCACACCGGGGACGATCACCTATTAAATCACGTGTCCTCACCCCAGAATGTGCAGCGTTAATACTTGGCAGTGTTTGGGGAGGGGGGTTGTCTTTTGTTTTTTTTTAAGTAGAGATTTCAGGCCCCTTGTGTCCGGAGATTCTGCTTCAATAGTTCGCGGGGAGGGGGGGAGGGGTGCGGAGCCTGGAAATCTCTTTCCAAAGAGCTGATCTGGGCGAGTGCAGGTTTGGGAACCAGTGGGCTAAACCCATGAGTCTGGACCTTGGCTACGTATTGGAAACACCTGGGGAGCCCTTACGAGCATTAGAGCCAGGTTGCTTGCCAAATTAAAACAATTTCTGGAGTGAGGGGTCTTGGTGATAGTATTGCCCAAAGCTCCCCAGATCCTTCTCATTTGCAGCCAGGGTTAAGAACTCTGGGTGAAATCATCTTCCGAGGTGTTTCTGGCTCTGAAGTCTCCGAGTTCATCTGTGTTGCCCTGTGAGGTTTTTGGCACATGGTTTATTGGTTTAGTTCCTTGTGGGGACTAGTAGTTAGTTACATTAGAGATTTGTCTCTTAATTATCCGCACTAATGGAGAGAAATGCTGTTACCAGTCATTCAAAACATTGCGTAATCCCCAAAGCCTATCTCTTTGTCTTAGATGTAGTATTTGACCCTTCCGAATATACATGACAGATTTGCATTTCTAACTAGGGCTTGCTTAAGTTACTGAAAATTTGAATTTGTTTTCAAGCTCAGAAGTACCTGGTAGGGGCAAGCTATGAATAAAATGTCCTATTTTTCCTAAGCCACAGAGTGGCTTCTTCACAAATGATACCTTCCACAGGTGGAGGGAGTCAACTATACAGAGATTATTTGTTTGTTTTATACGTTTGCTAAAATCTCCATCCTCGGCCTGTCCAAGCCATATTTGAAATAAACAACGTACGAGATACTAAACACCATCATCTGAAGCTTTCCCCACTGTGTTTAGAAAGCAATATGGTATAGGGGCGCCTGGGTGGCTCAGTCAAGCGGCCTCATGGTTTGTGGGTTTGAGCCCCTCATCCGGCCCTGTGCTGACAGCTCAGAGCCAGGAGCCTGCTTCGGATTCTGTGTCTCCCTCTCTCTCTGCCCTTCCCCACACTCGTGCTGTGTCTCTGTCTCTCAAAGGTGAATAAATGTTAAAAAAAAAAAAAAAAGAAAGAAAGAAAGGAAAGGAAAGCAATGTTATAAAGCCTCATTTATCTAATAGCATCAGTCATTTAGCCAAGAATATTTTCCATGCACAACTGCAAGTTAGCTTGTCTGTGAACAGTCTTTCTTTTAACCATTTTGGTTGGAAATCTACCTAGACTTCATTACACATCCTTCTCTGCCTGTGTAAACAGAAAACTGTACTTCAACCCTCCCTCAATGACAAAGGATCACCACTGTGACTGTCTTTCCCCCGTAGCCATGTAGTAACCTGCTACCCACAGGGCCTCCAGAGGTATAGAGGCGGCTTACCTCTGCCCTTGATAATCCCAGACCCCAGTGGTTGCTGGGTCTACCTGTCTGGTGCTGCAGTTTGCTAAGGGTGTCAGGAAAAGTGATGGCACTCTGTTATCAGCCCACCCGTTTCAAACAGTTGCCCCTTCCTGGTCCACTGAAGGAAGGGAGACAAACTTGTTGGCTTTGGATGTAAAGCTGGTGAGAAAGGAAGAAGGTGGTGAGTGGAGGCCTGGGGACTGTATCATAAGAACACTGTATGCATTGGCACGCAGAGACTCTATCGTCTTTATTTTGATGTTGGTTTCTCTCAAGCCCCGTTTTCTTCTTGGTTCCAAAGTAGATTCCAAAGGTGGGTAAGGCTATGAAGTGATACAATATTGTGGGGCAGGGTGGGGGAACAGAGTCATAGTGGCTCATGTTTGTATATCAATTTATGGCTTTTATGGTATCTTGACCTACATTATTTTATAACAACCCTTGAAGGTAAGTAGGAGAGCTATTATTAATCCCATTTTACAGATGGTGTAACTAAGACCCAGAGAAATTTAAATGATGTTTGCAAGTTCCAGTTGGTGGGGGAATATAATAAAAATCCAGGTAGTGTGACTAAAGAGCTCAAAAAAAAAAAAAAAAAAAAAGATGTGGGGAAGGGGCTTATTCATTCATGGGTTTGTTCATTCAGCATATATTTACTGAGCACCTGCTCTGTGCCAGGCATCATTCTGTGTGCTGAGGATACAATAGAAAATAGATAAAATAAAGCCCCTATATTTGTGGAGTTGTGTTCTAGTGAGAGCAAACAAGCAGATATATAGTAAATGTCAGCTATTGGTACACGCGATGAAGAAAAAGAAGGGTCAAAAGGTAGAGAACCATGGAGCTTTTTAACTACCTAGGTAAGATAAACCACCCTGATTTTTTTTTTTTTTTTGGTCAAAGTTTTTAAAACTTAAATGAAACGCCCTTTGACGACAGCAAATTTTGTGGAAAGAGAAGGAGTGGGTGAAAATAACCCTTCTTATAGGTTACTAACGTTGCCGGTTACTAACAGGGCTGCTGAATTGAGCTTTGAATCTTAGCTCTAAGGTGGCTGCATGAGTCCAGGAAAAGGCCATATCTGCCTCCAGGATCACCAGGGAAGAAATGGAAACAATACTAATAAGTTTCTCAAGTCCCCCCAAATGGGGGGGGTCCCCATCCCTACTGAGAATGCCCTTTGATGTGCGGCTGCCAAAGGGAGAGAAGGAGCCTAGCGAGGTGCCAGTTTAGAACTGATATGTATCACATCTCATTGGAGAACCTCTATTGTTTCGTATCATAAAACTGCCACAATTATAGGACCATCACGGAACCTGCTCAATCCATTCACTGAAAATTGCTTGAAAGTGTAACAGTTGACTACTGTGGCTTTGGATTGTCCTCATTGTTTTTCAAATTAATACCTTGTCATTGTTCCAGCAGGTGTTAAGAAATGTTACTAGCATCCCAGGGGCCAAAGCATTGGCCCTTTCCTTGATAATTGTTTGCTTTGTATCATGAAAAAAAAAAAAAAATACAGTCCTACTGTTTCCAAACCTTCCTCATTTTCACCCTGGAAATTACACAGAAGTGTTAACTAACTTCAATTTGCAGTGGCTGACAGTCCCGTCTTGTAGAGAAATGATACTTTGTGATCTAAGGTAAATCACAGTAATGAAAACTAATCTTGTTTAGTTATTAGCAAACATACATGTCTACTGGGGAAATTTAAGCGGTTTGTTGCAGCTCTCCTGATGACCCATATTACATTGTTTTAATAGGTTTCTTTGGACGTATCTTTGATTGCGACATCTCAAGCAGTGTGCACCCCGAGCCTCTCTTTTTTTTTTTTTTTTTATTAGTATTTTCTCACAATAAATTATTTCTTAACTCTGGATGAACCACCTGCTTACCTTTCCAGAAAATCTAATTTATTTAAAAATCACGTCCTTTGCCCTCCTCCTCAATTCCCGCTTTTTAAAATTTGGGGGCCATAAGGCTGCGCTGGGAAGCAAAGACAGATAAGAGGTTGAATGTCTCCTCTGAGTAAACCGATTAGGAAATATTCACTACATACTCAGGTTAAAGTGTTCCTCCCCACCCACCCACCCACCCAAAAAAAAATGTGGCTTCAGTAGGAGGAGATGTACGCTAAAATATAATTTCTTTACTTAGCATTTTCTCCATTTTTTAAAGAAGAAAAAAAGATCGAGGAAGGCTGTCACCTTTCCAATGTTATATTAAGGACAGACAGTGGAAGACAGAGTCTGTTTGGGTATTCTTAAATGGGGATTTCAATCCAAAGAAAAGCCAGAGGATGTCTCTGGGTTATCCAGTGATGATTTATCTGTTATAGTATCTATAGCAGAAAAAGAAATTAATAGCTTAAAAAATAACTGTAAAACCGTGTAATCCCAGCTCCCTTTCTTAGCCAGGTTTGATTCCTGGAAAGAGCAGGAGGCTCAAATATCAGTTCTTAGCAGTCCAGGCTGTGGATAGCTCTACAGTATATTATGAATAGCTTCAAATTCCAGCACAGGCAGTGTGGGGTGGGGTAGGGTGGGGTGGGGAGACTGAAATGCATGAGTCACCGAGGAAGTCACTGTCTGAAAATTCCATTTTCATGTTTTCCTGTTTCTTTGCAGAAACCCGGGATGGACGTGGCCGACGCCTATGTGACTTTCGTCCGTCACTCTCAGGATGTCCTCCGTGATAAGGTCAATGAGGAGATGTATATAGAAAGGTTATTTGATGTAAGTAAATGCCTTCTCCTCCTTGAAGACCAAGGAGGAGACCCTCCAAAATGTGACAAAATAAGAGACAGGAGGATAAGTCACATTTTGAGAAAATGGATTGGTCCTGATTCGAGCAGTGTCTTTTCCTTTCCCTCTGCCTTAGGCTCTTATCTGTCGTGTGTCTGTTCCGAACCCACTCTGGCGTGGCCGTGTCTCAGTCCCAATCTGTGTGATACGTAGGACGACGCACAGCCTCTCTCAGCAAGCAGCCTCGTTTCTGCACGAAGCTTGTGAGGCAGCTTCTCTGTAACTGGCAGAGACCTTTCTTGGTCATGGTCCTCCTCGCAATCTGGCCTTGCTTTAGGGATGTGTTGTCGTCGGGGAGGCTGACACCGGCTCCCTCTTCTGGGGGTGGTGCCTCCCTGACCCCAGCCGTGGCTTGCAGATGTACAGTACGTGGTGCATTGTTACCCTTCCAAGAGAACTCCATTTCTGGAAGCCTGGAAATGCTTCGTTAGCCCTGGCTTTGGGCAAACTCTTGTACTAGACTTGTTCAGTCAGTGTGGTTTTAAACTGGGGCGCCCCCTGCCCACCCACCCACTTGAAAACTCGGGAGAAGAAGCGGCTATACAAAGAGCAGGTATATCAGGCTGCCGGACCCAGACCGAACTGGAGAAAATGCAGATTTCTGAGGATTAATAGCTATCAAGCAGTCTTATTTCCATTGTGACTACATCTGCACTTCCAAAGCAAGCCACTGAGGCAAAAAGAAGGGGGGGGGGGGGGGGAAAGGAATCTGCTTTGGTCTCAAACTGCCTGCCTCTTTCAGGCCAAAGCAGATGGGGCTGCCTAATTTAGCCAGATATTTTGCTTCAAGTTTCCACTGAATTTGCCAGTGTAGACCCGGCCAGAGTGCATGGAAGCTGACGTACTTGTCTCCTTGTGGCTCTAATTGTGCAGCCTACTTCTGTCTCGTGAAGCGTGAGCGCCTTCTGTCCAGGTTTTCGTATATTTTTAGTGCCAGCCCGAACATTAATGTTTTGGTCTACTATGGAATCCGTGTTTCTATATTTTTTCTGTGATTGTGTTCAGCAATTTACATTGAGTTTGTGCGTGTGTGTGCGCGCGTGTTTTTGTTCCATAGCTAAGTGAGCTCATTGTTGGCAGTGCTCAGGATTCTCCAGCTTCTGACTTTTACATGCTTTGTCTTCCAGCTCATTTGCTTTCCTCGTGTGTTGAAAAGGCTCCTTCCTTTTTTTCTTTTCCAATCATCCCCTCTCCGTGCTCAATATCGCTCTTTCCTCTGCATCACCTTTCCTCGAGAAAAACCTTTCTTACTTTTTAATTCCCACCCGTCCTCTCTCTCGGATTAAAATGGAACTTATCTCTCATGTCAAATGTTTTATCACATTATATCAAGTGGCATGAATTAGAATCAAATAATCTTCCTGTGTACATCTTCTAGCATGACCCACATCCACTGAGAATGCCTCATACATACATAAAACTCACCAGCGGGTTCTCTCCCTTCTCTGCATGTGTGCCTTCACGAAAGTACTGAGCCTAGAATGCCCAGGGCACAATCACCCATCCAATAGGCATTGAAAACAGAGACAGGCAGCCGCCTCAGATGGCAGTTAGGAGTGCGGAGAGTCTGCCCATCTCCACCGAATTAAATTCCAAACCGCAAATTTTCCAAGAAGCCTGTGGATTGTTCTTTTCAATGCCTAGGTTGCCTTTTTTGTTTTGTTTTGTTTTCCTTTGATCAGTATCTTCTGATTCTCAGTTTTGTGTGGCCCTCGCGTGCGTGTGCGTGTGCGCTCCTGTGCGAGTGTGTGTGCGAATAACCTTGTGCTCTCTAACACTTTAAAACATCTCGTAATGAATTTGATGTTTGATCTGCAGCTTAGCCTGTCGCTTTCTCACAGATAAGCCACCTCTTCTTTTTTTTTTTTTTTTTTTTTATTAAAATGACAAGGGGCACAAAAAATTTTAAGGTAGCCTTGTTGAAGGCAACAAGACAAATTGTCCTTTTCTGTGGCTTTTTTTTTTTTTTTAAGGAAAGTGCAACTGAATTGTTATTCGAAAATAAGAGTAGAGCCTTGGCTAACACAGATGGTAAAGCTAGACTTGTCCGGCCATTGTAGAACACAGTCAAATTCAAGCCCTCTGGCTTTTAGTGTGAATTAATAATGAAAAGACACATTTACTAAGAATATGCTGCTCAGAAAGTAAATTATGCTTAGGGTCATTCAAAAACTCGCAAGTATTTCTAGCCCCTTGTCGAATTACACTGACCTGTGTAAGACGGCCTCCTTAATTCTGTGAGAATCCTCACAATTTACTCTCATAGTGTGCTAATCATGTTTCCTGAGGGAGTCTTATTTCACTCCCCAGAGTATCTGATTTTAAAGACTTCACCATTACAATCATTCGCTGAACCTCACTCCCACCCCTGTGGGGAAAAAAAATTTTTTTTTATAGCTTATTTGGAGCTAATAAATCTCTTGCCTTTTACTTTCTTACTTTCCAAATAACCTGCTCCCCTAATTTACAGAATATCGGTGCTAAGCAACCTAACTGATGTAGTGCAAAAAAAGTTATTGAATCTGTCATGGATTTAAAACAGTTGTCATTTGAAAAACCCAGAGCTTCTCAAAAAGCTTCATTACCATGCAGTCTCGGTAATTTAATTCAGTACTTACTGTTTTTCTATAATCTAGCAGCAAAACATCAGATTACCAACATGTTTGATTATTTTCGGCTTCTGTTTCCTCAAGCATGGTGTTTATGTCTTTGCATCTACGCTCTGCAAGGCTCTTGTGTCCACTGAGCTAAGGGGAAGCAAATGTGAAGACAGGAGGGTCTCTGAAACCGACCACCCTCAGTTTCTTGCCACAGTGAACTTGTTCTTTAAACTCTGTTCCTTACTGATGGTGGTCCTGGGGCAGGTTTCTAAACAATTGGCAGAAATCTACGGAGAAAAACTTGTTGATCTGAGAGGTGGCTCTTCCAAATTGTTGCATTTTGATAAATGGCAGAAATGAATAATAGGAAATTAGCATTTTGAACGAGGAAAAAAATACAGATCTCCGAGATTGTTTGCTGTTTGGGGGTTGTTGATTCTGACTGTGGTGTCATTCTCTGGTTTTTAGTTCCTGCTGGCATCTGTCATTCAGAGGCATGTCTCAGAGCTCCTGTTGTGCTTTCAGCTGTGTTTCAAAGTCTCCGTTTTATTTACCTGAAAAGTCCTTTAAGTTCTTGCTATTTAGTTTTGTGACGCGGTTTTTTGGTTGTTGTTGTGATGTTTTGGTTTTGCCTTTCTGAATGTGCCTTGTAGAAAAGGCTGGATGGCATTAGTGTGTGTTTGCATCTGAGAATATTTGGACTAATAGTGGGTCATTTAATGAGCGCATCTTCCGTTTTAACCGGGCTCCCTCGGATCTAGCTTTCTCTCTGCCTTGTCATTGTACTTTTGGCTGGAATTGGGTGCTTGTGGGAGATTATCGGCATAGCATTTGGGGCTCTATATTTAATGTTCTGCATTTTTATCTATTTTATTATGTAACTTAAGAACAGTGTTCCAAATTCTTCTTCACCAACATTTTTTTTAAACAGGCATTCTCTAGGCTTATTGAAGCAATACATCAGACATAACGTTGCCTAACCAGGTTTTCTAATGCAGTGAAAGTTTCCCTGTTTATTAGTAATTGATTTGCACTGTCCAGATTCTATTAAATACTATCAACTCTTTTAGTCATGCCAGTCCAAAATTAAGTACTGTTTGGGGCGTCGGGGTGGCTCAGTCAGTTAGGCGTCTGACTCCAGCTCAGGTCATGATCTCACGGCTCATGGGTTCGAGCCCCGCATCGGGCTCTGCGCTGACAGCTCAGAGCCTGGAGCCTGCTTCAGATTTTGTGTCTCCTCTCTCTCTCTCTGCCCCTCCCCTGCTCACACTCTGTCTCTCTCTCTCTCTCTCTCTCTCTCTGTCTCTCTCTCTCTCTCAAAAATAAATAAGCTTTAAGAAATTAAAATAAAAAACAAATCAAGGACTGATTGGGGAAGAATCCTCATGCAGCCTCCCATACTGTTTCAGATGTACAACTATACATTTCATCTGCATTTTTGTAATTTTCCTAAAAGTAGGACATAGGATTTTAAACTGGTTTCAGTTGCTGCAAAATAACAGTTTAAAATATTTCAAAATAAAAGATTGGGCGATTTAAAGCAAGAGAATATTCCAATACGTAAAACAGCAATGAATTTAAATTCTATTAAAGATGCTGAATTTTTAAAGGAGAATCAGATTGCTGTCAGACTCCAATGGAAGCTTGGCCTCCTGGAAAATTATTGCTGACTTTTAAAGAAAATATAAAACATAGATACGAAATAATCTCTATATTCCTAAAGCAGCTGCTGAGGAGAAACACACAAACCCAAGAAATAGCTTGAAGACAGTGATTTAAAGCTTGAGTGTCCATAAATCATGCAGATGGCTCCCCCCCCACCCCCCCACTTGGGTGATTAATTCAATATCTTCCCCCAAAACAAAAACATGCTTTTTGAAATTAGAGATCAGATCATCAGGAGAAGCACCTAAGATTTCAAGGTCTAAACAAAAATTAATTTATTTTCTTTCCTCCTTGTACTTCTTGAAGACACAGACTGAGAAGAAAATCGGGATTAAAAGAGATGTGCTTAGGGTGAATTCATCTGCTTAAACCTCACAGGCTCGGAGATGAGTGATTAAAAAACCATCTCGAACTTGGAAGGCATCCACGTTGGTGGTAATGCCCGATCCGCACTGGCGTTCCTCGGGCCCCCGTGCCGTTGTGAACCAGGCCCGGCGAACATTTGACTGGGGATGATACATGGATTATATAGGTCAATTATACACTTAATCTGCCTTCTGGAGGATTAAGTATTTGCAGATTGACTCTGCTTTTGGCTTCTCTCTGGCAGTTATCAGATCAGGAAAGGGCCCCTTACCAAACCCGCCTCGTGAGCACTTAATCAGGCAGCGCCGTCAGGATCGGATGGGGCCGCTGCTCTGTGCTCTGTGCCTTGCACGGATTTTAATTTGCTGTTCCATTATCAAATCGGATATTTGTCCACTCTCTGTGTCAGCACAATAATTGAGTGCGAATATTTCCCATTAAAGGGGTAATTTGCAAAATGAAACCTTTGCCTATTAAAACGCATTTGCTATATTTACATAGGAAACCACAGATAACCTTATTTCCATAACCTTATTAAATTACACAAGCGCTATGTTTGTGAACAGATATCAATCCAACTAGGAGTCATCCTGCTCGAGGAAGTAAGGGCTGAATAGACTCTAAGGAAGCATTGTGTTATTCTGTTAGGTATGTAAGGTGTATCACCGGCTGTCCAGGTGAGGGAAACGTACTTCCAAAGGTACAGCGTGGGGAGCGGCAAGGCATATGGCGTCTGGGCACTGAGATAGTGGGTTCTCTCCTCCACAAGCAGTAAGCAGGTTTGACTGCCCCGAATAGGAGCTACGGTGTAGTGATCATGGGCCGTGATGCGGAGCCTTCAGACTTCACCCTGATCCTCACAAGCTGGGTGACCTTCAGTAAGGTATTTAATCTCTCAGAGCTCCAGCCGATTCATCTATGTAACAGAGATGAAAGTAAGCAGAACCTTCTCGTGGAGTTGTTATGGGGGTGAAATGCCGTGTACAGCTGCAAGCGTCGGGCCCTGGGCGAGCATTTGGTAAGTGTTAGCCGCCACCACCACCATCATCGTCACGTCCACCTCGCCATTGTCATCACTGAAATGGAACCGCTTTTCCCAGATCTCTTCTTGTCTTGTCGAACAACACTCCGTATCCGTCGAAAGATGTTAACCCCAAACTTGCTTAGATTGCTTGATATACAGCAGCCCGGTGCCATTCTACTTTGGGTAAACATAGTTCTGAAACCGGCAGAACAACGGAAGTCGGGACTGGGGCTTTGAAGTGAGCCAGGCAGGAGTAGGGATCCTGGTTTTGCCGTGGCTGAGCTAGCTTCAGGTGACTTCGTTAGCTGCTTTGGGCCTCAGTTTCCCCATCTGTAACGAAACTGACTTCTTACAGTAGTTGTGAGGACAAAATAACGTAATGGCTATGGACTGGCCTAGTCACACATTCAAGAAGCCTTTTAGCATCAGCATTATCATCTCATAGAATTCTTGGTTCTTTTAAGTGATTTTAAAATGACTGAGCCCTACCCCCTAAACAAAACCATACTGCGTTGGCATATTAATCAGATTTGACCTTCTGAACATGAAGAGTTTTTTTTTAGAGCATGGAGAAATGACTAATCCCTTTTATTGTTACAGATGCAATAAATGTGCATCGGAGACTTTTAGAAAATACAGCTAAGCAAAAATAAGAAAACGCTGTGTCCCCCGCACCCAGAGATCATTACTTGAGTGTTTATTCTTTGGGATCTTTCTCGAGGTGCTTATATACATTATGGTTTTGTTGTTGTTTTTTTTTTAACAAAATAAGTAGGCAAAAATTGTTCTATAAATGTTCTTCTAATGCACTGTACATATTCAGAATCCCCCTCCTATCCCCAAAATATTCTTGACATCTGGTTTGTGCAAACCAGGATCGGATACAGGGCTACATATCACATCTGGTGGTGATGCACTTTAAACTCCTTTTTATCTGCACTGGCCCTTTTCTGATGGCCCTGACTTGTTAAAGGGACCGCCCTGCCAATTGTTCTGCAGACTGGAGGAGTTTATTACTAGCTAAACATAGAACTGATTTAAGGAGGAAAAAAAAAAAATCTAGCTGAATTCAACCAAGTATTTCTTTTAGACATAAATTAGTATCTCAGCATAATTCAACCAAGGATTTTTAAAGCTGTTCTTTGTATAAGGAGAATTTTTTATGCTGGTTCTGTAAAACAAAAACAAAAGCAGTTTAACAGCAAGAAATCGTCAGAGGCCCGGATGCAAGTTGGCTATGTGAGGAGCTACAGGGATTTTATTTGATGTATGAAGGCAGAGATACGTGAGCGGGGTGGTAAATCCAGGTCCGTGGTCCAGTATTTTTTGTGTCCCTGTGACTTCTTCGGTGCAATCCTGGACCAGTAACTGACATGCGTGCCTCCAGACCCTGAGGAAGGTTCCTTCGTTAATTCTGCTAGGATTTTCCCTGAGGTTATCAATCTGAAATTAAGCCGTCCAAATCAGTCAGAGGCTGAGCTTTCAATACTCTTCAGATCAAATTTTAATTGAACTGTGGCCTTGTCCTTGTCATCCTCAATTATGAGGCTAAAGAGCATATAGTCCAGTCTATAAGGACATCCTTTAGAATCTGTGTGATGATATATATTGGAAAGAAAAACAAATCTGAAATGTACTAGGAAAAGCAGTCAGGAAAGGAGAAACAATTGTTTTTTTTTTCCGCCTGATTTTGAACCCCGAAATAAATTCTTGACAATGAAGCCTTGTCCTGAGCCTTGCAGCAGAGCTACAAAGGAGAGTCCCTTCCCACAAAGATTATGGAAACCGGACACAGAGTCAGAGAGAAATGAGGAGTAGAGGGCCTATTCCTCTCACCTTGATTTGCAACATTATTATATTACCATCCGCGCGCGCGCACACACACGCACACACACACACACACACACACACACACACACACAAATGATCAGGATTTAAGATCGTGGACGTGAACCTCAGACCCAAGAGCCTCCCAGTGGGAACTCTAGAACACTCCAAGTTCATCTTCATGACTTTACTCCTCCAGTGCCCCTCAAAGACCGAATGTCTTCTAGATTTTCCTACTTCCCACCATCCAAATGTGCCTCTGACAGATTTGCTATTTCTTCCTCTGTTCCGGTAAAGAGTTAGTGCTCCCTTTGTTGGGATATTTGCAATTTTAACAAACTATTTAGCCAAAAGAAGGCACTAACAATAGAAATTTTAACCTTTGAGACGACAGGAAGCAAGCTCTATTAGGGTGGGAGGGGGTGGACAGAAGAATGTTTTGAGGGCTCTGATGCCCTCTTGCCATGACTCTCCTATTCAAGTAGGAATCGTCTCTTGCCGCATGGCCTTCAGCATAACAAGTAAATGATAACAATTAATTATTTTTCTTTTGGAGTCTTAGATATAGAAACACATTTCCATTCCACATGGACATAGGAATGCGTCTCACCATGCCTGGGTGGAGGGTTTCAGCGGTCCTGCATGCAGAAAAGATAAAGGGGCATTAATAGATTTGGATTATTTGGATTAATTGTGTCAAATGGATTATTACTATCCAAAAGTAATTGCTTATGCTTTTGTTAGCATCATCCTTACAGATTTATATTTCAGTGCAGGTCTTCAAGGAGTTCTTTTCTAATCTAGCTGCTTCCTGAAGCCATTCATAGAAATAGGTCTCATTTACTTTTCGGCAAACCTTATATAAAACCAGTCTTGAATTTTCCCTGGAGCTTGTGTTCAGGGAAGAGTTTTGCTAAGTGTCTTTATCAGAACAGCTTTCTGTGTTCCAGGAGACATTTGGTGAATACAGTTAATTTGTTTTCTTTTCCAGAGAAGAATGTTCCCATAATCATTCTAAGAAGCCAGGCTGATTGCTCTGTTATATTAAGGTCATGGTATCCTTGCTAACATGACCCACACAATACTTTTGTGTCTTAGAAACGGGGCTTTTTTTTTTTTTCTTATGGCAGACTTATGGCATGGAGGCAGTAAGCGACAGACTCTTACACACACCACACATGTGCACGCATGCGGGCACACACACACACACACACACACACACACAAACACACAGAGTAGCCAAGGCACATTTTGTGGAACAAATATTATCACACTGCGTTGTAAGATACGAGATGTACTAAATCCTTAAATACTTCCCATTAATTAACCAACGATTTTTCTCCCTGCCGGGCTCTGAAAAGGCTACTATCAAAAGATTTCACTGTCTCTTTATACCCAGAGTCCTAATCAGTTGCTCTAATACTTTTTTTTAATGAATGAATTTAAAATGTCCTCTAGTGCTGTTCATGGACCGTCAACATTAGCCTCACCTGCGAGTCTGTAAGAGGTGCAGAATCGCAGTCCTAACCCCAGCCCAGATGAATCTGAATCTGCATTTTAGCAAGATCCTCTGTTGATTCAAATGCACGTTAAAGTTTGAGAAGTACTGGGGAAGGTCAGTGACTTCCTACCTTATTTTCTCACAACTCACAGTAAGAAACATTTCAGCCCAGTACCTGAACACACACACAGAGAGAGAGAGAGAGAGAGAGAGAACAAAAGTTCATGCAACAATATTGACCCTCTATGTGATACAGTCTGATATTTTCTATTCCATCTTTCAGAATGGGTGGTGGGAACCAATAAACTGATTTTATCACATACTAATAGGTCACAACCCTCAGTTTTAGAAACATACCTGGAACCAAGTTGTCCCCTGTGGCACGAGTGGCACTTGGAGGCAAGTGACTGTATGTTGCTAGATGCTAGTCTGTCTCCTGAGGAATGTTGAGCAACATCCCAGCTTCCACCCACTAGATGCCAGTAGCAACCCCCTCTCAGTTGTAGTGACCAAAAATGTCTCCAGACATGGCCAAATGTGTCCTTGCGGAGAGCGGGGAAGGGAATCACCCCCGTTTGAGAGCCACCGATCTGGACGAACCAGAAAAGGAGTTGGTGTGCAGTGCGTGCAGGGAGCCCTTGCTTTCTTTATGTCAGATGTCCCCCAGCCGCCGCCACCACATACACGGTGAATATGTTATAGTAACAACAACCAAGAGTCCATTTGTCAACCCCGGGAGTTTGCTTGGGAGCTGTGCCAGTCCCAGAAGTAGATTATGTTTGGGGGGCTTCATGCATCTACAGGAAAAGCTGTGAGCCATCTACAACTCCTCACCCTCCTACTGTCTCCCCCAGAATAGTCCACTCAGAGCTGGCAGAAGGATCTGGAGCAGTGTGTTAGATCAGCAGTACAGATTCCCGCTTTGGCCTCCCTAATTGCTTTTCTTCTTATAATTCCACCCAGACCTTGGTTTAAAAAAAAAAAAAAAAAGTCATTGCTTCTACCAGGTGGCTACAAGTTATCTCTGTGTGTCCAAAAACCTGAAAAGAAGGCTCAACTTGAATACTTCATTCATTCCAAATTCCCAATTGAGAAGAGAACAGTTAATAGCCTCTTGTTCTTCTGTTAAACTCTTGCCAAGTGAATAAAAATCCAGCTAATAGAGTCTAGTGATTCGCCTCCTCTATGAATATCCCTGTATCAGAAGGCTTACAACGCCAGTATCACTTGCTATGTTGGTTTCCCCTGACTGCATTTGGCAAAAGTTTTTACTCCAACCATCCATACACACTGGTACAATTCCAGTTACACCAACAATCCTCCAGGGCTTGCCAGGGTGAGAGGATGAGGGTGTTGTTAATTCCCGGACCTGTATGCCAACCAGGATATAAAAGCCCCTCTCACTTTTGGTGTAAAAAGAAATTTTTTAAGAACAAGTAATATGTAGGGGTTCCTGGGTGGCTCAGTCGGTTAAGCGCCTGACTTCGGCTTGGGTCATGATCTCACAGTTCATCGGTTTGAGCTCCGCGTCGGGCTCTGTGCTGACAGCTCAGAGCCTGGGGCCTGCTTCAAATTATCTCTCCCTCTCTCTGCCCCTTCCCTGCTCAAAAATAAATAAATGTTAAAAAAAAAATTTTTTTAATGTAAAGTAAGGTAAGTTCATGAGTTTTTTAATGAAATTCTCTAAATCACTTTTTAAGGAAGATAATTATCACTCCTTTTTGCTCACAAAATTCATTATTTGGTCTAGGAAACTATCCTATGAAATAGAAAAAAATCCAGTTATTAGGTACCCCACTAGTTTTGGGGAGCACTAAGTCAATGTCCCACTCATCCACAGGTGATTTTGCCCCACAGGGAGCATTCAGCATTTTCTGGAAATGTTTTGCTCTCACAAATGGGAAAGTGCTTTTAGCCTCTAGGGTGCTTCTAAACATCCTACAACGCACAGGACAGCCCCCCACAACACAGAAGTGTCCAGCTCAAAATGCTAGTAGTGTGGAGGTTAAGAAGACCTTCTCTAGGTGATACGTCCACCTACACAAATCCTGTGTCTTTAATGATATGGGCTGTTTGAGTTTAAATTTTGGCATACATGAGCAATATCACCTTTTCAAGGATACTTGGCAAACATCTCAGAAACTAGTCTCAAAAATCCTTTTCACAAAGTCACCTGGCTGGCTCAGTCGGAAAAGCATGAGACCCTTGATCTTGGGGTCATGAGTTGGAGCCCCACGTTGAGTATAGAGATTACTAAAAATAAATAAACTTAAAAAAAATCCTGGGGCCCCTGTCTGACTCAGTCAGTAGAGCGAGCGACTCTTCATCTCCGGATCACGAATTCGAGGCCCATGTTGGGCATGGAGCCTACTGAACATTTAAAAAGAATGAAAAATTTTTAAAAAATCCTTTTGATAAGATTCAACCAAGGATCTAAACAATAAAAGCCAAGGAATCCTTAACATCTACCTTTCTTGGCTCGAACTTAACGTTCATCCATGTATAGTTGCGAGGGAGCTTCCGTGCTTCCACAAAAAGTCCAATCTTGTCAGTTAAATGAACCAGGACAGCTTTCTTCTGCTGGAAGATGTCCCTTGAAGTTTTTAAGGGACGGGCTCTTTTACATCAAGCAGACCTTAAGAGCATAAGCTTTGTAATGAGACATGCCCAAGTTCCATGCCTGGGTCTGCCGCTTACTAGCTGCGTGACTTTGGGTAACTTAACCTTACTGAGCCTCAATTTCCTCTGTAAAACCAGAGATAAAAACAGTATCTAACTCTTTCGATTAGGAGGACTGAATGAGGCAATGCCTACAGGCAGAAGCCACTCAGCATAAATCAGTCTCGGTGCACAGAATTTACTCCACATATGTCTCTCCTTGCTGTTACCTCCATCGGTAGTGGTGCCGGTATAGAAATAATACACAGCCTTGCCTCATGCTAGGGTAGTGGCTTTGTAGCAGAGAGAAAGGTAGTGATACATTCCATGCCAAGAGGAACATTAAAAGTCAGGGGTGAAAAGGTCCAAGAATGTGACAGCAAATAACAAAGAGCCCTGTCGTGCTGCAGGATCCCTCAAGAAAATCTCTTCCAACGGAGAGCAAGATCCCAGTAGGATGGGACCTCAGGGGAGACAGCACTGGGCTGGATCTAGAAGCCTAAGGCTTGGGAAAGAGAAAGGGAGAGGATTCTGTGCTCAGGCACAAGGAAGGAGACAGTGTCTCATTCTCTGGAACGTTTCTGGCTCACCCCCATCTTCTCATCATTAGCCTTAGAGCTTCTTTTTATTTTTTTATTTATTTTTTTTTTCCAACGTTTATTTATTTTTGGGACAGAGAGAGACAGAGCATGAACGGGGGAGGGGCAGAGAGAGAGGGAGACACAGAATCGGAAACAGGCTCCAGGCTCTGAGCCATCAGCCCAGAGCCCGACGCGGGGCTCGAACTCACGGACCGCGAGATCGTGACCTGGCTGAAGTCGGACGCTTAACCAACTGCGCCACCCAGGCGCCCCTAGAGCTTCTTTTTAAAGAAGCCCATTCAAATTTAGACAAAGGATGGCTTCATCCAGGTTATGAGGACTCCAATCTAGGCATCTGGATATTTCCTCTGTAGGCATTAACCGCTCCATAACCTTAAAAGCTAAATTATTTTTATATTAATGTGGGGTTTTTTTTTTTTTTGATATATGCTTCTTAACCTGGGATATACATCAGAATTATGTAATTTTTAAAAAATGTACTCATCTCAGCTGTATACCAAAAATTCTGAGTCAGTCGATCAAAGATAAGGCTCAGGCATCTGGGTTTTTTTCTTTGTTTTTTTAAGTCCAAGGATTTAATCTGATCAAGAACCATTGATTTAGAGCTGTGAATCTCCACTGTGGATGACTTTGTCACCCAGGGTATATTCGGAAATGTCTGGAGACGCTTTTGATGGTCACAACTTGAGCGAGAGATGGATGTCACTGACATGTAATGAACAAATGGTAAACATTCGGCACCGCACAGGACAGCCCCCCACCACAAGGAATTATCTGGCCTCAAATGTTGATAGTGGAAAGCTTGGTGAATCCTGATTTACGAGATAAAAGATACTGAAAGACATGTTCGTTTCTATTTCTATCAATACCTTTTCTGCTTTGTATCCTACAAAACGACTTCATAACCTTTAAAAAATTTTTTTCTATAGCAACTGTACAAAGAGGTAGGTCAAGGTACTATTATTTCCATTTTTAAAACACGAACCTACGGTTCTGAAGGAACTTGCCCAGAACCTCAAGATTCCAGGGGCCCCAACTCCTGAAACTATGATTTTTTTCCATCCCCACCTCTGAGAGCAGTGATCGCGTCTGTCGGTGGCATACGTGAGCCCTCAACAGCTCTTTGTTAAACAGGTACTGATGAATCCCCAGCCCCCTCATAGTATCTTGTGTATCTTGTCAAGGATATTTTCTGTTTACAATTCTAAAGCTAAAAATACTAATCCAAGTCTTTAAGTGTCTCACGATGAATGTTTACACTTGTCACCTGATTTTTCCAGAAGCCTTGAATATATAATGTTCTGGTTAATTTAATGAGGAATTGATTGTTTGGGTCCATTTGATTTTTTGGTTAATTTGAAGATTCATTGGGACACCATTTCTGTTTCTAATTTTGAAACACTTTGTATAATGCCTTAGTTCCATTTTCTGCCTTTTTTGAGACAAGAGTCTAATTCTCCTGATCAAGGTCCTTTTAGGCTTTACCCTACTTAATCCCAAGTCTCACTATCCAGTCGTGAAGATGTAAACAGAGTGAATTATCCAGGATTGCACCACTCATAACTTCCCAGACTCTATAAACAGTGCTCTTTCTGTCATACCCCAGTGCCTCGGGAAGGTGGAGCTCAAATGTTTATTAGCCCAACCGCACCTGAAAGCTGCTCTCTTGATTTAACCCTAAAGAGGACTTTTATGGGGAGGAAAAGGGGCAGCTTTCTCCTAAAAGGCAAATGCAAACAGGTGGAATAATTCCAATTAATTGACGGTTTTAATAAATCTCCGTTTAATGACAACAGTGAGTAATTATTTAGAGTTACTTTTATGTATATTTCCCATCTTACAGCTATGAGGGTGGGTCTGAACCCATATTTCCTGGGTACTATCTATGTGCCAGGTACCATTCTAGATGCTTAAATGTGATCATTCACATTCTCATAACTTCCTTGGGAGGTTGGTTTTTACCGATCAAGAGGCTAGGTCAGTAAGGGTGCCTGGGTGGCTCAGTCGGTTGAGCGTCCGACTCTTGATTTTGGCTCAGGTCATTATCTCAGTCTGTGAGTTCAAACCCTGTGTCGGGGCGGAGACTGCTTGGGATTTTTTTTCTCTCCTCTCTCTTCCCCTCCCCTGCTCACTCTGTCTGTCTGTCTGTCTGTCTCTCTCTCTCTCTCTCTCTCTCTCTCTCTCTCTAAATAAACCTCAGAAAAAAAAATCATAAAGAAGTTGGGTCAGTGAAAGGTAAATTGACTCACTTAATTCACAAGCCTGTGAAGTGATCAATTCTAGATCAAACTCTTCTCTTTCTGGTGTAGACACCTAGCCATAATGCCTTAGGAAAAAAAAACAAAACAAAACCCTACAGTACTCAAACATGTGCCCCAAACTCCCACTCCGCTGACTGTCCTATGTCCCAAATTTTTCCAAATTCTTTAGTATAAGAGAGTCACTATTTCCTGCATGTACCACAGCAGTTCTTCAAGGCAGAAATTGCAATCCCGAGACTGCTGATAGAAAGTGGCTTATTAGTCACGGCTTGTCCACTTACAATGTGGGGAGTTGCAGAGCTAATCAGGCAGACCCCCTAATAAACATTCAACTCTGCCAGGGCAGGCGTCCTCCTGAACGTGAGGACATTGTCGCTGATCTTGAGTTCCATGAACACCAGCAAGAACCTAGACCCAAAGGTGAGAGACCCCAGGAAGTGCTACTGTACCCACTTCAGGGTGAAACCCCATCCTCAGCAGAGAGGGACCACAGCACAGTGGGGAATCTTACATGCCATATGTGCTGCAAAAACCACTTCTACCTAGGCCCAACTGAGGGGTGGGTTTTAGCTTTCAGTCTATATCTCCCTCTGTGTTCTGTCTAAGATCTTTTATCCCATAAGAATCAAGTTTTGTGGTATATTTTGGGGCAGAGGGAATGATGGTAACACAATACCATCACATCCCAGACAGTTGATAAATGGTTTAGGGTAGCAGCTTAAGTTCCTTAAGCAAAGCTTGACACAGTGGTATTATTAAATAACAATGCCAAAGATTTTCCTACGAGGCCTGTTGACTCTTTTCATCTACCACATAGCTAAGTTTTCAATGGCATGATGAGGTTTCACAGATCAGCACTGCCTTACAGGAGGGGAAAAGTAATCCAAAAATACAGAATAGCATAGTTATACAATCTGCATAATACAAATGCCCTTGCAACTAAATCATTGCATGGTCATTATCCAATAATGCCTAAAGTGTCAGTGATGTGAAAATTTGTGATCAGGTATCCTGAAAGTCCTTCCTTGATTTATTTCCAGCCAAAGCTTACAATAAACAATGTGACAAGTGATGAAAACAGAAAGGAAGGAAGGAAGGAAGGAAGGAAGGAAGGAAGGAAGGGAGGAGGGAGGGAGGAAGGGCAGGAGGAAGGGAGGAGAGGAGAGAAGGGAGAAGGAAGGGAAGGGAGAAAAAGGAAGGGAAAGGAAGGAGTGGGAAGGGAAGGAGGGAGAGAAGGGGGAAGGAAGGAGGGGGGAGGGAGGAAGCAAGGGCAGGAGGAAGGGAGGAGAGGAGAGAAGGGAGAAAAAGGAAGGGAAGGGAGAAAAAGGAAGGGAAGGGAGAAAAAGGAAGGGAAAAGTAGGAGGGGGAGGGAAGGAAGGAAGGGAAGGAGGGGGAGGGAAAGAAGGAGGGGGAGGGAGGAAGGAAGGGCAGAAGAAAGGAGGCGAGGAGAGAAGGGAGAAAAAAGAAGGGAGAGAAAGGAAGGGAAGGAAAGGAGGGGGGAGGGAAGGAAGGAAGGGAAGGAGGGGGGAGGGAAGGAAGGAGGGGGAGGGAGGGAGGAAGGGCGGGCAGGAGGAAGGGAGGAGAAGAGAGAAGGGAGAAAAAGGAAGGGAAAGAAAGGAAGGGAAGGGAAGGAGCGGGGAGGGAAGGAAGGAAGGAGGGGGGAGGGAAGGAAGAAAGGAAGAAAGGAAGGAAGGAGGAAGGGAAGGGAAGGAAGGAAAAAAAGGAAGAGTGAGCAAGAGTTGTTTTTTATCTCGAAGCTTTAAAGAGCTTACCAGAGCGATCATTAGCTGTTAGCCAATCCTTGAAAGTGGCAAATCCCTTGGCCAGTGGAAAGTGGTCTCTGCATTGTTTCTAAAGAGTTTGTTTATTCAAAATATGTCTGCTTTTGGCATTCAATTTCCTAAGTGAGTGGGGGCTCAGGGGTGTTGGCTGAGGTCAGCACCGTGCACTGGTTAATGAAGCTGGCTCCTGCCTGTGGCTTCTGTGGTGACTGAGGCACAGGGGACAGGGATGTGGACGTGAGGGAATTCTTTGAAAGGCTCCCTACTTGGCTTTACACAGAATTAGAGAAATGGAGGCCTGTTTGCATTTGTTGGTGTACATTAGAAATAAATTCGGGCATTCAGCTTAAAGAACTCACTGACGGCAAGATGCACAAAGAAATGCTATTATGTATTTAGCACAGTCTTTGTAAGCTTAGCCAGGCAAGGGGGTTTATCAAAAGAAATATGTAAATAACACAACCTGCTTTACAAAAGAAAAGAGAATAAAATTAATCCAAGACATCCGTGGCATAATACTATTTTCTGCCCTCCGCTTTTCTTTTTATAACTTGAGACGTGCAGCCTAACAGTTCAGCACAAACAATAGCACACTGAAAGAAAAAGAAAAAAAAAAACAAAAAACCCAGACCTGGGGCATCCCCTCAGTCTTAGGAAAGAACTGCAAATGTGTCTTGAGCCCCACGCACAATATTATTATTAAATCTAACATGATCACAGCCAAATCGTCGGCTGGGGGACAACCCCCCCCCCCTTCCTCCCTCCTTTTTGGGGGAAAAAAAGGGGAAGGTGTTGGGAGGGGTGGGGGAACCAAGCCAATCAAAGTTAAAATAAAGTCTCTTTCTAGCAAGACTACTGTCTATAACATGTTGTTCCTTATAGAAAGTGGGATATGGTGGCATTTGCTTGATTAACTTGCTCGACAAAAGTGACAGCTGCTGTGGGTGCACGCGGATAAAGCTGCACGGCGCAGTTCCGCCTTTGTACATCTGTCAGCAAAAAGGGAAGAATAAAGAGTGAAAAGAGACAAATTGGTCCCAAAAGACACTCCATTCAACTTAGGAGGTTTGCCCCATTCAGGCGCTTGCTGTGCGCCTCAAGTACTGAGAGCTTATTCAATTTCATTCACTCTTTCGAATGAACCCACAAGTGTTTAATTTCTTATTCTGTCGCCTCAAAAAGGTGGGGGGTGTGGAGACGAAGCGGACGGGAAGCATTAATGGCAAGGCAGGGTGATCCGGGCCGCACACATTAACTCATGGCTAATTTAGGGTTTAACTCCATGTGCTCAGGCCCCAGACCCGTCCGCATCTTTCACTGACACAGGCTTCCTATCTCCTGGCTGCTGGATGCAAAACCATCTAGATACCAAGGGCGTCCGGCAAGGTCGAGGGTCTGTCTTGTGTAAGGACAATGGTCTGAAGTCGATGCTTTTTCCAGAGATGGGGTGGCGGGCTCCCCAGGATAAGTCTTGGGTAAGTGATCTGGCAAATGTGGGGTTCCCCCCACCGCTCCCTCCCAGAAAAAGAGAAAAAAATTAGAGTCACACGCAGTGAAAAGTAGTAAGAGGGGGCTATGGTTTCCAGAGATTAAAAATAAAGCAAGAGGAAGGGGCGCCATTGGGAGGCAGCGCCCAGCTGCACATGGGGAAAACACATGTTAACTTTTAAAAAGCAGCACTTTGCCTTTCTCTTCCTTGTGCCTGAGCCCCGGCCTCCAAACCTGGTTTCTGGCCTCGTAGCAAGGGGCAGTTGCTATGCACGCGCAAATGTTTCCTCCTGGGAATTTAAGACGCCTTCGCCATTCGCCTGTGCTGCCGTGCTCTGCCTGGTCTCCCGCCACCTCTTCTCGTGCATCCAGGCCACCCTGCCCTCTCTGGAACCCAGCACTCCCTTCCAGTTCCGGGACTAGTGTCTGAGCCCCGCCCCTGCACCCCAGCCTTCCTCAGTGACTGCTTTTTGGAAACCGCTCAATGCCATCTCTGGCTCCTAAAAGGATCGTACCCTTTCCTTATGAGAAATCACTTCCCATAGAGCCCAGGTTCACTAAGTTGACATAGGTCTAATTTTTTAATCGTTTGGAGGGCTTTGGACAAAGGTGCTGGGCCCAGTTACAGTTGTTGACTTTGGTTGCCTTAGAATCGTGAAGCTTTGTTTAGACAGTGCCTCTTGGTGCTGCTGCATCAGTGTCCTTCTCTCCCTCATCTGCCTGGAAAGTAGCTGTGTGGTTTGACCTAAAGCATCCCATTTGCCTATTTATCTGAACGTTTTCCATGTAATAGCATGGAACTTATGCTAATGTAAAGTCAGGCTCTTTTATATTGAGAGTAATGATTAAAACAACTTCAGTCCAGGAAAACAACTCGCTAGAGCCAGTGCAAATTTTCCTGCATAAGAACTTCAACTTTGACTCACAGAACTCTCATGATTCATGACTATAGAAAGTTTAATATGTGCAAATTATGAAATTACCCCTAATGTGATTAACCAACCCGGTTTTAAAATGACAAAGTTGGCACTCCATTCTATCTTTCTGTTCCGTACATGAGTTACAATCCTTATTTTAGAGTATGATTTCTATAATCATTTCTATATGGTATGCAAATTTCTTATTCAGTTGCTTACGTCAATCTGCTTGCAAATTAATGCATTTAACTCTAAATGCACTTCCCGTACCTAAGAAGCAATCAGGGAGTGGGCAGATGCCGTTCGTGAATAATCTGAATTCAGTTCATAGGATGAATCCTTCTCCTACTTCTGAAGTCCTTGTATGCATATCAAAGCATAGTTTTCAGATAAATTATTCGCAATTCTCACACAGATAATGGGTGGTAGGATATGCCACCAAAACTAGAATTTGGTCTTCGACATAATTGAGCTTTAAGGGACTGAGATGACTCTGAAAGTGTGAATTTGGATTATAACTATACATTTTGTCAAAACAGTAGGTTCCTTTGAGAGGACAGAGGCTGAAGGCATGGGGGTCCATTTTCTTAGTGCACAGGGAGGCCTAGGACTAAATCCCCAACGTCTCCCCAGGAAAATAGGCCCAGGAAAAGGTATTGTTAACCGTGGTCAGTTTCTTTAAATTTTTTTTTTTTCAACGTTTATTTATTTTGGGGACAGAGAGAGACAGAGCATGAACAGGGGAGGGGCAGAGAGAGAGGGAGACACAGAATCGGAAACAGGCTCCAGGCTCTGAGCCATCAGCCCAGAGCCTGACGCGGGGCTCGAACTCACAGACCGCGAGATCGTGACCTGGCTGAAGTCGGACGCCCAACCGACTGCGCCACCCAGGCGCCCCATCCGTGGTCAGTTTCTTAATGCCCAAACTGCACACCTGCCCTGCACGGCCCAGGTGGCAGAAAAGGCCTGGTTAGAAGCTGATCGGGGCTCAGTCACTTCAGACTCATTATTTACATCTCTTGGAGAAAGAAAGAGCCTGAAGTGAGAAAATCCAGGTACGTAAGAGAGCTGTTCTTTTTTCTCTTAACTGTCACAGCGCCCCATTCCACTTGCTGAAAGTTCGGTATCAGCCTCTGACATTTGCAGAAAAACTTGTCTATAACCAGAAGTCAGAAACTCGAGTTCACCCTGATTTGCTGTGATGGGTCCTGCCCATCAAGCTGGGAGAGGGGGAGGGGGGGCTGGAACAGCTGCTGTCGGGCACATGGTCCATCTTTGATTCAGGGTTTGACCACTGGTTATGTTTTTATTCAATTACTTAGACGAGCAGCAGTTTCAGAAGTCATGCTGTGTACAGACAAGCCCAGATCTCATTTTGGTAGTTCAATTGGATTCTCTCTTTCAGGACAGCGAGGCTTTGGAGGCTAATCGAAAGAGAGGGGGATTTTGCCATTTGGGTACCTTAAGTTCAAAGGTGGAAGAATTTTGCGGGAAGTTCTTCCTCACTCCCCAGTTTACTTTATATTAAATAGGGCATGGGGTTATAGAAAATACTATTTACTTAGAGAGCCCCAGGGGATCTCTGGAGAGTCAGAAGCGGGAAAAATATAATGAAAATTAAAAGCCAATTTATTACGTATGGCTCATTACATTTCCTTTTCTCCCTTTTTCATAGAGAATGAATTCATACAGATATGTGCGATAGAAATGTAAAATGAGATTTAAAAAGGAACTATTTCTTGACATTGTTTAATTCACATAAACTGCTTAGAACGGTGCCTGACCCATACATGCTCATTAAGCGTTTCTCCTCCTCTTCCTCCTCCTCCTCCTCCTTCTTCTCCTCCTTATTGTTATTGTTATTGATGTTTATTAATACTAATGTCACTGTAGAACTTTTTCTCAAAGTGGGTTCAGTAGAACAGAAGCACCCTGAAGGGCATTAATAGGTGGGTCATAGAAAGTGGTACTTCAGTCAGATACGTTTGGAAAATTTGAAGCAGGGTGAAATGCCTTTCTTTCCTGCAGGACTTGTCTGAGCATTTAGTTTGCTCCTGGAACCCTGCGACTCTGACTCGCCGATGGCATTTAGACAGAGGGTACAGCGTACATATGTGGATTCACAGACACATTCATAGGCCAGTGAAAATGCGAAGCTGAAAACGCCTATGCCTGTATTACTTTTATTTCCTTTTAAAAATTTGCAATTAACTCCCTCTGGGTAGCCTTTTTGTCTAGGGTCCGCTCCACTGGTATGATAAAATGGCAGACATTCCCCGGGGAAGCGTCCCCCGTTCTCCTCCTCCCAAACCTCAGACCCGATAGCTAGAGGCCCGAAGGAGGCACACGACCGTCCCTGCAGCTGGGAGGCTGCTGGCCTTTGGTGCCCACGTGTTCTTTTCTTTTTATTGGGCATTGTTCTGTATCTTCATCATGTATTTGAAGGCGTCCCACAGCCTCACACCCGTAAACTTCAGACCCTCCTTGGATTGAAAAGGTGAAAGGCCCTTACTCAAAATTTCAAAACAAGTTCTTATCCCGGACAAAGAGAGGAGTGGCCTGTATCTGGAGCTTTCCAGTCCAAGTATGTGTCACCGTGGAAATAAATAAAAAGATACAGACTCTTTGGATTGGTCGAGCTGGGCTGGGAGCCCGCGATAAGAGGTCACTGGTGTGAGTTACTATGGTAATTGAGTACTGTCAGCAACACTTTTGCTCTCATGAGCATTAAAGCACATAATAATAGGCAAACAACAGTGGTTAAAGCAAGCAGGTAGGATTACTATGTTCTTTTGTCAGAAGTATATAATGTCTTGTAGTCAGTTTTAAAGACTTCTCAACCCCCCAATCCACCCCACCGTCACCTGCTGAGTAATTTTGTCTGCTTAATCTCCTGCCCTCCACTCGAAGATCTCTGCTAATTTGAGGCAAATGGGTATTTCTGACATTAAATAGGGCAGCGAGGCAGCCCTGACCCAGAAAGGCCGCATGCTGAAGCAGCGAGAAAAATATTCTTTCACCAATTTTGTTAAGGCTCTTTTGAATGAAGCGAAAGAGAGAGAGAGAGAGAGAGAGAGAGAGAGAAATAGCTTTCCCTGCAACGGGAGGTGGCAACCTCCCGAGGAAGGGTTTTTGCAGAACGAGGAAAAAAAGAGAGGAAAAAGAAAGAAAGAGAAACTTGCAGAGCATCCCCACTCTCAACTTCCCCCATAAAACTTGTCACTTCGCATTGCCATCCGCTACCGCAACAATAATCACTCCGTGCCTATTGCTAATTGCAAGCACAGCTGAGGCCCAGCGGGGGGCCCTTGCACAGTCTCAGGCCTTTATACGAGGCTCAATCTGTTGTATGGCACTTGTTCACACACAAAAAAACTACCAGCAAAGGCAGAAAGAGGCAGAGTCACAGGTTTCTTGTAATCCCTCCGCCTCCCCGCTGACAGCCCAGCCCCAGAAGCATTCCTGGTTTTGTCCTCCTCTTTACAAAATCTGAAGTGACCTTAAGCTACGAGCATGTCAGCTTTTGAATGTCGAGTTGCCGGCTTCTTCAGGTGCATTAAGGAGCAGGGGGGGAGCTACATCTGGCTTCTGCGTGTCTGTTTGCAGCACCCCTGGGGCGAGCTGTGGCTTCCTGTAACATGTAAAATATGAGTGTGAACTCAGGGTTCATGGCAAGGAACAGGAGGTCATGCCTCCATTCAGTTCTAAGTAAAGAAACTGGGAGTTTGCAGATGTTTTTCTGTATGTGTAATGACACCAACCCCCTCCCCAGCCACCGAGCGACCGAGCGCCGTTTTTTGATAAAATGTGCCACAATCAGTGTGCTACTTGCAGATTTATTCATATCAATTTTTGCAATTTATATATTCAGAGACAAGATTGCTATTTCGGCAACTTTATGTTGGATGCCGTACGTTTGCGTCTAGAGAAAGAGGGAACGAAGTATGGGGCGGGGAGGAGGGTGGGCAAAGAAAGAAAAGAAATTAAGTCTGTTCCTCGGGCCACCAGCTGGGGTGTTGTCAAGGAGACAAAGCATTGGACAGGAGGGTCTGTGTCCCCCTTTCGCCCAGCGGTCACTTCCTGCCCAGGCTCGGAGGTGGGAAATCTATTGCTTCTGGCCCAGAAGAAGGCCCATGAATGGCTACCGTGAGGACCGAGTGGAGTGGGGCGGGTGGAGAAAATCCCCACGGCAGACCAGGCTCAGGCCACCTCAAGGCCTTCCATCCTCCCTCGGGTTAGGAACAGGCAGGCCCAAGAAGATCCTTGGCCCCCATGTGGCCGTGGCAGGGGGCATCCGGCCCCTCGTGTCCACTTTGCCGCCCTTCTGCACACTTCCCACATACAGAAATTCCTGTTCCCAGCCCAAAGCCTCAGACTGCGTTTTCACCAACCAAAGACATTGGTCGGGCAAACATGGAGATTAATCCTCCTTAGCCTGGGGAATAAACGCTCCTCAGTGGGGCAGGGTTAATTGCTGAGCTTGGTGCAAAGATCATTTTGAGGCATTTAAGAAATACATGATTTTTATGAGTATAGCTGTTCCATGCAGGAGTTATTTCTCAGCAAAGGGCAAAAGCTTTGCCTGCCTTGCATTATTAGCCTAATTCTACTTAATTGTTTCCTAAAATAAGGGCTTCCTGAACACGCATTCCAAACCTTAATAAGTCTGTTGTGCTGCAAGTAATTCTGGATGGGGTCGCTGCTGCCCTTTTGGGCAGAAGAACCAGGGTGTCAGGGCGGAGTGCTGCTTGATCACATCCATGCTTGGAAAGTCAGGGACGGGGGTCGCTGAGGGGACGGGGGAGTCTCTGTGAACACATACGAGGATGCTTTGTGACAAATGCATCTTTTTTGTTGTTTGGACCTAATCCTCTATGAGCCTTCTTAGTTCTCGTCTCTGGGCTTCATTTAATTCTATTTCACAGTTTTAGAAATGTTGGCCCTGTGGCGTGTTTTAAATAAACCAAATAAATGACTGAGCAAATGCTACCAGATTTGTTCTTTGTTCTTCGCAGTCTCAAAACTCGGCCTTGAGAAATTGTCTCAGTCCTGGTATTAAGTGAAATGCCCATGTTCATCTTACAAAGAATTTTTTTTGGCTTTTTGTCAAACATGGTTGGGTGTTCAGATTAGAATATGTATACTGTTATATATCTGAGCTTTCTTAAGGAAAGTTTCCTTTTTGGTATAGGAAGTGATTTTTTTCATTTCCCATCTTTTGGGTTTAATTGTGGCAAAGTAAATATAACATAAAATTTGCCATGTTGGGGCTCCTGGGTGGCTCAGTAAGTTGAGCTTCTGAGTCTTGATTTCGGCTCAGGTCATGATCTCACAGTGCATGGGTTCGAGACCCTCACTGGCCTCCATGCTGGTGGCACAAAGCCTGCTTGGGATTCTCTCTCTCTCTGCCCTTGCCCCACTTACACACGCATTCTCTCTCTCTCAAAATAAATAAATAAGTAAACATATATATATACACACACATATATGTATACGTAATTTGCCATGTTAACCATTTCAAAGCATACAGTCACGTAGCGTTAAATACATTCACATTATTGTGCAACCAATCTCCAGAACCCTTTTCATCTCGCAGAACTGAAACTCCATACCCATTAAACCGTAACTTCCCATCTCCCCCTCCCTAGGCCCTGGCAACCACCATTCTATTTTCTGTTTCTATGAATTTGACTCTTCTAGATATCTCCCATACGTGGAATTGTATAATATTTGTCCTTTTTTCCACTGGCTTATTTTACTTAGCCTGGTAGCTGCAAGCTTCCACGCAGTTGTAGCTTGTGACGGTATCTCTTTTCTTTTAAAGGCTGAATACTATTCCACGGTGCGTCTGTACCACTCTATGTTTATCCGTTTGTCTGTCGACGGATCTTTGGCTCTTATGAATAACGCTAATATGAACACGGGTGTGTAAATGTCTCTTCAAGAGCCTACGTTCAATCTTTTGGCATCTGTGCTAAAAAGCAGAATTGCTAGGTGTCTATCTTTTCATAATAGTGCTTGCTTGGGTTGAGGAACTGGCGGCAGAGTGGCATTTGTGTTTGAGTTGAGATAGCATTCACGACTGAAAATTCACATTAGTGCCTCCGCTTTGCCATCACATGCCTTCCTGTCAGTAGGTACCTATCTACTGGTTTTCTCACTCAGAGAAGGTGAACTGTTGCCAGCCATATTTTACAGGTATTAGGAAAGAAAACCTTTTGGGGACTGTCACGTCTGCTTGCACGTTACCCCCTGCCATATTGAGACATGGGATTGGGCAGAATTCATGGGGTTTCATGCAGTCTGATTGTGGCTCAGTCGGTTAAGCATCTGACTTTGGCTCAGGTCATGATCTCGCAGTCCGTGGGTTCGAGCCCCGCATCAGGCTCTGTGCTAACAGCTCGGAGCCTGGAGCCTGCTTCAGATTCTGTGTCTCTCTCTCTCTCTCTCTCTCTGCCCCTCCCCACTTACATTCTGTCTCTCTCTCACTCAAAAATAAATAAACATTAAAAAAAAAAGTTAAAAAAAAAAAGAATGTCTTCCAGAGAGACACTGAATGTATAGTCCACGTAAGCTTAGCTTTGAATTAAACTCTCCTGCTTGATTTGCTTTCAGAAAGGATCCTTCAGGACTCTTACTTCCCTTGTATTTTCCCTCAGGCAAATGGTGGTAACAGGCCTGACTTGGGTGAGAAGGAGGCAGTGTGTTAGGTCAGGATGCAAGTACAGGTCAGGATCCAAGTACGATTTTGATGATTCACTTGAAATGTCGGTGCTAGAGACACTTGTTGCTGGATATTTCTCCACATTTCAGGTTTAAAGGTGAAATTTTGTCTTGAAAAGGTTATAGCTTATTTTAATAAAAAGAATATTAAGGTAATATTTAGGCCTTTTCAAAGGAGGTTAAAATAATGTTGCTCCCAAATGCTAAGTTCTATACATGTTCCTATTGAAGATTCAACTGTTTTAAACAGTGACAACTTAAATCAAGCTTTAAAAAAAAAAATTGTTTCACTGCACTATATCCTCGTTACGAGAAGACAGTACAGCAAAGAGTAGGTGAATGGTCTTGGGACTAGGTTGTGGGTAAATATGGGTCTTGGAGCCTTGGTTTCAACAAGGTGCTTCTGACTTCTCCATCAGTCTGGATTGCATCAGACTTTGGGGCCAGGTAATCCAGAGTTTAGTACCCTGAAGAGCCACAGCAGTAAGACAGCTTTACAAAGACCTCAATGAAATGGGTTTTTAGACATCCAAAGAATTATATAGTTTTTAAAAAGCAACAACAACGACAACTCCACTAAAAAGGACTTTTGAGACAGCCTGGAAGTTCATTCTGATTACCCAAATCCTCTGACTTCGATGTCTGTTTATTTTTTGGTGTCTCTGTGCTTTTTTTTAGCTGAGCGTCCTGAAGCGGGGACTGGGAAATACCCATTTCTAGGTACGGTTGTTTTGGTGAATCAAATCCTGAATTACAGTAACACTCGAGTAAAGCGAAAGATGATGCCTTTCAACTACGTACCCATTTTTAAAAGCACTCAGATGATCTGCCCTTCAGGAAATGTGGCTTCAGCCCTTGGGGAACTTTGACAAATCTTGAAATTTGCATGCGGATGCTTACTGCTTTGCCCATTCGGCATACATGGCTTGAATGTGCCAAGGTTTCTTTACCAGACCCTCTCTGAATCTGGAATAGAACACTGAATACAGCCAGATCCCTGGCAATCCTCAGACCTGAGAGACCCACGGGGCTGTGGAATTGTGGCTTGGGTTAACAAAGCTATGGGTACTTTGGTAGAAGTGTAAAGAAACCCCGGATGATGCTTTTCACATGCTCTTAAATTACCCATATTGTAAGGAAGAAATATGCACTGAAAGCTTCAAACGTAAAAGATTTCATTACAGTATTTCAATACAGCAGTTTAAATAGGTTGCGGGTTTTTTCCCCCTAACTAATAATAAGCCACTTTTGTCACAAAAAGCAAAGTGAAGAACTTAGTCACATGGGTGTGGTCAAAGTATTATCTTCCTCTTTGACTCATTGCCAACCAACAGAATGCCCTTCCTTCTTTAGACACTCTAGGCAAGGTGCTGAGGCAATTTCTCTGAAGCGTGGCTGTGTGGAGTTGGAGAAAGGGTACTTTCCAAAGAAAAAATTAAAACCTTCCAGCATTCGTTATGCTTCTTCAGCCCAGAAATACAGGATGGTTATCAAGAGGTTACACATTGTCTGTTTACACAGACATTTTTAGAAGAACGGAAGTTTCTCAGAATGCTTTGTGCAACCCTACAGAGCTTGCACTTAGAAAGATTCCTTATTTGTGACGCGGGGTGAGATGGCGTGGCTGTGGTTTTAACAGCTAACATTGTAGCATGTGCCTGGCACTGTGGTAAGTCCTCCAGACCTATTAACTCTTTTAATCCCCAGAGCAACCCTAAGTAGTTTTTATTACAGTCCCCATTTAGCAGAGGAGGAAACCGAGGCTCGGAGGGGTTAAGGGCCTTACCAAGATTCAAACACAAGAAAGCCCGGTTCACGTCCATTCTCTTAGCCACTAGGCTGCACTGCCTCTCAGCCTCCTGTGCTCCGGCTCTTGCTAGCTCCCAGGTCACTTCTCCGAGTCTCAGTTTCGTCCCCTGTGAAACGAGACTACAACTGATAGGAGAAATTCAACTGTTGAGAAGTTAGCCACAGACTGCCCAGGCTTTTAGTGCTGTGTCTGCCCAGCATATATGGCTTGACCATGCTGGTTTCAAAGGAAATATTTATTTAGAAATGAACTAACGATAGAACTCCAATCCTTTTAGATTTCAGCTATCATTTATCCTAGGATATATTAGAGTGAGTCACAAATTTTTAATACAAGAAGGTGTGTGAAGTTTCTGCGTGGTGGTTATTGTACCTTAGGCCCAATACCGTAATTTCAAAAAGAGCTCATTTTTACAATATTGGGCGAAATATTACCCTCAGTTATAGGCCTGGGACAACATGTCTTGTTTGGCATGTGTATATATGTGTGTATGTTTTACTTAAAGCGAGACACTACCGTATGCATGTTATACTTCAGTACAATGTTTTTTTTAGCGTTTATTCATTTATTTTGAGAGAGAGAGTGCCCACGCAGAGCCTGACTCAGGGCTTGATCTCACAAACCGTGAGATCATGGCCTGAGCCGAGATCAGGAGTCGGACGTTTAACCAACTAAGCCCACCCAGGTGCCCCAATCAAATTTTTCTTTAAAGAGAAAAGCGACAGAGGAAGAACTGAGTTTTGCACTAGACTGGTTTCATTGGCTTTGGGACTCTGCCTAAAATTGTTTCTTCTATAACATTTTCTGATGGTGCCCTCTTCAATTTCACGTGAAACCAAATTTCCCCAAGGCTCTACTATTTTACTGTCCCTACTCACCGAAGACCTTAAAGTTTATGATGTATAATTTTTCCGCACTGAAGTTGTAATCAGTGTTATAACTTTTGTATCTCCAAACTCTTAAGAAAATTCGATCCATTGTGATAAAGGTAATTTTGCTAATTGCATTTCACCTTGGAAACTCAACCTGCCCACCGTGAGAACTTTCTCCCAGTAGCATTTGCTGAGTTACTAGCCTAAAAGAAAAGAAGAGATCAGATAGGGCTACAAAGGAGAAGAAAAAAAAAAAAATTACATGGATTCTAGCTAAGAAATGGCATGGCCTCATTCCCATACAGCTTTTTCTAATCATTTCCATTAAGTTTCAGCAGTGATGGTCTCTGTCCACTAGTCCTTTAAGGTTGTTGAGTGGTTTTCCCACACTCTGCTTAGCAATGTTCCAAGCTCACAAAAAGTAGAATCTTTTCAATACCAAGTCAAGCTCAGGTTCTGAGGGAATCAGGTTCAACAACATTATCCTACCCACACACTTCTCCTTTGAGAGTTTTGGAGCTGAATGGCTTTGCTGAGGAGATACCTAGAACTGGAGTTGTGTCTATATAAACAAACCATTACGTTTTTTAATTACTGAGTTGAATGGGACAGCTCATACAGATGTCGTGGTAAATAACCAACCTGAAGCCTATCCTACCACGTACTAATGCTTTGTGACCCCAGAGTACTTATTTAATTTACCTATGTGCTTTTTCCTCCTCTACAAAATGAGGCTGTTAATAGTGTCAACCTCTTAAAAGTTCAACTCAATGACTGAATGATAAACTGCTTGTAGAATGCTGTGCATAGCACTTGGACATCGTAAAGGCTCGGTGTTCCCTGCATAGGTAACTATAGGTTTCCCTTGCTATCCAACAATAGAGCGTTCCTGTGAAAACCATCCTGAACTGGAATGGTGTAAAGAAACACCATTTAGTTTGTATGGAAAACTTTTTGAGCATTCTCAGACCTAAACCATAACCTTTTTTAGGCTTTTCTTTTTTCTTTAATCCTCTTTTCATGTTCATTTATTTATTTTGAGAGAGCAGGACAGAGAGAGCATGAGCAGGGGCAGAGAGAGAGAGAGAGAGAGGGAGAAAGAGAATCCCAGGCAGGCTCCAAGCTGCCAGGGCAGAGCCCGATGTGGGGCTTCATTCCACAGTCTGCGAGATCATGACCTGAGCCAAACTGAAGAGTCAGACGCTTAACCGACTGAGCCTCCCAGGCGCCCCAAGGCTCTTCTAGTACGTTAGGACACATCTGGCTGAAGGATGCATAGAATAAATGGAGACAAGGCACAGATGCTCACAGAGGCAAGTCAGACCTGTGGCAGCTTGAGACTGAGATGCTGAGTATAGTGCCCGCGGAAGGAGTTTGGTGGGGCCACTCTCCCTGCCCAGGGCACATGCTCCCTGTATAACAATTCATTGCAACACAAACCCAGAATGCCGCTTTTGCTTTTTGCCTTTTCTCATTAAAGCCAAAGTCCTCTTCCAATTTCTTTCTGATAGCAAAAACGGGTGCTAATGTAGGTCTTTCGTAAAAGGGAAGTGGCCTAAGGCAAACTTTGGAGAAGTGGGGGATGGATACCTTTACCTTTGTTCATTGTGCCCGTGTGTGTGTGTGTGTGTGTGTGTGTGTGTGTGTGTGTGTTGGCGAATCGTGTGCGAAATAGTACTTCATTTTTTTTTTTTTTCAGCGTTTATTTATTTTTGGGACAGAGAGAGACAGAGCATGAACGGGGGAGGGGCAGAGAGAGAGGGAGACACAGAACCGGAAACAGGCTCCAGGCTCTGAGCCATCAGCCCAGAGCCTGACGCGGGGCTCGAACTCACGGACCGCGAGATCATGACCTGGCTGAAGTCGGACGCTTAACCGACTGCGCCACCCAGGCGCCCCAATAGTACTTCATTTAAGACGGTAGACTCCAAGGTCTTATACGCAGTCTGGTGTGATAGGGGGTTGCTTAGTGAAGGACATACATTACCCTTGTGATTAGTGCGAAGGGAAGCACACTGAAGAGTTCTCCGTTGGGCTTCTTTTCCTTGTTGTCATTGCCCCTCACGTGATATGTGGGTAGCTCGGAAAACAAACGAATCATTGACAGTGAGGTCTCTTTAGGACATCGAATTAACATCAAGGCAGGGAATGCCAGTTTCAAAGGCAATACATATTTAGAGATGATCTAACAATAGAACTCAGATCCTCATCCGTGTAGGAATTTAGACTCGTCGAGGTGGCCCTGAGGGCGGCAGAGGTAAAGCAACATAAAGCCACGCCACCATATAATCACACCGTTGCTTGCTGATTAGGGACTATCCCAATCTAAAGTGGAAGTTCGAACCTTCTATTGGCCAGCGAGGTGTGAATTATCCATTTTTGCTCTCAATCCTGCAGCGTTTCCTGGCGGTAAAATTTCCCCGGGGAACAGTGAACCCAAGGGCAGAGACTAGGGAGAGGTGAATGAGTCACCTCTTGGTTGTAATGAGTCACCTCTTGGTTGTAAAAATATAGCAGTCAAGGTCAAAAATATTTTAATGCATCTTTAAAAAATCAAAACCGAGGCAAATAATCCAAGATGAACGAAATATCAGAATATTAAAGACAATATCCATGGATCCTGCAATGGGCAAGACCCCGCCTCACTAGCCTCACCCTAATCCTGGCTATTGTGCACCCCAATATTACAGAAGGGATGTTGTATATAAGGATTTCTCTGCACAAAGTCGGTGTGCTTACAGGGCACAATACCTGAGTATATCTGCATGTTAATTATCTAAGCTCCTACTAGAAATGAATCAAGAAAATTCCTTTGTGTTGTATGTGGAAAGGACAGCTTTATGTTTCTATGAGTAATAATAATAGTCACGATATTTTATTGAGTGTTTAGTATGTGACAGTCACTCTCCTAGTCACTTTACATAATTGTCTCTTTTAACGCTCACAGTAATCCTATGAAGTAGGTAGTGGTTTTAACCCCAAGAGGAGACTGAGGGTCAGAGAGTTAAGTAGCTTGTTTGAAGGTTATCCAGCTAATAAGTAGCCAACCCAAGCTGAAGCTGTACTTTATCCACACAAAGTTGAAAAATCACTCGTTATTTGTCTGAATCCTTTTAATCTGTTATTAAATCTAGGTCAGTATAGTTTAAAATGTGCTTTATGCACCCAGGATGCTTGTATGGGTTTGGGTGATGATCTACCACTGAACAACTTTACGGTGGAATTGCGAAGATGGAGTTTGTGTCCTGTAAGACTTAGACACGCAATTCCAGAGGTGTTCTAAGACGAGCAGTGTTTTCCACCACCACAGGGTTTCTGTGTTCACTTGCTCTCTCCTTTCTCCCTTGTTCTGTGGCATTTCTTAGTGTGAGAAAAAGACAGAGAAGCACGGGCTGATAATGGTGATGGTGATGGAGAGGTTAGTGATGGTGGTGATGACGGCAGGAACTAACGTTAATTGAAGCCTTAATAAGTACCAAGTACTGTGCCGAGAGCCTTACTAGGATTACTTCCTCTCACCCTCAAAAAGACCATGAAAGGCTGATGAATCCCCATTTTCTGAAGAGGAAACTGAGTCTTTGAAACCATAAGTAATTTGCCCAAGATTACAAAACCAGGGAAAGACGAGTAAGGCCTATGCTGTTAATGACTACACTGTAGAAAGGAAGAAGAAAGACGAACAGGCAGAGTCTCCGATCAGCCTTCCAGGTCCTCCTAACTAGAACTTTCAGATCCGTTTGCAACTCCTAGAGGAGTCCCCAGTTTTCCCAGGGACTTCCTTTAGATGGGAAACCTTTTGGGCTTTAGCTCCAAAACCTCCACATAATTATCCCCTTTCTTTTAAAGGGGCCCTGGGTACTAGGATTTTATTTCTCTAGTGCATTTTTAGGATTAAGGTGACCTTATTTAGGGAGTTCCCAGTGAATACACCTGAACTAAGGGGAGGCTGGCAAAGGAGTCGCGATTATCCTTACTTAGTCCATGTTGTCAGTTCACGATTTTATTCTTAAGGGTTTAGAGTGCATTTTACCAAAATCTCAGTGTCCCGGGGTTAGGATATTTCTGGAAAAGGCACATCTGCACCCAAGACGAAACAAAATAGGAGGCCTTAAAATGTGTTATTTCCTCTTTTGAAGAGTCATAACCAATCTGCTTTATTAGCATCAATCTCAAATAACGCAAACCTGAGTAATAAGGACCACGCGAGGACGAGCAGGAACCCAGATACCCAGCAATGGGCTGGTAAGCGTGTAACAACTGGCTTTCTGGGAGGGAGAATGCCCTGGCTTGTGGTGTTTGCCAATTTCCACGGTGTAAAAACTCCCACCAAGGCCTATTTCTAGCTGTCAATGTGATATCCTGAATGTGGAGTTGGAAAGAGGTGCTCCAAACCGGCTCTCATGACCGGCACACTATTGTACCATCCTCGGGAGGAGTAATTAGACGATCAGCTGTTTCAGGGCAGTGCCTAATCCTGAAGAACTGCCTCTTCTGAACTCACTAGCTGTGTGACCTTGCTCAAGTCGCTTCACCTCTCTGGGCCTCTGTTTCGTCCTGTACAAACGATAATATGGAAGCTGTTTTTCACCTCTAACATTTTAAAGTTCTAGAAGGCAGTGACTCCTGCTTTCTCCGACATCCAAATGCCTTTAAGCGCCTTTCTGGAAAACCAAGTTAGCGCTGTGCTGTATCCAACTTCATCTACTGAGCATAAGGTTTGGAAAGGAGTGACTTACTCCCTTTTGCCTCTTTAAATGCGTAGCCAATGGGGCATCATACATTTTTTACACTTCTTTTGCTAGATGTGAGATCCAGGAGGAAAGGCATGGATGTTCCAGGGCTTTGCTTGTTCTCCTGGGGTGGGAATCTGCAAGCGTGACACGCTGAGCCATCGCTGTATGCATTTCCTACCTCCCTATGCTTTCAGCAGCAGAGACAGAGTATTGAGAGTATTCTACCTTTTTACTTTTGTTTTTATTGTTTGCTCTCTAAAAGCCATTTGACAAGAATGGGAATCACTTATACAAAATGAGGACGGGGGTGGGGAGGGTGGGGAGGGTCGTTATTTTTTTTTTCCCCCTGAAAGGTGGCACGTCTCTCAGCAAAGAGAAAAAGGCATGTTGCACAAGGCTTGCTGGCAGTGATAGAAGCCAGCGCCGGTTTGCCTGTTGTCACAGCCAAAGCAAAATGCCACCTCTGCCTAGGAGCCAGAGTGCCACATTCCTCTTTTGTGTCCCTGAGATGCACCCATCATGTGGCCCTGGGTGTGTAGGTTTGGCCAGGAGGTCCCCATGTTCTTCGAAGGTCATCTTCCAACCCCAGGAGGTACAGGAGAGGGGGGAGCAATGCTCGTGACTCTCAAATTACATTATTTGAGTCCCCAGATTGCATGTCAGATAAAGCCAGCAAATGGCATTTGAGGGCTGAGGTGAACACAAGAGAGCCCCCCACTTGCTGAGAGTAAGGTAGGGCTGCAGAAACACCAGGAACCTGGTGATATTTCTGTCTCCAGACCCCTTCTTAACAAACCCAGATGCAGTGACAGCAAAAGCTCCAGAATCCCAAGGCAGGAGGTGCCAAAAACACTCCCCAATAATCACTGCCTCTCCCCTCCCCCCCCCCCCCCCCCCCCCCGCCAAAAAAAAAGTTTCAGTAAGATATTCTCACTCCTAGAGGGGAAAACCTGTCCACGCCTGAAGCAGCTTGACCCCGGGCGAACCCCCTCCTACATGGAGTGAACTGTGAATCTCAAGGGAAAAAATCCCCACCCCCCACCCCGCCTGCTCCCTGGGGAGGGACAGAAGGTTCCTAAAACTGACGGTTTCGCCTCCATGATCTTTAAAAGAGCAGAAGTTGGCTGTGAGGCTGCAATACCGCCTTGATTGGGGTAGTGTGGTCTCTGTTTGCGGCTGGGCTCCAAAGAGAGCCACAATTGGCTCTGATGAGGAAGGAGCCTAGAAATGAAAGATTGCAAAGAGGGCTTCTGAACGCCATGGCTGAGACTGTGTCGTTTCTTACAAGGTGAAACTTGGCAGTTCTACCTTGCGAGTAAAAACCCAAATTAATTTTTTTTAAAAGAAATTAAGTCAGAAACAAGGCTTCAGAAAAACTGTGAGTGTTAGGCATAAACTGATTTTGGATGATCTTTAGGTGAGAAAGGGTGGAGTTTACCATCAGAAACATGTTTTTATTTATGCTTTTCAAATCCCCACTGGTGCGCAGTGTGTGCGCGTGTGCTTGTGCACGCGCACGTGTGTGCGTGTGTGTGTGCGTGCGCGCGTGTGTGTGTGTGTGTTAGCATGAGAGCACGCGTCGCCTCAGTTCTGTAACTACTCTTTTTTTCTTACATGTTTGCTGTGCACAGTTCATATAGATGCCCTATAAATAAATATATAGGTCCATCCACACCTTTTCATTTTATTTGTAAATTGTTTGGTATAAGCGGCAATGCGTAATGAAACCTGGTGAAGTTTAAAAGATTAGATTTTTTTTCATACTGACACTTCATAACACTGTTCATATGTCTCTGAGTGAGATTTATGAATATATGAGCAGTACTGCAAAATTATACCGCACCAGAGACTTCCTGCACCACAGGGGTGGCAGTCTAAAGTGACACAGCTTCAAGCATTTTTCACAGACAAGAAGCAAAATTTAACCCCCTTAAGGGGAAGTATGATTTCAACAGCTTGAAATGAGCTCATTTGTAGATGTTTTTTTTCTCTCATCTTCCATAATTTTTTGGTGTTAAGATTAAAACAGATTGCACAGCCAACGTAAGGGCATATATGCTGCCCAGAGTGTAATTTGGCCCTTAAAGAGAAACCTTCATTGTCTCTATCCCAATGCCAATAGGGTCATTAAAGGTAAACTTCACCCTCAATTCGTAAGGCTCTCAGCCGGATTCCCAGAATTGTCCTAAGCAGACAGGGTCCGGGTTTTTTCAAAAGGTAAGTAGCAGGTGACATCCGTTTGTCCAGTGGAGAAGCCCCATCTCCCTGGGCATCTGAAATGGTGGCATTAGGAAATAGACAGTGACTTGAATCTCAACTGAGTGAAACTAACCAACAAAAAAGGAGAATCAGAAGAGCAAAAGATGGTCTATATGAATCGATCGTATAGGAGATGTCTGTCGCGGGAGAGTTCTGTGTCAGATGCTAAGTCCGAACCCATTTCTTTCAGGCCGATCTGGTACCTTGTGATTTTGTGTCAGTTAATGTTCACGATGTCTATGCTCTCCAATTCTCTTTAACCGTTTAGTTTCTCCTTGGAACAGAGCAGGTGCTCAAACGTGGCCTGTTCCCTCTACTCTTTGAATGCTTCGTGATGTGTTGGCTGGAGAACTTTTGTCTCTTTTTTCAGCAATGGTACAACAGCTCCATGAACGTGATCTGCACCTGGTTGACAGACCGGATGGACTTGCAGCTTCACATTTATCAATTGAAAACACTAATTAGGATGGTAAAGGTAAAAGAAAAAATAATTATTCTTTTTTGCAAATAGCTTACTGAAATACATTTCATTGTCAAGCTGCAGAACTTCCTTAACACAAAGAATATTGGTTTGCATAGAAAACAAGACGATTTCTAAAATAGCATCTCGGGCAAGAAAAACCTCTGAAATCACTTTGGGATGCATGCTTAATTTATTACTCAGACATCAAAGGAAAAATTAATAAAAAGGAATTTGACATTTTATCCAGGCCAGAAAAATACTTTATGTATCTGTCATGCAAAAATACTGCAGCGGCCATCGTGCCCTGTGCATTAGACTTTCAAAAGCTGGCTTTTGGTACCATTATGCTAATCACATCAATTACCAATTTCATTTATGGTTTAATTAAATAAAATTTTGCCACAATTAATGTAATAGAAATATTTACCTCCAGCTATTTCTAAATATGTCCTGTGATCATTATCAGGATGCAAATCATTATTGTTCTCATAGTTAATTGAACTAGTTTCTCTTACAATGCGTGTATACAGTCAAATGGAAAGGATCACAAAGGTGAGATAACATACCCTGAAAGTAGCTTTTTTCCCTGTTCTTGTGTGTGTGCCTTGGACTAATGATAATTATTTCAGCGTGAAATCTCAGTGGTTTACATGAAATAATAAGATCACAGAAGGGGGTAAATACGTTTTTGATCATTTCAGTTTCCATTTGATGCTTCACCATAGAGGGTTTAAAACACTCAGATGCAAAAATCTCATTCAAAGCACAGAGTGTCTGTAAAAATATTTTAATAATAAAATGTAGCTGAATTTCTATTTCTTAGCAGTTTTCCAGAAGTCCCCCCCACCGCCCAGCCCCAGCTCTATCCCCTAGCCCCTCAGCCCCCACCCCCCACCCCCGCCCTATTTCTTAGTCTCTTTAGGATTAGCACCATTTCATTGAAGGTGTTCTTCCACCCCAGTGCTGACTTAAAACCAATTACTGTTCCGTTGAGTGTAATTAAAGAGAATTATTATCATCTACATTTGATCTCACAAAGCGTCTGCCCAGGGAAGGTTACCGACAGCCATGTACTACAGCTCTTAAAAGAAATGTATGCACTCGGAGTATAGACCCAGCCTAATTTTCATATTTTTAAAAGTTCACTTCCTGAAGGCAAGCTCACTAGCCATTGCCTCAGCACTTAAATTCCATTTCCCGGGTATAAGTACTCTTCTTTGGGGGAATTTTTTTTTTTTTTTTGACACTGACTGGGTGGACATGAAAAGAAGAGATTAATTTTAATATTTTAAAATACCTTCCCATGACTGATATTAGTGAATCTATGTCGGGAATATTGGAATTAGCACTATGTAATTAAGGAAAAAATGTAAGTCCGAGAGGAGGCTTAGTCTTAGCCTTCTGCCCAAAAAAAACCCCAAAACAGAGCCATGAACCACAGCGAAGGGACACAAATGTCACTGCCAAAAGAACTCCCTCACTTTTGCCAGAGATAGGCCCAGCAAAACTTGTGTCGCTGCACAGAGGTGAGAAGCACAATGCACAAGCACCTTCACCAGAGGCCTCTTCACCAAGCACCTTAACCAGAGGCCTCCTTCTCTGAGACGAATTTCCAAAGATAGTTGGCTTTCTTTCCTGCCTTCCCATCCACTCCCTTCATCCATCCGTTCATTGATTATTCACCAAGCATTTATTCATTCATCCAACAGTGGATAAATATTAGTTGAGCTCCTCCTTCTGTTACAAGATGGAGAATTTAAAAATGACTGGATATAGTCCCTGTTTGTAGGCATCTAGAGTTGAGTTGGGGAATGCCGCTCTGGGATTTGAATAAAGGGGAGAATATCCAGCTGCTTTCTACCTTTCTTTTTCCCATCATATTCTGGCACCAATTATATTATCCTAAGTGGAAAGAGAACAAACAATTGAAAAGTACAAAAAAAAAAAAGTGAATCTTCTGGATACCTGGTCTACACCATGCCTAGAATTTACTCAGCCTCCTACCCTTTCCCGTCAAGATGAAGACAATTCAGGTAGCTACCTAGCTACCTAGGAGAGCCTTGCAGCTTGGCCCATAATTAGGAGGACCTTTTAACTAAGTGTCAAAGTGGAAAGGGGGACACACGGTCATCCTATCCACAATCTGATATTAGCGGACTTCACTGAGCTGAGCCTCATTCACTAGTTAACTCTGCGGTCATTACAACATGTAACCTTCAAGAGGGGTTGACACTGTGATTGTTGATAATATGATTCATTAGATGGATGACAAGAAAAGGAAGTCACAAACAGGAGTGCACTGAAGGGTAACATTCCTCCTCATGCTCCTTCGGCATATCAATGCTGTCCCATATCAATGGAAGAAACACACGGCAGAATCAGTAGCTGAAATGATATGCAGTGTGATGAGAAAAGTTGTTAGAGAGAGACCTTTCTCCAAAAAAAATGTTAAGAAGTAGACAACAGCCAGATGCTTCTGGTCATGTTCAATTAACGCTAAGGGATTTCTAGAAAAAAACAGTCCCTGGGATACCTCAGGAAATCCGAGAGAGATCGCCTGAAGGAACAAAGAAAGACTTTGTGGTACAGTAATACCAAGCCATTGTTCTTGAAAAAGAGCCAAATTTCTTCCCCGAGACCATGAAGTTGTGAACGGAATAGATACGCTTCTTTCCCAAGGAGATAAGAAATGAATCACATGCCTGCAACATATTGATGAGGCATTAGCACTCCGTCTCCCCATAATTGTTGCTGCCCGTAATAGGTTTCATATACCAACATGCATATGTCTGTCTTGTGAATGAGACAGAGGGATGTGCCGTTACGAGCCTCAAAAATATTAAAGACCAGACTGCAAAGGAAATCACAAAATATCATAATCGCTTGATCCATTATTTATGTGTTATGGCCCCTTACACAGTCTATCATATTATAATACACCAACCTAAGAGAAAGAACCAGACCCCTCCCCCCCCCCCAAAAAAAAAAAAAAACACCAAAATGAATCAAAACAATTATGGAACATTTCCCTTTATGGAACTGAATAAACACAAGCTTATGTTCTTTGCTTTGTCTCAGCTAATACAGTTTATCCTGCCACAATTTCTCATTTTCTGTCATTCAGAGAATCTCAGTTTTCAGTACAAGTGAAATCTGAGTACGGTGGCTTTTCATTTGACAATGCATTAAGTGAGACACTGAGCCGAAGGTCAGCGTTCTCACACCCACACATGCTTTGTGCCCTTTCCCTCCCTTCGTGGAGATGAGATCTCGCTTATCACTGATCTTTTCCCTCCTTAGAAAACCTATAGAGATTTCCGATTGCAAGGGGTCCTGGACTCAACCTTAAACAGCAAGACCTATGAAACCATCCGGAACCGGCTCACTGTGGAGGAAGCCACTGCATCAGTGAGCGAGGGTGGGGGCCTGCAGGGGATCAGCATGAAGGACAGCGACGAGGAAGACGAGGAAGATGACTAGAAGGCTAGGGCCTGGAGTCCTTTGGGACAAAGTCCTGTAATCAATGCATGTCCTTAGTCTGTTAGTTAACCCCAGTAGGGAATTTTCTGTCAACTACCATGCCCATGAGATGTTTACCAATACAATTGCCATTTTAGCTATGTGGTACCAAGATTAGCAAATGACCTTCCACCCCACTGATTTCCTGATTCCATGTCTGTATGTTTACAAGCAATATGGAGCACCATTCTTTAAAAACTGTTCATGGAGAATACATAGTCCAACTGCTAGGTGTGTTCCTGTTCTCAGCAAAGTTAAATGATGCTTCATTAATATACTGTGTATGCACTGATGGTAAACAGATGTGAGGGCAAGTACACCAAGTATTTCACTTCTCTGTTTCGCGTTATGTGGATGCCAGTTATTTAAACGAGTACAATAAATTAACGTAAGACACATAGATCTGCTTTGGTTTTTGGAAAACAAAGGCAAGCCTCCAGCAAGCCACCTTTTTGGTTCTTTGTGTTCCCCCGAAACTAAAAACTGAACCCCCGTTTTCCTTGTTAACTCATCCTTTCACGGATCCATGTAGTTAGCCAAAAAACAAACAAACAAACAAACAAACAAAAAAAGGCGGCTAGATACCAATGGATTGATCTTGTCATTTGCCACGGCAAGGGTGATCCTCCCATGAGCAAACACCAAGCACAGTTCAGAGCAACTGTCATCTGTCCAAGTTTACCCTCTTAAACGTCACATTTTGCTTTTATGTTTCGATAACCGTGTATGTAAAAAACCGGAATATTTAAATCACAACCCTAGACTATAAATGTGTTTATAATAAGATATGGATATTTCCTTCAGTAGATTGTCACCATAATTTAAAATATTTTGTTCCACACTGGTTTTTATATCTGTCATGTACATTGCATTTTGGTCTATAACTGCATGACCCCGGGGTCCTCTGCAGAGCAGTTTCTTTCTGTGTAAAGTAGTGAATCCATCTTGCTTTTGCCTTATATAAAGCCTACAGTTATGAAAGTGTGGAAGACTGTGGCTTCTCAATAAATAACCATTCAATGTCCTCAGAACACGCCTCCGAGTCTTTTTTCCTCTGTCTTTTTGGAAAGCCAGAACTGAAACACACACAAACCGGCAGAGGAGGTCAAGAACAGGCAAGAGGTCACTTCCTTGAAACTCTTGGAGGGGTGGTTTTCAAATGCTTGTCTCCACAAAAGGCAGCCCAAAGTCCCACTGAGTCGGACTCCACTCATTCAGAACAGTGGGCATTTGGACATGTTGGGCAGATTATGCTTCCATTATAGGATAAATAAGGGTCTGCTAAGCAAGAGAGGAGTGTAAACGAGAGAAATGTTTCTCCTGTACGAAAGGAAGGCCAACAAACTGTTTTTAAGCGCTACTTTAACAGCAGTGTTTGCATCCAAACAAAGCGTGTGCCAATTATATACGATTCTTATAGATTTGTTAAAGCATCTTACAAGATTCTCTAAGATACGGAGCACCCTTCTTGCCCCCCAGTTCTTGTCAGCAGATATAATCACGTAGGTGTGAAAGAAATCAAACATTTTGCAGCCTTACCTGTCTTATTTGCATCTGTCACTAAATCAAGCTGACCTTTCCTTGGGGCTGACGGGCGTTTTAGAGAAGTGACGAATTTTTTCATTAGGACCAGGTAGACCAGTGGCTGTCTACAAATGAATTCCTCTAAATAGTACGTCCTACTTTTTTTAATCCTTCAGGTCTGCAGGTACAAATCAATAGTACTTCCTGCCCTTAGTGGGATTGCAAGGATAACTCCCATTTATTGAGCAACTATTCTGCCCCAGACATTCTCTATATAATACCTCATTCAAATCTCACAACAACCGCAAGAGGAAAGGATTGTTATGATCCTCATTAGAAACAAACAAATTGAGGTCAGAAAGGTTAAGGCCACTTGCCCAGTGGTTACACATCTCCCTACGGAAACAATATTCCAGAGACACTAGCATAGAGTTGGTAATACAGATGGTGGGGGTATATCATTCGGGTGTGAGATATCTTTGATTGCCCAATGGCACCAAGATAAGTCCGCGTGGCAAAGCCAGCATTTTTGAAAAATATATTTGCAGTTTTAATTCCAAAGCTATGATACAGTTTTTGCAACAATTACAAACAATTCAGAAATGTGCAAAGTAAAGAGAGAGAGCCTGCCCAGTGTATAGTATAGTTGAGAAGAGGAAGAAATGCTCCAGAGCCCTGGGCAGGGGTGGGGGGGGGGGGTGGGGGTGCTAAGTGAGTTAGAGAACTAATGAAAGGGCATGACCCAAAAGGCAGAAAGAGAAAGAAGCAAGTATGAAAAGATTGTGCCTTCAAAACCAAGGTTAAAAAAAAAAAAAAAAAAAAGATTCCTTCAAAAGGAGAATCCCCCCTCCCCCCCCCCCCCCCCCCCCGCGCAGCCTAGCGCTGAGGATCCTGTTGAACAGTATCCCCCAGGTGCATCCCCGGGGGAAAGGCTATGCAGAAGGAAATGATATCAGGTAAGATCAGAAAGAGAGAACTCCCCAAGTTTTTTAAGTCTCAGGTTATCCTTGCCACACATTTAAAGCTGAGAAGGAGACCATTTTGATATCTTGAGCCTTCTTTTTTTACTTCTTTGGGATAGAATCTTAAGTGTTCTCTTCCTTCCTGTTTGTTTGTTTTTCATTAAAACACAACAAACATACAGAAGAGCGCACAAATCCTAAGCCTACAGGTCAAGAAATAGGACATAAGGAACACTTCCAGACATACCCATGCCTGTGGCCCTTCTCAGTCTCTACCTCCTCCCTAACTCAACAAAGGTAACCACTATCCTGATTTCTCACAGTGTCAATTGAATTGAAGCCCTTATGTAATTAGAATCACGGTATTTATTCTTTCAAGTCTGGCTTCTTTTTGCTCTACGTTATATTGTTGGTGTAGCTATAGTTCATTTCCTTTCAGTGCTCTATAGTATGAATATACCACGATTTGTCCATGTTCACATGTATTTAGTTCAACATGTTCACACATTCATAATGTTACCATGAATTTCTTTGTGTATATCTTTCAGCACAGTTGCAGGGTCATAGGGTAAATATATGTTCACTTTTGGGAAAAACTGCCCGTTTTCCACAGAGGGTAAACCACAGACTACTCTCATCAGCAGAGTATCAGAATCCCATAAAACAGCAGGTATGGCCACTCTTTTAATCTACATTGTTCTGCTAAGTGGTGTAGTGGTTTATGACTGTGGTTCGCTGATTACAAAAATAGAGTTGATTGCCTCTTAACATGTGTATTGACAATTTGGTTAGCTTCTCTTGTGAAGTGCGTGTTTAAATCTTTTTTTTTTTTTTCCTTTTTTCTTACAAGAGGAAAATTCCAGAGTTATTTGAAGGACTGGTAGGGAAGAGGCCATAGGAAGAAGTGCCAGATGGATGGTGAGACATGGAGACGTAGAGAGAAATGTTAACCTGATGGAAAAGCACTCACTGTATTATCAATCAGCCCACAAATAGTTGAGTACATACTGGCCAAGCAGTGCTAGAGACACCCAGGCTCTCTCTAGTGCTTTCCCCTTCATCAGCCAGGGGGACTTTTCCAAAAGGCAAGTGTGATTTTGTTCCTCCTCCAGTTAATAGCATCCAGTGGCTCCCCTTGGTCACAGAATGCAGCTCGAATTCTCTAAGGTGCCATGCACGGCAATACACGACCTGACCCTCACCTAGCCCTCCAGCCTCCTCTGTTAACTCTGCCCCTCTGGCTCCCTGGGTTTCAGCTACACCTGCCAACCTTCACTTCCACCTGTGCACCTCGGTTCTGTCCCCTTGGGGGCCTCCCGCCAAGCACCTCATCTCACCCTTCGAATCTCAGCTAAATTTGACTTCCCCAAAGAAGCCCCTCCCAACCCTACCCTCAGTTCAGCATCCACGTCCCTGGTACATAGTCTCATAACACTCTCTACTTCCGTTCCTTAGTATTCATCTCACTACTCATGAATGGGTTCTTTGCAGCTTTTCTCCACTTCGGGAGGCTGTGGTCTGCACCATCTTCCCTATTCTATCCTTATTGTATTCACTAAATATATGGTTCATAAGTGAGGACTGAACACACAAATCATAGATGATGTGCTTACTGTTCTCTTCAAACCTTTAGTCTAGATGATACGAATCTTCAAAAGCTTTGTATAGACTGTATCCTGTAAGATGCAGAGGAGGGAGAAGAAAGGGAAGACTTCCTGGAGGAGGTGGGCCTTGAAGAGCACAAAGAGAGGACGAGAAAGGACATGGACCAAAGCAGAGGGAGGGGAGGGGGCTGTGCCCCTTGGCCAATGCTCTTTTCTTCTCTTGATAAATTCCCAGTGCACACAGTAAACACTCAACAAACACATATTGACGCAACACATCAATGGATATGCTCGGTATGTTAGGGGAGCCTGGTTTCATAAAGACATTTATGCAGGGGGTGTGGAGAGAATAAGATGGGAAGAGTGGATTAAGGTTCCAAAGAAGGACTTTTACTTTCGTTTAGCTTGGGTTTATTGGGCTAAATAACAGGGCTAAGCAGTATTTTTATTTTTTTCCAAATATTTAAAGAAGTTTGTTCGGTTAAAAAAAATCAAATAAAGTCGAATTCATGAAACAAAAAGTTGAAGCCTCTCCCTTCCCCAACCCATTTCCCCAAAGTAGCCATTGCTAACAGATGGGCATATATTCTTCCAAATATGTTCAAATCATATCCAATATCCAATTGGATATATTTATATATTTTATATATTTATATATTTTTAAAATATATTTTCACAAGTGGGATTCATCCTGAGCATACTAAGGCAAATCACATTTTTCATTTATCAGTGTGGGATCATTTTTGTATCTGCACATAGAGATTTTCTGTATTACTTTTAATGGTTGTACTGTATTTAAAGAGGTTTTCCGGCCAATGGAGAGTGAAGTTAGGTAAACTGAAAGTCCAGGGCGAAATGCGGACGGACAAAACATACTGGAGGAAATGAGCCATCTGTAGAAGTGACCCGTGGGACTGTTTGAAATAAGTGGCTAAAGCTTTTCTGAAACACCCCCGATCTAATCGCAGCCTAACTGAACCGTATTAGAATTATCTGTTTAGGTGTCTCTCTCTCTGCTAGACTGCCAACTTCTTGAAGTCAGGGACTGTGTCCATTTGGGTGTGCCAGTCTGGTGCCTGGGATCTAGTAGGCGTTCAGTAAATGTTGGCTGAATTGAATGGATGAGCATCAGAAAATTACACCTGAGTATGATCGGGGCCAAGAAAGCATAAACTAAATGGACTGCAATATACTCTGCCTGGAAAGAAAGAATCACTAAATAAGGTGAAGAATCTCAAGGGCTTTAGGAAAAGCATCTACCCCACCACTAACGGGACTTGAATTCCCAGCACAGGCATTAAATCACACTGTCATAAATTTGGCTTTCTGTGGGAATTTTAGGAAGTCAACCAACGAGAGTTGGATCATTAGTGCTTCTGCGCAAACATTAATGAAGTTTATTTTCCTTACATTTTTTAGAGTCCAAACTAAGCATGCTCTTTGTGGCCTGGGCTTCTCGGTACACGATTAACGATTAACCGAACCTGAAATGAAATCAAATTATGCACCATCATGCCGTATCTCCTCAACAAATTTTTAAAAATCAATATTCATCTTTTATTCCAGGTTGTTTTGCTTCGTCATCGAAACCCTAAAATTATCATCTGTTTTCCTTCTTATGAAACCATGCATTTCATCTAAAGTTGTAAATCTGCGTTTGTTGTAAGTAAGCAAAACACAAGGAAAGGGCCGTGATGGCGCAATCTGCCAGCGAGCCCTCTGCCCTGATCATCTCAGCCACCAGCTCACAGGGGGATAAAGTGATCACAATTAATACACCAACCACAACATAACAGGAATGCAAAGGAAACAATAAGCCAAAAGTACACAAATAAATTTTCTTCTTGTTCCCTAAGAATTGCTGGTGCAATGGTACAAAGAGTTGTAAACATGATTAAGTTGGCATATTTCCCTCTGTCCATCAGAACAAGTTGGCTTGCTTCCTGGCTGGTGAATACAATTGCAAAGAATAAACAAGGCTTTGCTTAAATATCCAAGCAGGAAATGTAATTGAAGACAGTACGAATTTCAGAGCAAGTGTTGGAAATTTGGGGATGTACTTAGAAGGAAATCAGGGGCCACAGGAGAAGACAAATACGGCTGGTATTTGGTGCAAAGAAAACTACAGTTTATGTGGAAGCAATGACAAGGTTTCAAATTCTAATGTCACTATAGTATTGTAAGCAGGACAGCTGAACTATTCCGCCCCGCCCCTCCCGTCCCCTCCATCCCTCACCCCCACCTTCAAACAGCTACAGTTTCAGGGCTTTGAGCAGGATAAGTTCCTCCACAGTATTCCTTGGTGCTCTTACTTTCATTCTGAATACAAAGTACCCTTCAACAAAATCAAGCATAAAGACTATAGACTAAAAATTCTAGAGCATATGGAGAGTATTGACGTCACAATGTATTTGGAAAGTTGAACTTCTCAGAGGCCACTGTGATTAAACGACAACCTCCACTTTTGCGATACCGAAAGCTGAGCTCCCATGAGATGATTGTTGGCAGGACAGGGAGAACTCTTTCTCTCCGAAACTCAGAGAGTAGTTATGAGAAAATGATCGTGGGCAGGTTAACGTAGACTAGTGATTTCCCAATCAAGGCAATGGGTTTCTTTCTGCATTGACAGCAAGCAAAACCATCCCCCATCCATTTCTTGTCCAACTTTGAGTCATCACTTCTGATACCATACGTCATTGCTTCTCAGACAAAAGAAATTTTTTTCTTTTCAGTTTTAACATCTCTGTTGCCACCATCCACCTCTGTAATGAGGCTGCTGTGCACACAGTCTCGGGGTAACATTCCTGTGGACAATGCAAGGGAAGAGCCTTCGACACAGTGAACTGAGAACAGGGGCAGAACCAGGAACTGACTCGGGTGGATATGTAAGAAGTGCCCATTTCTCCCCAATACACAAAAGAAAGGTCATCCTGAGGTGGGGAGAGACCAAGGTCTGGTATTACAAAGGAAGGGGCTTCGAACCACCCTAGTTAAATGTTAAAGGTGGAAGCTGGAGCCTCGGATTTGTCGACAATGGGTGACAGGGATAACAGAACAGAATAGAAGGTGGAGCTCAAGGCACAGGCTCTGGTCCCTTCCACATTGAAGGTTTCCATCTCGGGTGGCTGAAGCTGGCCAAGCCCTCCAGGGAGGCTGGGGCACCTCCTTCCCCTCCCACCTGGAGAAGGCAGACCTCGGAGTGTGCTCCTGCACGTGCACCCTGGAGGGGCCCCTTGCCCCCAGCAGTGGGAAGGTGCTCGTTGATGGAGCATTTAGTGTCAAAGTGAAGTGGCCTCCCAGGAGAAGACACAGGCAGGCATGGGCTCTACAAAACAATGCCTGCCGTCAAGAGAAGGACGACTCAGCGGCCCATCGGGCTTTCCAAAAGATGTGCTGGGAGCCAATTTGAGGCGATAGATGTAAATAGCCTCCAGAGCAAAGAAAGAATAAAATGTAGCCAAGTGGAAAAAAAACAGGTTCTGGAGTCAGGCTGAACCTGGTCCAGATTTCAGACGATTGGTGGTCATCGCTAGCCATGTGACCTTGAACCAATTACGAATTTCCCTAGGCCTCAGTTTTCTCAACTGTAAAAGAGAAAGAACCAGAAGAATCCCGTAAGCTTTACCCACTGCTAGAAGCTCACTGGGTTACCATCAAGACAAAATGTGTCAAGTACTAGAAAACAGCATACATGCTAAGTGCTCAATAAATGTTAGCTAAGATTTTACTGTTAATTTCTTAAGTTCTTAAGAGGTTGCCACGTCTCAGGCTCTGAACAGATCTCGGGTATGGCTAGGTGGGTCACTGCCCTTTAGAAGATGGGTTCCATTACTACCTGTTCCTGGTGGACAGAACAACTGATCAGCTGTGGATTGCGCAGCAGTGTGTTGAACAAGGTCTTCTTACGACCCACTTTTTTCTTAGCATTTACTTCTGTGCCCTGGAAAGGAAGATTTGTCTTTCTTGCCTGCATTGATTTGCACTCTCTACTTTCCTCTGACTCTGGACCTCAGTAAATAATTATTGAAGGAATTAATTAATGAACAAATAACTTTCTCTCCATGTCTCCCCTTTTTCATCATCACTGCTTTAATCTGGGTTTCCCTAGAAACAGACCCTGAGACAAGGATTCCAGTGCAAATGAGGAAGGGAGATGGGGAGGAGGGTCAGCCACTGAGGGGAGCTGGCGTTTGATCAGCCTGGAGAAGTCCAGGAGCCAGCACAGAACAGACGTCTCAGAGTTACCCCCTTGAGGTGTGTGAGGGCTGGCAGAAGGCTGCTAGCCCAAATCCTGGTTGCCTTTGGCTGAAGGCAGCTGGGAGATGAGGATAGGGAAGGGTATTTCTCCGGCCCTTCAGACCTGCAGGGCCAGCGGACAAAGAAAACCCCTGGTCCTCGCAGAAAGCCTTCAGGCAAATAAACACAAGAAAGGCAGTAGGAAATCAGGCCTGGTTTCAACGAAGGGGTTAAGGACCACGGGGAGCGGGCAGGACACTAACATCGTCTGCTACAAAATCACCCTTCTGCTACCCAGGGCAGAGACTGTAGTCAGTGTTGGTGCCGAGGACAGCGAGACAGAATCAGCATTTCTCACGCCAGGAACACCGCCTCACCAGGCTAGACCTGGAAGCCTTTTAAGAGCAGTGAAATAAATTCTTGCCTTTACTACAGTGGAATACAATGGAGTCAGGAAAAAGAATCAAGTAGGGTTGGTTGTTTTGATTTTCATGTAATAGTTACTCTCATCGTACAGGTTTCTTTTTCTTTTTTTTACTTGAGTGTCGTTGACACACCACATTCCGTTAGTTTCAGGTGTACAACATAGTGATTCAACTTCTCTGCACGTTATGCTATGGTCGCCACAGTGTAGCCACCATCTGTCACCAAACAGCACTATTACAATACCACTGACTATAATCCCCATGCTGCGCCTTTTATCCCGTAACTTATTCACGTCATAGCTGGAAGCAAGCCTGTATCTCCCACTCCCCTCCCTTCCGGCAGCCGTCAGTTTATTCTCAGTATTTACAGGTAAAATAAAGTATGTTTATTTGCGCTGATACTGTAGAATGTCCAAGATACACAGTTTGGTCTTTAAAAACAAAAACAGACCAGCACTTAAAAGAATGAAAAAAGTAATAGGCAAAGCTATCCAAATATGTGTGTGTATTTGTATACACACATATTTTCACAAGATTCAATGGACATTTGTCATTTTGTTTTTAAATTTTTTTTTAATGTTTTATTTTATTTTTGAGACAGAGAGAGACAGAGCATGAGCGGGGAGGGTTAGAGAGAGAGGGAGACACAGAATCCGAAGCAGGCTCCAGGCTCCGAGCTCCGAGCTGTCAGCACAGAGCCCGACGTGGGGCTCGAACTCGCAGACGGTGAGATCGTGACCTAAGCCGAAGTCGGAAGCTCAATCAACTGAGCCACCCAGGCGCCCCGGACATTTGTCATTTTGGCTTCCCAGAATCCAAATCCAAAAATCCATGGAAATCGAAGGGGAAGAAATGTTCCCTCTGTGTGCCCCTGACTACTAGGATGTGGCTGAGAGTTCCCTAGCTCAGAACTTTGACTCTTAAGAAGGACCCAAAAGCATGGCAGCACGAGGGGACTCCCACTGGGGCTGCAGGACCGTTCAGGGCACCCAGAGGACGGGGCAGCAGAGCCAGAGGGAGCTGCAGCCCACACACAGCTGTGTCTGTGGCTCTTTTGGCTGTGCCTTATATCACTCGTCCCTTGGTTCCTCCCTGAGCCTGTTTTCCCAGCCCTCAGTGGATTCTATGAGCAATTCATAAACTCCTTTTCTGTCGTGTTTCTGTTGGTGACCAAGAACACTGATCAACATGGAAGGGTCTCAGAAGAAACCGAGAAGAGTGGTTACCTCTGGGGAAGGGGACAGCCGACTTTGGATGGAAAGGAGGCATTTTTAGCACATGCCGTTTTCCGTTGTTTGATTACGTTAACCACGTGTATTTATTACTTTTTCAAGTGAAAAATACTTTATTTTTCTAAAGTAATCTCTATGCCCAACATGGGGCTGGAGCTCATGACCCCAAGATCAAGAGTCACACGCTGTACTGACTGAGCCAGCCAGGTGCCCCTCAAATTAAAAATTTTGTAAAGGAGTGTTTTTTAAATAATTTACTTTTTAAAGTGTCCCAAGAGAGCAGCATCTGGACATGGAGAATCTGGTTTCAGTTCCAGTCACAGGCACAGGATGAAAGGTTAAGTATTACCCTCCCTTCTGCTCAGGTGCTCTTACCAGGGAGAGAATCTTAACCCAGAGTGTTTGTCTAGAATTCAGGGGGTCTGGACCTTGAAGGGGGGGGGGGCGGGAAAAGGGGGTAGCAAACCATATTAACATCTGCAGTATCTCTGACCTTTTCCTTTTTTTTTTGTTTGTTTATTTTTGAGAGAGAGAGAGAGAGTATGAGAAGGGGAGGGGCAGAGAGAGAGACAGAAGCAGGCTCCAGGGTCTAAGCTGTCAGCACAGAGCCTGATGTGGGGCTCGAACTCGTGAACCACGAGATCATGACCTGAGCCAAAGTGGATGCTTAACCAATGAAGCCACCCAGGCGCCCCTAGAACTCTTCTAGTTTTTAAACAAACATCTTATTTTTTTAATTTTTTAATGTTTATTTATTTTTGAGGGCGGGGAGGAGCAGACAGAGAGAGGGAGACACAGAATCTGAAGGAGGCTCCAGGCTCTGAGCTGTCAGCACAGGCCCAATGCAGGGCTTGAACTCACAAACCGCGAGATCATGACCTGAGCCAAAGTCAGATGTTTAACCGACTGAGCCCCCCAGGCGCCCCAATCTTAGAACTTTTCATATCACATTATAGTTGTTGCAATATCTTGAAATATCACTTATCAGTACTTCTAAATTACCTTAGTTATTAGACCTGCCATTGATCTTATTTGAAGCATTAAGAAAAAAGTATATATATATCACTATATCACACTTTTTAAAAAAGGTTTTGATAATTGTATATCAATATGAACGGTCTCCGTTGGAACTGTGCATATGTTATCTTATACGTTTAAAAGCTTTATTCTGAGAAGGGGTCCGCATCTATGGTATATGTTTGCCACTGCTCCCCCTGCCAATTCACACAAAAAGGTTGAGAACCTCTGCCAGATCTCTTCATCTTTCACTTCCTCATCCCATTCCTTGCTTTACCTATTACCTATTGTCTCTCTCTTTTTTGTTATAGAAATTAAGGTTTCATTTGGTTGTTTTTAAAAATAAAAATACCCCCCACATGGGACTCAAACTCACCAACCTGAGGGGCACCTGGGGGGCTCAGTCAGTTATGCGTCCCACTCTTGATGTCAGCTTAGGTCATGATCTCACAGTTCGTGCGACAGAGCCCCACATCAGGCTTTGCGCTGACAGTGTGGAGCCTGCTTGGGATTCTCTCCTCTCTTTGCCCCTCCCCTGATCATATTCTCTCTCTCTCTCTGTCTCTCTCTCAAAATAAATTAAATAATAAAAAATCAAATAAATAAATTAAAAAAAACCTCAGGGGCACCTGGGTGGCTCAGTCGGTTAAGTGTCTGACTTCAACCCAGGTCATGATCTCACGGTTTGTGAGTTTGTAAGGGTTAAATTGTACTGTAGGGCTAACGCTTAGCTTGAAAGATAACAACTTTGTTCTGACACTGAAGGTCAAAAGATAACAACCTTGCTTTTACTCTTGTAAATCATACTTCATACTCTTGTGAATCAGGCTTTACCAATGAAGAAAACAAAAGCTCAAAAAAGAGCATCAGAGACAAGGTCAAGGAGATCCACTGGTTGCAACTTAGCGGCAGAAAGTCTAAAATAATCACCTCATTCGATAACTGTTTCTGACTCATCTGGGAACTGTTTCTCTGTTCTGTTCCCAGATAACGATAAAACGATGTGATCGGCTTTAAAAACTCTGTACCCCGGCTGTTCGGGGCCGCACTCTTATCAAGAGTGTTGGTCCCGATCGGTTGGCCTTGCCTCTCATTGTAATAAACTTTGTTGCAACTGTCACTGGTGCCCGTAGCATTCTGTTTCAGGAGTCGTGTGGATGCAACAAGTTCAAGCCCCAGGTAAGTTCAAGCCACAGATTCTGTGTCTCCCCTCTCTCTCTCCCCCCTCCTCCACTCACACTCTGTCTCTCTCAAAACTAAATAAGCATAAAAAATAGCTTAAAAAAAAAAAGAATCAGAAGCTCCAGGGAAAAAGAAATTCTAGAAAATGAGAAGAGTGGTCCAGTCCATACCACATAAATAGAGGAGAAGGCGCACAGTGGAGGATTGTTTACTTACTAGAGCTAGATTTTGAGCTAGAATTTGAGCTTCTCCCTAGCCAGCAAACTTCACGCTTTTCGTTACCTTCGCAACTTCTGCTGAATCTTTCCTGCTAATTAAAAAATAACCAAACCTTGGGGCGCCTGGGTGGCGCAGTCGGTTAAGCGTCCGACTTCAGCCAGGTCACGATCTCGCGGTCCGTGAGTTCGAGCCCCGCGTCGGGCTCTGGGCTGATGGCTCGGAGCCTGGAGCCTGTTTCCGATTCTGTGTCTCCCTCTCTCTCTGCCCCTCCCCCGTTCATGCTCTGTCTCTCTCTGTCCCAAAAATAAATAAACGTTGAAAAAAAAAATTTTTTTTTTAAATAACCAAACCTTAATATGAGGGGTTTTCAATGGAAGCACAGAATAATATAATGAACCCATATACCTACCCCCAATAAAATCAATCCAAGGCTAATCCTGGTTCCTCTACATCCCAACCTACTCTGCCCTCCTATTTTTCTAAAGCAAGTCCCAGGAATAAAATTTTGTCATCCGTAAGTAATTTAGCATTACCTAAAACAGTAACAATAATTCCCTAATACCAGCAAATACCCTGTGTTCAGATTTCCAGTTTTCTTATAAATGCCATAATTTCAAGTGATCTTTTGTTGAAATTAGAACTTAAACAAGGTCCGTACGTTATGAATGGTCATCATGACTTTTAAGTCTCTTTTAGTGTATAGATGTCTCTCTTTTTTCCTCCCCTCGCAATTTACTTGCTGAAAAAAAAAAATCAGGTTTTGTTTGTTTGTTTGTTTTATAGTTTTCATAGTCTGAATGTTGCCGACAGCCTCCCCATGGTGTTGGCAATTTAAAAAACTCACTTCTGAAGATGGTGCCCTTGTTTCTGCCATCCTTCTTGAACATTCCTTTGAGAGTAAATTTTTGTTGTTTAACCCCCCCTGGCCTGGGAACCCCTGGAGGGTAGGGGCCTCTCTTGTTCAGAACAGCTTTGGTCGCTGCAGTCACAGCCGCCAGTGGACAGCAAGCACACTCGATTTGTTGGATGAATCAAACTGGGAGAATTACGCGCTCTTTTCTTTATGTCTCTGCCACGCACACCCTTGAACTCAGCTTGCAGCACTGCATTTTGGACTACTTGTACTTCTCTTCCACCTGCGCTTCCTGTCTAAGGACAGGGTAAGCCTCGTGTCGGTTTAAAAACACAGACCTTCTCCCTACTGTCCCGTAACGATGCTCAGCACAGATCAAGATTCGTAGTTCCTGACGACTTAACAGGCGGACTGACTTTTCATCCTCTGTAGTTCTGGAATGTATATTGGTGCTTTTATTCTCCTTACTAATATATATTTTTAATGTCTAGTTTTTAACTAAAGGAAGCTTTCCCAGACTTTCCCTCGGGTATTGGGAAGATATTTATTTTCATTCCAGAATAAAGATTTCCTCTAGATCTTATTCTCTCTCCCACCCACACCTCCATAGGTTCCTTGGGGGTGGGAGTGGGGGTGGTACAAATTTATGTACGGGAGAAACTTAACATTCTATAAATAAGAGCTTGCTTGGGGAATGAAAGGAGAGCCATAGCAAGTCAATTTCTATCCCTCTTGTTAAATTAAACTGGAGCATATGCTTATTTAACATAGCGCAGTGTGGGAAGTATTATCTTTTGATTTGTGTTTGCAGATAAGATGAAGTTTTCACCCAGAGAGCCTAAAGGAGTAAATAAATTAATACTGGTCATCTAGGGTGTTAATTAGTTACATCAGACTCTTGTGTTTCCTGTGGCAATGGCTCTTTGGACGTAATAATAACAATTGCTACCACTTGCTGCATTGGCACAACATAATATAGCATGTTGTCTGCAATATAGTGGAAATCAAGTCTCCTTTCGGGCCACATCGCTAGTCTTTTTCCCCAGGGGGCAACCGCTCTTACTGATTTTTTATTATGTGCCGGGTGCCATGAGCTTAGTCATTATTAGCAATTATTATTACCTCACCAGTGTGAGCCTATAAAGTAGGTGGACTGGTTCTCCCCTTCTTCAGATGAAATAAACAAGGCTTGCCGGGCATCAGTGATCAGTCGAAGGCCACATGTTTAGTGGAGTGATGCCAACTTCTGGCTACCCAGAGTGGGACCTCAGCCTTCTTGCTCTTAGTTAGCTATGATCTTGTTTTCTGAGAAATGCAAAAATATGACATATTCATATCCTCCAGCAGCAAACTGTAGACTGTCATTTGTATTGGTTTGACTTTCTTTCCAGGGGTTAAAAGTGGATAGCTTACATGTGTGTATGAAAACAGGACACTCTTTCCATTTTACAGGTAAGAGAATTAAGGAGAGAGACAAGGGGTGGGGGCATCTAGCTGCCTCAATTGACAGAGCATGCGACTCTTGATTGCAGATCGGTGAGGTTTATTTTTATTATTCTAAAAATTTTTTAATGTTTATTTATTTTTGAGAGACGCAGAGACAGAGACAGAGTGTGGGCAGGAGAGGGGCAGAGAGAGAGGGAGACACAGAATCTGAAGCAGGCTCCAGGCCCCGAGCTGTCAGCCCAGAGCCTTAGGCGGGGTTTGAACTCACAGACTGTGAGATCATGACCTGAGCCAAAGTCGGATTCTTAACCAACTGAGCCACCCAGGTGCCGCTTCTGATTCTTTTTCTAGGCATGGTGAGACATTTGCACTAGTCTACCTGTTCTCAGGAGTCTCCTGACCAGCCAGCTTGCATTTACAAACATCTGTCCAAGGTCAGGGCACAGTCCTTTGGGAGACTTCCACGACTGTCACAGACCACCTTGACCTCATTAGCCTGAGGCTCCCAGGCAGGGGGCTGCACCTCCAGCTACCGGTCAGCACGCATATGCAGGACCTAGGGGTGAGTTCACCCAGGAAGGGACAGAGGGTCTAGAACACATGGAGGGGACAGCGGCTCACTTTCTGACCAGAGACTTCTGAAGAGCAGGGAAGTAAGGGGTCTTGTCAAGGAAATGTTCAAAACCTAAAGCAATCTAGGACCGTTCAGATGCCACAAAATATGTGACACTGGTCTCCCCTTTCTCTGGAAATTTCTCTCCCTGGGGTGTCCTTTTCCATATTTCTTCACCTTTTCTGCCGCCTAGGTCTGTACCATCATTTCTATATTCCAAGTTCTCCATAATTTGGCACCTGAGTCTGTCCTGGGCAAGAACATATGGGCAGAAATAGCAATGAGACAGCATTTGGGACCCATCAAGTTTCTAAGGGTTTTTTCAGTGATAATGCCCAGTGTCAGTGAAGGTGTTGGGAAAGAGGCATTCTACCTACTTCTGAAAGGCAATTCGTCAGTTGGTATTTAAAGCTTTTAAAATGTGCATATCATTTGCTATAGTAACTCTACTTCTGGGAATTTGTCCTGTGGGAATTAACTATGCACAAAATTTATGTATGAGAATGTTCCTGATGGAACTATTGCAAAAGAAAAAAAAAATGTGAACAACTTAAATAGCCAACGACGAAGGACTGTTTAACTCATGTTAAAGCCGTATAGTGGAATACTCCAGAGACGTTAAAATTATGTCTTAGTAACACATTTAATACATGGGGAAATAGTTCATCCTATATTAAATGGCAAAGCAGATTATAAAACAGTAGATATCATATGATGTCATCCTTGTCAGTGAGTAGAAAGAATATATGCTAATGTGGTTGTGATTTCTGTGTAGGAGGATTTTGCACAATTTTAAACTCTTCTTTGTAATCCTCTGCTTTCCCCAAAATTTCTTCATTGATTACTTTTTAAATCAGAAAAAAAAAAAAAAAAACCTTTTGTGTGCAAAAACAAGGAAACAAGTAAAGAGCAGGATAAGAAAGTAATTTTCACGGGGCTCCTGGCTGGCTCAGTTGTTGCAACATGGGACTCTTTTTTTTTAATTTTTTAAAAAAATTTTTAAATGTTTTTTTAAATTTATTTTTGAGAGAGAGAGACAGAGTGTAAGTGGGGGAGGAGCAGAGAGAGAGAGGGAGACACAGAATCCGAAGAAGGCTCCAGACTCTGAGCTGTCAGCACAGAGCCCGACGCGGGGCTCGAACTCACAAACCGTGAGATCATGACCTGAAGTCCAACGCTTACTGACTGAGCCACCCAGATGCCCAGCAACATGGGACTCTTGATCTTGGGGTTGTGAGTTCAACCCCACCTTGGTTGTAGAGATTATGTAAAAATAAAATCTAAAAACAGAAAAATAGTTTTTGCTTTCCCCTCTTCCTCCTCCTGTCAGACTGAAGGACCAGGGTTAACAATAACAATCATTATTGTAATGACAATAGCAAACATGCATCAAGTGCTTTCCTTTGGCCAGTCACTGTTGTGTAAACTTCCTTGTTTTCTCATTTAGTCCCCACCACCCTGTGACAAAGTAGCTGACCGCTGTCAAAGACGGGCAAAGACTTGCAGAGAGGTTTTCCAACCTGCCTGTGGACACACAGCTGGCGGATTAGCCAGGCTTCTAACTTGATCTGATTCTAGAACCCATATTGCCACAAAGACACTCAGCCCCACAAAACCCAGAAAGGAGTTCAATATTGTGCCATAATACCATGCACTGGGAGACCCACGTCCACCCAGACCGGAATCCTACCTCTAGAAAAGTCACCAGGCCATGAGCTGCCAAGGGGGAAATTTACCCACCCATCGCAGCAATCGATGCCTCTAGAAACCTGTTCTTTATTAGTTCAGCCTGCCACCTCTGTTGAAATGAAAAGTGTCTTAAATTTTCGAACTTTGCTGTCAGTGAGTTCTTTGGGTGTGCTTTTGCTTTATACTTTTTTCCCTTTGGCTGCCCTCTTTGAGAATCTTGGACCACCCGGGCCACGCCCATTATCCTTTCTTCATTTCTAGGTACAAAGCCTGGTTTACAGAAGGTATTTACGCATGCCTGTTGGTTGAATGAAGGAATGTAAGGACGGGGATCATTTCTATGTTGGTAAGCATTACATCGCGGGCATCGAGAGGGTGCCCGATATAGCAAATCTTAAGGTAGGTTCGCTGGCTAACTCATGAATTAATTATATCACCTTGGGTCTTATCTCTTCTCACTCTCTCAGGACCAGAGAATTATTTTTATGCTATCTAGAGCATCAGTTCTTACCGCCTGAGTCCTACCTTAATTGCTTTACTTATAGGTTTTTGGTATCTTTCTTAAAGTGCTGAGATCAGATTTGCAACCAGTGCCACTGGCAGGATTCACCATGGATTTGCACAAAGGGATTGTCAAGTATTTGGTTTGATTTCTGTATCCCAAGGCTTTTTCTTGCTAAAATAAACTTCACCACCCTCTCCCAGAGCAAAACTGCTAGTTCTGCTAACTGGGTCACTTGCCAGAGAGCCAAGATTCTGTCTTTTTGCCCCTGGTCTCGTCTACGGCCAAGACCCAGTGAGTTGAGCTCTAAAGCCTGGCCAAGGCTTTCTATTAATGCCAGTTCCTAGGAACATCCCGACCCCACCCTCCCGCCTTCAACCAGACCCTCCACCTCCCAAGGCAGCTTGCCAGATTGTGTCTCTGGAAAGTTTGAGGCAGTTCCTGGCCTGACGTTCTTCAACTGGTGCCCCGGGGCAAAGAGCACAGGTCCAAGTTCAAAGCTGCCATCCTTCTTCTGAGGTCTTGGGTGAGAAAAATGCTTCAAATGAGCTCCCCTGATTAAGTCTTGAGCCCACTTCAGGGTCTCTGGGAAGCTGGGTCAGTGCTCCAGGCTCCAAAGACGACTGTGTTAGGAGTTTGGATGCAGCTTGTTTTTAAACGTCTATACGAGAGGCCAGTTAAGCAATGCGGTTGTCTGGTTCAGGGGGAGAAATTCAAAGAGCATTACTCAAGAGGCAGGGGACCAGTGTCTCTTCGGGGAACTAGGGGAGGGGAGGGGGCGAGTCAGACAACTTCTTACCAAGTATTCATTTATTTAACAGACATAGAGGTATTATAATAGATCTATAGAAATATGGCCAAATACTTCTATTTAACAGAAGTAAAACAAACATATAGAAAAATATTCAAATAAGTGTGCACAGCTTGATAAATATTCACAAATTAGCACCCAGTCAGGAAATAAACCCTTACGAGCACCTCAGAAGCCCCCACTTTTGCCTACCTTTGAACTCTAAAAAATGGAATCATGTAACATGCAGTCTTTTGGCTCTGTTTTTGTTCAATATTGTTTGTGATATTCATTGATGCTATTTGGTGTACCAGTAATTTGTGGATTTTTATTGATGTATAGAGCATTTCACTTTGTGAACATGCCATGATTTATTAATTTATGAGTGCCACACTTGATGGTTATTTGACTTCCAATTTAGGACTATGATAAATAGCCCTGCTATGGACATTCTAATCCATGTCTTTTGGTGAACATAGGCTCACTGTTGAGTATATATTTAGCAGTGAAATTGCTGGGTCATCAGGAATGCAAATATTCCACTTTAGTAGATACTGGCAACCAGTTTGTCAAAGTGTTGTCCCAATTTACATTCTGCCAGCCATTCGGGCGAGTTGTTTAAGCTCTGGGTTTTTAGTATGGCGGTTAGGAGCACAGGTGCTGAAAACAAACTCTTCCCAGGTGTGTGGCCCTGGGCATGTTAACTAGCCTTCAAGAGCCTCAATTTTCAAATCTGTATAATGGGCATATGACTTCATAGGACGAAGTGAGAACGGACTAGAGTGGGTATTAGCTTAGTATTGTGCCTGACATGTGATGGGTCCTCAGTGATAAGTAATCACCTACGGATTGCCACCCTAGCTTTATCCCCAAAGAGAGAGGGTCTGTGTGTGAGGGAGACAGCAACAGAGGCAGCCAAGGGCTGGTTCATTCTTGATGGAGTGCGCTGCTCAGCATTTTTGCGGTTGCCATTTTGTCTTTACCAAAGTCAATCTAGAAACTCCCCAGGTGGGGCATTCAGACAGAAAGCTGGACCCAGGAGTGGAGAAGATGGGCTTCAGCTGAATAGGGAGACCTCAAGAAACCCAGGCTGGAAAGAACTTTTCACCTGCATAGCTGGGAAGTGCCTATCAAAACCAAACCAAATCACCAACCAAACAATACAACGGAGAGATTCCCCTGTAAAGGGATCACAGCGTGTCCGGTTCGTATCCAGTGGGCGATCCTACGCAGACCTCCTCTGTCCAGCGAATTTCCAGAAGTTTGGCCGACCCTGAAATCAGTTCCTCTCACCCCTTTGCCCCTTCCAGTCCTTCCTTTTCCCTGCCGGCTTAACTCCAGCTCTCAGCACTTAACGCTAATACCTTTGGGCAGGCTCCACCGCGGAGTTTAACTAGCTGCCAAGTTAAATAACGCGGAGGATCCTAAGCCGTCTTCCCAGGGAGTCAGAGATCGACATCACCCGAACTAGGCAGGGCCAGTCGCTCACCAAAAGGCCTTTTTATTTCATTTATATGTGTGTGTGTGTGTGTATATGTGTGTAATATATGCACGTGGAGATTATATATATATTACATGTATTGTATGTATAAGTATGTATAAATTGTTCTTTATAAATAATTGTTTCCTTTGGATTGCACACCCAAACCGCGTGGCGAGAGGAAAACGCATTTGCGCGAGACGACTGTCTTCCCCACCGCGCCTCGCGAAATGACAAGTCCGCTGACAAATTGCTGCGCGAGGGTATTGGATCAGATTCCTAATTAAATGGCATTTCTAAGTGAAGGGTTGTCGATAGCGGTGAATATATATACATATACACATACATATATACACAATGTTCATACATAACGCATATATATATATATTTAAATATGTATATAGTTATATATGTTTAAATATGTACATAATTGTTACATACATATTTAAACATATATATTTAATTTGTGATTATATATGCATCCAGTAGTCAGAGAGAAGAGCGCACTAAACTTGAGTGGGTAGAGACTGCAGATCTGCTCTTTGGGGAGAACCCTTGTGGCCTAGGAGCGCGTGTTTCCAGATTTCCAAATAGGCAGCTAATGTCCTCTGATGTGATTGCAGAAGAGGCTGGGAGGATTCTGGAAATCATGGTAGGTTTGCACCACCGCCCCATTCTCCCCTTGGCTGCAAAGCCGGCCGCCCTTGGCTTTATCAGCGCCTCTCGTGTTCAAGGGTGAATACGAGGCTGTGGGTGCACCGAGGCTTGCAAACCGGTCCCTGAATGCAACGGGTGCTACAAAACCGCCGCCGGTGCGGTGGGAAGGGCGCTCGGCCACCCCGGCTGTGGGCGCCGCAGCCTCCCCGAGGACGCCGGCAGATGCAGACGGCTCTGGCCCATCTGTGCCTGGAGGCCCGGGCCCCAGACTGTGCTCGAGCGCTGCGTGCGGGTATCCGGAACCCGGGAGCTCCCCGGGCGCGCCCGGCCTCGCCTGGCCCGGGTCTCTGGGGCTCTTTGTCTCCCGGCCGCACTAATCCTGCAAACCGCGCGCACCGAAGGCGGAGGCCCCTGAGCCTTGGACAAGCCAGCTACTGGCAAGCCAGTCCGAATGTTTTCAATAAAATGCTTCCTGGAGGGGAGGGGGTGGGGGGGAGGAGGATCGCAGAAAATTTTCTCTTCTGAAGTTCATCTATTTTCAGCGGTTAAACGTGGCACCATGTTAATCAGATCCTAAATATCCCCTTAGAAAGAAGCAAAGACGGGAGGGAGAGTCCTTACACCCTTAAGTTTGGTTTGGGGTTTTTGTATTGTTTTCCAAACAAGTTACGGAGGAGCGAAGGAGCGCGGAAAAAACCTCAAATCTGCCGGGTGGGTGTTTCCCCAAACCCGGCAGCCTCGAGCTCGCCGTCCGCCCCCAAGCTGCTCAGCTCCCTGGGGAGATGGCAGGACGAGTTATTAAGTACTGCAACCTAACCGGAGAGAAAATAGTAATAATATTGAAAATCATAGTGCCTCTCGTCACCTAGAAGCGACAGAGACGAGCCACCTGAGCTGCAACACCTTTTTGTAGTAGAAACGTTTGCCTTTCCCCTCGGCGAAGCCAGAGGTGGTGCAAAGTGTGAGCTTTTGCTCCAGAAAGGGATTTTCCTCTGAGGTTGTCTACACCCCAGGCAGGCGTCTGCTAAGTAATTTGTCCTAACGTGAAGGCGATTTCTGGCATTAAACAACAACAACAAAAAATTTTAAGCAAAAGTCATCATTACAGTGTTCGGGTTAGTGACCATAAAAAGGCCAGAGGGAGGGGGCTCCTCCAGCAGCGCCAGTCATATTTAATATGCTTCCCACAAGAGAAGCCCTTGCAAAATCAATAGACAGCCGCCAGCTGTGCTTAAACCTGCGATTTCAATTAAAACCTTGCGCTCCAGTCCTTGGGGTTGAGCCTGGATCCCCAATCAGTGGTGTGCGAGTGGCTTGGCACGGGTGCGGCGCCCCACAGCCGCTGATCCCCGAGGTCGCGGCGTGGGTCAGGCCCAGCGGAGCCGAAGCAGCCCCCGGCCTTGGCACCCTGCTCTGCAGCGTGGGAAGAGCACAGGCCGCGGAGGGGCGTCGGGCTGGCAGTGTTTCCACACCGCGGCCGAGGTGTGGAGGACCGAGCGTGAGCCAGATGGGTCGAGGCGAAAGCGGCTGGCTTTCGGCTGAGGCCCCGGAAGGAGACGGGCGAGGGGCTGAGACCTCAGGGCAGAGGAAGGCCCCACGGTGGGTCCAGGCCTGTCAGGCCAAGAGCGATGGGCTGCAGTGTGCGCAGTCCAGTGAGGTTGGCCAGCACGGGCCTGGGCGCCCAGGGATAGGAGGAGGGCAGCCTCCCGATTGGGCCCCTGGCGGTGTAGCACGCCAGCTGAGGCCTAGTGGGCCTCGCTTGGGCGCAGACCGCGTGCCTCCACGTAAGGTGGCTTGCTTGGTCAAGCTGCTGACCCAAGGCCCCTGCACCCCCAAAGTGGAGCTTTTGTAGCAGTCTGGACTGGGAGAGAGAGAGGATTTCTCATATATCCCTCGGCCCACTTCTACCCTGGCTTTAAAGGACAAGACTTCTTTAGAGCGGGAAGCTTTGTAGAACTGTATTTTCCAGAGATGGCTTCACATCCCTCAAACATCTGCGCATCCCCAGAGCCTCCTGTTGTTGCCCTTCATGTGGAGTTATTTTGGATTCCCCCGCTCTCACTGAAAATGTGTAGGTAGAAAAAAGTTACCCCTAGTCTCCCAGAACTCTGCCACCAACTTCATAAAATTGTCAAATTTTAATTCCTATGGCCCTCCCTCTTTGTTTTGACATTTCGGCGTAAAAAAAAAAAAAAAAATTACTGAGGCACCTGGGTGGCTCAGTCGGTTGAGCGACGGACTTTGGCTCACGTCTCGATCTCAGTTCGGGAGTTCGAGCCCGGCGATGGGCTCTGTGCTGACAGCTCAGAGCCTGGAGCCTGCTTTGGGTTCTGTGTCTGACTCTCTCTCTGCTCTTCCCCTGCTCACACTTTGTCTCTCTCTCAAAAATAAATAAACATTAAAAAAATTTTTTAAAAATTCCTGCAAATGAGAATGAATTTGAAGTGGGGGGGCAGCGATTGGAAATCTCAGCCCTCCCTCCACCAAGTGCCATGCTCCCCTAGTCCTCTTTTATTCTGCCTGAAATCATCTCGTTTACAGAAAATATTTGTTTGCACTATTAGTTGGTACTGGAGTTAATTACTCAATGTGTTAACGTGAAGTAATATGTATAAAAGTAGGATCAGTGTTTATTGTGTGGGTGAGCTGTTGAGCGGTGCTTGAATAAACTGCAATTAGGGTTAGATAGAGATTAATTAACATGTGAGTGGCAAGGTGTAAAATAGTCTCCAACCCTCCACTTCAATATAATCTGCAGGCGAGGGAAGGAGAAGTTTGTGAAGCTAATTAAATACTTTTCTAAAAGCCAGTGTATTCACCCAACATTTGGAAAGAGAGGCACATTAGGGGCAACTTGTTTTTACCCAAATGTTTTCTTTCCGTGGAGGTAACACTCCTTTGTGGTGCCGGGGAGAGCGGGATGGCTTGTGCAGTTACAAAAAGCGCTAGGGATGGCAAGACAGGTTCACGGGAAGCCTTTGGAAGCCTTTCAGCCTGATGGAGCTTTCAAACCAGCAGATATTTCGCGCTGCCGAGATCAACAATTACCCAATTTGGAAAGGGGGTTGGGGTGCGGTGCCGGTGACTGAAGGAGACCCGCAGGAAAGTCGGTATAGAAATTCGGGTGTTGAGCCCCTCCGGGTGTATTGATACTGTTTCAATGTCGGGGTGAGTTGTTGGTTTGTTTCCTGTTTGGGGGGGGGTACGGGTTCATTTGTGTTGTTTGCACATTAACACAGGGATGGGGGTAGAGTGGGTCTGGAATACCACCTCTTTGAACATCTAAATTCAATGGGTTGTATATGGAAATATTTTTCAGACAAGCAAGCTTCTTTCTTCTAGCTTTGAAATCTGGAAGTTTGGGGAGAAGGGTTCTTTGGGGAATAGACTTGCGCCTGCTGAATTTAGGGGGAAGTAGAAGCAGTTCTCCAGCCTTAGCAGGGTGAGAAAATCCACCCACTGATGTCACCCTCCAGGCCACTTTCCCTCAGACATCTCTTTGTTCCCTCCCCTTGCTTTCCAAGTACACTTTTCTGTTCCCTTACCTGCCAGGTCAATATCCGGTTTGAAATTGCACGTCAGAGGGGGAGTGGGTAGTAGAGAGAAGTTCTGAAGGGGAAAAGGAATGCTTTGCCTTCAGTTAAAACTAGACCTTTCCCCCTTCTTTCCCTGATGGCTTTCTGGGATGTTTTGCAGCTGAGAGGCCTCAGGCAAGATACTGAGTTTCTCAAGACCTGTTCCTGAGTGAAAAAGGAAAAGGTTTGCTTTCAGTAGCATTTTCTTGGGCTCCACAAGCCCCTGTATCTTTGGAGATGAAATTCACTATCAAACCCTCAACCCTGTTTGCTCATATTATACCCACCGTAATCCTCTTAAACTGTGGTTGCGGCTACAAAGCTCGTGGTCTTGCAAAAGCCGGCTGGCAAGATATAATTGTCCCGCAAACAAAACCGTCCAAAAGTTTTTAAAAACCCCTGCACCCCCCCTCCTCCTTCCTAAACCTAATTCTCTCGCTCTCTCTCTTGCTAGCCGCCCCCCCCCCCCAAGAACCCTCAGCCTCGACCACTTTTGTTGTCGCCAAGAGCACCCGGCCTGTTGAAAGTGCTGGAGCGTCTTTGAGCAGTTTGTTGTGATACGCAGGTAGAATGGTCTGCAAACAGATGAATTCAGCCCCTCCAAACCGAGCGTGGAGCGCGCTGCTTTTGTGCGCCAGGCACAAAACGCTGAATTCCTCCGAACTTACTTGGGGCCTGTCTAGAAAAGGGCCTTTTCTTCCCTCTGCTTGTACCTCTGGCCACACTAAGTCCCTGCCCGCCCCCCTTCAAGCCCCCTCCCTCTCCCCTCTGATAATCCTTCTCTTTATTTTAGAAAAACACAAAACCCGGTTCCACGCGGTGCTTTAGTGGCTAGAAGTGAAAGAGCTGCCTTGGCAGAATTCAGCTCTATGAATCACTTCGGAAAATTGGTTCGACTGAATGGCCTTAGGAGGAAAAACGTTTTAATAGGATCCAGGGGAGGTTCTGCTGTTTCAATCTGCTCCTTAAACAGGTGGAGATTGGACCTTCTCAATTATACAAACAGTAAGTACCCATCAGCAGGGAGAGCTGCCCTCCGAATCCTCCCCGCACGCAGCCCGAAACCAGCAGCAGAGCCGGGCTTTGCCTCAGAAACCCGATCACAAATCAGCGATTCTGATCGATTAGGTTCTCAAGCAGTCCTCTAGCTTGCTGTGCAGTCTCCCCCAGCCGCAGGCGAGGACTTCGGCCAGAGAGGGGGAGGCGCGCCCACCGGGCGCCGAGGCCCCCGGGGTCTGGGAGCGCGGCCTTGCTCTTCCGGACGCTTCAGGGTCGTCCTTGGGCGGCGGGAGCTCTCTCCCGACCTCCGACGCCAGCCAAGGCGAGCTTGTTGTTTTTGCATAAATTAATATTTCCCCATTAACAAGTTCCCCCCTCCAAACGCGGCGCCCGCGTCCATGCGCCACATCCTAATGAGGTAATTATCATTTGCGCGTGTTCGGGGCTGGCGCCGGCTCCGTGGGTAAATGGCAGTTTATTAGCACCATGCCCAGCTCGGCTGCAGAGGGCTAAGGGATAGTTCAGCGACTAGACGGACACCCAGGGGCCCTTTGGGGCGGCGCGTGCGGGACCCTCTGCCCTCCCCGCGTCCCTCAAACCTATAGGCCCCCAAAGTTGTGAATCACGCACAGAACTCTGCCTGGGTTTGGGCTCCCCCCACCTTCTTTCCACCGGCAAAACCATCACGATTCCTCCCCCTCCCCCTCCCGTCTCTTCCCTCCTTCCCGATTCGCGAACCGCTCGCACTTTCCCGAGGGGAGCGCGGGCGCCAGTTGCCTCCTTTTAAAGTTTGAGGGGCGGTGGCGGCGGCGGCCGGCAGGCGCGGGGGAACACAGGGGCCGCTACGGGAGCCGCGCCGCCGCCCATGTCATTCCACTTCAAGTGACTTCATGTGATGTCAGCTGAATGTAAAAGACAGTGATCTCACGCGGAGGGGAAGATGTTTGCCATCAAAATGTGACAGAGGAGACACGCTGCATGGCTCGGAACGCATCTCCTTGGCGGTGGGGGAAAGAGGTAAATGCGAGGTGGCTCTCCTGGTCCTCTAACTTTGCCCCTTCACTGTCCAGCTCCCCGCACGCGTGGCGGAGGCCAGGGTCCAGGGAACGGCTCAGGGGGGGTTAATTTGAGGCTCTTTTCTTTCTTTCTTTTTTTCTCTCTCTCCTTTTCCTTTGTAAACCCTCCCCCGTCTTCCCCCTTTCAAAGTCTCAGGGCAGGGGCTGGTGGGTTCCTTTGCGCGCCGGGTTAATGGGAGGTAATTTGGTCCCCTTGGGTGCACTTTGTTCTGCCCCTGTTCATTTGAATGCAAATGGGTGACCTGGACCCGACAAGGTGCTTATTAAATTGCGGTTTCCCTCCCTGCCTTTTCCGGAATGCAGACTTAGAGGAGAGAGGCTGCGCCCTGGCCCAGTCCCGCACGGCAAAGCTCGGCTCGGCGCGCCATGGCCAGTTCGGCTTCCCTGGAGACCATGGTGCCCCCGGCCTGCCCGCGCGCTGGAGCGTCGCCGGCCACTTCCAAGACGCTGGCCTTCTCCATCGAGCGCATCATGGCCAAGACGTCGGAGCCCCGTGCGCCCTTTGAGCCCCGGCCGGGGACGCTGGAGGCAGACGGCGGCCAGGGCAAGAAATTGCTCAACCTTTGCTCGCCGCTGCCCTGTATGATCCCCCTCCAGCCCCTAGGCTACGAGGTGCCGTCCAAGACGCTGCTCAGTTACTCCGAGCTCTGGAAAAGCAGCCTCCGGGCGGGCGGCGGTGGAGGAGGAGGAGGAGGAGGAGGAGGCGGCGGCAGCGGCGGCGGCGGCGGGGGGGCCCCGGTGTGCGGCGCCAGCGGCTTGTGCAAAACCAACTGTGGCGTGTGCTGCAAGGCCGATCTGGGCCTGGCGCCGTCTGCGCTGCCGGCGGGCAGGGTCATCAAGCCGCAGGTCATCAACCAGGCGGTGGGGCTGCCGGCCAGCGGCTCGCTCTACTATTTCAACTACCTGGACTCTGCCGCGTACCCGCCGTCTGAGCTCCTCGGAGGCCACCTCTTCCCGTCCGGCCTCCTCAACGCACAGGCCCCCGCCGCCCTGGCCGCGCACCCCAAACTCTTTTTGCTGGAGAACGCCAAGTTGGCCGGCCTGGCCGCGGACAAGTTCCCCCATCCGGCCCCCTATGCCCATAAGGAGCGCTTGCCCGCGCCGCTGGAGCAAGTGCTGAAGGAGAACTCGGCCCTGACCGCCGAACGCGGCGGCGTCAAGGGCCACGGCAAGCTGCCCGGGGGCTCTGCGGACGGCAAGCCCAAAAACTTCACCTGCGAGGTGTGCGGCAAGGTGAGGCCCCGGGTCCGCGGGGGCTGGGAGGGATGAGCAGAACAGCAGCTTGGCTGAGGCAGCCCGGACCGCCCCTTTCCCAAGTTTAGGAGCTCCCCGGTAGCTATCTACTTCTCACATTGGGGGGGCCCAGCTGGGCCTCAGTTTCCCATTCTGTAAAATGGGGATGTCGTTGTCCGCGGCCGCACGAGACGCGTGAGCAGTGGGTTGGGAAGCGCTTGGCAAAATGAACAGGGCTCTGGTTGGTTTCTGAAGGGAGTGTTGGTTGGGGGATGTAAGGCGCTGGCCTCCCCAGTCTGATTCTAGACCTTCGCGGACGGACACACCACAAGGCCCCTCGTGTCCTCCCATAGGTGTTTAATGCTCACTATAACCTCACCCGCCACATGCCGGTCCACACCGGAGCCAGACCGTTCGTGTGCAAAGTCTGCGGCAAAGGCTTCCGCCAGGCCAGCACGCTCTGCAGACACAAAATTATCCACACCCAGGTACGTGGCCCCCGGGTCGAGCTCGGCACCCCCCCCCCGCAACACCCCGTGCCTGAGCGACGGTGTTGGGGAGAGGATGGCAAGGGCTCCCCTTACCCCTCCCGGGGAGCCCATGCCCCTTCAAGGTGCCCCCGAGGTGGCCTCCCCTAGCCGGGGCCTTGGCCTCATTGTGCGCGCGCCCCTTTTCGCAGGAAAAGCCGCATAAATGCAACCAGTGCGGCAAAGCCTTCAACCGCAGTTCCACGCTCAACACGCACATCCGCATCCACGCGGGCTACAAGCCCTTCGTCTGCGAGTTTTGCGGCAAAGGCTTTCACCAAAAAGGTAATGTGCGGGGCGAGGCCCTCTCCTCACCTCACCTCCGGACTCGGCGGGTCACTGCTAGCGGGAAGGCAAAGAAGGATCCGGAGAGAGGGAGCGTGAGAGCTGCAAGCGCGGGCAGAGCATTTCTTTGGAATCGGGTTGTGCCCGGTTTGGGTGGAAGCTCTCCGGGCCGGGTTAGTAGACCTCGCTGGATTCAGGCTGGTTGCACGGGGAGACTCCGAATTTGGGAGGTGGGATGGAAGGAAGGGTCAGAGGGAAAGGAAGTAGGAGAAAGAAAGGCTATTGCTCTATAGAAAAAGCTTGTCTTTGTAGCCGGGACACCCCTTTCAAATGAAAAAAAAAAAAAAAAAATCGAGGCAAACTCCACCTCCTGGGAATAACAAGACCGGGGGAAACCATTACTGTCCCCAGCACCTCCAGGCCCGGCGCCCCGCTTGGGTTTTTCAAGGCACTTTTGGATCTCCGGGTGGTACCTTGGTGGGGGGGGGGGCAGAGGGAGTAACTTTTAAAATGAGAAGAAAAACAGAAAATGAGGGACGAAGCCCGGGTTCGTGCGAATTTCTTCCAGCGAGGCAGCAGCCAGGAGAAGGACCCGATGCGTCTCTGGGCTGTGCAAAAGTTTCCCGGCCAGCCGAGCACAGCGGGAGGGACGCTGCGCGGGCCTGTGCACCGGGCGGGGCAGGGGCGCGGGGAGGCTACGCGGGACTCGGCCCTCCATCCTGTCGTGAGAGCCTCCGGCTTGACGCAGACGAAGTTTGACAACTTCTTCACTCGGAGAGGTCGCGCCCGCCTAGCCAAGCGTCGCCTTCTTTGCGCGGGCACCTGAGCCAACCCCGGGACGCCCGGCACGCCCCCCCCCCCGTTCCAATACATTCCCTCCCCCCCTCCTTTTTTTTGTTTTTGGTCTCCCGTAGGGAACTACAAGAATCACAAGCTGACCCACAGCGGCGAGAAGCAGTACAAATGCACCATCTGCAACAAGGCCTTCCACCAGGTCTACAACCTGACCTTCCACATGCACACCCACAACGACAAGAAGCCTTTCACGTGCGCCACTTGCGGCAAAGGGTTTTGCAGAAACTTTGACTTAAAGAAACACGTGCGCAAACTCCACGATAGCGTGGGGCCTACCGCCCCCTCCACAAAGGACCTGACTCGGACAGTGCAGAGCTGAGAGCTACTGCCTCGCCCTCCCTTCCGGCCCCATCCAGCCCCCAAACAGATCACACGTATAAACTTATTTCTAAAATTAAAAGAAAATAAAAACTATAGCAGAGAGGCTAAAATCTATTTATCGAAACCAGCATATTTTTTGGAAAGCTAAACGTTTCCTCGATGACTGGCAGCAAACGCGTGGCTCCCACCTTTGTGTATTCGGGAAACTTATTTAAACCCAGTGCGCTGAAACGTATTTCCCTCCAGGCCTCCGCTTCTCCTCCGGCCGTGGGTTTTCACCCCAGCCTGTCACGTGAACGCCCCGGAAGAGCGCGGCGCCCCCAGCCATCTTTATACAGCCATGTAAATCCTCCTGTACAAGCGAACTCGGAATATATACATATCTAACTCAATAAACAGAATCACTAGTGCGCGTTTTCTTTCCCCCCTCTCCCCTCGCCGATAGGTCAGCTCAGCAACCCCAAAGAATGAGAAGGGAATAGGCGTTTATAGCATTTCCCTGCCCAAATGCTACTTCCTTTGGGGTGCTGGGACCAGGGTGAGGCCAAACCGGTGTTCCTGCGGCGCTTACTTGTGAAGACCCTCCCTCCCCGCGTCCCCTCCCCCTCCCCCCCCCCCCCCCCCCCCGGGATCGAGGGAGCAAAGGTCTACGTCGGCCTACACGTGGTGCCAAGTTTTTATTTGGTGACTCTTCCGACGCTTGGGATTCTGGGTGTTGCCTTATTTGGGTGAGAAAATTTAAAAAAAAAAAAAAGAAAAAGGAGGGGTTAAAAGTCGCTGGGTGTTGGGGAGCTGGTTTGGGTGCATCTTTCAGCAAATTGCCTTGCCGCGCAAGGGTAAACGGCCAGGGCAATGCCCCTCTGGGGAGCTTCTGAGCATGTCTCCTTTTCTGGGCGACCTGACGGGCGGGGGGGGGGGGGTGGACTCTTCCTCCCAGTTTTTCCTGGAGACGAGAGCTGGAGGCCAAGGGTCCCCAGCCCAGCCGGAGCTCTGGGGCTCCGGGGCTCCCTGGCCGGTGCTGCTCATCTGGGGCCAGCCTCCGGGTGCTGTGCGCCCTGCCGCGGGAGGGCGCACCCGGACTCTCGGAGCTCGCAGCCGCCGCCTCCCGCGCCCCGATTACCGCGCAGTTAGCCCATTTTCTGAATAGCTATCTCCGCCGCCGAGCACGCTGATGAAATGATCTCACGCTTGCTTCCTAAGTAATGACCCAAATTAAGAGAGAAAACAGAGACCCTTCAAACAGCATTACATTAATCATCTAATCATTCCCAGGAGGGGGTCGGCCGCCGCCGCCCCGTTTGATCCGAATCTGGATAATCAAGAGCTCAGATTACTGGCTCGGCGCGCCGGACCTCCCCCCCCCACTCCATACACACACTCTTAATATTCGCGCCGAGATTCAGCCCACGTCTTCTGGAACAATATTCCCCAGCGTGGAGAGGAAAGGCGGCGCCGGGCCGGAGAGCGCGCTTCCACGCAGCCTTGCCATTGCAAGGAATAGGGCGGCGGCAGCCGGGCGTTGATCCCGCGCGGATTTCCACTGCGAGTGGAGGTTATTTGCTTCGTTAATGCAAAAGGAAACCCCCTCCTAACTCTGCAAGTGACTTGGGTGCGAGTTATCCCAACACCCGGTATACAGTAGGAGCTCAGTGCTGCCGGCGCCAGGGGCTTCCACGATCAAAACTGCGCACGTTTCCCCAACGCTTGCTCCGTTTCCAGGCACAGGTGCTTTCGAATGTTCACAACACCCCTCAAGCTGGGGACGATTTACGGACGGACAGAGACATTGAGGCAGAGATAAGCCAAACGACATGCCTCGGGTCACGGGACTAGGTAGGGCTGGGATTCGAACTCCGGGAGGCTTTCAGGGAACCCAAACTGCATTCAGTCCTCGTGGGTGGGGGAGGAATCTCCAGGTTGGGACCCGCGCGAAGACGTTTGGCTGCTGCGTGGAGGCTCAGTCCTGGTCACAGCCAAAGGTTGGGCTCCGGCCCCCGCCCAATTCGCAGACCCATTGCGCGGGGAAGGAGAATTGTCGATTTTGTTTGCACAGAGGACGGCGACAGCTTCCTCAGGCTGTCGCGGGAGTATTTTTAGTACCTCCGATTCAGAAATAGGAACGTGTACATTAGAATTCCATTTCCTGAAAGGAGAGCGTCCTCGTTTTTGTAATCCCCCCCCCCCTCCCAAGTCTGGGAAGACGCAGTCAGGGGAGGGGGAATGAGGAAGCGAGGAGGAATTTAAATGTTAGCTCGTTCTGGCTGCAGTTCGCTGAGGGGAGATTGGGACCCAGAGGGATATGCAGATTTAACTCCGAAATCTCCATGGATGCCACAAACCCCAGGAAACCCCAGGATGGGCGAGGAGGACTTGGCGGCCAAGGATATGGAAATATCGCCTTGCTTTTCCCACACATCTATCCCCAGGGGTATTGCGAGCTGGTTTGAGGAGTCCGCTTTCCCCCAGGGTTCTCATACCGGGTTTTATTAGCCCCTCCTTACACACACACACACACACACACACACACCCTTCTCCATTTCTGGGAGATCCCGGGCACCCTACGACAGTCCTCTTAACCAAAATCCTTTCCTTCTTGCATTCCTGAAAGGATCCTTTGCAGATTCACTTCTTGGAGACCAGATACTGGTCAGGGCGAGCCCACCTTCTTTTTAAATAGTTCCAGAACTTGGGACAAGGGGCAGACACCATCAAATTTAGTGCAAAGCATCCGCTTAGAGAATTGGGTTAAAAAGTTGGCCTGAATGTGGAAATCGTGATCAAGTCTTCTTTCCCTTTAAGAAGAGAAGAGAAATAATGATTAAAAAAAAAAAAAAATAGACGGGGCACCCCCATCCAGGAAAAGAACTTTCTAACCTTCAAGTGAGAGAACTTTGAGAAATTCTTCTTTAGTAAGTTTTCCCAGGAGGAAGACCAAAAGGGTTGCCCATCTCCTACGACGGGAGAAATTGGTTTCCGGGTGACAGTTCTGAAGATGGCGTGCTTGCAAACGAGGCAGCAAATGAAATCAAAGTAACGGGGAGAGCAGGAGGCATTTCTCTCCTGGACTGCTCATCTCTGCAGTCAGGGGCGAAGTGAGTCCCTGTGACTTCTGGGGTACACCTGAGCAGCGTGTCTGGCATGATCCAACCTCCTTGAGGTTGTTTCCTCATAACCTGATTCTTAACTTCACCTTCACACCAGCTCCTGTCAATCGCTCTCACCTGAGAAGGTGTTACTTCACATCTGGCGGTAATTGCAGATAAACAGAGAGTTCTGTATCTGTAGGGCGCAGCTCCGCTTTCCACAGGTTGGAAGTCACTGCTCCCGGGTTTAAGATGTCTGCTTCCTTCAGGTGTGGGATTCAAGAAAGGACGCCTTCACCCGAAAAGGAGTACAAGGAGAAACAGGAACCTTCTGCGTGAGTGACTGAACACCTTTCACAGCCAGTGAAGGGTCGGAAGCCAACACTGACTTTCAGTCACCATCTCCACTGGGATCCTTCTTTAGCTTATTCACCATGCATCGGAATTGATGGGTGAAAGGCTCTGTTTTCTGAGTTTTTTTCCCCTCTTAATATTAAACTGTTTGCATGACTTGTAGTTTGCAGTAGTAGTAAATGACTTAAGGTAGTCATCAGCTGCATATTAATATGCTAACCTTGATTAAATTGAAGAGGCCGGCCCTTAAAAAATATTTAAAAAAAAATCAAATTGCGGGGGAGGGGAATCCTGTCACAGACACAAAAAAGACTCCAATTATCTTTTCCCCTTCAAGATGTTTGTTCTGTCCATGACTGCTCACACTTCAGCAATCTTGCCAGCAAGACTCAAAAAAAAAAAAAAAAAAAAAAAAAAACCCTCCTTCTTCCAAAGCCACAGCCTTGTACATAACAGATTGTACAGTCCTATTGCCTTAGGCGGGTTAGAGGTTCCTCTCTGCAAAGAGCGACACAGAGAAGTTGCCAGCATCCAGACACATTTTGGGGGGTACTGTGCTCGTTCTTGCCTTGGCTGCAGAAGTGGATCTATGTGGTCCCCGTTTTGCTGTCTGGCTCCCAAGAGGGTCGGAGGCTGCCTGAGGCCGGTGCGTGAGTTACAGCACTGAGGCATCCAGGTGTGCTGGTGGTAGATGGGCTCGGGGAGGAACGCAGGAGGGAGGGAAGGAGAGTCAGGGTGGGGGCGCTGCTAAAGGGAGGATAGCAGTCTTGAGAAAACGCTGGGAAATAAACAACCTCAAGGCAGCTGCGTTGCCCTTTTCCCTGCACTTCCCTCTCAAACGTCTGAGCAACCAGTTTGCTCCTAGAAACATGTTAATTGCCAACGGAGCTCATTAAGGCATGCACATGCAAAACACAGCAAGAAAGATTAAATGGACAAAAGCGCAATAATGAACTGTCAACAATCGGGCCCATCTACGACCAGGATCACTCAAGAATGAGGCATTTAGAGGCAACAAAGGATTGTCTGGGACAGGAAGAAAAGACGACCTAGACTTTTGTTTAGTCAACACAATTGATTACAAATGAGAGATTAACAGGATAGCTTCAGATTTTTTTAAAAAGAGGCAGAAAAGAAAAGTCCAATTAAGTCCACCGAATGTTAACTACATTGCGTTCCATGCCTAGCCCCAAAGAAATTCTCATTAAACCATCCCTGGCGATCCCTTTTGGAAAGTAATTTGTCTCCCTGATGGAGCAGAGAAAGAGAATCGTGTAAAAGAAAGCGTTAGTTCTTGGCACAATGAGCTTAGGAGACACTCTAGAAAGAGCCAAAGGGGGAGTTAATGAGCATCTGACAAACTGCTTGGATTCAGGCCTAGAGAACAGCGATGAAAAGATGAAATTGGCCAACAACTATTCTTTATATCAAACATAAAAAGGCCAATCTGAAATGGGGCTGCTCAAAAGTGGTTGAAAGTACATAGCCCAAGAAAAAGGAGCCGCGGCCAGGCCCCTTGTTGGACACCGGACACAGAACTCGATGGGCCAAGAGCTCGGAAATAGGCAGAAAGGTGGGCCCTCCACCCCAGAGCAAACTCCAGCCACCGCCCCGGGCTTTGAAGATGCTGATCAGAAGCTCCCGGCGCCCACCCCCTACCCTCTGGATGTTTCTTTCATGAGTGAAAAATGTATCAGGCTAGCCTTTGAGGGTTCCCTAAAAGTTCTGGTAATCTGGTAATTAGTCCCTGGCATTCGCCAAACGACTTCTCTCTTCTACAGTCATGGGCCCCCCAAGAGCACCATATGTCGCCAGTTCATATTCAGTTTTCTCCGAGCTTCCTCCTAGTGACCATTCAACCCCCCCCCCCGCCCCCCCCCACACCGCCTCACCCCTGCCAGGTAATTGCCTTCCTAATTTTGCATAGGGCAGAGGTGGCAAGGAACTGAAGACACTGAACACACGCAGGGCTTCGTGAAACTGGTTATGAAGTTTTAAAATTGTTTCTCATAGTTGTTCATCTGTCTTTAAGAAACCAGTTCGTTTTAATGTTTCCTTTTTTGAACAAAGTAGGTCAGTGGTATGTGTCTATATGAGACATGTATTACATTTTAATTAAACCTAAGCATCCAGGCTTCCTAAGAGCAGAAGTGTTTGGAGGTTCTCTTACACGCAGTGTCCAGAGCCAGGTAAACAGAATCTAGCAGTGAGATGGGGTTTTCAGCTCAGTCCACCAGCTAAGGAACACAGAACAAATCTTGTGGTTTTTTTTTTTTTTTTTTAATGCCTTATTTATTCCATCTTTGACGTGGGACCAGTGCCATCTCAGATACTAGAGTGCAGCATTTAAAACTTGATTCTAGGTTTTGTATTCTTACTCTCAAATCCTTGGTAACAGCTATCACATTTCTGAGGGCTTGGCTTGCACTTCAGGCTGTGCTCATGCTTCATGGAAAAAATATATTGCTGTCTGGAAGTAAAGAATGAGGAAGAAGAAGTATACCGATTCAAAATAAAAATAAAAACAGTCATCTAAGGTTTGAGACTAGGTCTGGTTTTCAAAGCGCAGAAGTGTTATAAAATCTAGAAAGGTGCATTTAAGGAAAGGAGAGAAAATGAGACGTTTCGATTGCAGATGAACCAGAGACTGAAATAATTCGCTCTTCGCCGAGGCATCCTAGCAAGGCCACATGACCTGCCACACAATTGTCATTGTTTGTGTTTTCTCTTCAGTGTTTTTTCAGTCCTAGGCCATATTTAGAGCTCCATTTCCTCCAGGAGTTTCAATTGTCCGCATTTTGTCCCCCTCCCAAAGTGCATGGTGGTGGTACACGCCTAGGGATTGATAAGCTATGATCTATCAATGAAAGTGGAGTCAGTGGTTAGGAGCCTGGGTCTGGCATCAAACCAGCTGAGTTCAAATCCTAGCTAGCTCAGCCGTTTATCAGGAAAAATGACTTTCTCTCTGTTTACTCATCTGCCAAATAGGAATATTAGGTGTACCTAGCACACTTGAAACTAATATAATGTTGTATGTCAGTTATATCTCAAAAAAGGCAAGAGAGAGCACCTTATCTCACAGGGTCGATGTGAGGCTAACATGAGCTAACACATATAACTAGAACTTGGAACAGCACCTGGAACATACATAGTAAGAATTCCAGAAGTTAGAGATTATGGTTACAAAAACCCAAGTAGTGAAACTGTAATACAGCACTTTATAAAGAAACATTACCCGTGTTATCTTGTTGGCTCATTACACATTTATTTGGTAGGTTATCTTAGCCCCATTTTAAGGAGCAGTTGAACAGAAGTTGCTTGAGTAGGTATGGTCCCCTTTAGCTCACACACCGGAACTCAGTGGAGTGCAGACTCACTCAGGTGATTGTGTCTGACTATGCCAGTGCCACGGTTCTAGCAGGAATGAGCGCAAGAATCACAAAAGGTTTTGGCCCAAAATTCACCTGAGCCCCATTTACTGAGCTGCCGGGTCAACAGATCTGCTCTGTGACCCAGAAATCTGTATTTTAACCTGAAGTCGTTGATTTCCCAGACTACATTTTAAGAAACACTGATTTCGCATCTGTGTTCTTTCCACCTCACCACAACGCTGTCTTTGCTAGATGAAATAACACCATCAGCTTTTCATAAATTAATGAATACGTTTGATCATTCATTCAACAAATATGATGTGAATACCTCCAGCGTGTCCAACACTAAGGCGGGGTGCTGGAGTTAAGGGAAGAGAAGGACAGAGCGTGTGCTCCAGAGTTCACGGTTTACTGGAGGAGAAAAATTACATGTAACAAAGATCCCCACATGAAACTTGGTTCTGAAGATGAAATTGGGCATTCAATCCAGCCTGGGTTTGGGTGTGCAGTGGACATCTGTTATTTTTGCCTGCTGATCATCATTTCCCCGTCTGGTAACAACATCCAACATTTCCTTTGGAGACGTCACCCCTCCCCCATTCTCAGTCCATATGGTTAAGGTGGGGGCTAGTCCGTCCCTACATGGTGGTCATGTGACACAGGCTTGGCCAATCGGAGCACAACATCCTCCTGGCCGAAGTGAATGGCTCAGGACCAGGCACCTGACCTAAATAGGGCCAATAAAAGTCCTGCCCGGGGCTTTTGCCACAGCAGAAGCTTTTCCTTTGGGTTTCGAAGAAGGCTGGGCAGCAGTTTGGGGATCTGGTGGAGGCATTTTTGCTACGATGTTTGCAGAGACCGTCCTGAACTGTGAGTATTAGAGGTGCCCTAAAGACCTCCTTAGACCCTGATGTGACTGAAGTCTGAAGCACACGTGGACTTCATAGCTCTTTGCTTTAATACAGAATCTCTTCTCTCCCCCAAAACTTCTGACTGATGGTGGGCAGAAAAAAAGGGAAGTCTGAGTTGCCACTCTAGGGGCAGCGATGCCTGATTTGAGTCTTCAGAGACCAGGAGGTGTTTGTTAGCTGGCGGAATGGAACGAGAGCTATCTCAAGGTGCCTAAGTGAAAGCCCACAGGTTAAAATGCAAGTAGGTGGGCGTGGGTTGGCTGGGTTTAATATTGGTAGGTGTGACTTTGAAACCTAGTTGTGCTTCTGAGCAGCTGGAGCTCTCCGGGCTGGAGGCTTGCCCTCTCTGAGCCTCAGATTGTGTTTCTGCCAAGTGAACTGTTAGGTTTCAGTGCAGTGGGGCAAGGCAGACACCCGGTTCCACTGCAGGCATTGAGGTGAATGACTGCAGTTGTTATCACCTGAAGGTAAGACACCTTGGTGACTGGTTGGCATTCTGAGTCCTGCGTCGTTCAATGGAGCGATCTACGGGAGCTAGAGATATCTCAGGGCAGAGATTTCGACTGTAGTACCCTATCAGCATCTGCCTGGCCGCCAAAGCCTGCCTTTTTCTGAGTGAAACAGGATGTAGATGCAACATTGTAGGCTTTGGCGTCACCTAGACCAGCTGATTGCGATCACCAGCTGTACGTGTAATTCCTCTTAACATTCTGAGACCAGGTTGCCTCATCTTTAACATTCACCTGCTTCTTAGAAGGATTTAAATGAGATAATATGTGTAAAGTGCCGGGCACAATGTAGATGTTCAATAAATTATAGCTTTTTCTCTTACTCCTAAGTACTACTGTTAGAATTATAATCACTGAAATAATCTTGAGATCCTTGATCAGCAGAGCAAGTACGACTGCAGTATTCTTTATTTTAATTTCGGTCTAGTTAACATACGGTGTTACGTTAGTTTCAGGTGTACAATATAGCGATTCAACAGTTCGTGTATCACCCAGCGCTCATCCAGGACTGCAGTATTCTTTAACAAATAGAGCGCTGGATGCTTTACAAGGGCGAGGATTGTCTGCTTTGCTCACTGCTGTGTGCCCAAAGCTTGACCCATAGTAGGTATACTAACATTACAAGGAGGTTATCCTCTCGTTCTCCTCCCCATGTGCTAGAAGGTTACCCCGCTCAGCCTTCTGGGCAGCCGCTTGCACTCCATTGTGCACTGATTCAGTCATAAAACAAATATTTATTGAAAGCCGTGTGCCAGGACTTGTGGTGGGGAAAGAACTGTAAACAAGGCAGACTTGACCCTGGAGGATCTTTATCCTAGTGGTGGAAGACAGAAGACGAATAAACCAGGAGTCAGGAAATAGTATCAGATGATGGGAAACACCAGGAAGGAACTAGAAGAGAGTGACCTAATAGGACTTAACGGGGGACAAGACTACTTGAAATAGGTGGTCAGCACCAGTGTGGCACACCTCTTGTGCCCAGAAACTACGAGAAGCATCAACACAACTCAAGTTGGACCCTAGAATTAATCCACTTGGACTTTAAAAAAAGAGTCTCTTCCCCACAGCTCCAAAGTGCCCATTGGTTGGACCAGCTCAAATCTGCCTGGGACTCCAAAAAAGAGTTTTCCAAGGTATGCTACGGAAAACAAAGAGCATCCCTGGGCAGTGAGTGCTATAGGCCATTGACCCACATACAGTTTTACCCACTGAATGGCATGGTAATTGATCAAAGTGAAAAAATTTATAGAAAGAGATACTGCTGCCATGTTTTTAAAGCATGTGTTTCCCAGCCAAGTCTCCAGATGGAATCACCGAAGCAACACATCCTTGACTTAAATGTGACTGTTTAACAGTTATATTGGGTAGGCCATATTTTTCCACAAGGAGGTAGTTGCTTGTCTTAGGAACTTGAGACTCTTAACAGACTTTTGGGTGAGAGCTTTCCAGGATACCACTCTTTCTGTCACACTTCCTGAAGTCACAGGAGTCAGAGACCTAGCTGTGGTGTCAGGAGAGGGGGAACGATAAGAGTGAAGTGTTACACGGCTCATGGAATGATGAGGTCTGTACGATTTCTTGGTGCCCATCACTGTCACTAGTGAACGGCTCAGAAGCAGAAAGATGGTTCATTTGTTCGTTTTTGCCTGACCATCATCCCTTTTCCCTTCTTTTGGTTATCAGCATTCTGATTTTGCTTTGAAGGAACTGCCCTTCGCTGAGCACAGACCCTTGGAACTGTGAAGAAAGCTCCCTGTGTCTCATCCACTGGCTAAGGGACAAACAGGGGGCATAAACCAGGTCATGTAGATGATTTGTTTAGAATTTGACCCTTGAGCCGAGGGATACTGTTACATGTAACTGATGGTCATTCATTCCAAGGGGACTATGGATCAGCCTGCTACTTAAACACATCCTGAGTTGCCCTAATTACACATCCAGTTGCCTTGGAATTACAACTTTTTCCAAACCTGGTATTACAACTTTTTCTTTATCAGCTCCCACATAACATTCCAATGAATTAATTTTCCACATAAATTGGCTAGAGTTGTTTTCTGTGACTTACAACCCAAGGTGCTGGCTAGTAATCTTCCCACCCGTGACTCACCTTCCCCTTATAGTCCCTAGAATATCGGAAGTTCAAGATTAGATTTTCTTGTCTAGCGTTTTTATTGCTACCTGAATTTCATCACTTAATTTTGAGAATCTTTCAAGTAGCTATGGCCTGCTTTGCTACCTGAAAAAGTTTGGGAGGAAGGAAACCCTATAACCCTACCTACACCCCACATTTTTATATTCAGAATAGGGTATTCGGAGTGAGATGGGACTGAGGCTGCCTCAAACAATTTGGGGAAGAAAGACGTTAAAAATACAGCACAACAATGTTGAGATGTAGATTATTTTGTGTAGAAGGACTTCTTGGTGGTGAGGAAGAGCGGATGGGCAGAGGTTTGTCAAAAGTTGCAAGCTTACAGTTAGACGATGAATAAGTTCTAGGGATCTCATACACAGCGTTATGAATATCGTTAATAATAGTGTATTTTATACTTGAAAGTTGCTAGGAGAGTAGATCTCAAATATGCTCACCTCCCCCACCCCACACACGCACAAAATGTTAATTATGTGACTTGATGGAGGTGTTAGCTAAGGCTTTGGTGGTAATCCTATAGCAAAATATACGTGTAGCAAATCGACGAGTTGTATGCAATGTTATATGTCAGTTATATCTCACTAAAGCTGGGGAAATAAACAAAAACCTCCCCTCTTGTTCCCCCCGAAAAGGAAGGAAGAGTACTCAAGATATGATCTCGTTATTTTTCCCCAGCATTCCTATAATGTAGGAACAATTTGTTGAGTGTAGTACACAATACAAGAGGATGTGTTAACATAGACTGAAGGAAGAAAGTTGGCTGGGGTCAAGCAGTGAGATGGGAAGAAGGCTGGTTTTAATTCCTGGGGGTTCTGAGCCTGGAAGAAGACAGATCCTAAAACCTAGTGCACATTTGGGGCAGGAAGCATTATTATCTGTTCTTTTCGAAAAAAAAACCACAATATAATTTTACCCCAGACACTATATATTGAATAAGGTCATCACGTAGAAAATCGAGGTAACAAATAGAAACATAGGCAAGCTACAAGGGTTACTTAGAAGACTGGCTTAGATAGACCCTGAATTTTCTGGTAGCTAAGGCGAAAAGGAAATGGGGGGGGTGGGGAGGTTATTCAGCTGCTGTCTTCAAGAGCCACCAGAACACAAATAGAACTGCTTCCTTGATCCGATTTTCTTATAGATTTCCTTGCAAATTAGCCCTTCAATTTTGAATCTTGTGAAGTATGTGCTCACAAGCCCACATATTGATGAAGTTGTTATAGGTTAGCATCGCTTGGGTTGTGACTAGAAGGTGCCAGCCAACTTCAGTCATGGCACAGGGTTCATGAAAAAAGAAATTCGGGAAGCCCAAGCCCTCTGACTACTGTGGCTGGTTCATCTGGTTCATGAAAATGCATGGCTTTTAGTAAAAGTGTCCTCTTGGCCAGAGTTTTCTCTCCTATAAATGTCTCATATGTTATACATCTATAATAAAATAAATTTGCAGGTTTTCTCTGGGGATGAGGGCAGAGCAACGTTGGATGCCTTGAGCGAGCCAGAGTAAATGTGGGATTTAACTGTAGATCTAAGATTAATTTGAAGAAGATGCACAGCGTCTGTGGGGTTTTCTCTCAGATCTATAAAATTGACATAAGACCAGTGACTGTCTACTGCAAAGGAGTGTCGTGTTGGAGAAAGAAGGTGCTGATGTTTGCACTTGTATCCCTCAAGGGGGGCTTTGTAGAACAAACAAGTGGCTGCTCTAAGCTGAAAGTACTCATCACATCACTTCTGGTTAGATCATGGGAAATCGATAGCTCTGCAAGGCAGTGTTTTACGTGCCATCCTCTGGGAAAATAAGTGCCAATGTGTCTGGTAGAGAGAAGAGATTTGGGAGACTTTCATTTTCCTTCTGTGGTTATTTGTTTGTTTGTTTGTTTTGTGTTTTAATAGTGGCTGATATCTTCCTCTGTTTGAGCTTTCCTATGTCTGGGATTTTGCACATGCTGTTCCCTGTACTCAGCCCATGGAGGGGGGTCCTTTGCCCCTCCTCTACCTCATTCTTCTTGTGGCTGGTTCTTCTCATCCACCCTGTGAAGCTTATTTCAGACTGGCCTTTCTCGGGAAGGAATGGGCTCAATAATACAGACAGCGTAGTAACACTAGGGGTGGGTTTGACGTACAAAGAAGCTTATCCTGGGGGCGCCTGGGTGGCTCAGTTGAACTCTTGATTTTGGCTCAGGTCGTGATCACACATTGGTGAGATCAAGCCCCGCGTGCGGCTCTGCTGACAGCATGAAGTCTGTTTGGGATTCCCTGTCTCCCTCTATCCCTGCCCCTGCCCCACTTGTGCATGTGCCCACGTGCACGTTCTCTCTCTCAAAATAAATAAACCTAAAAAGAAAAAAACTTACCTGGGAAAGAGCCTGTGTCTCCCCTCACTCCCCTCATTATCCTAGATGTTCTTCCTATGTTCTTCCCCGCTCACTGACTCCATGATTCTTCCTTTCCTTCCCTTCCTAGTACTTAACACAAATCACGTATGTACTTGTTCCTTTCTTGTTTCCTCCCAGATACACTGGAAGTACCACAGTGGGGGCCACATTGTCATCAGCATATGTCCAGTGCCCAGGTCCGTGCCTGGCATGTTGTAGGCACTCATCACATCGAGGGGGAGATAAAGTTACATGCCTTCTTCTTGAAAAAATCGTGAGGAAGATGATGTACAAGGTTCGGATTGCAGTTGTCTCTGCTTGTATGCTCTCACTCAAAGTGGGGAGCAGAAACCCAACAGAATTGATATTCTACCCTGAGAATTTGGATTTATTTGGCATCTATTAGGCACAGGGAATTTTATCAACACGATTTTTATTTCTCTCCATCCTGCAAGGAATATTGTCCTATCAGTTGGGGAAAAGGCTCCAGTTTTGCCCGACTGTTACTAGCTGAGTAGGCATTAGAAGCCACATCCAACTTTGCCCTTCAGGAGCTCTCCTCCCCTCCTGGAGGTGGCTGATTTGTGTGCACCCTTAAGGCTTGGCTCAACACTGCTTCCTTTTTCCAAATGCCCCATGTGAGTCGTCTAGTAATCCTCAGTGTAAGTATACACCCGTAGATTTATCTCTGTTCTTAAGAGAGAAAAGAAAAAAGCATTTACAAGGAGTTGAAGAGAACGGATTTATGAAGCATTTTTCATCCTTATTCATCCAAAGTTAAATGCTGCTGTTCAATTGTTGCCTTAATTAGTGTGGCTTTTTTTTTTTTTTTTTTTTTTTGAGAGAGAGAGAGCACAAGTGGGGGAGGGGTGCAGAGAGAGAGAGAGAGAGAGAGAGAGAGAGAGAGAGAGAATGAATCCCAAGCAGGCTCTGTGCCCTCAAGCACAGAGCCTGACACTGGGCTTGAACCCACAAAACGGTGAGATCATGACTGTAGTCGAACCCAAAAGTTGGATGCTTAACCGACTGAGCCACCCAGGCACTCAGCATGGCTTTTTTTTTTTTTTTTTTAATCTTTGTTAACTTATTTATTTATTTATATAGAGCGTGTGGGTGAGTGAGCATGGGGGAGGGGCAGTAAGAGAGAGGGAGCAAGAATCCCAAGCAGGCTGCACCCTGCACTGTCTGTGCAGAGCCTGATGCGGGGTTCGATTCCGCAAACCGTAAGATCGTGACCTGAGCTGAAATCAAGAGCCGCCTGGATCGCTCAACCAACGGAGCCACCCAGGTGCCCCTAGTATGGCTTTTTAATAACTGTGCATCACACCGTGTGGGATGGTGCCTGCTTTTGTGCGAGCTGGGTGGTATGATTCTGCCATATTAAGTAGAGTCATCTGAGGTATTGTTTTGCTTTTTGTTTTTTTGAGTTTTAGGAAGCAGCCCCTCCTCTGAGTGTAGTAATGCTTTTCCTTTTGCAGAGATCGCAGGACACTTTGCTACCACCCGCTGTGTGCTTTCTGCTCTGTCACCGAAGCTGCTCTCTGTCACTTACCAGCCTCTGCTTCACGTGCTGGCTTCCTCCTCTCTGCCCACCCTCCTTTGCAAGCTCCCCGAATACAGGGATTGTAGGGGTTCCCCAAAAGGTCACTGAAAAAATGAGTAAATGAATATAATTTGCTCTCCCCTTTTCCCTTCATTAGCAGTTTGGTTTGCTAACTTTTATTTGACCCAAATATGAGTCACATCCTCGCTGGTCTTCTTAGATAAATGGGTAGAGATAAAATGTCTCATTTCAACTTTTCAGGAATTGTAGACAGAAATCTTTACAGAATCTGTACTTACCTAATCACTTCGTGGCTTTTTTTTTTTTTTTAAGTATGAAATTAAAAAAAAATTGAAGAATTGAAGAGCTTTGAGTTTCTGTAAATACTCACCTTTTGTGAGTCACAGTGGCCCTTGAGCCAGATAATTTCTAAATCCTGCTCCAGAATTTGCTTCTGTTCTGTCGCACTTAGACTGATCAATTTTCAGAAGTTGTAGGAGAGAAAATAAATTCTGTCTCCAAATGATGTTTATAATCTCAAATCTAAATTAAAACATGTCGATTCCACAGCAATAGTCACTATGGAAATAGAAACATATAGGCCTCGATTCTAAATCAAGAGAGTGTTTAGCTGGGTGGTATATATTTTCCATCATGTTTTTGAAAAATCTGTTACAGTGTATGCATTTTCAAAGGCTTAGATTTGATAAGCTTCTAAGAAATAGTACATGTGTGGGTCACATTAAAATTTACTTTGTACATGTTTGAAATGTGTATAATGCCTTGCCCCTATTAATGAAAATGCTACTAAGTTATTCGACTAGACCGAGGAAATTTTAAAAAATAAAACAAAAACCTTTGAAAGAAATCTATGGGAGCCTCCCTAGCAGATATGCCTATACGTTATCTCCATTCAAATTCTTGTAAAAGTCAAATGTTATATTAAGAATACTAACAAGTAGAGAATGGATTCGAAAGTTTAAATAGAATTGCCACTCACATCTCAATTTACACCTAATTATCAAGCTTCATTTAGTTTTAGAAACTGTTTAAAAATATAATTGCTAGTTTAAAAAATCGTCAGACTAAAAAAAAACCCAAAGGTAATAATAGAAATAGTTTATTCTAGAGGTGCATCATACAAAATGACTTTAAACTTCCTTAAAAGTTTTAAAAGTTAAAAAATGCCCCCCCACCCCGTTCAGATGAATAAACAGTTTGCCTTTATCCTTTTCAACTTTTTTTCTAGTAATTAGTCAAGAAATTGAGCCAGGATCTGTGTGCCTACTATGTGCTAGGCAATGTTCTAAATTCGAATGTCACTTCTCAAATAATGTAAAACAAACATATGCTATGATCATTTTGCTTTAAATACCATAAGCCAAGCATATATCTCTTTTACATGAAGTACATAATTACTCTTATTTTAAAATTACATAGCTCCTTTCTTTCAAGGAGCCCAAGATTTTTTTTTTTTTTTTTTTGAGTCAAAACCACTATCTTCATATTACTCTCCTGCAGTTAATGGAAACCAAGAGCTACCTACCTTTTCTTGTACCAGGCATGCTTCTCTAAAAGTTAAAAATGAAAAGGAACGATTATTTCCTTGCCCGGTGATCTCTTCATCAACTGCAAAACGAGGATGGCCTAGCCTGCCCCTCCCCACAAAAAGATCTGTTGTCAATATTCAGTCTTTTCCTTCTGGCTCTGCAAGATGAGATCTGCGTCTCTCCTTCTGCTGATATCTAAGCTCAGCAATTACCTGCTTATATACACTGTGCAGTAATACCTTGTAATGAAATAGGTCAGCCCATGTTGTGTCTCTTCAGAACTTCAGCCATTTGGACATCCTTGTAAGCATACAGCTTGTCTCATAATTAGCCAGAATTCTGGGATCTTTCCGTAGCAGCTGACACCTTATAGTCATGCCTCCAAACGTATGAGGGATAATGATGTGTGAAATTCAGATGTGTGAGAGTTCTTTTTTTCCTCTTGTTCTAATAGGGTTAACTGAGGCATCAGTTTTATTGTCTACCTTTTTTTTTAATTTATTTTTTTTAACTTTATATTTAAGTTAGTTATCATAGTGCAACAATGATTTCAGGAGTAGATTCCTTAATGCCCCTGACCCATTTAGCCCATCGCCCCTCCCACAACCCCTCCGGTAACCCTCTGTTTGTTCTCCATATTTAAGAGTCTCTTCTGTTTTGTCCCCCTCCCTGTTTTTATATTATTTTTGCTTCCCTTCCCTTAAGTTCATCTGTTTTGTATCTTGTCTACCCTTTTTGCTGTATTTAACTTCACCCCATTTGCTTGAACACCCTTAGACTTCTCAGAGAGTTTGCCATCAGGGCTTTTTCCAGTGATACCTTACCAGCTTGTATACTGACTTGTTGTTGTTGTTGAGCTGAAAAGACTGACTGTTTTGGAGTCACACAGATCCACTATCAGCTGAAGCTCACAAATGATTAATACATAATGTTTGCCCCGCATTCTAAAGAGCTAATGTATCATTTAGAGTTGTTACCTACAGGTTACATGCAGGTGGTTTAACTGAAAAGGAAATTGATCATTTAATATTATAAGAAACTCAGAAGTAGGAGCCTCAGGTCTGTTTGTGATTCTCCTATGTGAAGTTTCCTTTGAGGCTGATAGAAAGATGCTGTAGGAGTCCCAGCCTCATGTGTAGGCCAGATGATGTCCAAACAATCTCTGTCTCTTAGGAGCAGGAAAAGATTTCTTAGAAGCCCTCCCAGTTGACTTGCTGTCCTGTGTCATTGGCCAGAATTTTATCACCTAGTTCATTCCTAAACCAATCAATGGCAAGAAGAAGGGGATTAGCGTGGCTTGTTTAGATAAATTGGAATATAATCCCTGGAACTACCTATTGGGGTAGGGCAACTTCCCTGCGGTACTTAATTCTTGGAGCGATAAAATATCTGAATAAAATCAAGGTTCAGTTAAAAAGTAGGCAGAGGAAGCAGTGATATGAGTGCTAGATAGCCAGCCAGCAACGTCTGCTACACATGAATTTGAACAAGAAGGCAAGAAAGATATTTACAAAGTCAGAGTGGCATTATAGAACCTATGGTTGATTTCCCTGGGTTAGCAGAAGGAAGGTAGAGTGTGACTTTATATATATATATATATATATATATATATATATATATATATATATATATATATTC